>NW_028318030.1:847142-1449285 GCF_062004578.1 Staurois parvus
GAACCCACCAGCAGTGTGAGGAGACCTAAAAGTGGCACATGGCAGAGTGTGGCGATGGAGACAGCAGCAATGGGAGGCCGTACAGGGACCCATGACACACTCTGGACCTGGCAGCAGCATGAGGAGGCGGTACAGGGGCCCATGACAGATTACGGGCCTGGCAGCAGCATGAGGAGTCGTTACGGGGGCCCATGGCAGATTATGGGCCTGGCAGCAGCAATGGGAGGCCCGAAATCTGCCAGCACCCTATGACAAAATGGAACCCACCAGCAGTGTGAGGAGACCTGAAAGTGGCACATGGCAGAGTGTGGCGATGGAGACAGCAGCAATGGGAGGCCGTACAGGGACCCATGACACACTCTGGACCTGGCAGCAGCATGAGGAGTCGGTACGGGGGCCCATGGCAGAATACGGGCCTGGCAGCAGCAATGGGAGGCCCGTAATCTGCCAGCACCCTATGACAAAATGGAACCCACCAGCAGTGTGAGGAGACCTGAAAGTGGCACATGGCAGAGTGTGGCGATGGAGACAGCAGCAATGGGAGGCCGTACAGGGACCCATGACACACTCTGGACCTGGCAGCAGCATGAGGAGGCAGTACAGGGGCCCATGACAGATTACGGGCCTGGCAGCAGCATGAGGAGTCGGTACGGGGGCCCATGGCAGATTACGGGCCTGGCAGCAGCAATGGGAGTCCGTACAGGGACCCATGACACACTCTGGACCTGGCAGCAGCATGAGGAGGCGGTACAGGGGCCCATGACAGATTACGGGCCTGGCAGCAGCATGAGGAGTCGGTACGGGGGCCCATGGCAGATTACGGGCCTGGCAGCAGCAATGGGAGGCCCGTAATCTGCCAGCACCCTATGACTAAATGGAACCCACCAGCAGTGTGAGGAGACCTGAAAGTGGCACATGGCAGAGTGTGGCGATGGAGACAGCAGCAATGGGAGGCCGTACAGGGACCCATGACACACTCTGGACCTGGCAGCAGCATGAGGAGGCGGTACAGGGGCCCATGACAGATTACGGGCCTGGCAGCAGCATGAGGAGTCGGTACGGGGGCCCATGGCAGATTACGGGCCTGGCAGCAGCAATGGGAGGCCCGTAATCTGCCAGCACCCTATGACAAAATGGAACCCACCAGCAGTGTGAGGAGACCTAAAAGTGGCACATGGCAGAGTGTGGCGATGGAGACAGCAGCAATGGGAGGCCGTACAGGGACCCATGACACACTCTGGACCTGGCAGCAGCATGAGGAGGCGGTACAGGGGCCCATGACAGATTACGGGCCTGGCAGCAGCATGAGGAGTCGTTACGGGGGCCCATGGCAGATTATGGGCCTGGCAGCAGCAATGGGAGGCCCGAAATCTGCCAGCACCCTATGACAAAATGGAACCCACCAGCAGTGTGAGGAGACCTGAAAGTGGCACATGGCAGAGTGTGGCGATGGAGACAGCAGCAATGGGAGGCCGTACAGGGACCCATGACACACTCTGGACCTGGCAGCAGCATGAGGAGTCGGTACGGGGGCCCATGGCAGATTACGGGCCTGGCAGCAGCAATGGGAGGCCGTACAGGGACCCATGACACACTCTGGACCTGGCAGCAGCATGAGGAGGCGGTACAGGGGCCCATGACAGATTACGGGCCTGGCAGCAGCATGAGGAGTCGGTACGGGGGCCCATGGCAGATTACGGGCCTGGCAGCAGCAATGGGAGGCCCGTAATCTGCCAGCACCCTATGACAAAATGGAACCCACCAGCAGTGTGAGGAGACCTGAAAGTGGCACATGGCAGAGTGTGGCGATGGAGACAGCAGCAATGGGAGGCCGTACAGGGACCCATGACACACTCTGGACCTGGCAGCAGCATGAGGAGGCGGTACAGGGGCCCATGACAGATTACGGGCCTGGCAGCAGCATGAGAAGTCGGTACGGGGGCCCATGGCAGATTACGGGCCTGGCAGCAGCAATGGGAGGCCGTACAGGGACCCATGACACACTCTGGACCTGGCAGCAGCTTGAGGAGGCGGTACAGGGGCCCATGACAGATTACGGGCCTGGCAGCAGCATGAGGAGTCGGTACGGGGGCCCATGGCAGAATACGGGCCTGGCAGCAGCAATGGGAGGCCCGTAATCTGCCAGCACCCTATGACAAAATGGAACCCACCAGCAGTGTGAGGAGACCTGAAAGTGGCACATGGCAGAGTGTGGCGATGGAGACAGCAGCAATGGGAGGCCGTACAGGGACCCATGACACACTCTGGACCTGGCAGCAGCATGAGGAGGCGGTACAGGGGCCCATGACAGATTACGGGCCTGGCAGCAGCATGAGGAGTCGGTACGGGGGCCCATGGCAGATTACGGGCCTGGCAGCAGCAATGGGAGGCCGTACAGGGACCCATGACACACTCTGGACCTGGCAGCAGCATGAGGAGGCGGTACAGGGGCCCATGACAGATTACGGGCCTGGCAGCAGCATGAGGAGTCGGTACGGGGGCCCATGGCAGATTACGGGCCTGGCAGCAGCAATGGGAGGCCCGTAATCTGCCAGCACCCTATGACAAAATGGAACCCACCAGCAGTGTGAGGAGACCTGAAAGTGGCACATGGCAGAGTGTGGCGATGGAGACAGCAGCAATGGGAGGCCGTACAGGGACCCATGACACACTCTGGACCTGGCAGCAGCATGAGGAGGCGGTACAGGGGCCCATGACAGATTACGGGCCTGGCAGCAGCATGAGGAGTCGGTACGGGGGCCCATGGCAGATTACGGGCCTGGCAGCAGCAATGGGAGGCCCGTAATCTGCCAGCACCCTATGACAAAATGGAACCCACCAGCAGTGTGAGGAGACCTAAAAGTGGCACATGGCAGAGTGTGGCGATGGAGACAGCAGCAATGGGAGGCCGTACAGGGACCCATGACACACTCTGGACCTGGCAGCAGCATGAGGAGGCGGTACAGGGGCCCATGACAGATTACGGGCCTGGCAGCTGCATGAGGAGTCGGTACGGGGGCCCATGGCAGATTATGGGCCTGGCAGCAGCAATGGGAGGCCCGTAATCTGCCAGCACCCTATGACAAAATGGAACCCACCAGCAGTGTGAGGAGACCTGAAAGTGGCACATGGCAGAGTGTGGCGATGGAGACAGCAGCAATGGGAGGCCGTACAGGGACCCATGACACACTCTGGACCTGGCAGCAGCATGAGGAGTCGGTACGGGGGCCCATGGCAAATTACGGGCCTGGCAGCAGCAATGGGAGGCCGTACAGGGACCCATGACACACTCTGGACCTGGCAGCAGCATGAGGAGGCGGTACAGGGGCCCATGACAGATTACGGGCCTGGCAGCAGCATGAGGAGTCGGTACGGGGGCCCATGGCAGATTACGGGCCTGGCAGCAGCAATGGGAGGCCCGTAATCTGCCAGCACCCTATGACAAAATGGAACCCACCAGCAGTGTGAGGAGACCTGAAAGTGGCACATGGCAGAGTGTGGCGATGGAGACAGCAGCAATGGGAGGCCGTACAGGGACCCATGACACACTCTGGACCTGGCAGCAGCATGAGGAGTCGGTACAGGGGCCCATGACAGATTACGGGCCTGGCAGCAGCATGAGGAGTCGGTACGGGGGCCCATGGCAGATTACGGGCCTGGCAGCAGCAATGGGAGGCCCGTAATCTGCCAGCACCCTATGACAAAATGGAACCCACCAGCAGTGTGAGGAGACCTGAAAGTGGCACATGGCAGAGTGTGGCGATGGAGACAGCAGCAATGGGAGGCCGTACAGGGACCCTTGACACACTCTGGACCTGGCAGCAGCAAGAGGAGGCGGTACAGGGGCCCATGGCAGAGTGGCGAAGCGTAAGCAGCTTGAATTGAAGGCCATACAGAGGCCTATGTTAAAAATAATAACATGTTTGGGACATGATTCATGGCGGATTTAGTCAGTTGTGTCAGGAACTGGTGGTTTGAAATCCAGACTAATCCACGCCTGATTCATTTTCACAAACGTGAGTCTCTCCACACTTTGGGTGGACAGTGGTGTCCTCCGCGGAGTTACAATACCTCCTGCCGCACTAAACACGCGCTCCGATGCCACGCTACTGGCCGGGCATGACAGCCTTTCAAGGGCAAATTCAGCTAGTTGGGGCCAAAGGTCAAGTTTCGTTGCCCAGTAGTCAAGGGGATTGTCTACCTCGGTTGGCAGGGTGCTGTCCAAGTAGGCCCAAGCCTGTTGTTTGAGGTCCTGCTCCAGGTCCACCTGATGCTGCTGCTGCTGCGGCTGGTTAGTAGTTTCCTCACTGCGCTGGTGAAGAAAGCTACTCATCATCGACTGCAGACTGAGGCAGCCGCTGCTGGTGGAGCTGCCACTGCTCCTACCACCCCTCCCCTGCTGCCATGGCAGCGTAACGCGAGCGCACAGGTCCCACAGTGTCTGAGGATGGACGTTGGCGCAGAAAGGCAGAGACCAACTGACTACATAGGTGGTTTTTATAGTACGTTATTTTGGCCTCCCTCTCAGCAGGTGTGAAAAAGGCCACCATTTTTGAACGGTAGCGAGGGTCCAACAAGGTGGACAGCCAAAAGTCATCCCTCTGTCTGATGGTTATTATTCGGCTGTCACTACGCAAGCAACCGAGCATGCTATGGGCCATTTGTGCCAAGGAATGCGAGGGACTCCCTGCCTCCATCTCCACAGCATACTGCCACGGTGCGTCTGGGTCCTCTGTCTCCTCCTCCTCCTCTACCAGATGCTCCTGCTCCTCCACTCCTGTCCGCTGAGTGGAAAAACCACCCATTTCACTCAATAATTCCTGAGCACCAATGTCCTCCTCTACCTCCTCCTCTTCTTCCTGTCCTGCCCCCACAGGGGTCATGTGGGGTTGAGATCTGTGCGCCACGTCTACCGCACCCTGACCAGCCATTGTTAACAGCATTTGTTCCAGGACGTGCAACAGAGGAATGACGTCGTTCATCCCATAGTCCTGCCGACTCACGAATAGCGTGGCCTCCTCAAAGGGCCTGAGCAAGCGGCAGGTGTCACGCATGAGCTGCCAATGGCTGACATCTAAGTTACACAGGGGAGTACCTTTATCCGCTTGTAACATCAGGAAATCGGTGATGGCCTTTCGCTGTTCGTAAAAGCGGTCTAACATATGTAGGGTTGAATTCCACCTTGTTGCAACGTCGCAGATCAGGCGATGCTGTGTAATTCCGTTCTGCCGCTGCAGCTCAAGGAGGGTGTGCTTTGCGGTGTAGGAATGGCTGAAATGCATGCAAAGTTTACGTGACATTTTAAGGATGTCTTGCAGTGGGATGGTGGATTTTAGGAACCGCTTGACAACCAGATTGAACACGTGAGCCATGCATGGCGCATGGCACAACCTTCCTTGACGCAGAGCAGACACCATGTTCTTTCCGTTGTCGGTCAACATGGTTCCGATTTTCAGTTTGCGCGGAGACAGCCATCTGTCGATTTCTCTGTTCATTACACTCAGAAGTTCCTCCCCTGTGTGACTACGTTCGCCAAGGCATACCAGGTGCAGCACAGCGTGACACCGTTGCGCCCTGCACATGTGATATGCCGGTCGGGTAATGGGACTTGGCACGGGGGTGGCGGCTGAGGACACGGCGGAAGAAGAGGTGGTAGAGGCGGACATCTTTGCTGGACCAAGGCCGTGCAAACGTGGAGGCAAAAGCGGCGTGACCTGTCCAAGTTGCTGGTGCGGCTGTGCCGGCACCACGTTCACCCAGTGGGCCGTAAATTACATGTACTGTCCCTGACCGTATTTACAGCTCCACACGTCGGTGCTGCCGTGCACTTTGGCAGAGACCGACATGCTCAAAGACTGGCCCACCATCTCTTCTACATGTGAATGCAGGGCTGGCACTGCCTTTTTGGTGAAGAAATGCCGGCTTGGCACTCTCCACCGCGGCTCGGCACAAGCCATCATTTCTCGGAAAGGTGCTGAGTCCACCACTTGGAAAGGGAGGGACTGCAGCACCAGCAACTTGGACAGGAGGACGTTCAGCTTCTGCACCGTCGGGTGCGTGCTCGCAAACTGTTGTCTCTTGGAAACGGATTCCAAGAAAGACTGCTGACGGAATCCGTGAAGAGGAGTAGCAGGAGAAGGAGCATCTGAACGAGCAGAAGATGCCAACGAGCGACAACTCCCCTCAGCAGAGGTGTTGGAGCCTTGACTGGCTGATAGAGGGCGATTGACGTCGGGTGACGGAGCAAGTAACGGAGCGGGTGATGGAGCGGGGGCTGGGGCAGGCAGAACCGCCGTATCTTTATCACGGTTTTCCCAGGCCACCGAATGGCGACGCTGCATATGCTGACGCAACGCTGTAGTCCCAACATGGGCCCCCTGGCCACGCTTGACTTTCTGGCCACATAGTCGACATACGGCTACGTTTACTTCCTCGGGCGGCTTGACGAAAAATTGCCACACCGCCGAGTAGGAAACTTTGCCCCCGCTACTCCTCACTGGCTGACTGCTACTTCCTCCGTGCACACCGGCACCACTACTGGCCATGGTGGTAGGCTGCAATGGAGCTGGTGCTCTACTCCGTGGCCGTTTGGCTCCACTGACACTGCTGCGACCCTGCTGCCTCCTGGGCAACCCACCGACTGTTTTGCTCGCTGCCAAGCTGGCACCCTCTTCTCCTGATGATGCGGAAGCAATAGCCTGATGACGACGAGGCTGCCAAGTGCGATCAGCCTCATCATCATCAATTAGGGTCTCCGCCTCACTACTAGCCCCCTCGGCTGCGTGTGGGTCAGGAGACAGACCTGTCTCTAGACCGGCTACCGTGCCACTCTCCTCGCCACTACTTCTTCGCCTGGCTGCTGAAGAGGCGGATGTCTCCCCCCGTTCCTGACCGCCCTCTGTTAGCTCTTCCTCACTGTACAGTGGGGCTGAGCCCACAGCATGCGATACTTCGCTTGGTGAGGGAACACCAAAGGACAGGGGCAGGTAGAGGACACGTGATTTCAGTGGGCTTGCTCCCGGGCCATGCCAACTAACGGTTGTGTCTGACGTACCCACCGACCGTTGGCTGTAGGTGTCAGAGGTGACCTGGGAAGAGGAAGACGACCAAGCCAACCAATCGATGACGGCAGGGTTGTTGGTGGAGACACGACCGCTGGATGACACCGGGAGCACTGGCCTCTGGCTGCGACTAGTGCTGCCTCGACCCCTTCCTCTGCTGCCACGTCTGCTCGCTCCTGAAACATTGTCTCCACTGCCACTCCTCTGCGTGTTGTCTGACATACTCTTTAATTCTATAAGCAACCCAAAAATAACGTAACGATTCTGTGTCCCTCAGTAACAATTCTGTGTCCCTCAGTAACAATTCTGTGTCCCTGAGTAACGATTCTGTGTCCCTGAGTAACGATTCTGTGTCCCTCAGTAACAATTCTGTGTCCCTGAGTAACAATTCTGTGTCCCTGAGTAACAATTCTGTGTCTGTCCCTGAGTAACAATTCTGTGTCCCTGAGTAACAATTCTGTGTCCCTGAGTAACAATTCTGTGTCTGTCCCTGAGTAACAATTCTGTGTCCCTGAGTAACAATTCTGTGTCCCTGAGTAACAATTCTGTGTCCCTCAGTAACGATTCTGTGTCCCTCAGTAACAATTCTGTGTCCCTCAGTAACAATTCTGTGTCCCTGAGTAACAATTCTGTGTCCCTGAGTAACAATTCTGTGTCCCTGAGTAACAATTCTGTGTCCCTCAGTAACGATTCTGTGTCCCTCAGTAACAATTCTGTGTCCCTCAGTAACAATTCTGTGTCCCTGAGTAACAATTCTGTGTCCCTGAGTAACAATTCTGTGTCCCTGAGTAACGATTCTGTGTCCCTGAGTAACGATTCTGTGTCCCTGAGTAACAATTCTGTGTCCCTGAGTAACGATTCTGTGTCCCTGAGTAACGATTCTGTGTCCCTGAGTAACAATTCTGTGTCCCTGAGTAACGATTCTGTGTCCCTGAGTAACGATTCTGTGTCCCTCAGTAACAATTCTGTGTCCCTCAGTAACAATTCTGTGTCCCTGACTAACAATTCTGTATCTGTCCCTGAGTAACAATTCTGTGTCCCTGAGTAACAATTCTGTGTCCCTGAGTAACAATTCTGTGTCCCTGAGTAACGATTCTGTGTCCCTCAGTAACAATTCTGTGTCCCTGAGTAACAATTCTGTGTCCCTGAGTAACAATTCTGTGTCTGTCCCTGAGTAACAATTCTGTGTCCCTGAGTAACAATTCTGTGTCCCTGAGTTACGATTCTGTGTTCCTAAGTAACGATTCTGTGTCCCTAAGTAACGATTCTGTGGCCCTAAAGTCTCTGTGGCCCTAACTCTGTCCCTAATACACAGAGGTCTGTCTCTCTTGAATGACCGGAGGCTAATGGAGAATTCTAAGATGGCCGCGATTTATAGCTCCACCATTACACAGTGCTGGCTGGCTGGCTGCTGATTGGCTAATGTGATCACATGTCATGAATGAATGCATTATGGGTCAGCGCGCCTTGTCTGCGCGCCTTCCCAGAGATCCCCGCTCCGTCGCCACACATGTCGCCGCCATTTTTGGGAAAATTCGATTCGTGCATCCGAAGTTTGCTAATTGCGGGGCTAATTGCGAATATTTCCTAATCTTCTAAACGAATTCCACTTCGTCATGTTCGATTCGCTCATCTCTAACTATAATCAATTAAAATATGTTGTGGGGAAATTGCCTAAGCCTTTGAGAGCGAGTATAGATTGGAACTTGTTTGAGAAGTTGTTGGGTTCATGAGGTGATGGGAAACACGGTACGGCAAGGATATATAAAATCCTCACTGAGTTAGATATAGGTGGAAAAAAACTAATGTATATAGAAAAATGGGAAAGAGATTTGGGGGTGGAGATAGATGAGGTTAAACAAAAAAGTATATTTAGGTTGGTTCACGAGAATATAAGCTCACGGGAGGTGGAAATGAATTTTAAATGTTTGAGAAGAGGATATATCACACCGAGTATAGAACATAAGATGAGTGGGGAGAAGTCACCTTTTTGTTGGCGGGGGTGTGGAGAGATAGGCATGTTTTATCACATATGGTGGGAATGTCCAAAGATACAAATATTCTGGAGAGAAGTGGTACACCAAATTAGAAAGATTACGGAAATTGATATTAGTCTGGACCCTGGAACCTGCCTTTTACATAATACAGAAATAACAATAAATAAATATAAAGAATCAGGAACATGGTATTTTTTAAATGCAGCCAAGGGATTGATTCCAAAATTTTGGCGTCAAGTAGAAGCTCCAAAAAAACAAGACTGGATAGTTAGAATGGACAATATTGTAAGATTAGAGAAACTGTTTTATACCCAGGAAGATGGTATGGGGATATATCAGGCGAAATGGAAAAAATGGGAAGAGTTTAGATTTAGATTAGTTTGGACGAAAGTAAGGCCTCTCTTTTTCCTGCCCCCTTGTGGTGAGAGCACGATTTAGAGCTTCTTTTTCTCTTGCCAAAGAGCGGTAGATGTAGGGTGGGGTGGGAGGTTAGGGAGGGGAGTGACTTTGGATTTGCTAGTGGGGGGGTTGGGAGAAATAAGGAAAATATGGGAAATGAATGTTTAAATTAGATATTGTTGTTATATGAATGTAGAGAATTTATATTGTGGATTTTAAATTTCCTAATATTTTGAAAATCAATAAACATTTAAATAAAAAAAAAAAAGGAGTGGTGGGCCGGAGAATAATAGGTGTAGTCTTTTTCTGTACCGTGTTGGCATCACCATATATCATAGAGGTCGTTGTTGTGTAGAAAACGATTAAAAGCATGTTTAAAGGAGCGTTTACTGGAAGAAGAGTCCAGGAGTGGGTTGTTTATGATGTTGAAGTCTCCTCCTAGTAGTAGCCTGCCTTGTCACTGGGTAGTAATGATTGTGATTAGTTTGTTTTAGAATTGGAGTTGGTTGGTATTTGGCCCATAAATATAGACCAGGGTATATAGGATTTTGTTGATCTTGCATATTAAAATATGGTAGCGGTTTTGTGGATCTGCTAGTTCTGAGATATATTGGAATTGGAGGGAGTCTCTTATTGCGGTGATGATGCCGTTCTTTTTCTTGGAGTTGGTTGCCATATATATTGATGAGAAGTGGTGTAGGTTAAATTTGGGAATTTTGGAGGAGGTAAAGTGGGTATCTTGGAGGAAAAGAACATCAGTTTGCAAAGAGCGAGCTTCTTTTTGTAGTAGAGATCTCTTGTAAGGAGGGTTGAGGCCTTGGACATTCAAAGATGATATGCTAATCATATTGCTGGGTATATACGGGTTGCATGGAGTAGGAGAGATATTTCGTAAGTTGTGTGAAAAGATGGATATTTATTTGTCATGGACGTAAAGCTTCCATAGAGAAGAAGTAGTGATCTTGATATATTCACTGGTTTGAAGATGTTATTTCCACTTGTAATAGAGGTATTTGAGGGAAAGGAGGTTGATGTGAGTGACTGGTGGTATGAGGTGGGTAAGGGGTTAAAAAGAGGCTTGTAAAAAATACAAGTAACATATGTAGCAGATGTTGCTACTGTGTAACGGGGGAACAGAAACATACATGACTCAAGAAAGGAGTCATGTTGACAAAAAACTTGAAGTTTCGAAATGTTCGGTTAGGGGACGTCTGTCAGCCTTTAGTGGTTTTGAGGTGATACCGTGTGTTGGGTAGTAAATGGTGTTAAGGATTTTTGGATTAGGATTATTCTGCATCCATTTGTTGTGGTCGGGTTGAAGTGGATTGGTGGGAGTCCACGGGTAGGATGTTCCATGTCTTCAGGAGTTCGATGCCTGCTTCTAGGTTTTTGACCGTGTAGAGCCTTCCTTGATGCTTAACGATGAGCTTCGTGGGGAAACCCCATTGGTAGCCAATTCCATGGTTCCGCAGCGCTTTAGTTAGGGTAATAAGTTTCTTGCGGTTGAGAAGTGTAGCTTTGGATAGATCTGCAAATAGCTTGATATTCGCCTGAGAAGTCGGAACTAAGGCAGGGTTCCTAGCAGCCGTCATGATTTTTTCTTTCACGTGGTAGAAGTGCACACGCGCTAGGATATCTCTAGGTATTGCGGCCGGTAGGAACGATGGTTTTGGTATCCTGTGTGCACGATCTATGGCAAGCTCCACGTCTGTTAGAGAAGGGATGAGGTGTTTCATGTATTGCTGGATGTAAGGTACTATGTCACCTGTGGTGATAGATTCAGGTATTCCGCGGAATTTAATATTGTTGCGACTGGAGCGGTCTTCTAGGTCTGCCAATTTTAGGTTAATTTGTTCTATGTCATCTCTATGGTCTGCGTGTGCGTCTATGAGGTCATTGTGTGCCGTGAACATTTCCCCCATTCTGCTCTCAATATGGCGGATGCCTCGGTCCTGATTTTGTACCGCGGATGAGATTTGCGATATAGTTGCTGTCAGGTCGTCATGTAGTTTTTATCGCAGGGATAGTAGCATAGTTTTCATTGAAATTTCAGTGATAGGCTGGTCAGAAGCAGGAAAATTTTCAATTAAAGATGGAGTAGAATTGGCAGTAATTGTAAGAGGATAGGAAGGTTGCAGGTCAGAAACAAATTGTATGTCCAGTCTGGGTCTGGACTTAGCAGGACTACTTGTAGAAGGAGACAGGGGCGGAGAGGACTCACCCGGGTCTTCTGTGTATAGTGGTGCCTTGAGCCTGGGGTCTGTGGTCTGCGCTGTGTCTCCCTCTGCCTGTGTGAGGAGACTGTTAGCAGAGGAGCCGGCACCATCTTGGATGCAGGGGCTGAGAGCAGGGAAGAAGCTCGTCAGCTTTCCTGGCTGCCCTGGTGATTTGCGGCGTCGGGGCATGATCCGAAGGGTGGTAGGAGCCTCTGTTACCCCTTATGTCTCTGGGGAGAGGCTGCGGTATCCCTGTGTCTAGTGTGAGCCGCGGTTAGGCTGACGGCGGGACGGAGCTCTCACTCACGAGCTGTCATCCCTGTGCCGGCCGCACATGCGCCCCTTTGCTGTACCTTTAAAGGGTGTAAGTTTTTCTCTGACCTTATTAATTTAGTTATCGAGATGTATCAACTTTTTCTTCTTCCTAACTATAAGGAACTTTATGAAATCAAGGCCCATGTTATTGAAGAACTGAAACCATTCTGTATCGCTATTAATATCGTTCGTTTTTGGAGGGACATTCCACCTAAGAGATCTAGGAACCATATTGCCCTTAATGTATCTCTCCAAGAGAGATATGTCCCATAGCGTTCTGATTTCTGATGAGGCAATATTTTGTAAATGTAGGAATATGCCACCTGGGTCATCGGTGTCATTATCAATAGAAAAAGTATCCTCAGGGATAATGGGCCTTTTTGATCTGAATTCAAAGATATCCATGACAATTGATAGGTATGTAGCTCAGCTAAACAATAGTTGTACAAAGAATCAAAATATAGGGACCTAGCGAGCGCCTAGAGAAGCAGCTGTATGCACCAAAAGGAACCACAAAACCTTTCTTCCAACAACCAAATAAGAGAAATAGTGCAGCGCTAAGAAAGAATGTGTAACAATAAAATATAAATTCTAAAATTCTACATTAGAGCACTCATATGAAATATACAAAATTAAAACCATATGTAATATAAAGTCATATGTAATATAAAGTGCTAAATCCATCACAATGTATGCGGCACTACACACCATTTAGCTATTTGAGGTGACATATAAGTCCACGTATCACTCTATACTCTACACTCTTGTATTTTGATAACTATTCATATTTGTATTATTGTGATTATATGTATTCATTTATGCATATATGTCACCTTTTATTAATATGATCTATTATTCTATACAGATTATCTGTTTTTAATTGATTTTAAATTAATTTACTGTTTATAACAGAGAGTTGTAGAGACCCACTTTATATTTATATTTTTTGTCAGCATTCTTGGTGCTAGTGTCCACACATAGTCTGACCGCCAGTAAAATGGCGATGCGCAGCTATGTGCGCAATAGCCACGCCGACGTTCCACAGTAATATGGCACCTGCAGCGCTCGCGCATGCGCAGTGAGGCGAATCTCTGGGCAAGATGGCGCACGCTTATTCGCGCGCATCTCGCTTATAAATAGAATCACCAGACGTCCGGCTGCTATGGCATCACCCCTACTGTAGATGTATGGTTATATACGAAACACGTCTAGGAGGAGCCTTTGCATGCCGTGACGTCACACCGCCGGATCACGGAGGTCCGGCGGCCATCATTATCATCATACTGGTCAGTTTATTCAGCAGCTTTTATGCTGCGCTTTGCATAAGCCCACAGTCACCCTGTGCCTCAAAATTTTTTATATAAATGTATGTACTTTACTACTCACATTTTAATGCTCAATTAATAAATACTTGACTTACTACACTATGAGCATCCATACATTTTTTGCTCTGCACTGAGCGTTTAAACCCCAGCCCAGGACCCCAGGTGATCCATTCGGACCAGAGGAGGAAAGCCCTAGACCAGACCTGTATACCAACAACCCGTTAAAGGGACCCTTTGAGGGACATCTTCACCACCTTCACCAGGCTGTACCTTCATGAGATCTCCGGCTGATACGGTTACTCTATGCGCATTAAGATTGCGCTTCTGGTGAGTGTGCAATCTTACCATTCTTTTCACCGGATACCACATCGGATTTTACACTGGGATAACAGAGAGGATATAGATTGTCACATATTTGGACTTGCTCATCATCACTCTCCATATATTGATTATTAGAGGGGCTCTGATACAACTTAGCACTTTATATTACATATGACTTTATATTACATATGGTTTTAATTTTGTATATTTCATATGAGTGCTCTAATGTAGGATTTTAGAATTTATATTTTATTGTTACACATTCTTTCTTAGCGCTGCACTATTTCTCTTATTTGCATAGTAAAGGTACATGGAGAATAGCACAGAGCAGAGGTTTAACAACCAAAATATCAACCTACTTAAAGGGACTTGGCTTGCATCTTAGAAACAGATGATTGGTATAAATCAAAAGGCACATTTGCAAAACTAGGTCCCTTCAAAATTAAAGCTTTGGCCAGAGAAAGATATAGAGCCTGAACTTCAAGGGCAAACCATAATTTCCAAATTGTGTCAGCAAGATGAAGTGAGAATGAAGGGAGAAGCCATTCATTCTGCCCTTGTCACAGAACAACCTGTTGCAGTCCTTTCTATCAGAATTCAGTTAGTTTTTGAAGGAAATAATGCTGACAGTAAGTTTAAAATGAGATGGCATGCACCTTTCAGTTCCCAAGAAATGAGAGCCATATTAGACGTACTGGGGTATCCTAGAAAGAATCCAGTTGAGATTTCATAGAAACTTAGTGCTGCACAGGACATATGAGGCTTCTGCTACTGCCATTTATCAGTTTCTTATTAAAGAGGTGGGAAGCAACGTGTCGGTGTATATTCTTAAGGAATGTGAAGTAGAAGTCTCAAAGTAGAAAAGATGGAGAGTGGATGGGAGGTTTGCGAAAAATTTTAAGAAAAAGTGCCCCAAATATATGGACAAGCCAGACATGTCGAATTAACCTCCCTAGCAGTATGATTATGTCCATATTTCTGTGCTGAAAGCGGTACATTTTTTTGCATGGAAATATGTATTTTTTTTATTGTAGGCCTGTAATTTTTGGGAATATAATAAGCAGTAATATAGTGCAGCGCTAAATAGGTATAGTTCAAGTTATAATCGGACTCAGTATGTAGTTAGTACAATTTATGGTGCCAGTAAATGTATCCTTCTTTACGGTGCTCCAAGTAAAAGGACAAAAGAACAGTTTATTCGCTGTTGATGTTCCTCTGAAGATGTGCGGTCGCACGAAAGGCCTAAGGAATCAACACACTGTGACGACTAACCGCCGGAGCCATTTACTGGTCCGGTGGCCATCTGTATTTACTGGTCAGTGTACCTATTTTATTGCAATGTGATACTTAATAAATTGATTACTTTTGGCAATATTATGCTATGGGCACTTTTTTAATATCTCCTTCATGGAGCCTTTAAGTACGCAGACCCTGGGAAGTACTTCACCATCCAGAGGAGGGGAATTCCTGTAATCAGGTGGCTGACCCTGCTGATCCTTAAAGGAGGCCTCTGGAATATACATCACCCAGTTACTGCTGAGCTGACCACTTGGAGACGGATGCCCCAGATGCTTACTCTGTTACCCTGATGCCCTTGGCTTTGGATATATCAATGCTCATGATCTATGAGCTTCCAGTAAGCGTGTAAACTATTCTTTTGTCCTTTTACTTGGAGCACCGTAAAGAAGGATACGTTTACTGGCACCATAAATTGTATTAACTACATACTGAGTCCGATTATAACTTGAACTATACCTATTTAGCGCTGCACTATATTACTGCTTATAATATACCAGAGGTTTTATGTGGTTACCTGAGTGTTTCAGCTGCTATTATAGAGAAGCGCTCACTACTACTACTTTTAATTTTTAGGAATAACTCACTGAAATCTGTCCGAACAAGAGTCCAGTAAATGTTCCGGGTAGGATAAAACTTGCAACACGAAATCATAAATTGCAATTTAATAAATAATCATAAAAAATAATAATATAATAATAATACATTTAATTCAATAATATAATCAAACCAAAAACACTGAAATTTGAAATATAGCGCCAAGTTCGCACATCGCTGAGCTAAGTCGCAGAATTGTTTTCAGTGTCTGATGACGAATTTCCCCACAAATCATTATCAATCAATTCTGCAAGTGGTTCTGATTTACTATAGCTCTTCTCTAGCTGGTCTAATACTGCTTTTGACCTAAAGCGACGCTTTTTGGACACCATGGACTTTTCTAAGTTTCCAGGCAGAAAGAACACTCAAAATGCAGGCAGGGCACAGGACAAAGCAGTAGGGACAAAATGTATGTGAAATGGTTTGAAACAGTAATGTTTTACTATGTCATATTCGTTTATTAGAAAATGACAGTTTCTAAAATTTTTAATTTGCCGCCGGTTCCGGCCCCCGTACATCCCGACACTCGTAGGGACCGGAAGCCAGATGCCGGCATCGGCCGGAGGAGATGGCCGGGGACACTGCAGGGGACGCATCGCAGGAGCGAAGGACAAGGTAAGTGCTGTAGGGAATCCCTGAGCAACGCCGAATGGTAAGCCCGAGTGTGGCTCGGGGTTACCGCTTTTAGTACTGAAATTTTACCCCGAGCTACACTCGGGAATACCGCTAGGGAGGTTAATGAATGATATATGATATAAAAGTATTTTTACAAGAACTCCTCTTTCCTGGAGGAGAAACAGAATTAACCTGTTTACTTTACACTGGTGTAAGCCAATTCATTTTCAATATGAAGGACTTACCTCCAGGATTACTATCTGAAAACGTTATCTTTGGCGTTGGCCTATCTGGGACCACTGATTACTACAACTGATTTGGTAGAGGCCACTTAAATGCAGGCTAGGACAGCAAACATAAATTGTAACTAAAGTGTTAGTTTCAGACACAGTCCCTACCCATCTCTTAGCTGACATTCTGAGCCAAATTTTAGCAAACAGACTATACTCCCACAGGAGTACAAGTGGTCAGTAGTCTTTCGGGAGAAGTTTTAAATTCTTCATGTGGAGTATTTTTAATCCTAGACTCTGCTCTGCCTTTTCCACCAGAATTGGAAGTGATTTCCACTGATTCCCACTGATTTATGGGCCACTAGCAAATGTGATGTAGGCCTGCTAAACTGCACCCCAGTTATGATAAAAAATCAAATCAGGAGCCCATCTCCGAGCCCATCTCCTACAGATTAGACAGTACTCATGAGCATTACTCAAATTGAGGAGATAAAGAATCAAATCCCTCAACTGAAAGCAGCAGGGGTTGTTGTGTCAATTAAGTCCCAAGCCAATACACCCCAATATTCCCCATTGCAGAGAAACCAGATAGGAAAGGTGGGCAAGTGACATACAGCACAGTGCATGATTTGAGAGCAGTTAACAATATAATGGAGACAGACACCCCTATGGTGCCGAATCCCCACACTTTACTAAGTGGAATACCTACCTCCAGCACCTGCTTTACAGTGATTGATTTTGCAAATTCTTTTTTCTCAGGTGCCCCTCCACCCAGATTGTTGACATCTTTTTGCATTCACCCATGATGGCAAAAAGTTAGCATGGGCCAGAATGCCCCAAGGTTGTGTGAGCAGCCCCTCTGAATATAATACTATGTTAAAGCAAATATTGGACCACGTGTCCCCCTCACACCCAAACACGGTTGTGCTTCAGTACATAGACGATTTGCTTGTTTGTTCTGATACAAAGGGCATATGTAGCAGAGAAACAGTAAGCTTTCTCGTGTTTCTCTACATCAGTAACAACAAAGTTAGCAAAGATAGGGTACAATACGACCAAGAAAAAGTGAAACTTCCTGGGTTACTGCATTTCACATGGAATCCGTTACCTAACCCCAGATTGAGTTAAAAATCTTCAAAAATTTTAAGTCAAGAAATGTGCGGCAATTTTGTGTGTTCCTATAATTAGTGGGATATTGTAGGTAATGGATTCCAAATGCATCAGAACTTATGGCACCTCTTTATGATGTTACCACTGCAAACCCTGTCAAACTTACATGGAACAATAAATTACAGATGAAGGAGCTTATTAAAATTCTATCAGAAGCTCCCGCCTTAGGACTTCCTGACTATACTAAGGTCTTTTCATTGTTTTGTCATTATGTTAGTTGATTTGCTGCAGGTGTACTCACCCAGCTACATGGAGACAAACAGAGGCCTGTGATGTATGTATCAGCCTCATTAGACCCTGTGATCAAAGGCTCTCCCAGCTGTATGCCAGCCATTGCAGCCTGCTCTTTGCTGCTAGACAAAGTAACTGAGCTTGTATTAGACTCTTCTGTAACCCCATATATGCCACATGCAGTGCAAGCAATCCTAAACCAAGTAAATAATACACATGTGTCTGCAAGTAGATTTGACAAGTACCAGTCTGCTCTTTTTGCTCCATCAAATTTAACAATCAAACGATGTGTTACATTAAATCTAGCTACTCTTTTTCCTGTAACTGACGAGAAAGATGCAACAAACGGTACTGATGCATACTCTGTTTTTCTCATGATTGTATAGCTCTGAGGGAGGTAGAGAGGTCATCTGTCTCACCAGCAAAAGATGATCCTTTATCAGATTGTGACACACACCTATTTGTAGATGGTTCCAGATTTTACACTGATGGTCAGCCACACTGTAACCCCTATTGACACTATTTTACATCAGGAAGCATTAACACTCCAGATGTCAGCACTGGGAGCTGAGTTGTGTGCAGCAATTAAAGCATGTCAACTCCTAGAAAATCAAAGGGGAAACATGTACACTGACATCAGATATGCTTTTGGAATAGCTCATGATTTTGGGCCCATTTGGAAAGCACAGAACTTTCTGACTAGTGCAGGGAAGCCAGTGAAACATGCAAAACTTATAGAACAGCTATTTGAGGCCTTTCAGAAACCAGCAGAAGTTGCCATCTTGAAGGTAAAAGGACATTCAAGGGGAAATTCTTGACAGCCAGAGGAAATTCTTTAGCAGATCAAGCGGCTAAGGATGCTGCCCTTACAACACTTGCAGTTAGACATGTGCAAAATGATAACATTTGTTTTGTTTCGTTTTGATTCGTTATTTAAACAACTTTGTTTTGTTACATTCATTAAATTTGTTTTTGGAATTTGTTTTGTTTTCGAATTTGAATTCAGTCGAATTAGAATCAAATCAAATTCAAATCGAAACAAATTCGAATTGACATTTGAATTCTAATTTATTCTATTTGAATTTTGGAGGATGGTTATATTCTTTCTATTTTGTACTCTGCTATTGTTTTTTCTATTCTATCCTATTCCATTCTCTTATTTTTGTATTCTTTTCTATTGTATTCTTTTCTAATCTATTCGAAATACAAATTTCTGAAGACAGTTATATTCTATTTTATTCTATTCTACTGTTTTTCTATTCTATTCTATTCTTTTCTATTTTATTCTTTTCTATTATATTATTTTCTATTATAATCTTTTCTATTCTAATTGCTTTTATTCTTTTATATTGTAGTCTATTCTATTGTTTTTCTATTCTATGCTTTTCTATTCTATTATTTTATTTTATTGTCTATTCTATTATTTTCTATTGTAGTCTATTCTTTTAAGTTCTATTCTATTATTTTTGTATTAGAATTTGATTCAAACTTGATTCAGATTCAGTTTGAATTAAAATTTCATCCGAATTTGGTTATTTCTGATTTGCCACTAATGTGATTAAGAAATTTGGAGACATCCAAATGTCCGAATAAATAAACATTTGTCCGAATTCAAATTTGGAATGAAACTAACTGCACATGTCTACTTGGAGTCACACCCACTGTAGAGGTTGCCCAGGTAGCAAGGAAAGATTCCCTTCTTCAAGAGAAGAGGGGTATAGAAACTTAAATTCAGTTGCAGAACCAGGTGCATGACAAAGAGATGGATAAGTGGATCAAATGTAATGCTTCCCAAAATGAGTATGGTCTGTGGAGTGCTGAGAACAGGTGGTGTTTACCAAGGAGTTTGCATCCAGTTTTAGCACATGTTGGTGCATAGAGTCAGTCATCTTGCTAAGGGCGCGATGGTGGCACTTACTGACTGCTATTGTTAGCACCTGGATTTAGTACATTTGCAGCCAGGTTTTGTGTTTCATGTCTCACTTGTGCTCTGTACAATGCAGGGAGGTCTGTCCATGTTCCTCAAAAGCATTCTCCCAAACCAGATTTCCTTTTCCAAAGAATTCAAATAGACTTCATTCAGATGCCCAGAATAGGGACCTTTGAGTGTGCTCTAGTGTGCGTTGACATGTTCTCAGGTTGGTCTGAGACCTGGCCAGTAGCAAATGCAAAAACAACAGCAAAGAAAAGTTTGAATCAAATAGTTTGTAGATATGGAGTTCCTGAAACTATTGAGAGTGACAGAGGAACCCATTTTAGAAGTGGTGAAAGAGACAATGCAAGCGCTTAACAGCAAGCTTTCCATATGCCTTATCATCACCAAAGTAGTGGTAAAGTTGAGAGACTCAATGGAATTTTGAAAACCAGATGTGCAAAAATATAAAGAGATACAGGAAAAGGATGGGTGGAAGCTTTACCAATAGCCCTATATTCTATATGAACTACCCCTAAAAAAAAAAACACATGGCCTGTCCCCCTGTGAGATTTTATTTGGAGGGAAACCCAAAACAGGGCTATATTTTCCCCAACAGTTGCAGGCTTCTCACTCTATTCTCTTAGAAAATGTTCATATTTTGCAAAGAACATTGAATAAAGTACATGAAGGTTTTTATAACTCTATCTCCAATACAGATACTGTTTCAGGTGTTCATTGAATCCAACCTGGTGACTGGGTGGTGGTCAAGTGACATGTCAGAAAACCGCTAGAACCAAAATTTGACAGACCACATTTGGTGCTTTTGACAACTGGTTCCCCTATTAAGTTGAAGGGAAAGCCCACCTGGATTCATGCAAGTCATTGCAAGAAAATCCTCAAGTGATGATATCCTTTGAAATAAAAATGATGTTTCTTTTGTGAGAATTAAGTCATGGAAAAATAACCCTTTCATCCAAATGTTAATATTGTTTGCAACCCTTAGCAACGCTAGTAACTGCTGGGTGTGTTCTCACTAATGTCCCCAAATAAGAACAATACCCATGATAGCAGTGCCTCTCAACTTTACTGATCTCAAACAGGACCAGAATGAAGGGCTCATACATGGTCTCCACAGCTAATGAACACAGATTAGTAACTCTGAGGGTTTCACAATACATAGACACACCACAGATTTATCTAAATATTACACGCCCATTCAACTCTAAATGTACACAGTTGGCAATTCAGATTGCACTGCAGCAAATATTACAATTTATGGAGGAAACTATAGTCAATATTACTTTATTCCAGATCCAGAGCTAAATAGTACCCCTTATAGTACAAATTCATCAGTTCTCAATATGTGGAAATATTGGTTACAAGGGATTCCATATTATTACATCTTATCATTACATTTTAGGAGCAGGAATGCCATCCATATGCAGAGGGTTTTATTTTATATGTGGAGATAAAGCTTATGCCTGGATTCCGATTAATGTTACAGGTACATGTTATATTGGGAAGTTATTTTCTGCTTTGACTGTTCGCAAAGGTACAGTGTGACCAGGTCAATGTCCAGAATATACTTTAGTGTTCAAAAGAGAGCTGTTCACTGAAGGCAACAACACATGGTCATGGTTCCCTTCCTGGACACAATGGGGAATTAAAGCAATGTAAAGAATAACTAATTGCACTAGAATTTTAGATGAGATTATTAACCTTACTACCATTGGTATAGGCTTATTGAATGAAGAAATAGCTCAGTTTAGAAAAGAAGTATTACAGCATAAATTAACGCTAAATTACCTCGCTGCAGCTCAAGGTGGGATGTGTAAGGTTATTCACACTGACTGTTGTATATACATTTTTGATAATGAGGACATTATTAAAGGACATTTTGCTAAGATAAGAAAGCTACAGAATAAGGCCATAGATGTTGCTAAAGATGGATGGAATCCCCTTTGACTTGTTGTATGGCACAGCAACATAGTTACAGAAATTAGGCGCTTACATTGTGCTGTTTCTATTTCTCATACAGTACTTGTTATTTACTTCCTGACTAGGCTATGCCTCTGTGCGATTGCCCACTGTACCAGCCCACCATCTCTGATGAACCCATAATTCTTAGAAAGTGAGGAGAAAACTAAACAGGACGCTTTCTTTCTGTACCAGTGTAACAGAAACTTCCAACAATAGGCTGAATGTAACATGGAGAAGAACAGTGTTAAAAAAAACAAAAGGCAGGAAATTACATGGACTTTCATTGTATTGTTCATTTAGGCACAAGAGACCCATCTTGCTTGCAATGTTGAAATGTGCTCTGTGTCCTTCACTTAAGACACAGCAGACCTAGAAGTTATCTTTCTCTCACTCCCTTCTTAAGGTTTTCGTTTCACAACTGTTAGGCATAGATTATGACATATGAAATGTAACATTATTTCTATTCGCAAGTTTGTAATAATATCTCACACCACCACCTTTTTTATCTTTTTTATAAAATAGAGCACAGTGGCTAAATGGTTAGCACTTCCGCCTGGCAGTACTAGGGTCATTGGTTTGAATCCCAGCCACGGCACCACCTGCCTAGAGTTTGCATGTTCTCCCTGTGCTTGCGTGGGTTTCCTCTGGGTACTCTGGTTTCCTCCCACACTCCAAAGATGTGCTGGTAGGTTAATTGGATCCTGTCTAAATTGGCCCTAATATGTGTATGTATGAATGTAAGTTAGGGACCTTAGATTGTACACCCCTTGAGGGTTAGGGACTGATGTGAATGTACAATATATATGTGTAAAGCACTGCGTAAATTGACAGCGCAATATAAGTACCTGAAATAAGTAAAATAATACATTTTGTCAGAATGGGTACTTTAAAACACAATGACTGTGCTTTGTGAATTTGTTCCTGCCATTGTAGAGTTAACTTTTATTTTCAGTGTCAGAAATTTTCCATAACATTCCCCCCCCCAAAAAAAGGCCAGAGCGGCAGTGTTGAATGTATAAGCCAGAAGGCTAAATGCCAATGCAAGAGTGAAATGCTAAGAACCTCTGCAAGGGAATCCCTTGGATTTAGTTTTGTTTTGTTTCATTCTCTTAATAAAGACAGTTGTCGGGCAACCGGCCTCTTCCTTCTAAAAGCTGCGGCTCCAGCGAGAGTTCCCCCCCTCCATCTCTCCACATCGTGGTGACGTCATCCGGGACGCTGGGATGTCGATACACGTGGTCCTTGCACTGACAGGCATTCTACCCTCCACTGCTTCCCTCTGAGCGGACGGGCCATCCATCTTGGAACCTGGCTTCTTAAAGCCACAGGCTGGTTATCTATCTATTTTTTACCATATTAATTATTAAAGGCACACCTCCATTTAAGGTATATTACTTTTCTCATAAAACTACACAGCGCCTGGCTCCTGTTCATACCTTCATGGATTGAAAAGAATGCCTTCTTTTGCTTTCCCCTTCTGTCCTGATCAGTATTTCTTGGATCTTTCATTCTCTTCTGTTTCTTGGTGCCCTTGACCACGAAGAAAATTCCTCTGGAAAAAATCTTTTCTTCCTTTCTGGGAAAGCTTTTATCTTATCTGCCGTACGTTCTCAAGATTTCTTACAAGCCAAAAAAGCATATCACCTGAGGTATATTACATACACATAACTTTCATCTCCCATCCACATTTTAAGCCAGAGAGCTCTCCAGGCTGAATTTACTAAGGCTGAAGTCTTGGCCAGTATCCTCACCACTTCTGATGATGCATCTGCCATATAGTCTACTGCTGTGAATAAGATAGGAAGTGAACTAAGTAGCTGATCTCTAGGGGTACCTGCTTCCAAATTGGCCTTGAGTTGAGCCAAAACTCTAAGTTTCTTGCCTCACATTATTATTATTATTATTATACAGTATTTATAAAGCGCCAATAGTTCGCTCAGCGCTGTACATTACAAAGGGGGACAGAACATGTGACAGAACAATACCAATACAATGCAAAACATGAGGGGATCGAGGGCCCTGCTCTTTTGAGCTCACATGTAGTAACAAGAGCTGGTTTCAAACTAGCTATGGAAAAATCACAAGCCTTTTCATTAAGATGTCACTCCTCTTGTTGATCACATCCTTGAGCGCTCCCATATCCTTGAATACAACATTTTTGCAAGAGGAGTGTCTAGCTTCGTTTTTGAATTTGTTCCAGAAACATGTCAGATAGTCATCAAATAAGAATCTATTTTTGTGAAAAAGAAAGTTTTCCTTTCTGCAGTTATCTATTCCAATATAGCTTCTAATAGCACTTTGTGTACCAGAATTTTTCTGTTTTTTTTTTCTAAGCCTTTATACATTATTTTATTTATTTCAGTTACTTATATAGTGCCATCAATTTACTCTTTACATATACAGTGGGGATCGAAAGTTTGGGCACCCCAGCTAAAAATTTGTATTAATGTGCATAAAGAAGCCAAGGAAAGATGGGAAAATCTCCAAAAGGCATCAAATTACAGATTAGACATTCTTATAATATGTCAACAAAAGTTAGATTTTATTTCCATCATTTACACTTTCAAAATAACAGAAAACAAAAAAATGGCGTCTGCAAAAGTTTGGGCACCCTGCAGAATTTATAGCATGCACTGCCCCCTTTGCAAAGCTGAGACCTGCCAGTGTCATGGATTGTTCTCAATCATCATCTGGGAAGACCAGGCTATGTCAATCTCAAAGGTTTTAAATGCCCAGACTCATCTGACCTTGCCCCAACAATCAGCACCATGGGTTCTTCTAAGCAGTTGTCTAGAAAACTGAAACTGAAAATAGTTGACGCTCACAATGCTGGAGAAGACTACAAGAAGATAGCAAAGTGTTTTCAGATGTCAATATCCTCTGTTCGGAATGTAATTAAGAAATGGCAGTCATCAGGAACAGTAGAAGTTAAAGCAAGATCTGGAAGACCAAGAAAAATATCAGACAGAACAGCTCGCAGGATTGTGAGAAAAACAATTCAAAACCCACGTTTGACTGCACGATCCCTCCAGAAAGATCTGGCAGACACTGGAGTTGTGGTACACTATTCCACTATAAAGAGATACTTGTACAAATATGGTCTTCATGGAAGAGTCATCAGAAGAAAACCTCTTCTATGTCCTCACCACAAAAATCATCATTTGAACTTTGCAAATGAACATATAGACACGCCTGATACATTTTGGAAACAAGTTCTGTAAACCGATGAGGTTAAAATTGAACTTTTTGGCCGGAATGAGCAAAGGTACGTTTGGAGAAGAAGGGGCACAGAATTTAATGAAAAGAACCTCTGTCCAACTGATAAGCATGGGGTTGGATCAATCATGCTTTGGGGTTGTGTTGCAGCCAGTGGCACAGGGAACATCTCACGAGTAGAAGGAAAAATGGATTCAATAAAATTTCAGCAAATTTTGGATGGTAACTTGATGCCATCTGTGAAAAAGCTGAAGTTAAAGAGAGGATGTCTTCTACAAATGGATAATGATCCTAAACACACCTCGAAATCCACGGGGAATTACATCAAGAGGCGTAAACTGAAGGTTTTGCCATGGCCTTCACAATCTCCTGACCTCAACATAATTGAAAATCTATGGATAGACCTTAAAAGAGCAGTGCGTGACAGACAGCCCAGAAATCTCAAAGAACTGGAAGACTTTTGTAAGGAAGAATGGGCAAAGATACCTCAAACAAGAATTGAAAGACTCTTGGCTGGCTACAAAAAGCGTTTACAAGCTGTGATACTTGCCAAAGGGGGCAGTACAAGATATTAACTCTGCAGGGTGCCCAAACTTTTGCAGACGCCATTTTTTTGTTTTCGGTTATTTTGAAAGTGTAAATGATGGAAATAAAATCTAACTTTTGTTGACATATTATAAGAATGTCTAATCTGTAATTTGATGCCTTTTGGAGATTTTTCCATCTTTCCTTGGCTTCTTTATGCACATTAATACAAATTTTTAGCTGGGGTGCCCAAACTTTCGATCCCCACTGTATGTATTATACATTCACATCAGTCCCTAACCCTCAAAGAGCATACAATCTAAGATCCTTAACTCACATTCATATGTACACATACTAGGGCTGATTTAGACAGGAGCCAATCAACTTACAAGCATGTCTTTGGAGCATGGGAGGAAACCGGAGTACCCAGAGGAAACCCATTCAGGCACAGGGAGGACATGCAAACCCCAGGCAGGTGGTGCCATGGTTGGGATTTGAACCAACAACCCTAGTGCTGCCAGGAGGAAATGCTAACCATTTAGCCACTGTGCATGTCTGCTCAACTGTGCCTTCTCTTTTTCCATCTCTAGAGTATCATAAATGTCTTTTAGTAGCTCGTCCACTTCCTCAAGGGACTTGTATCTTGATGGGTTGGACCGGCCTTCCTCTGTACTACTGAAAGATCAGGAAAGATCAGGATTGCTGGGTTCAAGAAGAGCTCAACTTAGTAGAGCAACTTCCTCATTCACATTTCTTCTTGGGTGCCACCCAAGAAACAGTTCATTCCTGCAATACGCAAAGAAAAGTAACCCATGACCATCTCCACCATGTGCTCTGTCCCCCTAAGTCCTCCACTCACAGGAAACCCTGGGTGCACATTGGAAAGAAGAAAATGGTCTCAAAATAACCCCCCAACACACATACGCACAGGTCCTAGTAGGGCTGAATCACCACCACTCCTTACCTGTGTACAGCTGGTTCTGGTCTTCCCCAGAGCTTACTGGGTACAAATCTCCATAACTCCCTGCTCCTCCACTGCATGTCTCGCAGCCTCTACTGGGTTCCCAAATGCAGGTGAAATATGCGCTAGTCATAAGATATGCACCCACAGCTTCCCCTGCACCCTAGAGACTGGAACTACAACCTTGGTGCTCGGTGATGATCTGACGCTGCTGCATGTTTCAATTCCTAGATTCGTCAGTGAGTGTCCCCTTTAGCTCCAAGAGGCATGCAAAGCTGAAGCCTGCTGCAAAATACAGTAGATCCATCACCTCCTACCTTTGCCAGGTACTGAGTGGAAGGGACAAGCACATCACTCGTTCTCCAAGGAGGGTGTCTGTTGGCTGAGAAGGGAGGAAACATTAAGCTGGTTCCCAGTTCCTGCCAAACCACTCAGACAGGCAGAACCTGAGCTGCAGCCCTTCTCTTGGTTAAGAAATAGAAAATCTCTAGTTACTCCTGAAATAATGCATCCACTCCAACTGGAGGAAATAAAATAACTGAATGGGATGTCTAGGGGACTACCTTTTAATCTGTGAGGCAATGTGTTTCCTATCTAAAGAGGGAGCATCCATATCTCAGGGGCTGTCCTGGAAGACAACTGGGGGAAAAACCCTTTCAAAGCACTTCTTCAGGATCCCATAAGAAGCCTCCTCCATTCTGAATGTATGCTTGCCATGCAAATCTTCATAGCCACCAAACTCACTATTGCTAGGGCTTGGAAATCCCCTGTCTTCAGTTTTGAGGCAGTGAAGAACTGAGTGAATGATAACACGGTTAACAAAAAAACTGACAGCTATATTGTCTGATAAATTCCTCAGAGTTTGTCAACCTTGGCCAGAGCACATCTACCCATCTAGAGTTGACCACTTTCTCTTAACTATCTACTACTGCTTCTACTGGTATTGCAAGTACCTCTCTGGGGTTGACCACCCCCTGTTAGGAATGGACTTGCCAATAGTGGTGGGACTCACCTGCCTTGTGGGCTGCAGTACCAGGGCTGGCCAGCGGGTGCTCAACAACCAGAGGTTCACTTCGGCAATTAGCCATCACCTGGGGCTGATTGCAGGTGTATTTAAGGGATGGCCAGACCTGCAGTCTGTGCCTTGGTGTGTGGTTTTCCATGGGCCCCTGTATCTTGTAACCTGTGGTCCTGGTCCTGGTCCTGTTCCTGCCTCTGCCTGACTTGTTGCCGACCCTGCCTGATCCTGACCTCTGCTGACTTCTCCTGTTTTGATCCCTGGCTTGTGACCCTGACCATTCTCTCCGCCTGCTCCTCCTGTACCTACCTGCCCGATAGTTATCGACCCGGCCTGCCTGATTACGTTGTGCTCTATATGTGTATGTACCTGTGTATCTGTATCAGTTTAGGTTTGGGTTTGTTTCACCTTGTTGTATGTATTTGTGTTAGGTTGGGGTTTGGTGCACTGCGTTTATGTTTGTATTGTTAGTCTTTAATAAATTGTCTTATTTATACCATATCTGAAGCTTGCGTTTCCCTGTGTCAGTCCACACACTTCTGGTCACACCCGCATCCCTGACATTACACCAAGGCCACAAACCTGACCAGAAGTGGCTGCACAGGGAAGCCATCTTGGCTTATTGTTGCTGGGAAGGATGGATCTTGATGAGGTGGTGTATTTATCTCTGCTAGTGTTTGATGACAAAGACTATGCTTATCAGACTCTTAAGGAGTATACCCGGGATCAACTGCTAGAGTGTATAAGGATCGCTCATTGTCTAGTTGATCAGGGCACAGAGTTTTCTGAGGTGCAGCCATTGATCCAGGTTTGTGCTGAGTTGGCTCGGTCCTGTACCCCTGAAAGCAGGGATGACTTTTTTTCCCCCATTTAGTGTGGATCAAGTGGAATCACTGGTATGGTTGTTGGAGGATGATCCAGATTGTTTCCATGAGCACTATGCGGCATGTCCATCAAATGTGCTTATGGATTGCATAAACGCAGTGCAGTCTTTGATCAGACAGTCTAGGTGTAAGCTGAGTTTTGTTAAACCAGTACTGCAGACATGGACAGATTTGTTACACCCAGCCTCAGTTGGTTTGCAACATCATTCCTCTGCTCAAGGCACTCTTCCAGCATCCCCGACAGCACCCCCAGTGATGGCCCAGCATACTCTGCTAACTTCCACATACCAGTCCCCTGCTCCCACTCGCTGCACCTATCCTTTCTTCAACCCTGTAAAGAAGTCCTCTGTAGCAACTGCTCCCTTCTCTGTTCCATCACCAGCTCTTCTCTGTCTCCAGCTGCTCCATCCGTTTACAAACCTGCGCTTACTTACAGTGCTCCGGGAACTAAAACCAGGAAAAGGCGAAAGTTCTTTCCAACCAATACCATCCTGCCAGTATCCAAACCGGTCAGCCTCCCATCTGAGAACCTGCCTTCTTTGGTGCAGCCTGGTGCCTCGGCGCCCACAATTCAGCCTGATGTCTTTACCCAACCTGATGCCTCTACCCAGCATAATGTTTCTACCCAGCCTGATGAACTGATCCAGCCTGATGATCCTATTATGCCAGATGACTCGATGCCCACTGGTCCGCCAGATGACTCGGTGCCCGCTGTCTTGCCAGTTGACTCAGAGCCCGCAGTCTTGCCAGACGACTCGGTGCCCGCAGTCTTGCCAGACGGCTCGGTGCCCGCTGTTCCGCCAGACGACTCGGTGCCCGCAGTCTTGCCAGACGACTCGGTGCCCGCTGTTCCGCCAGTTGACTCGGTGCCCGCAGTCTTGCCAGATGACTCGGTGCCCACAGTCTTTCCAGACGACTCGGTGCCCGCAGTCTTGCCAGACGACTCGATGCCCGCTGTTCCGCCAGTTGACTCGGTGCCCGCAATCTTGCCAGACGACTCGGTGCCCGCAGTCTTGCCAGACGACTCGGTGCCCGCAGTCTTGCCAGACGACTCGATGCCCGCTGTTCCGCCAGTTGACTCGGTGCCCGCAGTCTTGCCAGACGACTCTGTGCCCGCAGTCTTGCCAGACGACTCGGTGCCCGCAGTCTTGCCAGACGACTCGATGCCCGCTGTTCCGCCAGTTGACTCGGTGCCCGCAGTCTTGCCAGATGACTCGGTGCCCGCAGTCTTGCCAGACGACTCGGTGCCCACAGTCTTGCCAGACGACTCGATGCCCGCTGTTCCGCCAGTTGACTCGGTGCCCGCAATCTTGCCAGAAGACTCGGTGCCCGCAGTCTTGCCAGACGACTCGGTGCCCGCAGTCTTGCCAGACGACTCGGTGCCCGCAGTCTTGCCAGACGACTCGATGCCCGCTGTTCCGCCAGTTGACTCAGTGCCCGCAGTCTTGCCAGACGACTCTGTGCCCGCAGTCTTGCCAGACGACTCGGTGCCCGCAGTCTTGCCAGACGACTCGATGCCCGCTGTTCCGCCAGTTGACTCGGTGCCCGCAGTCTTGCCAGACGACTCGGTGCCCGCAGTCTTGCCAGGCGACTCGGTGCCCGCAGTCTTGCCAGACGACTCGATGCCCGCTGTTCCGCCAGTTGACTCGGTGCCCGCAGTCTTGCCAGACGACTCGGTGCCCGCAGTCTTGCCAGACGACTCGGTACCCGCAGTCTTGCCAGACGACTCGATGCCCGCTGTTCCGCCAGTTGACTCGGTGCCCGCAGTCTTGCCAGACGACTCGATGCCAGTTGACTCGATGCCCGCTGTTCCGCCAGTTGACTCGGTGCCCGCAGTCTTGCCAGATGACTTGGTGCCCGCAGTCTTGCCAGACGACTCGATGCCCGCAGTCTTGCCAGACGACTAGATGCCCGCAGTCTTGCCAGACGACTCGGTGCCCGCAGTCTTGCCAGACGACTCGGTGCCCGCAGTCTTGCCAGACGACTCGATGCCCGCTGTTCCGCCAGTTGACTCGGTGCCCGCAGTCTTGCCAGACGACTCGGTGCCCGCAGTCTTGCCAGACGACTCGATGCCCGCTGTTCCGCCAGTTGACTCGGTGCCCGCAGTCTTGCCAGACGCCCCTGCTCCAGGCAGCTGCCCAGGGGGGAGGGACTCTGATGATCCTGCGACCACGCTGTCTTCCATTTTAGGCGCCATTTTCTCTGAGGGTGCTGCGGGCTCAGCCTGCCCCTGCTCCTGCTTGCCTTCCACCGGCAACTCCCCCGACAATTCCTCCACCGAGGAGGCCTCCTCCACCGGACCCTGCATCACCGCAACACTGCGGCTTCTTGCAGCCTTAAATCTCGCTTCATTCAGATACTTTTCACTTAGGACGCCGCTCTTGCGCTGCAGCATCGCCACATACCTCCCCTGCTGGGACACACGTAATTCCAGCGCAGGCTTGGTTTCATGGCCTGCCGCTTTGTGGACCATACCCGGTCGTAGGATGACCGGAGCTTCTTTAGCTCCAGAGTCAGTTTCTGGAGCTTGGCTTCCTCCTTCTCTACTAACCTGGCCCGAGCGGCCACACGGTCCCGGTAGGCAGAGTAAACTTCCCCCTTCCTAGGGGCCGTTCCCAGGTCCTCTACTGGTGGAAAAGAGAGGCCGGTACTAGGCCCCTCCAGGGCCTTCTCCTTGCTGGACCCAGGCCCAGGATCCGCCATCCTGCCTGGGCTGGGCAGGGCACTTTAGCCCCAGGCTTCTCGGGCCTACCTGGGGCTTAGCAGAGCACAGTCCAACACAGCCTCTCCATACGGTGTCAGGAATGGACTCAGCACTGGTGGTGGGACTCACCTGCCGTGTGGGTTGCAGTACCAGGGCTGGCCAGCGGGTGCTCTCAGCAGCCAGAATCTCACTCCTGCAATCAGGCCATCACCTGAGGCTGATTGCAGGAGGGGTATTTAAGCAGGACCAGGCCTGTGATCAGTGCCTTGGTGTATGTTTCCCATGAGCCCCTGTACCTGGATCCTGTCTGCTTTCTGCATGATCCTGCTTTGATCCTGACTCTGAACGAACTCCGCCTGTCCTGACCTCGGCTATTCCTGACCACACTTCCGCTCGCTCCTAGTACCCTGTTTGCCCGTTAGCTACTGACCCGGCCCGCCTGACTACGTTGTGCTCCATATATATATATATATATATATATCTATATATATATATATATATCAGTTTAGGTTTGGGTTTGTTTCACCTTGTTGTATGTATTTGTGTTACTTTTGGGTTTGGTTTGTTGCACTGCATTTATGTTTGTGTTGTCCTTAATAAATTATCTTATTTACACGCTATACCTGAAGTCTGTGTTTCCCTGTGTCGGTCCACACACCTCTGGTCATTCCCGGAGCCCTGACACCCTCTACTACAGTTTTCCATCTGTTCCATTACCACCATACAGGCACTCACAGTCTCTTTCAGATACTAGTGAACCTCACAATGAGACCTTCATTTGCTCTTGGTTTTCCACATGTGACATTTTGTATCCTCTTTTCTCATTGTACACCCTTTTAATCTTTTTGATGTTAATGCACTGTAAATTATATGTGCCTAACTGTGACAACTAATTGTCGGTTCCTCTGCAATTACTTATGCAATTGTTTAATTTCCACATTTTGTACTATTTTGAATTGCTTATTATTACTGTACATTATGAAAACTGTCGACAAACCTTTTGTAAAATAAAAAGTAAATCAATAAGAGACCCCAACAAAATAAATCAAAAACAAAGAGTGTAAAGAAACAACCCCAAAAAACCCACCCAAAAACACTGCAAGCAAAATAAACCCCCTTTTTTTTAAAATTTAAGAACAAAAAGAAATAACTACCATTAAAGAAGAGAAATACCCCCAAATAAAAAAAAGGGGGGCATCAGCAACACAGAAACAGAACCCTAAAAGTGCCTGTTGGGTCTTGGGAAATCACAGTGAATGAAGGTGGGCTTACACTTCACCACAAGAAAAGAGAGGGAAGCGCTATCTAAGTGAAGTATTAAAATAGCGTTTTATTCACAAAAGGTCATAAAAACTCTCTCATCGCTCATTATGATAGGAAGGCACCGCCATATATCTCCTCCTGCAGGAACCAACCAATGGTCCCCTATGCTCTGGATGATGGATGGAAATCCAGAAGCAGTTCTGATGTAGGCCTATAGAAGGCCTGTAGAAGGAGCAGTTTAGCTCCAAACGCGTAGCCTGGCATCCAACACCGATCCGTCATTGTGATGTCACATCTGCCCATGTTTGTGCTCCATGATGGCTTTGTTAACTTCCTGGTGTGCATCTGGTGTTCTGGCTTTCCATCCATCATCTGGAGCATAGGAGACCACTGGTGGATTCCCGCAGGATGAGATATATACGGCAGTGCCTTCTTATCATGATATCATCATGATGAGCGATTACTTACTTTTTGTTCTGTGAGTTTTTATGACCTTTTGTGAGTAAAACGCTATTTTAATACTATACTTAGATTACTCTTTTTTCCTTCCATACAGAATTGACTACTCTGAGGATAGCTGCAGCTGGTGTCAGTTGGAATTGATGGATACATTGGGCTCTATCAGAGACTGTTATACATTGTTATACATTGTTATATATGCATAATAATGCAGCAGTGACATTTTGCCTGTTTGTGTGCCACTATCCTTTTCTACACATCAGCTTACACTCCACCACTACTCCACTCTTTCAAACCATACAAACTGCAATTTAATGGAAAGCATCAGTAGCAAATATACAGCACAGGATATACTACTGTATATAGCACTGATACTGAAAAGGACAATGCACTTTCACTAGACTCCCAACAATTTGACAAAGAGCTGCTGAGAGAGCAGCCTTTTGTAGTGTGTGGGCTGCAACTCAGGTCAAAACCATCATTGGAAATGTTTTGCACCTGACCAGAAGTCAGGTGCAAGACTTTGGCCAATGAAGGCTTTGTCAATGCATTATGGCATGTTAGCTGGAGAAATTCCCAATGACTGACAGAAAAGTTTGGTGATGTATTTACAGCTGAAGAGCAAATGTTTGGTCTGAGCCTAGGTTTTGACTCATCTCTACTAGTGAAGCTTCAAATTCCTCTAGTGCATAAGAGATCTAAAACCCATTTATTTTATTAACATGGGAGGCTTTGAAATGCACTACCGAGGGAAAAAAATTACACTTGGGCTTTAACTAGATATTTAGCTAGCACAGTTTTCATATTTTACTTAAACTACCACTTAATACCAATACCAATAAATCATTAATATTAAGCATAGAGGATTACCGGAAGCACTAAAAACAATCTTACCTTACTTTTAGGTTTAAAGACCCTGATTCTGCTAAGTAAACAGATAAAACATGTTAGTTACAAACAATCAGGAAAACTACAAAAAGGTTTTATTAGTGTTTTATGGAGGGAAATTAGAGAAGGTAGTCAAGAAGAGGATGTGGGTGGAAAAGGCAAAGGGAAGAAAACAGAAAGGGAAAGAAAGTGTTTTGGAAGCATCTCTTTTTCTATTAAATGAACAATGTTTGCTCAGCATTAAGGAAAGTGAACTCACCTGAATAGTTGTTTTCTAGCATGTGTTTCTTTATGACACACAGTTTAATAGCAATGAAAGTGACAGCAAAAATGGCACCCAAACAGGCTCCAATAACTGCATATTGTATGTCTAAAAAAAAAGGAAAACAATCCTTATTATGTTACTGTGGTGCCAAATGTGCACATCATATTTCATACAACTTTTTCCCCTAATACATTTTGATTGCAAAGCGTTGCTCTCCAAAATGTAATTTTTAATTGCCAATTATGCGGTCATGCAACACTACCCATATGACATTTTTATAATTTTTTTTTTCACACAAATAGAGCTTTCTTTTGGTGGTGTGTACTCGCCACTGGGTGTTTTATTTTTTGCTCTATAAACAAAAAAAAGCAAACATTTTGAAAAAAAATTTTTTTCTTTGTTTCTATTATAAAATGTTGCAAACAGGTAATTTTTCTCCTACACTGATGTGCGTTGATGAGGCTGCATTGATAGGCAGCACTGACAGGCACTAATAGGCGGCACTGATCAGCTGGCACTGATATGCAACAATGATGGGCACTGATAGGCGGCTCTGATGGGCACTTATAGGCAACACTGATGATAGGTGGCACTGATGAGCTGGCACTGATATGCGACAATGATGGGCACTGATAGGCGGCACTGATGGATGGCACTGACTGGCGGCACTTCTGGGCACTGACTGGTGGCACTGCTGGGCAACACTGATGGGTAGCACTGATGGGTGGCACTGCTGGGCACAGATGGGTGGCACTGCTGGGCACAGGTGGGCGGCACTGCTGGGCACAGATAGGTGGCACTGATGGGTGGCACTGCTGGGCACTGATAATCAGGGCCCTGATGATCGGTGCCGATCCCTCCTCTGACATCATTGATGTCACATGAGGTGGGGTCACATGCATGATGTCCCCGAGTGGCCCCGCCCCTTACATATTTAAGAACTGTCAAGATTCCGGAGCAGGCAGAAGGCTGGAAGCGGAGCCTTTTTTAAAAATTATTTTTCCGGGTCGGTGGCAGCAGCAGCGGTGACGGAAGGCATCGTAATTGACGTTGAATCTACTTTGTTTTAATTTTTTCTTTTAATGAAGGACTTGTCAAAGACTGTGTCCTGTCTTTTTTCACACTACACTTTTTTTATTATGTCAAATATAGAGATCCTCCCAATAGCCCATGGATACCAAATATTGTTTAACCCACAATTACTCAAAATTTCAATGGAGACGTCTTTCTACATCTCCAAGGGACTGCTATGACTTTTTCAACTGTTCATCCAGTTTTGTGGTTTACTGCCTTACATGTTCATGTGGTCTCCTTTATGTGTCCGCTCTAGATTTGGTGAACATCATTGCCTAATCGAGGGTGGAAAAGATGAACATAATGTTCCCAGACATTTTCTAGAGGTCCATAATAAGTGCACAACTGGACTTCAGGTCTGGATGATCGAGTCCATGCCCACTGACCTTCCAGAGGCAGAGTGCTTCCACAAGCTCTGTCATAGGGAACCTTTTCGGATCCATACTCTTGACACACTGTTCACTGCTGGCCTCAATGAGGACCCAGAGATAGCTACCATATTATAATATAATATATACATTCTCCCTCTGTTAATGATTAATATCATTGTTTAGTACTACTCCATGATCCCCCGTCATAATCATTATTCTTTCTTATATATATTTTTTTTGCTCTTTTAATTTATTTTTTTCATGTTGGTGGTCCACCCGTATGGTTGGTCTCTCTTCCTTTTTCTCCTCAAGTTATTGTTGGTTTATAAAGAATGAATTCATTTTGATTACCTATATTATTTATTATATGGTATACAGAGTTTTGATATGAGTCAGCCGATATGGAAGTTTTTTTTTGCCTTTCAACATTTGCTGGTCATCTTTTTTCCAAATGCTTTTATATACCTGTCTCCAGTATTCACTCCTCAGACAGACAGGTTGCCATTTGTCATAATTTTTTCACAACTCTTATATCATTCAAACATACATCCATCAGCTGCCTTTTTTCATGCAAGTATAGTTCTTAAGTAGTTTTTAATTATTCATTTATATATTGTATTATATAATATATAATTTTATATCATTTGGATAACGTATCCATGTATCCATGGTCCATATGATATTAACAATTTTATTTATATCTCTATTATTGGAAGATGTTATATCATTCATTCCATGGTCATAATTTTGCAACCTGTATTCCTTTAACTTTTATTCGTTTTGTGTATGTTGTGATTTTTTAGTTTGTACCATTTTTTTATTCCTTGTTTTTTTTTCATTAGGTTAGTTTTCATGGTCCATTCATTGTTTCCTCTCCTTTGCATTCCAATTTATATTCATTTATATTAGACACCTTTTGGTCCCCCCTTTCTCCTTTAAGTTTTTCACCATGTGTTTCCCGTTCTGTTCTACACCTCCCCCTGCATAATATAAGGTTCCTGTGTGTCAGTGTTCCCCCTATGCTTGAGAAAGGAGCGTGCCAGTTATTGGATCCTACACATGCTCAGAAACGCGTCATATGCTTATGACGTCACACGCCATCGCCGCTGCTCCGGAGTTCACAGAGACTTGCACATCAGGCTTTACATCTACACCTCTCCAGCGCTCTCTGCTGTCCAGCTGGCAATCTTGCTCATTGTTTCCTGAACCCAGCTATGAGGCGCTGTGCACTTTTAACCCTTTATGAGCCTACTTACCACCATTTATATGTGAGTTGTTAAACTTATGTTTTACCATTAAAATGTCTTACAGTCTACACTTAGAGGCGCTGTGTTTCTCTTTTTGTCTCAGTAAACTCATACTGAAGACAATGAACATTATAGAAGAAGAATAAGCACTTCCACTAATAGTCTGCAGCTCCAGAGGACTGATTTACTAACACTGATCAAAATATTCTCTTTCTCTTTCTTTACAGAGCGATTTCTACATGTAGCTCTATCTCAGGACAGCTTTCTGAATCCCAGGTCAGAGCATACAGCCCACACACAGTTGTTAAGTTCCCAAAGCTCCTGCTGCATCTCTGTTGTGGCTCAAGGTACAGGTAGTATTTCTGGAATCCAACCTTGAAGGTTCTTTTCTTTAACTGCCTCTCGCCCGGCCTATAGACAAATGATGGCCAAGCTCCCGTTGTTATCCTGGGTGGATGTCATATGATGACCTCCTTGGATCGGGCCACACTGGACACAGTGAATGACAGATCAGCTTACCGGGCAGTTGCCGGTACCATATGATTGCTGTCACCAATCTCAGCAGATCACATGTTAATTGTACACAATGGATGGCTTCCTTTCATACCAATCTGTACCATGTTATCAGCCGTTGCCAATCACAGCTAATCAGAATAGTACACTCTGAATGAATGTATTTCATTTAGAAAAAATGGTTGCTTATAACAGTGATTATCACTGTTATAAGTGATCAAAAAAAGAGAAATCCTGATCACCTCCAAAGAGTAGTACAGTGTTACAGTATATATTTAGAATGCTCCATCTTCCTCTAACTTTGTCATTGGTACTAATATGTACTATGACAGCCAGGTCCTCCACAGCCCCACTGAACAATCTGTCCATCCAATCTGCAAAGTGCCGAACCCCAGTGCTTGGTAAACAACATACTGTTTTGCGATCACATTCTTTGCCCTATCTGTCCTTCTAATTATTGAGTCCCCTACCAACATACTGTATATCTGTCTATCCTTTCCTGTAACTTTGCCCCCATCCTCATTGGAGGAGATGCTTCCCTGGCACCTAGGGGAGATACTCTGCTCCAACTATGCCACTCCTGAACTGATATCCCTAATCTTGCAGAAAGACTTTTTGCTGGTTTACTAACTTAAAGATTTTTATGGTCAGTGGAGACAGATATTGGGTGCTAGACACCCTCCCGAAGAAATTTTATGCTAAAAGTTTTTAGTTTCCAATATAGTTCTGCTTTGCTGGTGTCATTTGTCATTAGTAGTATGCACAAGGATGTAACAATATTTTCTTACCAGTTCTCTAAAAGAGAACTGCTCCAGTGGCTGCACTTGATACACCCACTTCTGCTATAAAGAGATCTGGTTTAGGATGAATCAGCACAGGCACAGTGGTAAATAAAATTTTCAAGTGTGTTAAGGCTGTTTCTGCCTCAGTGGACCTTTGAAAATATGATAGGGGCCACATTTTTTTTTAAATGCAATGAATCTCTGATAAAATGTGAAAATCCATAGAACTCTTTTCAAATCCTTTGTATTCTTCACTTAGGTCAATCTAAGATAGCCTGAATTTTAGTTGAATCCAAGGCTAACCTTTTGGATTAGATGATATAACCCAAAAACTGTATATGAGTCTTTTTAGTTTTGCACTTCTCCAATTTAATATACAGTTGATGTTGCCTTAATCACTCTAGAATCATGCAAACATGATCCTGGTGCTCCTGTACATTTTTTTGCAAAGAGGAGTATGTCATTAAGATAAACCAGGGCCGTCTTTAACGCAGGGCAAAAGGGGCAGCTGCCCAGGGCCCAGTCATTGTTGTGGGGCCCAAAGCAGCTGCCCCCTGAGCCCAGCTGCTCACCAGGGGTTTTTTTCAGTCTTCTGCTACCTCCTGCACTGCTCACTTCTGTATTTACAAGTGACAGCTTGTAAGGAGCACTCCCAGGGGCTTCTCAGTACCATCCCTGCTCTACACATCGATCTCCATAGGACAGTAGAGGAGGGAGGGGGCTGGAACTCCACATAGGCAGAAGCTCCTCCTCTCCGGCAGCCTGCACAGACACACTGTAAGTATTCCTCTGCAGCTCCACTGTGAAAATTGTATGTGTGTGTGTGTCTGTCTGTCTGTGTTTGTGTGTCTGTGTGTGTGTATGTGTCTGAGTGTGTATGTGTGTGTATGTATCTGAGTGAGTGTGTGTATGTGTCTGAGTGTGTCTGTGTCTGCCTGTGTGTGTCTCTGAGTGTGTGTGTCTGAGTGTGTGTGTATCTGTATCTGTGTATGTGTGTGTGTGTGTGTGTACGTGTGCTTCTGAGTGTATGTGCTTGTATGCGTGTGTATGTGTTGGTGTGTATGTGTGTGTCTCTGAGTGTGTGTGTATCTGTGTGTGTGTATGTGTGTTTCTGAGTGTATGCTTGCGCGTATGTGTCTGTGTGTGTATCTGTGTGTGTGTGTTTGCGTGTGTCTATATGTGTGTATGCATGTGTGTGTCTCTGTCTGTGTGTGGGTCTCTGTGTGTGTGTATGTGTCCCTGTCTGTGTGTGTGTTTTCGGTGGGTGAGCTCTGAAATTAAATCTGTTAGGAAGAGAGCTTTTTAATTGGGTGGGGGGGGGGGGGGGACTTGGATGTACACGGCACACATCCAAGCACTCTTACACAGCTCACCCCTCAACCCTGCACTCCGTACATAGTGCACCCCTCACATTGGGCTCCTACCTGCACTCTGTCAACCTTCATAGTTGTGTGTTCTCTGCTATAAATGAAGAAAATATAGATGCCGTGCTCTATCAAGACCTATTACCTGTATATAGTACAAAAAATGTATTTGCATTAAATCTCTAATAGCTGCATGATCATTTATGTGTAACCATACATGATTGTAATACCAATAAATACCCAAACATGTGTTGATCATAATGAATAAATGAATTAGAAAAATATATATCAAAATTGGTGATAATAATAAAAAAAAAAAAAAGTCTATGCAAAATTATTCAAATTTGTGTCCTTCGATGATTAAATAAATATTCAATTAAGAAATAAATATCAAAAATAAAATCGAAAAATATGGAAAATAAATAAAAGGTAAAAATTCAATGAATTTTGTGCAAAAACGCAAAACAAATTTGGTGCAGAGTTCAGCATGGATGAAATATCTGTGTGCTCTCCTTCTAATCAGCCTGAGGTGATGCAGGTGAAGGTTGCAGATAGAGGGCTATTATGTAAGCCGGAATGGTCATATGGATCTCTCCCTCCTCAGATCTTTCCTTGATCCAGCCCTTAAAGCATTCCTCATACGGATCATTTAAATAGAGAAAAGTGCATAGTGCTTTATCGTTGATAAATATAAACTCTTTAATATGCGCTCAATATGCACTCACATTGATTATTATTATACAGTATTTATAAATACGCTCAGCGTATTCGCTCAGCGCTGTACATTACAAAGGGGGACAGAACATGTGACAGAACAATAACAATACAATGCAAAACATGAGGGGATTGAGGGCCCTGCTCTTTTGAGCTTACAATCTAGGAGGGAGGGGATGGTGGCACAGGAGATAGCTGTGGGGGATGGAGTGGTAGGAAGAGTGGAGGAGGTCGGCAAGTTAGCAGGGGGTGGGGTAGGCTTCCCTGAAGAGATGGGTTTTCAGGGTGCACCTAAAGGAGAGGAGAGTAGGTGATAATCTGATGGGTTGGGGCAGGGAGTTCCAGAGGATGGGTGACACCCTGGAGAAGTCCTGGAGGCAGGCATGGGAGGAGGAGACCAGGGAACTAGAGAGAAGGAGGTCTTGTGAGGAGTGGAGTGTGCGTGCTGGGTGGTACTTGGATATTAGGTCAGTGATGTAGTTCAGGGCAGTGTGATGGACAGCTTTATACGTCACTGTTAGGATTTTGAATTTGATCCGTTGCGCCAGTGGAGGGATTGGCAGAGGGGGGGTGGCGGAGATGGAGCAGTTGGAAAGGTGAATGAGTCTGGCTGCCGTATTCAGGATCGACTGAAGCGGGGATACCCAGCGGCGAGGCAGGCCAGTAAGGAGGGAGTTGCAGTAATCGAGTCGTGATATGATGAGGGAGTGGATGAGCTGTTTAGTGATTTCTGGGGTTAGGAACGTGTGGATTTTGGCGATGTTGCGGAGGTGGAGTCTGCATGAGCTTGTTAAAGATTGGACTTGGGGCTGGAAGGATAGATTGGAGTCCAGAATGACACCAAGTACTCTGGCCTGCGGGGCGGGTTTGATGGTGGCGTTGTTGGACATGATGGAGAAGTCAATGGGGGGTGGTGTCCAGGCTGGGGGGAAGACAAGAAACTCGGTCTTGGAAAGGTTCAGTTTAAGGAAGTGGAGCGACATCCAGTCAGATATGATTAACCATTTGCCGCCCGCCCTGTGGCTGAATGGCGGCCGGCAAATGTCATCCCACACATGCGCACTTTTCGCGCTTGCAGAGCCGTGCAGCGGCGCGATCTGTCACCGGCCGTGTACCTCGGACACAGCCGATGACAGATCTGAGTGTCGGCCCCGTTGCCGGTACCATGTGACCTGCTGTGACCAATCATTGCCATCCATTGTATACTAGTGTCTAGCTGTGAATGGTCACAGCTAATCACATGCACATGTCATGTGATTAGCTGTGGCCAAATCACAGCTAAGCACAAAAAAAAAAAAACCCTGAATGAATCGATGTCATTCAGGTAAATGCTTGCTTATTGTGTAAAAAAAAAAAAATACTGATCACTTCCCCAAAGTAGTACAATGTTACTATGGTAACATTGTACTACTTTGGACATAGTGAAATATGAAAACAAAATCTTAAAAAAAGAAAAAAAATGTAATAAAAAATGAAAAATATTAAAAATTTTTTTTAAAAAATATATATTTTTTTTCATACTGTCACCAGTCAGTGTCCCTGATCACTGCCATGCCAGTTATATGAAGACGCTGTACTGCACTGGTGACAGTATGTAAAAAAAAAAGTGAAAATCATTTTTTGCATTTTTTCATTTTCCGAAAAATTATAACAAAAAATACAACTTCAAAAAACTCGCCACGCCTCTTATGAAGTACGTCGGACTGTCTACTCTGTCTACTCTGGGTCATTTGGGGGATATCTGTACTGTTCTGACATTCTTGGACCTCAAGAAATTAGATTGGCCGTCAGTACTTCAGGATTGATCAATATTCAGATCTATACCATAGTTTGTGAACTCTATAGCTTTGCTACAAACTAAAAAATACATCCTAATTTGGGTTATTTTCACCAAAGACATGTAGTAGAATACATCTTGGCCTAAATTTATGAAGAACAATTATTTATTTGCAAACTTTTATAACAGAAACAAAGAAAAACATGTTTTTTTCAAAATTTTTGGTCTTTTTTTGTTAATTTAGCAAAAAATAAAAACCGGTGATTAAATACCACCAAAAAAAAAGCTCTAGTTGTGTGAAGAAAATGATAAAATTTTAGTTTGGGTACAATGTTGTATGACCGCGCAATTGTCATTCCAAATGTGAGAGCGCTGAAACCTGAAAACTGGCCTGGGCAGGAAGATGTAAAATTGCCCGGTATTGAATTGGTTAAAAACAATCTGCACTTTGTATAATAGCCGCTTAAAGCGGTGAAGACGCACACACTACCAGTGCTCGCTGTGTAAGGATGCGTGGTGATGTCACTGCCCCTCCCCAATGCGTATCTCCACAGGGATTCGTGGCTTCGTCCGGGGGGATGTAGTATGACAATCACACTACCCAACTCCTTATATAGTGTTACGGCGCCATTTTCTTGTAGTCCTAACTGGTTCCTCCATCTTTTTGGGGTCATAACTGTGTTTAACTCTCCTGAGAGCTATTAATGACATTATAACTCTTTTGTAGATTGTAAATAATCCATGAATGATGTTAGCATATACCATTCATTGCTATATAAAATTATACATATGCAGAAAATTATACATAATTTTGCACAGACTTTTTTTTAACATAACAGATTATCAGGAACAAAGTAACATCTTGGTAAAGAGATTCATTGATAAAGGGTATGAGAGAAACAATACAAGTAGAAAGAGAGAATGTTAAGGTACTAGATAGAAAGAATCTTCTAACAGATACAGAATTTAAGAACAATACCATTAATAATGATATAGCTATGATAATGCCATATAGTAAGCAACATAAAGATATAGAAAATATTATTATTAAACATTGGGATGTATTAAAACTTGATAAGGATCTGAAGGACTTAGTTTTAAATAAACCGAAATTTATATACAAATTTATATACAAAAAAGCCCCTAATATCCGTGATAAAGTGGTTAAGAATATAACTACTCCACCTGGTACAAGTAGGAATTTTACTTTCTTTCAGGGAATAGGATTTTACAAATGTGGTAGATGCTTGTGTTAGAGTGAAAAGGAATCCCAAACATAGATCGGAATTTATTAATCCCATTAACAGTAAAAAGTAAACAATTAAACAATTCCTATCATGTGACACAAAGGGAGTGGTGTATGCTTTAAAATGTCCATGTAATAAGATCTATATTGGGAGAACTAAAAGGCCATTAAAAGAACGTATTAAAGAACACGTTTATAGTATTACTAAAGGATATAAATATCATAACGTACCGTTACATTTTCGGAATTACCACAGACAACATGTTGAAGGCCTGGAATTCTGGGGCATTGAAAATCATGACACACATTGGAGAGGAGATAATTTAGTTAGAGAAATAAGCAAAAAAGAATCCCATTGGATCTATGAGATAAATTGTTTGGACCCTAGAGGCCTAAACAAAGAATTCGATCTCTCTTGTTTCCTGAGTGATTATTAATAAATACTGTATATAGGATCATTTCTGAAGAAGATTGTTCGTTTATCACATGCATATATGATTCCATATTATGTGTACATTGATTAGCTAATTGCAATTATATTTAGTTTAAAATAAATAGTGAGAATATAAGGATTAGGATACATGATGCACAATTTTATTAGGGACATTTATAATAACGCAGGGCTAATAATATGTATCATATTTGATTTGTAAGGTCCAATACATCTACATAATCCACAAGATAATAGCTCAACATGTAAATTTTGATTTAAACCATCTATTTTTTCTGACACGCGTTGTTGATAGACGCATGTTAGTTAAAACTGCATTTTAGATTTAACACATACACATAATAGATTTGAAACAGGGGAAGATGATGATATGAAGGCAGCAATTAGCTTATGAGGTCATTGTCATTCATATTATCAATAGCTTCATACACATATAGTCGTTTTTGGGTATTTTTACAATCCATTTTTATTTGTTATTTTTATTTTATGTTTTATGATACATGTTGTTTTATGTTGCTTTGTTAGGTTTAATACATCTACAATATCCATAAGATAATAGTCAAGTGTGTATATTTGGGGAAAACAATTTCTATTTTTTTCTGACATGCGTTGTTGATAGACGCATGTTAGTTAAGATTGCATTTAAGATTTAACACACACACATAATAGATTTGTAACAGGGGTAGTTTATGATATGTAGGTAGCAATTAGTTAATGGGGTTACTCTTATCAATAGCTTTATATAATTTTGGGTATTTTTATAATATATTTTCATTAATTTTTATTCTTATTTTATGTTACAATAAATTTTCTGCACATGTATAATTTTATATAGCAATGAATGGTATATGCTAACATCATTCATGAATTATTTACAATGGATTTGTAATTTTAATTATGTTTATTTGTATTTTCATATGTATTTTATAATGTTGATATAGACCATCTCGAGAGTGCATGCTACATGCACTAGTAGGCTAGCCATAGGATACTGGGACATACACTGTATTTGATATATAACACACTCTGATAAATTAGATGTAATTGCTACAAAAGAGTTATAATGTCATTAATAGCTCTCAGGAGAGTTAAACACAGTTATGACCCCAAAAAGATGGAGGAACCAGTTAGAACTACAAGAAAATGGCGCCGTAACACTATATAAGGAGTTGGGTAGTGTGATTGTCATACTACACCCCCCGGACGAAGCCATGAATACCTGTGGAAATACGCATTGGGGAGGGGCAGTGACATTACCACGTATCCTTACACGGTGAGCACTGGTAGTGTATGCAAGCACACCCGAGAGGCTGGTCTTCACCGCTTTAAGTGGCTATTATACAAAGTGCAGATTGTTTTTAATCAATGTGAGTGCATATTGATATTAATGTTTATTTTTATCAACAATAAAGCACTATGCACTTTTCTCTATTTACATGATCCCTATGAGGAATGCTTTAAGGGCTGGATCAAGGAAAGATCTGAGGAGGGAGAGATCCATATGACCATTTCAGCTTACATAATAGCCCTCTATCTGCAACCTTCACCTGCATCACCTCAGGCTGATTGGAAGGAGCGCACACAGCTATTTCATCCATGCTGAACTCTGCACCAAGTTTGTTTTGCGTTTTTGCATAAAATTCATTGAATTTTTACCTTTTTATTTATTTTCCATATTTTTTTATTTTTGATATTTATTTCTTAATTGAATATTTATTTAATCATCGAAGGACACAAATTTGAATAATTTTGCACAGATCCTTTTTTTTTTTTTTTTTTTTATTATCACCAATTTTGATATATATTTTTCTAATTCATTTATTCATTATGATCAACACATGTTTGGGTATTTATTGGTATTACAATCATGTATGGTTACACATAAAAGATCATGCAGCTATTAGAGATTTAATGCAAATACAGTTTGTATACTATATACAGGTAATAGGTCTTGATAGAGCGCGGCATCTATATTTTCTTCATTTGTATGCACTGATAACTCCCATTTATGAGGGTGAGCAAGATAGAAGCTGTTTATTATACACCTTATTGGCTCACAAGTACATTTTTAATATTCAGTGTTCTCTGCTATGTTCATTGCTAATAACAAGTTTTACAATTTTCTGTCTATTGGTGGGTCTTTTCCCCTCCGCAGTATGTGGTGTTCAGGAAGGGAGGAGATTATGTGCTGTAACCTTTAGCAACCAATAAGTGAGCTGTAATGTGTATCTGTAACTACTAGCAACCAATTAGTGAGCAGTAATAATGTGCAGTAAGCTCTAGCAACTGATCAGTGAGCCGTAATGCATGCTGTAACCTCTAGGAATCAATGAGTAGTACTTGCAATGCTAGCGCCAGGAACCTGGTGATGATGGCGCTGGACTCCTGGACAGGTAAATGTAACGTAATGTAAATATTTAAAGTTATCAGCTACAGTATTTGTAGCTGTTGACTTTTATTTTTTTTTAGCGGAGCCTGGAACTCTTCTTTAACCATGGGCTGCAGGTTGTGACTGCCTGCAGCTTTATAGCCAGATGCATATGCAAGCTGTGCAGCATCCTGTGGCTTCACAATCTCCTGAGACCTGTGACATGTTCCAAGGGGCTGTGCGACAAGGTTTGGGGACAAACCTCTGCTCTGATAGCCTAGGCAAACAGAGTGGGAGTGGGTACCTGTCAAAATCAGGTATCTCCCCCCTCCCTCCAAAAAGGAGACATTCCAAATATGGGAGAGGAGGGGTGAGGAGGAGGAAAAGTGGAACGTCCCCATTTGTGTGAAGTTCCACTTTAAATGAGATTTTTAACAAGCTCTTACTGGCCTCTGTAGCCTTGGGCACTGTGAAACAATTCATCCCCAATGCATAATTTTTAAACAAAAGCACTTTGCTTGGGTTGTAGTTGGATTCATAGCAACTTTACCACACTTTGTTCTCTCTCCCAGTAATGACTTTGCAGCCTTCACACCTTCTAAGTGAAACACAGAGCACCTGTTCTTATTTGTGTTCTGGACATTAATACTGAAATGTAATAGGCAACTCCTATTCTCATATTGATTAGTGGTTCCAAATTAATAACTACCGAAGTAGGGAACAGACTCAAAAAGATACATTCAGAGCTTTCAAAATCAATGCTCTTTTTATTCAGCGCATTCAAAGTTTTTTCATACACCTGGGTACGTAGGTATCACATTAATATTACAATTGTACTTTTATGGTAAAAAGGGGCATTACATAGGCAGGTTAATTTCTAATCAAGACTGGAAGGAATGCAAACCTAATCTAAACATCATTAGTGCTGTGTGCACAATGAGTGCAGTGTACAATACATAGGCAAAGCATACAAAATACAATACAATTTTATACCGAATTTACAAATGTCCTTTATAATCTCCCCTCTTTTGATCAATATTTTACATTTTGATCTCAGACCACACCCTAGTATCACCTTCAACTTGGAACCTCCTTACATTTAGGCGGAACTAGTTCCGGCCTAGGAAGAAAACTCCACTGGGGAGAATCAAATAGCTAAGAGCAGCTATATCATTACAAAATGACCTTTTATTGTGACTAAAACTTCCATAGAAAAAATATGATTGATAAGAAATATTTACAGAGCAATTGACTGTACACTCAGAATCTGTGGCCAGAATGGCATTGTAGCTTAATTGTGAACATACTGACTTACCAGCTTAGTTAAACACAGACAATTCTATATAAAATGGAAGGCATATAAAAGACAATATGACTTCAACATGGCTGAACTACTTTTCAAATCACATTAAATATACATATATCCCTTTTCTAATATATTTATTAACCACTTGCCCTCCAGTGGATTTACCCCCCTTCCTGACCAGGTGATGTTTTGCGATATAGCGCTGTGTTTCTTTAACTGACAATTGCACGGTCATGCAACATTGTACATGAATGAAATTGATGTCCTCTTTTCCCACAAATAGAGCTTTCTTTTAGTGGTATTTGATCACCTGTGCATTTTTTATTTTTTGCGCTATAAACAAGAGGTCCGACAATTTTGAAGAAAAACAATTTTTTACTTTTTATTATTATTATTATTATACAGTATTTGTATATTGCCAAAAAGTTTGCTCAGTGTTGTATATTGTAGAGGGGGACAGCACATGAGACAATACAGTAACAATACAATACACGAGGGGTTCGAGGGCCCTGCTCTTTGGATCTTACAATCTAGGAGGGAGGGGGTAGTGGTACTTTTTGCTATAAAACATATGCAGTGAAAAAAATTAAATTTGTTCTTAAATTTAGGCCAAAATGTATTCTGCTAAATGTCTTTGATAAAAAAAAATCCCCATATGTGTACATTAATTGGTTTACGTGAAAGTTATAGCATCTACAAATGGCAGTATATATACTGGAAATTGTATTTATTTTTTTTTATTGTGGGACTGCGGGGCATTCTGCAACTGGGTGGAAAGTGACTAACTGCCACTGACATCCCTAGTAAAACTAATTCAGTGCTAATAAAAAGCACTGACACTGTACCAATGACACTGGGCAGGAAGGGGCAGGGCCATCTTTAAGGACGGACAAAAGGGACAGCTGCCCTAGGCCCAGTCATTGCTGTGGGGCCCAAAACAGCTGCCCCATACTTGACAACTGTCCTGGTTTACATTCTCATATCCCTCAAAGCCTTCAACCTGCTCTATGTCCGGATATCTCCGTGTGACGTGCTGTCACTTATGCTGACCAGCTCTGCCTTATTGCCATGTACAGATTACTCACATGTGCAGATCACATCAGCAATCACATGTAAATAATCGACATTCATATTCAAATAGTGCTGGCATTCATACGTAAATAGTTGCAGCATTCACATGCATATTATGCACTCCTGAGTGAGGGTCCAGCTCTGCTGAATGCTGTCCACTGGGGGAGGTAAAGGGGCATGCTTGAAAGTCCTGCCTGCAACTGTGGTCATTTTGAGCCAACCATCAGCCTGTTGTGCAAAATGTAAGTGTGTGTGTGTGGGGTATAAGAAGAGGTAAGCGTAAATTACAGTTTGGGATGCACATAGGTAAGGAAGGTGGGTGCAGAGATGAACAGAGGAGGTTTGTAGAGCTAAGATGGGGGGAGGTTGGAATGGAGAGGATGGGGGAGGTTTGGGGTGCAGAGGTCAGAAGTGAAATTTAGGATGCAAAGGTGTACAGATGGGGTAGATAAAGATTTACTTCACATGTAGGGCAGCCCATTCATTTCAATGGGCTGTTCTATGTGCTAGAAACACAGAGAAAAAAGTCTCTGATCCTTTTTCAAAATCTCACTGAGCCTCACAGTAGCACAGCACTGTGAATTGTGGTGCAGGTGAAAATGCAAACATCAGCAGATGCAGGAGAGTGTCATTAACACTTAATGGCACTGCTGTGTATATGCTAAAGGCCAGCACATTTATGTGGTGTCAGGAAAGCAACTTTGCATGTGTTTTCCACATGCACAAATGTGAACATAGACTGAAATGTCTCAATTACATTGGTGGTCAGTGTATATCTTCTCGTTATATTGGGACATGGTGTAATATCCTTTCATTCACACTAGTTGTCAGGGTGAATGTCCCCCTTACATTGGTCATCAGTGTAAATTGCTCCTTACATTGGTGGTTGCTGTGAATGCTCCTATTACATTTGTGGTCAGTGTAAATCATCTTTACATTGGTGGACAGTGTAGAAACTCCTTTTTATATTGGTAGTTGGTAAGAAATCCGAATTTGCATTTGTGGTCAGTGTTGAATCCTCTCTTACAGTGGTGGTCCATATAGAAGTGCCCCTTAAATTGGTTGTCAGTGTAAATTCTCCCTTACATGGCTGGCCAGCATAGAAATGTATTGATTGTTGGTATAAAATTCCTCATTACATTGGTTGTCAGTGTAAATTCTTATATTAGTCAGTGTAAAATTCCCTTTACATTGGTGGTAAGTGCAGAACTGCCCTTACACTGGTGGTCAGTGTAAATTCCCCCTTACATTGGTCATCAGTGAAAATCCCCATTAACATTTCCCCCTAACATTGGTAGTCGGTGTAGAAATGTCACCTCCCATCTCCATCCAGCACTGCCACTAATCCTATCCACCCCACCACTGCCACTGATTCAATCAACCCCCACAGCACTGCCACTGATCACACCCTCTGCCCAGCACTGCTATTGAACCCAGGAGTCCTAGGATCCCTAGGATTTTTCTGTCTATTGGAGGGTCCCCTCACCTTCTTAGTTCATTGTGTGCAGACAGTGAGGAGATGATGTGCTGTAACCTCTAGCAACCAATCATTGAGCTGTAATGATGTGCTGTAACCTCTAGCAATCAATAAGTAAGTGGTAATGATGCACGCAACCAATCAGTGAGTAATAATGATGTGCAGTAACCTCTAGCAACCAATCAGCAGTAATGATGTGCAAAAACCTCTAGCAACCAATCAGTGAGCAGTAATTATGTGCAGTAACTTCTAGCAACCAATCAGCAAGTGGACATCATGTGCTGTAACTGCTAGCAACTAACCAGTGAGCCGTAATGTGTGCTGTAACCTCTAGCAACCAATCGCAGTCGCTGCAGTAAACTGATTTTGAGTCTCACTGCTATTTATTGTATATCTCAGAACGAGGGGAGAGCGAAATTGCATGGGGTGGCCAAGAAAATGTTTGCCCAGGGTCCAATCAATAATAAAGATGGCCCTGGGAAGGGGTTAACATCTGGGGCGATCAAAGGGTTAACAGTGTGCTGGTTTTACAGTGTGCTGTGTGTGTTTCACTATGCAGACAAGCTGCACAGCAGAGCAATACAAAGCAGAGTTTTCATGCTGATAGGGGAGAGATCTGTGTTCTTTACATACAGACCTCTCCCCTGTTAGCTCTGCCGACGATCACTGAGTCACGGCTGAGAATTGCCGGCCGGGACCCGGTGATTGACATGCCGAGGAGACAATAGCAGCGTGGGTAGGAAGTATGTGCGCCCCCTACCCAGAAATGTGAAATCACATTGTGTGTGTGTGTGTGTGTGTGTGTGTGATTCTGCACTTACCTGCCACCCTGTAGCAGTACTTCTGCTATAGGGCGGTCAAGAAGCGGTTAAAGCATTTGAATAAATAGTACCCCAGACTCTGATTCCAAGAGGAAACAAATTAAACAGATTTCATTTAGTCATTTTTGCAGTGTCTGGTGTGGATCCAGGTGACTTTTCCTTCAAGTTTTGTAAACTACATAAAATAGAAGCTGTATTGTGTCTTCAACCATTTCCTAATCCACAAGTCACCTGGCTTTAGTTTATGAGATACTTCCAAACTGTTAGCATCTGGAATTTGGGGAGAAAATACATAAATTAGTTTGTCAAAAACCTTTAGAGATCAGCAACATTCACTGTTCTCTGAGATCCCAGTGGAGGACTTCAGCTGATGAGAAAAATATTGACAAGTGAGCGACATGCATCCAAAGAAAATCTCATAGGGAGAAAGTCCACATACAGTGCATCCAGAAAGTATTCACAGCGCTTAACTTTTGCCACATTTTGTTATGTTACAGCCTTATTCCAAAATGGATTAAATTCATTTTTTTTCCTCAACATTCTACAAACAATACCCCATAATGGCAATGTGAAAAGTTCATTTTGAAATCTCTTCAATTTATTAAAAATAAAAAACAAAAAAAGTACATAAGTATTCACAGCCTTTGCTCAATACTTTGTTGAAGCACCTTTAGTGCCAATTACAGCCTCAATTCCTTTTGAGTAGGATGATACAAGCTTGGCACACCTATTTTTGGGAAATTTCTCCCATTCTTCTTTGCAGTACCTCTCCAACTCCATCAGGTTGGATGGGGAGCGTCAGTGCACAGCCATTTTCAGATCACTCTAGAGATGTTCAAGTCTGGGCTCTGGCTGGGCCACTCCAGGACATTCACAGAGTTGGCCTGTACCCACTCCTTTGTTATGTGCTGTGTGCTTGGGTTCATTGTCCTGTTGAAAGATGAATCGTCGCCCCAGTCTAAGGTCCAGAGCACTCTGGAACAGGTTTTCATTAAGGATGTCTCTGTACATTGCTGCATTCATCTTTCCTTCGATGCTGACTTGTCTTCCAGTTCCAGCCACTGAAAAATATCCCCACAGCCTGATTCTGCCACCACCATGCTTCACTGTAGGGATGGTATTGGCCAGGTGGTGAGTGGTGCCTGGTTTCCTCCAGGCATGACACTTGGCATTCAGGCCAAAGCGTTCAATCTTTGTTTCTTCAGACCAGAGAGTTTTTTGTTTCTCATGGTCTGAGAGTCCCTCAGGTGCCTTTTGGCAAACTCCAGGCAGGCTGCAATTTGCCTTTTACCAATCAGGCCTGTATGGTAGAGTGGCCAGATGGAGTTTTGGTCACTCAACCATACAGGCCTGATTGGTGGAGTGCTGCAGAGATGGTGGTTCTTTTGAAAGGTTCTCCTCTCTCTGGAGCTCTTTCAAAGTGACCATTGTGTGCTTGGTTACCTCCCTGGCTAAGGCCTTTCTCCCTCAATCGCTCATTTTAGCCGAGCAGCCTGCTCTAGGATGATTCCTGGTGGTTACAAACTTCTTCCATTTATGGATGATGGAGGCCATTGTGCTCATTGGGACCGTCAATGCTGCAAAAATTTTTCTTTAGCCTTCCCCAGATCTGTGCCTTGATACAATCCTGTCTGGAAGGTCTACGAACAATTCCTTGGACTTTATGGTTTAGTTTGTGCTCTGACATGTACTGTAAACTGTGGAACCTTATATAGACAGATTTATGCCTTTTCCTTTCATGTCCAATCAGCTGAATTTCCCACAGGTGGACTCCAATCAAGTTGTGGAAACCTTTCAAGGATGATCAGTGGGAACAGGATGCATCAGAGCTCAATTTTGAATGTCATGGCAAAGGTTGTGAATACTTGTGTACATGTGTTTGTGTTTTTTTTTTTTTTTTTTTTTTTATTAATAAATTGCAAAGATTTCAAAATGAATTTTTTCACATTGTCATTATGGGGTATTGTTTGTAGAATGTTGAGGGAAAAAAATGAATTTAATCCATTTTGGAATAGGGCTATAACATAACAAAATGTGGCAAAAGCTAAACGCTGTGAATACTTTGGGGTATTAAAAAATATGAAGACATTCGGGCCATAGTTTTATAGTTTCTGACATTGCCTTAGTTACTCTCCTTTCCCCACTACATTATATATGGTAGGGACTGTAAAATAAAACTTCATACGTCTTTTAAGAACTCTCCTAAAAAATGAGTTCCTGTTATTCTCTCTAGCTACTGGGGCTCTGTACTTACAAACTACTTCTGATAACACTCTCTACTGTGGCCTTTGCAGTATTATTTGTCACTGGCCAAATTTCTGGCTATTCGGAAAACATGTCCATACAGACCAGTGCATACTCGTAAGAGCATCTGGATATATCCTTTTGTAACCTCTGGAAAGGAAGTTCAGTTCTGGTAACAGGTAAAACAAGTGGTATATTCAAAAACAACCGTGGTGAACCCTGGTGCTCATTTACTAAGGCAGCCATAACTGCTTCTGACTATTGACACAGTCCATGTGTCAAGCTGAAGGGAAAAGAGTGGCTTGCAGACCTAAAAGATCACCTTTTTCCAATGTTCTGTTTCATAAGAAGTTGCCCCTAATATTGACCTCTTGGTCTGGGGTCCTCCAAGTTTAATTATTAATCCCACCTCTACTGGGCCAGAATTGGGGTGGAATCTGAGCTGCACAGACCCAGAAAGTGGTCGGGGCTGTAATGCAGCATTCTTAGTCACCTGGTCTGCTTTCAATGTGTGCATTTTAATGTTAGTATGGCTACCTCAGCAACATGTTAGAAGGCTGAAGACAGCCAATCAAATAATTTAGCATGCTTGATTGGTTTACCTGCTGAAGTAAAAACGTCTAGCTCTTCAAGTGGAACCAAAATCATGCATCACCCCAAAAGCTCTCTAATTCTCTATCTATATATGTATACTCTTTTGATAGCTAACAGGATTTGCTAAAGCATGGAGCTCTGCTTCTTGAGCTGAGTAAGAAAGATCCAATGACTCTAAATACAGAGCGTCCTTCTGGGTGATAGCTGCATATGGTATGGGTCTATCCATCCTCAGTAACAAACTGGGATCAGACTTACAAAAATATAAAATATCTGGGTCTTCAAGGAGTATGTCCTCACTGGGCTCGCAGCAGCTGATTCCTACATCAATTTAACACGTGGTTTTTCTTTGTCTCCAGCCTCCTCCAATATAAATAAGAAGGCGGCTGGGTTCAATGGTACACCTTTTTTTTTCATTGTTAGATTTGTACATGAACAACAATACAAATTTATATTTTGTGAACCTTGCATTTGACAAATATTTAGTTGGGCTCTTTGCAAATAATTGCTGCTTAAAGTGTTACTAAACCCACAACGGTAAAATCAGTCATATATATATATATACAGTAAAGCATGCTTGCTATGCTCACTGTGAAACCTAAGGGGTTAATCCTCTGCACTGTTTAAAAAGGCCGTTTGATCCTGTTTTCTCTGCCCCTCTTCTTGTTCAAATGTCCACGTCTTATCTCCTGATAAGACAGACTGAACCTGTAACCACATGCACATGCTCATTTTATTGTGTATTGCTAGAGGGTTTTTTTTTTTCTTGAGAGAGTGCATGTAATCAGCACAGGGCCAATCAGCACTGTCCAGAGTGAAGGTCAGGAGTTTTTACATCCTCCCAGAGCAGAAAGAAAACACCTCTTACCAGTGCTCTGCTAAAGTCACAAGACTCTAACTGCTAATGAGAAAAAGGTATTTAGCAGTTTATATTTACTAAAATAATTGTCCATGTTCTGTGTACTGTGGGACACCAGATATAGCGAATGCAGGGTCCTGGGTTTAGTAACACTTTAAAGTTGAATAATTAGGACCCATTCGTACTGAAATGCTTAATTGTTGGGCTACTAATGAACACTACTTCCCCAGGCTGTCAATGGGACGCCTTCAAGGCGGTAATTCAGGGGTTCTATATTTTCAATATTGTTCATTACCGTAAGGTTACTATGGCTACCCAATGGCAGCTTGAGGCCCTCTTGTCTTCCGCACGTTTTCAATATACTTCTTTCCCCTTGCCAGACTCTCGGGGCGCTTTAATCAATGCTTATCATGCCCTACAGCTCCACCTAATTGTTTTAACTCATAAACAACAACTTTATTTATCGGCTCGGTTGCTTGAGCATAGTGGGAAGAATGGTAAGTTGTTGGCGTATCTCTCCCGTACGGAGACTGCCGATAGCTCTATACCTGAAATTCGATTGTCGGATGGCACAATTTCCTCTGATCCGTTTGTTATTAATCAGGCTTTTGCTAATTTTTACGAAACGTTATATTCAGGTGTTGGAGCTCCGACTGAGGACTCCTTTTGTAGGTTTTTTTGCTTCCCTTGAATTTCCCACCTTGAATGTATTAGACAGTTACCTCCTTGATGTGCCCCTAACAGTAGAAGAATTATTGGCAGCGCTTTGCTCCCTGCCTTCCAATAAGACACCGGGGCTAGATGGGCTACCTTCTGAATGGTATAGCACATACAGGGAGGATTTGGCTAGGCATCTACATACCCTTTTTAATTCAGCTTTTGAAGATGGATCATGTCAGGGATGCGGGTGTGACCAGAAATGTGTGTACTGACACAGGGAAACGTAGGCTTCAGATATGGTATAAATAAGACTAACAATACAAATATAAACGCAGTGCACCAGACCCCAAGCTAACACAAATACATACAACAAGGTGAAACAAACCCAAACCTAAACTGATATAGATACACAGGTACATACGCATATAGAGCACAACGTAGTCAGGCAGGCTGGGTCGATAACTATCGGGCAGGTAGGTACAGGAGGAGCAGGTGGAGAGAATGGTCAGGGTCACAAGCCAGGGATCAAACAGGAGAAGTCAGCAGAGGTCAGGATCAGGCAGGGTCGGCAACAAGTCAGGCAGAAACAGGAAAGCAGGTTACAAGGTATCGGGGCCCATGGAAAAACACACACCAAGGCACAGACTGCAGGTCTGGCCATCCCTTAAATACACCTGCAATCAGCCCCAGGTGATGGCTAATTGCTGAAGTGAACCTCTGGTTGTTGAAAGCACCCGCTGGCCAGCCCTGGTACTGCAGCCCACAAGGCAGGTGAGTCCCACCACTATTGGCAAGTCCATTCCTGACAGTACCCCCCCCCTCAAGGAGCGCCCGGGTCCGGTGACTGGTGGGATATCAAAGACTGACACTTCAGGCTGGGCACCGGACGGAGGCACTTCGGGCTGGGCACCGGACGGAGGCACTTCGGGCTGGGCAACGGATCACCAGGCGGGGCGGCGGGCACCGGGCCCCCAGGCAGACAGCGGGCACTGGGTCATCAGGCATTGGATCGTCTGGCTCAACAGCGGGCATCGAGTCATCAGGCACGACAGTGGGCACTGGGTCATCAGGCATTGGATCGTCTGGCAAGACCGTGGGCACCGAGTCATCTGGCAAGACCGCGGGCTCCGAATCAACTGGCAGAACAGCGGGCACCGAGTCGCCTGGCACGACTGCGGGCACCGAGTCGTCTGGCACGACTGCGGGCACCGAGTCGTCTGGCACGACTGCGGGCACCGAGTCGTCTGGCACAATAGGATCATCAGGCTGGATCAGTTCATCAGGCTGGGTAAGGGCATCAGGCTTAATTGTGGGCGCTGAGGCACCAGGCTGCACCACAGAAGGTGGGTTCTCAGATGGCAGGCTGACCGGTTTGGATACTGGCAGGATGGTATTGGTTGGAAAGAATTTTTGCCTTTTCCTGGTTTTAGTTACCGGAGCACTGTAAGTGCAGGTTTGTAAACGGATGGAGCAGCTGAAGACAGAGAAGAGCTGGAGGATGGAACAGAGGAGGGAGCAGTTGCTACAGAGGACTTCTTAGTAAGAATCTAGCAGGTATTTGGATGATCGTTGGTGAGGTTGTTTTGAGAAGTCAAATAGCTCATGAAAATTAGCATGTCACCATTTTAGTCTATGAATACAGGCATCAAATCATAAGAATGAAAGAAAAAGGGGAAGAGTCAGGGAAAAATATGGGAGGGTGGGGGAGAAGGAGTAAGTTAGGTGGTGAAAAGAAAGCAGATCTAGGATAAAAGTATGTGTAGCTATGAAAAAAGAAAAAAGAAATCAGTGCAAGTTCGAATAGGGTTTTCAGGTGGACAATGCAAATCCAGACCGCAGGTCCAGTAATGAGGCAGGACATCTTGCACCAGCTTACTGTGGATTCATTACTTTGTGGTATTCTCCAGTGGACTGGAAATGTATCCAGCATAGCCATGTCTTTAAGTGAATGTCTAATCTGTTCAAAGTCATGGCAACTAGCTCCTCCATCTCTGCCGTGATGTTAAGTCTGATAGTCTCTTAAGGAGGGAGTTCAAGATTGTTTCCATAGCACTAGCTCGCACATGCGAGCAGAGCTGTTCATGTACATAACGAGTGACTTGTGATACGTATGTCCCATGTGGGTGGAGTGATGAATTAAGTATTGAAGAGGAGAGAAAGATATGGTAGAAAGATACTGTTGTGACCAGAATGGGCTGATCAGGGGGCAATCCCACCAAAGGAGAAGCATTTTACCACAACGCCAGCAGGTGTCTGGTACCTGGGGAAATTTTGTGGATTGTGGAGATAGTGTGGTGTTCTGTACCAATGTGTTAGGACCTTATAGTTATGCTCTTGACACATTTAGAGATCCCTTGTGAACTGCCAGACAGATATTTTCCCAGTCCTCTGAAGAAAGGGGGTTTGTGTGGTCAGTTTCTCAAAGGTTAGTGATGGGTATAAGGTGGTTCAGGTCTGAGTCAGAGAGTAATGAGTAAATGGTCGATATTACATAGATACATAGTTAGTTTGCCTGAAAAAAGACAAAAGTCCATCCAGTTCAACCATAAAAAAAAAAAGTTAAAATCCTATACCCACAGTTGATCCAGAGGAAGGCAAAAAAACCCAGCAAAGCATTATCCAATTTGCTCATGCAGGGTGAAAAAATGACTTCCTGATCCCCCGAGAGGCAATCGGATATTCCCTGGATCAACTTTACCTATAAATGTTAGTATCTAGTTATATTCTGTGTATCTAAGAAAGAATCCAGGTCTTTTTTAAAGCAATCCACATAAATTTGAACATGAACTGTAAACAAGAAATCAACCATAACTCATATTCATAAGTAATTTGCAGACCAGTGTGATGGCAGTTGCCCACCTAGTAGTGCTGTGGCTCTTGCATTTATTATCCTATACTGTTGAAATATGTCTGAACCCAGAGTGTCAAAGGTGTCTGGAGGATTGCAAGGGCAGGGCAAACACTAGGAACAAGCATTTTCAAACAGTCCCTGCAGGGGTAGCGCTACATTTGGGGGCTCATCTGAGATGTCTCCCATGGTTAGCCCCTGCAAGCAGAGTCATGATCCAAAGGGTGAAGAAATGATGGACTCAGCCACCATGGTTGAGTGGGGCTGAGAGCAAGGCAGCCACCTGTGTATTATGGTTGAGATACCAGGAACTGAATGGACTAAGAGGGATGTCTGTCAGCTGTTAAAGAATCTGGTTATAATAAATTATATAAAAGGTGCCTGCTTTAAATAAAATAAAAATAAAAAAATAAACTGTGAAACTGTACTCCTTAAAATGAAGATTAAATGAATCACTCTTATTATGAAAATCAAAAAAGGATATGTGAGACACTAACATAACAAAACCTCTACAGAAATCAAGATTTACTTAATAAAATAAAGTCTATAAATCTGTGATACACTTTATTGCCAAAAGTATTGGGACACCCCTCCAAATCATTGCATTTGGGTGTTCCAATCACCTCTATGTCTACAGGTATATAAAATCAAGCACCTAGGCATGCAGACTTCTTCTACAAACGTGTGAAAGAATGGGTCGCTCTCAGGAGCTCAGTGAATTGAAGCATTGTACCATGATAGGAAATATGGGTAAATGTGAGCGCCTAAAGGTACTGAGTAAGCAAGATAATGAGTGATGGAAAAAATAAATAAAAAAGCAGCCAAGCACAAGGTAACCAAGCAAAACCTCCAATAGAAACAAGATAAAGTGCGGCGCTAAAATCACACAAATAGTCTATAGAGGAATCAACATAAAATGGACATAGACATCAATTGCTGATGAAAGTTCATAAGGTGAGTAAAGTGCTCAGAAAAGCATGCGTCTTCCTGGGCCCGGTGGACGTACATATAAGTGTATAAGCAATGCGCACTCACCAGAAAGCGCATGTAAATCCGCATTTTATAAAAAATTAACTCTGGCCACTCTCTGGCAAAGATTAAAAATTCCTCCCAATACGCCATAAATAGGTTCGCTAAACTGGGGGCAAATTTTGCCCCATTGCTACCAGGGGCGTAGCAATGGGGGCGAAATTCGCCCCCAGTTTAGCGAACCTATTTATAGCATATTGGGAGGAATTTTTAATCTTTGCCAGAGAGTGGCCAGAGTTAATTTTTTATAAAAGATACATTGATGTGCTTTTATTGTGGAATGGGGAAGAGCAGACACTCTTAAACTTTTTTTAACACACTTAATGATAATAAATTGAATATTGAACTCACGTATACCTACAGTACCAAGGAGATCAACTTCTTGGACCTGACTGGTTAATTCCGACGGTACATCCAGTACCTTTTTTTTAAAAAAACCGACAGGAATAGTTTCATCCCACTCGGCAGTTGTCCCCACCCCACAGCCAACATACCAAAGGGACAGTTTTTAAGAGACAGACAAAACTGTACCGATCTGGAGACATATCGCACACAAGCTCAAAGACTGAAAACCAAATTCCTGGAAAAAGGTTATATCTCAAACATTTTGGATGACACTATACAATCAGTTGCAAATGTAGATAGAATCGAACTTCTGAAAAATAAAAAGAATATACACCAATCTCAAGTCTGTCCATTCATCACTACCTATTCCATGCAACATGGAGCCATAAACCGTATAATATATAAAAATTGGAATATAAAAAACAGATCCAGTTCTCTCAAAAATTCTACCAGAGAGACCAGAGATAATATTTAGGAAAGCAATGGCTCTACACCACCGGCTGGCACCTAATGTCATTAACCCACCAGAATCTCCTTCAATAACTTAATAGGGTTTTTCCCCTGTCATAAGTGCATTGCATGTACAGTGAATAGTGGTAGAAAGCACAAAATCACCGCTTTCACTTCACACGCTACTGGAAGGACCTATAAGATAGATAAATGCAATAGCAAAAACATAGTGTACCTCCTGCAATGTCCTTGTAAACTTCAGTACATGGGACAAACAACCAGACGCCTTAGGGACAGGCTAAGAGAACATGTTTGCAACATTAAAAAAGGCTACAAGGAACATTCGGTGTCACATCATTATAGGAGGAAACACAATAGGGACCCATCTTCTTTGCAATGTATAGGGATAGATGTTGCACAACCCCACTGGAGGGGTACCAACACACTAAGAGCTGTCTCACAACTTGAAACTCGTTGGATATACGAACTCTGGACCTTGCATCCATACGGCCATAATATTGATATTGGCATAAATTGCTATATCAATAACAGTTTATTTTTTTATCATTATGGTCTTTCCTTGGATAATACTACTTTTTTCTGATAAATACAACTGAATAGAATTCTTAGGGAAGATTACTTAAAATTAGTAAAATATCTTAAAACATATAGAAATGTAGCATAGTAAGAGCAATGTTAAAAAAGACAAAAAATCCTTAATATAGAATAGGATACGGATTCCTATTCTATATTACGGATTTTTTGCCTTTTTTAACATTGCTCTTACTATGCTACATTTCTACATGTTTTAAGATTTTTTACTAATTTTAAGTAATCTTTTATCATTGCTTCTGAAACATATACTCACGTATTATGGTATTTTAATATATTTCCATTTTAGGACTTCTATGTTTTTATAATTTATTCTATCACAGTTTGAACGTTACTTTGTATTACAAGTGGTCATTGTGGTTAATGACGCCCATGTATTATTGGTGAGAGGTCTCTTCCTGTCGCTAAGATTTGGTACAGAATATATATGAATCATTATGCCTTATTGGTCAAAGACCAAACGTCACGATTTCCCATAGGTATACATTACTTTGATAATGCACACATGCTGCTAATAAGAGTTTTCTGATATTGAGTTGAAATCTCCATTGTTTTGTTTATACATTTTTTTTTTTTTTTTTTTTTACGTTCGGCATCTCGAACTGATATGCAAGTTTTCTGAATTTTAAATACCTATGGAAAAATGGTGCCTGCATAACCACTTTGGCGCACGTGCTTTTTGGTCTTCTCCAAGATGGCGCATGTTCAATTACGTATGTGCTATCGCGGATATAAATAGAATGCACGCGGCTAGGCGTTACTGACACTCCCCTCAGATGACATGCGGGTGCACGAAATGTGTAAGGAGGAGACAGTAACGCTGTTGACGAGGAGCTCTGGCGGCCATCTTTAACTCTGGACGGTTAGTAAACATGGTTTTATATGCCCTGCTGTTCATTTTACCTGGATTTTGTGCAAATAAATATTTACCAACTTACTAAACTATGGGCATCCTTTTGCTTTGACTCCCCCGAGGAGTTTTTTAATTCACAGCGATCCTAACATCCAGAGAAGGAGCCTCCACTAGACACAGAGGACTGCACCCACCTATCCCATAAAAGGGAACTCTGGAAGATCCTGATATTAACAAATCCATTCCTCTATCTCCATCCGTCCATAGATGAAAGGCTTAGGATTCCTGCTATCATCCCATGATGACCATTAGATGCCATCAAATCATTGCTAATGCGCATTTACATGCGCTTTCTGGTGAGTGCACATTGCTTATACACTTATATGCACGTCCACCGGGCCCAGGAAGACGCATGATTTTCTGAGCACTTTACTCACCTTATGAACTTTCATCAGCAATTGATGTCTATGTCCATTTTATGTTGATTCATCTATAGACTATTTGTGGTACCATGATAGGTTGCCACCTGTGCAATAAGTCCATCTGTGAAATTTCCTTGTTACTAAATGATCCGCAGTTAACTGTTAGTGGTATTATAACAAAGTGGAAGCAACTGGGAACAGCAACTCAGCCATGAAGTGGTAGGCTATGTAAAATGACAGAGCAGAGTCACCGCGCTGAAGCACAGAAGTCACCAACTGTCTGCAGAATCAATAGCTAAAGACCTTCATGTGGCCTTCAGATTAGCACAACAGTTCATAGAGCTTCATGGGATGGGTTTCCATGGCTGAACAACTGTACTTGGTGATGTAAGGCTTGGATGCAGATGCTCATTCATGGAATGAAATGCATCGGATGCAATGGTGTAAATCTACTGGACTCTAGAGCAGTGGAGACGTATTCTCTGGAGTGTTGAATCACACTTCTCTGTCTGGCAATCCAATGGACGTGTCTGGGTTTGGCATTTGCCAGGAGAACGGTACTTGCCTGACTGCATTGTGTAAAGTTTGATGGAGGGGGAATTATGGCGTGGGGTTATTTTTCACAGGTTGTGCTTGGGCTCTTAGCTCTAGTGAAGGGACCTTTTTAAAGCATACCAAGACATTTTGGACAATTTCATGCTCTCAACTTTGTGGAAACAGTTTAGGGATGACTCCTTCCTGTTCCAACATGACTGTGCACCAGCACACAAAGCAAGGTCCACAAAGACATGGATGAGTGAGTTTGGGGTGGAGGAACTTGACTGGCCTGCACAGAGTCCTGACCTCAACCCAATAGAACACCTTTGGGATGAATTAGAGTGGTGACTGTGAGCCAGGCCTTCTCGTCCGACATCAGCGCCTGACCTCACAATGCGCTTCTGGAAGAATGGTCAAACATTCCCATAGACACACTCCTAAACCTTCCCAGAAGAGTTGAAGCTGTTATAGCTGAAAAAGGTGGGCAAACTCAATAATGAACCCTATGGACTAAGACTGGGATGCCATTAAAGTTCATGTGCGTGTTAAGGCAGTATAGTGTATATTCCAATAAAATCCATCAGCATGCAATTTCGTTCACCACACCATGTATTTAAATCTTCTGTGTCTTGATAAAAAAATCTTCAAATAGTGCCACCACAAATCCCCGTCTCTTTGAGAAGTGTACATTCACCAGCAATCCAGTGACCTCTATTTTACAAAAGGTCAGCTAGCGCTTTGGGTACTGAATAGCCACCAAAACAGTGACACCACTCTCCAATTATATTCACCACAACATCAAGCTAGAAAAATATGATGGTGTAGTATTTTATTATAAAACATAAACAAGGTAACAAAGTATTGCACTCACTTGTATTTTTGTCCAAGCTTGGCACTAATGTAAACAGCTTTGCTAGTATTAGCACCACTGTACCACCTGAGAATTGGCATGCGTTCTACCAACAGGAAGATACAGGCCAAACTCGACATCAACCAGAAGTGACGACAGCAGTGAGGGTTTGACTAGTTTCACTGACCATGTCTTCAAGGCACAGAAGATTTAAACAGATAGTGTGGTAAACATAATTGCATGCTGATGGACTTTATTGGTGTAGATCACAGATTTAAGGACTTTATTTTATTAAGTAAAGAATCTGGTGCCAGACCAGGAGGCCTATCTCATTGACAGGAGGACAGAATTTGCTATGGACTGCACATTTTACTAGAGTGGAAGAAGTGTACCTACTTGCTCTCAGAGGGACATCATAAGTTTGACAGAAGGGGTTGAGGCCTGGGTGATCCCAATGCTGCCCATAGGTGAATCGTTGAGGGATCACCCACAAGCAAGAGTTGAAAGTCCAGGGTCAGTGGATGCTGATGCACTCCTGATTGGGTTTTCCCCTGCCTCATTCTACACAGACATGAGCAAGCTAGTTGAGAACTTAGTAAAGAATAGCTCTCTTCTGTCAGTCAAGGATATCGCAAGCTTCCCTTGGGGCACATTCCAACCCCCACTGGAGAAGAAAAGTTTGAAACCTGGATTGATCAGGCAACTCAGGCTGTGGAAGAATAGAATATCCCAGAAGTAGTCAAGAGACAGACACTAAGTGAAAGTCTTTGAGGGCCCATGAATGAAGTGATGCACAGTCTGAAGATGAGAAAGCAGGTTTGTGCAGCAATGGACTATATTGATGCTCTATTGAATCTTCCGTTTTGTATAAGTTCGAGCACACTCATTAGCGTAGGGGTGAGAGACTTTCTGAATTCATTACTTGAGTGGATAAAATTCTACATCAGATTGTTCTAAAGAAAGGGATTAAACCCCAGGATGCTGACGAAGTCCGCTTGGAGCAGATTCTACAAGATGCATGACCTAATCACCCAATTGTGCTGAAACTATTACTCAAGGGATCACAAGCAACCCCACTTTCTCAGAATTCGTGAGAGAGGAGGAGCTTTTATTAGATGAGAAGAATCAAGAACCAAAAGAACTACCAAAAATCTGTTTCCAAAAAAAAAAAAGTATCGACTTGGGTAGTACAGGTAGATAAGTATTTCACTGATGAGGATAGAAGACATGAACACTCAAGCTCTCCAATCGCCAAAACTGTCAGTGAGGCAGCCCCAGCTGAACTGCTGACTCAGGTTGCTCAAGTTCAGAATCAGATGCAGCAAATCTTGCTACGGGTAATGGAGAAACAAGTAAAAATGCACCCAGCCAAACCAGATCAGTGAGGAGCCCAAGCTTCAGCCTATGAAGAGTGGAAGTGATTCCAGTGTGGAGAACCTGGACATTTTAGGGATCAGTGCCCTAGAAAAAAGACTGAGCAGACCTGAAGTGCAAAGGGCAATACAGAAGCTGCTCCACTCTAAAAAAGGGGGAAAACTCAGGGGGCCTCAAGGAAGGAGCTAACCAAGGGCCCCAAGAAAATCCAAGGCTCCAAAAGACATAAAAGTCTGAAATTCTAGCAAAAATGTAGGAAGAAGTCTCCTAGAAGTTCATCTGACTTCTCAACAAAGCTCAATCGAAAGCCACCAGAGCCAGGGAAAATGCGCAAGGCGTCAATGCACCACCTCAGTCTAAAGTCACTGTCATATCATTCCAACAACTAGCAGGGAGAACAAAGGGTCAAGCCAAACATATAATGCCAGTTGATTTATCTGAGAAGCATGTCTTCCCCTCTCCTGCAGTATCATCTCAGGGGGTGAGAGTGTACACTAAGGCACTGCTAGACACTGGGGCTCAGGTGACCTTGCTATACAGAGACTTTTGTGACAAGTATTTGAAACATATCCCTTTGTGTAAGTTGGAAAAGTTGGAGATCTGGGGTATTGGCTCTGAACAATTCCCCTATTTGTTCCAGATTGCCAGGGACAAGACAAAACTCCCTATTAATTGGAACCAACACTGACCTAGTGAGAAGGTTGCTTTATTCCTCTGGCTGAGAATGAAAACCTCACATTCAAGGGAATACACCCTCAATTAAGCCTTTCAACTGATAATTCGGGAGCAGAGAGCCCCAACATTCCATTGGGAGTGGGAAGATTATGGAGGCTAGGAGCCAGGGAAAAACTACTGCAGCCTGGTGAAATAGTCTGTGTGAAGGCCACAGTCAAGTTAACTTAGGATCAGCCAGGACCTTTTGTCGTCTTGGAGACTGATTCACGAGACTGATTCACGACAAGGAGAGATGGGAGTAAAGCTGTTCCCTTAAATAGTGCCCACAAGAGCCTTGTCCTGGAATGAAGGGAAGGTGCCCATTTGTCTCTGGAATGTTACTGACTCGCATCTCAGGTTAAAGCCCTGAATGTTGACTGGACAAATGAGTTTGGCTACTCCGGTAACACCTACTGATTTGGTGAAGGGAAAGTCCAGAGGAAAATCAGAAGGAAAGACTTCCTCCTCGCATATAACACTATCTCCTATGTGGGAGAAAGAGTCAAGGATCAGTTGTTGGTGGGAAAAGATGTTTTCCAAGAAATGACTTTGACATGGGATGTGCTAAAAGTGATCAGCATAGGATTCAGCTGCAAGAAAACAGCCTGTTCAGAGGTGAATACCTTTAAGTGACTTAGAAGACCTCAGCAACTGGCTGAGCTGAAAAAGTTAGGAATCCAGGAGCCATTACGCTTCTTCTATAGTTGTAGTGAGGAAGAAAAATGGGACCCTGCGGTTGTGTACTGACTACAGATCTCTGAACAGAAGAACCATTACTGATCAGTACACCACTCCTCGAATCGAAGACAAAAATATATAAGTGAGAACTCTAAGTAGTAGCTGCAAGCACAAAAAAAGGTGCTAGCAGCTTGTTTTGTAAAAACCTTACAAAACAATGATAAAGAAAAAATAGTGCAGTGCTAAAAATCTAAATGTGTATTACTAAAGTGCCAACATATACTATGCGGTCCATATAACAGTGTTAACTGAATTGTACCCAATATATATGTCAGGGACCATCGCGACGCATGGGTCTACACAGGCGTAGGTGTCTGCCAAGACGTGTAGGTGGCAGGGCACTAGGACCCAGGCGCACCCGTCTTCTTGACCGTACTAGGCAGGCACTAGGACCTAGGCTGCACCTGTCAGGTGCAGGGTGGGCTATTTAAGCCAGCTCTGCACAAACACTTGTTGCCGAATGGTCTTTGTATGCTGTTACCTGTGTTGTGAGTATCTTGATCTGGAATGTTTGACCTTGCTGCCTTCTCCTATCCTGACCCTTGGCCTACCTGACTCTGCTCCTGGATGTTCCCCTTTAAATCTGATCTTTTGGTATTGACCCTGCGTGTGACCCGACTATCCTTTGCCTACCGTTTTGTACCTCACCGACCCGCTAGTTGCCCACCCGGCCTGTATGACTCTGATTTAGCTCATCCATCCATCCATCCCACAGGGATCACTAGGCTCCCTCACATCAGACTCTTAGCCCCCTGGAGCTCCTGTCAGACTCCTCTACCCCTGTTGGAGATACCTAGCAGCTGCGACCTGGTACCGGAGTGCTCCAAGTCCATTCCCACCATCAGGGGCCCTGGTGAACAAGTGCTCCGGTGCTTAGACTCCGCACTCTGGGGAGGCTCTGCCAGGGGATTGATAGAGGTGTTGTCAGGCGGTCCATTACAATATAACACCGTATACTGTATATACCCCAAAATGCCATATGAACAAATGTATCAAAGGTTAATACCTCATACAGGATAGCCACTATATAAACAAAATCTTACAAATAGTACTATTTATATATATATATGTGTTCATTTAATATACAGATGAAAGATGCATCAAATCTCTCCAGATGAAAAATGTGTATACAGTCCCCAGTTGCAGAAAAACCTCTCTACTTTGGCACCAGCAGTGTGTAACCCTCCACCCAAATGCACTCACCAGACGGCTAAAATACAATGGCATGCATTAAAGCTAATGCTGTATGTCCCAAACAGTCTCCATACCACTCAAGACTCTGGCCACCAATTTGCTTTCCTGGGTGGGAGTGAGCTCACACCACAAAGCCTGGATAAAGGTCCAGTATACAGTGTCGTATTTTATTATCAAAGTAACCAGTACACAGCATAAATTATCATCCATGTGAAGTTCTACAAACATTTAGTCCAGGCTTATTAAAATGGCTGCCATGTGGCGGCTGTGTACTGGTTATTTTAATAACAAAATACTACACTCTATACCTTTTATCCGGTCTAGACGCCATTGGACTAGCTGTTCTGTCAGGATTTCAATTCAGTTTTTTAATATTGTCCGGGAGTAGGGAACCAAGATGCTGACACTTTTTATCCCGAAGACCACATAATTGGGACACAGGTCCAGAAAGTCAGACTCATGTGAGGGAGTCCAAGCTTTGTGCCAAGGCATTAATCATCAGTGCAAAGGAGCTAAGGCCCTTGGATTCATCAAGGTGCTACTGCAACCTATCTCAAGTGAGAAGTGAGGGGCTCCCACAGTTCTCAAAGAGAGACTTGAAGGTGGATCATAGCGAGAACCTGCTCTGCAGTTTAACTTTGAAAGCTCTGACCAAACAGGATTCCAGCCTGCTACTAAATGGTCTTCTCAAGTTAGTCTACAAATAATGGGACCGAGTGCAGGTATAAGACTATGTCATCTATTGGAGGGGTACTTCAGAAGATTAGGAGGAAAGGTGGCGGTAGTTCCTCACAGAGAAACACAGACAAGCAGTACTAATGGCTACACTAGCAAAGTTAAAGTCAAAACTACACCCATCTGAAGGGTTGTCAAAATTCAGGCTGACCCTAGCGAAGAAGTCCTGAAGCTGATGATGGTTTCGAGTTTGAACCCCATTTGTTTGTCGCTGATCCCAACTGTGGGCTGCAGATACTGGAGGCTGAGCCCTGTTACCACATCTGTGAAGGACTCCACGAGCCTGCAACTTTGGAGTTGGAGCCTGGCCTATGTACTGCTGATCCCCCTCATCAGTTAAAGGAGAAGTACAGCCAAAGTTCATTTGGCTGTACTTCTCCTGTAAATCACAGGACTGCAGTTCGTACTGCATTCCTGTGAACCTATTTTAGCCGACAGCGGCCTAATGCCAACTGTTGGCTTATGTTACTCAGCCAGTCCAGGCTGGGTAAAGATCCTGACTATTGTCTGGACCTGCACCTGGCTCAGCCTCAGTGATCTGCTGAGAGCTTGAGCCAGCCACTCTCTTCCCCTCCCCTTCCACAGCTCAGCATTCCAGTGAGAACGGGGGAGGGGGGCTTACAGCAGAGAACGGTGACTGTCAGTCACCATCTCTCTAGTCCAGTGATGGCGAACCTTTTTGAGCCCGAGTGCCCAAACTGCAACCCAAAACCAACTTATTTCTTTCAAAGTGCCAACACTGCAATGAAACCTGAATATCGAGCTTTTGGTTTAGAAAAAACAACTCGCACAGTAGTGCAAACTAATTAACAGTACAGGGATGACCAGAGACTGCGGACACAGTACAGGGATGACCAGAGACTGCGGACACAGTACAGGGATGACCAGAGACTGCGGACACAGTACAGGGATGACCAGAGACTGCGGACACAGTACAGGGATGACCAGAGACTGCGGACACAGTACAGGGATGACCAGAGACTGCGGACACAGTACAGGGATGACCAGAGACTGCGGACACAGTACAGGGATGACCAGAGACTGCGGACACAGTACAGGGATGATCAGAGACTGCGGACAGTACAGGGATGATCAGAGACTGCGGACAGTACAGGGATGACCAGAGACTGCGGACACAGTACAGGGATGACCAGAGACTGCGGACACAGTACAGGGATGACCAGAGACTGCGGACACAGTACAGGGATGACCAGAGACTGCGGACACAGTACAGGGATGACCAGAGACTGCGGACACAGTACAGGGATGACCAGAGACTGCGGACAGCACAGGGATGACCAGAGACTGCGGACAGCACAGGGATGACCAGAGACTGCGGACAGCACAGGGATGACCAGAGACTGCGGACAGCACAGGGATGACCAGAGACTGCGGACAGCACAGGGATGACCAGAGACTGCGGACAGCACAGGGATGACCAGAGACTGCGGACAGCACAGGGATGACCAGAGACTGCGGACAGCACAGGGATGACCAGAGACTGCAGACAGTACAGATGACTGCTGACCTTTGGGGAGGGAGGGGGAGCGGGTACCTGAATTTGACAGGTACCCGCTCTTACTTCCGCAGAGTTTTTTTTTTATCTTACCTGTTCCTTTATCCAGCCGCGCGCTGTCTTCCCGGCTTCTGTAGTGTGGGCGCTCGTCGGACAGCCGGATGCCCAGTGCGCATGCGCGAGAAGCGCTGCGCTTTGTGATTGGTCCGGCGGCTTCTGGGATCTGTCATGTGTCCCAGGTACCGCCTTACCATTCACAAAGAGCACTGCTTCTTGCGCATGCGCACTTGGGACCCGGCTGTCACGCACACTACAGAAGCCGGGAAGACAGCGCGCCGCTGGATAGAGGGACAGGTACGGTCCCACTGCAGAGCTGAGCGGCCGGCCCAGTATTCTGACACGGCGGCGGTGGAAATACCGGACCGGCCGCTCTATATTTGCTCCATAAGACGCACTGACATTTCCCCCCCTTTTTTGGGGGAAAAAAAGTGCGTCTTATGGAGCGAAAAATACGGTATTCTCCTGGCGTGCCCACAGATAAGGCTCGGCGTGCCGGCTGTGGCACGCGTGCCACGGGTTCGCAATTACTGCTCTAGTCATTAAACAGTAATTGTAGGGTCTATAAAGAAAAAAAAAAGATATATATATATATATATATATATATATTTCCTAATTATGTCCATGAATATACACCTACCTAACAGATGAAAAGAGGGAGGGGAAAAAAATCCATCCACAACTTAGAACAAACAAAAATTGTCTAAAAAGTCCCCCAAATGAAAAAGGGGGAAAAAAAAGTTTTGTGTCTAGCTAATGTTCATTTACCTCAGCAAAATATATTTGTCAGTCCTCATGCACACTTGACAATTTTTACAGCTGCTGTTTATGGCTTTTGACTTTTTTTCTACAGCTAGTAAACCCCCCTATATGTCCATGCACACATAGACTGTAATCACCGGTTTTTGGCTGGAAAAAAAAACCTAGGACTAGTGGGTTTCTAAAGGAGTTTTTTAGCTGGAAAAAACGCTCTCCCACTGAAAAATGCGGCACTTTTTTTGACCCCCAAAAAATGTTGGGTGTTAAAAAATGCTAAAAACGCAAACTTGGAAAAAATGCCTTTAAACATGGCAAAACGCCGCTAAATGCCAATGCAAAAAAGCTGAAAAACGCACGTTTTTAACGTGACTTTACACAGCTAAAGTTGCCAGCATTATCAAAACGTCCAGTGTGCATGAGGAGTCAAAGTCAGGGAGGCAGGTGAAGTTTGCCAGTGGTGAATGAGAGACTGAATGAGAAAAATATTACTATGATACTAAATGCATCGCACCTGTGACCATCAAATGAAGCAAATGAGAATAGTTAAGTGTGTCCCAAAGGCAGCAAAAAAACCCCCAAAACAACCTTTTTGTGATCCCCTGGGTGAATGGCGTGCAGGCGATGCCCCACCCACCGGTGTGATTTGATGGCCCACCGACACGCAAAGGTCTGAGAAAGGGATGAAACATCCAGCGGACGCAACCGAAGCAACCAAAGGGGTGCCCGGTGCAGCCCGCAAAGCCATTCACTGCTCAGACCAGAAAGAAAGAAGGCCGGCACCCACAGGTACGGCGGCATTGGTCTGTGTGTGCTGGGCGCCACCATCAGATAAGGGGGACCTCTAATGGTAAATGAAAATATGATCACATTAATAACAACAAGCACAATCAAAAGAAGACAATCCAAAAAAACAATCTGCTGCCAACCATGAGTATGCATAATAATGCTGCTGTTAAGGGTGCATGCAACCATCGCAGATGGGAAGACGTAATAGGAAATGGGACAAAACCAGGACAAGAAGGGATGGAAAGACTCAATATAAATGTTGATGTGTCAGAAAAAAGACAATCTAGTAAAATCGCAATATAACTCCTAACAAGAGTTATACAAACAGAGGCAGAGTGACGCAGTACCCCAAATTATGCAGGAGAAAACAACTAAATATGTGATACCCGGGCCTGGCAGAGGCGGAATACCCATTGTTGGTACATTCATTATTTTTCCACCCCCCCCCCAGACACAAAGCCTTCTAAAAAGGGCCTAAAATTGACGACCTCATTGAGGCCGGGTACAGTGGTGGCATTGAGTGAATAAATTCATTTCAGTTCTTGTTGCAATAATAATTTGTTCCAATCACACCTGGGACTGGGATATATTCGATCTAAAATAATAAGTTTAATCTTGGGAAATTTTCCAGCATGATGGCTGCTAACATGTCATCCCAGGGGCAATTCGGGATTGCACGTTTTCATGCTGTGAATATGTCTGTAAGTCCTCTTCCAGAATTCCGCTTTCGTCTTGCCCACATAAAATTAACCACAGGAGCAAATAAACTACCCCTATTGTTTTACAATTAGCATAATGTTGAGGTTTGTATAGTTGCTCATTTTAGGAAGCCTAATCTGAGACTCCATACACATATAACTACAGTAGTGGCAGGAGCCACATATGTATGTCCCCTTATATTTACAAGGGTCCTTCCAGGCCCTTGCCTTTTTGTACTCAACACGGACCACTTTTTGTAAACAATGCGGACCACTAAAAACGTACAAGCATAACTCAGAAACGCTATGGTATTATTGTTTAATAGTCTCAATTCTAGTTATAGTGCTCACCTCTAGAAAGTTGAGACTTATTTTATATTTATACTGTTTTTGATTATATTGTTTGCATCTACTCATCTACTCGTGTAATAAAGATTGAATATTGGGACCTCCATATAATTGTTTTACCATACCGTTTTTGTGTTAGGCTTGTACGTTTTTAGTGGTCTGCATTGTTTGTCTACGCCGTAGCAACCATGCTGGTTAGCGGACGCGAACAATTACAGCCAGTCCTCTCTTTGTGATCTCTCTATAAATGCGTGGTGATGGACGTGTGCCCTTAATCTCTGATGACGTCACTTCTAACGAAATGTGTCAGGTGGAGCTAGGGCTTACGTCACCACGCATGCGCGCACACTCCTGGCCATCTTGCAAGTGGTACACGTGGTTCTCTTGCCATTATACGACACTGTATTGGATTTTCTTTGATGTAAGTGCAAAACCTTGGTTTAAATAAATTTTTGCTAAGGATTTTACACTATGGGAAGCATTTTTGTTCTATGTACATGCCCTTTATATGCATAACAACGATCATCTACATGGAGTGGGGCAACTCTGTTTGGCTTACAGTTGGAGACTATGGAGGAGGCTGGAGCGGTTGCCACATTTTGTGCCCTTACATTATTGTCAGGAATGGACTGGCCAGCAATAGTGGGACTCACCTGCCTTGTGAGCTGCAGTACCAGGGCTGGCCAGCGGGTGCTCCCAGCAATCAGAGACTCAACCTTGCAGCCAGTCAAACACCTGGAACTAATTATACTGGTGTATTTAAGGGACATTCAGACCTGCAGACTCTGCCTTGGTGTTGTGTTTTTCCTGGGCCCTGTATCTTGTTCCTGCATCCTGCTCCTGTTCCTGTTCCTGTCTTGTTGCTGACCCGGCTTGATTCTGACCTCTGCTGACTTCTCCTGTTCTGATCCCTGGCTTGTGACCCCGACCATTCTCTGCCTGACCCCCTGTACCTACCTGCCTGTTAGTTGCTGTACCCTGCTCGTGACCTGACTATTCTCCGCTTGCTCCCCCTGTACCTACCTGCCCGATTGATATTGACCCGGCCTGCCTGACGACGCTTGCACTGTATGTACTGTTATCTGTGGGTGGTTTGGTTTGGTTCGTTTGCACTGTGTTATGTTTTAGTATTGCACTGCGTTTATGTTTGTATTAGTGTTAATAAATTGTTTATAACTTATCTGAAGTCTGCGTTTCCCTGCGTCAGTCACACACCTCTGGTCATACCCGGGAGCCCTGACATTTATTTTGTGCCCTATTTGACCAGTCTATAATATAATGGTCAAATTTATCTGATAAGCCCCCTTTAATCACTGAGTGGGGTGACACATGCTGCATTTGGATACACTGGATCATCTTAGTTATTGAAGACACATGATTGTTTTTAAGGATATTTTACAGTGTCCTTTGGTACTGGGACTCATTTAATCACTTCACAGTGGCTTTTCTCGTTTTCCTTTTTTTCCAATAGTACGGTTTGAAGTTTATAATATATTTGATATTTTATATGTATGGTCTATATATTCTTTGTATCGGAATATGGTGCTGGCAGCTTATGTCTTTGTTAACCAGCATGGATTCTGTTAACAAGCACGGATTCTGATGCCATTTTTCATATATCGCTTTATGCTGTTTTAATGAGCTTACAGCCAAATGTAATATAAACAATATATCAGTTCACTCTAATCTTCTGTATGAGTCAATTTTCAGGTGATAATTTACTCTGATCAGCAGAGTACTGTGGTGTCAGCAGGGGTTGGGCTTTCAGAGAGGGGTCCGAAGCGACAAGGAGCCAGAAAATAACTCAGCGACTCCTAAGGGGGTACTGCTACATATACCTGAACTTTATCTTGACTTTTAATAATTTTGACCACATTGTGGACTTTTATATCAACGTTATATATCGCCTTTTGTTGCTAACGGGTGGTTTATTATTTGGTTAACTGTCTGGCACCTGAATCATCCAAACTATTGAATTCAAGCATTCTTGGGATAAAATTAGATCTATACTCAGCAGTGACCATAACATGATTTCATTTATTGCTAGCAGTACACAACAAGCACATACGGGGAAAATAAAAACACTCAACTTTAAGAGAGCTAATTTTCCAAGGATGAGAGCTGCTCTTCAAGACTTAGACTGGGAGGGAATAATTGCATCGATGAAAACACAGAAATGGGAGTTCTTCAAAAAGACTGTATGTGAACACACTGCAAAATATATTTTCATGGGCAATACATTTAAAAGGCTAAAAATAAAACCTATGTGGATTATGGCCAAAGTTAAAAAAGCTATAAATAAGAAAAGAGCTTTTATAAAATATAAAAATGAAGGATCGCGATCATCGTTTAAACATTACAAAAAATATAACATAATATGTAAAAAGGAAATAAAGGCCGCAAAAATTGAAAACAAAAGACAGGTTGCAAAAGAGAGCAGGACAAACCCCCAAATATTTTTCAAATATATTAATAGTAAAAAGATCAGGTCCGAGCATGTAGGCCCTTTACAAAATCTAGAGTCGGTGACTGGGGACAAAGAGAAGGCAAATTTATTAAATACCTTCTTCCGCTCTGTGTATACAAAGGTATGACGCAGCACCAGATGATCCACACTGGCTCAAAATTGATATGATCCAGAAACATTTAGACAAAATAAAGGTGAATAAAGCACCTGGACCAGATAGCATACACCCACGGGTCCTTAAAGAATTGAGCTCTGTCATTTCAAAGCCATTGTTTCTAATTTTTAGGGACTCTTTAATGACTGGCACAGTACCACTGGATGGGTGTAAGGCCAATGTGGTGCCTATTTTTAAAAAGGGACCAAAATCTTTACTAAGCAATTATAGACCTGTTTGTTTAACCACTTCAAGTTCAGACACTTTTACCCCCTTCCTGTCCAGGCCAATTTTCAGCTTTCAGTGCTATCACACTTTGAATGACAATTGCGTGGTCATGCAACACTGTACCCATATACATTTTTTAGCATTTTTTTTGAGACAGATAAAACGTTATTTTGGTGGTATTTATTCACCACTAGGATTTTTATTCATTTTGCTATATAAATGAAAGTCCAAAAATTAAAAAGTAATAAATAATCTTTCTTCATAAATCTTGGCCAAAAATGTATTCAGTTATATTTTTAGTAAAAAACAAAATAGCCAAAATTAGTTTATAACCAAAAATTATAATTTTTCTAATTTGTTTTTTTACATTTGTATTTTTATTTTTTTTAATTTTTTTTTTTTTTTTTTTTTTAACATACTGTCACCCTAGCAGTACAGTGTCACCATAGTGTCACCATGTCACTTGTGGGGGGTGATGAAGATTTTTTTTTTTTACGCTAATTGCTTTTACACCCATAAAGGCTGTAAAAGCAAAGCATTCTTGCAACCATTGAGAAATACTGTGCGAGCTGTGATTGGTCACAGCTTGTCACGTGGTACAAGGCTGTTATGAATAGCCTTGTACCATGTAACCTTTGTGATCGTTCACAGATTTCACACGTAGTAAGGAATGATGTCAGAAGTGACATCTTGCTTACTACTATTCATGTGATCACTGATTGGCCAATCAGTGATCACATGATCGGGACCTCACACAGAGGTCCCGTACAGATATCGGTGTTCCGCTGTGTCCGGAGGACACAGTGGGCATTGGATTGCAGTGCTGCACGCTCCCAGGAAGCGCGCACAAGCAGGGTAGCAGGGGCGACGTTTTATAAATGGCTTCCGTCTGGCCATTTATATACATGGGCCAGATGGGAAGTGGTTAACTTCTGTAGTTGGGGAGATACTGGAGAGTTTAATAAAAGACCACATAGATGAGATCTTGCTGGAAAAAAATATTTTAAGCAACAGACAGCATGGATTCACGAAAGACAGAAGTTGTCAGACAAATCTGATTTCTTTTTAGGAGGAGGTGAGCAAAACCTTGGACAGAGGGGTGTCTGTGGACGTAATATACTTGGATTTATCGTTTGACACAGTGCCACACGCACGGCTAATGTTTAAGATAAAGTCTACAGGCTTGGAAAAATGAGTATGTGAATGGAAAGAAAACTGGCTAAAAGATCATATTCAGAGAGTAATGGTTAATGCTTCATACTCTGAATGGTCTAAGGTTGTCAGTGGTGTACCCAAAGGTTCAGTGTTGGGACCCTTACTTTTTAATATATTTATAAACAATATAGGGTCTGGGATTAAAAATACTGTTTCAGTCTTTGCAGATGACACCAAGCTTTGCAGTGGAATAACATCCTTACAGGATATCTCCAATTTACAAGCCTACCTCAACGCACTGTTTAATTGGGCAACTATGTGGCAAATGAGGTTTATTGTTGACAAATGCAAGGTTATGCACTTGGGGACCAAGAATATGCATGCATCATACATACTAGGGGGGGTAAAACTGGGCAAATCAATGGTGGAGAAGGATCTGGGAGTTCTGGTAAATCATACGCTAAATAATAGCATTCAATGCCAAGCTGCATTTGCTAAAGCGAGCAAAATCCTCTCTTGTATTAAAAGAGGTATAGACTCCATAGAGAGAGATATAATTTTGCCCCTGTACAAATTATTAGTAAGACCTCACATAGTAATTAGTAAGACCAACATATGCAGTTCAGTTTTGGGCACCAATTCAGAAAAGAATATTAGAGAATATTGGGTACCTAAACTGATAAGAGGCATGGAGGAGCTCAGCGATGAGGAAAGATTAAAGGAATTGAATGTATTCTTTCTTGAGAATAGGAGATTAAGAGGGGATATGATCAACATGTACAAATACATCTGTGGTTCATATAGTGAACTCGGTGTAGAGTTTTTCATGCTGAGATCATCACAGGGGACAAGGGGGCACTCTTTACGTCTGGAGGAAAATAAACTTAATCTCCAAATACGGAAAGGTTTCTTCACAGTAAGAGCTGTGAAAATGTGGAATAGACTCCCTCAAGAGTTGGTTCTGGCCAGCTCAGTGGATTGCTTTAAAAAAGGTCTGTGTTCTTTCCTAGATATACATAATATAACTGGATACTAACATTTTATATGTAAAGTTGATCCAGGGAATATCCATTTGCCTCTTTGGGGATCAGGAAGGCATTTTTTCCCCTGCATGAGCAAACTGCACCATGCTTTGCTATTTTTTTGCCTTCCTCTGGATCAACTGTGGGTATAGGATTATAACTTTTTTTTATGGTTGAACTAGATACTTTTTCTTTTTTCAGCCAGACTATGTAACTATGTAACTCAGACAAATAAATAAATGTATAAATGAAAAATTAAAAAAAGGGGGCAGACTCAATAGATCACTTTTATATAGGTGAAACTCGAAAAATTAGAATATCGTGCAAAAGTTCATTTATTTCAGTAATGCAACTTAAAAGGTGAAACTAATATATGAGACTCATTACATGCAAAGCAAGATAGTTCAAGCTGTGATTTGTCATAATTGTGATGATTATGGCTTACAGCTCATGAAAACCCCAAATCCACAATCTCAGAAAATCAGAATATTACATGCAATCAATAAAACAAGGATTGTACATAGAACAATATCGGACCTCTGAAAAGTATAAACATGCATATGTACTCAGTACTTGGTTTGGGCCCCTTTTGCAGCAATTACTGCCTCAATGCGGCCTGGCATGGAAGCTATCAGCCTGTGGCACTGCTGAGGTGTTATGGAAGACCAGGATGCTTCAATAGCGGCCTTCAGCTCTTCTGCATTGTTCGGTCTCATGTCTCTCATCTTTCTCTTGGCAATGCCCCATAGATTCTCTATGGGGTTCAGGTCAGGCAAGTTTTTCTGGCCAATCAAGCACAGTAATCCCACGGTCATTGAACCAGGTTTTGGTGCTTTTGGCAGTGTGGGCAGATGCCAAGTCCTGCTTGAAAATGAAGTCGGCATCCCCATAAAGCTCGTCTGCGGAAGGAAGCATGAAGTGCTCCAAAATCTCCTGGTAGATGGCTGTGTTGACCCTGGACTTAATGAAGCACAGTGGACCAACACCAGCAGATGACATGGCTCCCCAAATCAACACAGACTGTGGAAACTTCACACTGGACTTCAAGCATCTTGCAATGTGTGCCTCTCCATTCTTCTTCCATATTCTGGGTCCTTGGTTTCCAAATGAGATGCAAAAATTGCTCTCATCAGAAAAGAGGACTTTGGACCACTGAGCAACAGAACAGGTCTGTTTTTCTTTAGCCCAGGTAAGACTCTTCTGACATTGTTTGTTGTTCAGGAGGAATACGACATTTGAAGCCCATGTCCAGGATCCGTCTGTGTGTGGTGGCTCTTGATGCACTGACTCCAGCCTCAGTTCACTCCTTGTGAAAGTCCCCAACACTTTTGAATGGCCTTTTCCTGACAATCCTCTCCAGGCTGCGGTCATCCCTGCTGTTTGTGCACCTTTTTCTTCCACACTTTTCCCTTCCACATAACTTTCTATTAATGTGCTTTGATACAGAACTTTGGGAACATCCAACTTCTTTTGCAATTACCTTTTTGAGGCTTTCCCTCCTTATGGAGGGTGTCAGTGATGGTTTTCTGCACAACTGTCAGGTCAGCAGTCTTTCCCATGATTTTGATTCCTACTGAACCAGACTGAGAGACCATTTAAAGGCTCAGGAACCCTTTGCAGGTGTTATGGCTTAATTACCTGATTAGAGTGGGACACTTTGAGCCGAGAATATTGCACTGTTTCACAATATTCAAATTTTCTGAGATTGTGGATTTGGGGTTTTCATGAGCTGTAAGCCATAATCCATCACAATTATGACAAATCACAGCTTGAACTATCTTGCTTTGCATGTAATGAGTATCATATATTAGTTTCACCTTTTAAGTTGCATTACTGAAATAAATAAACTTTTGCACGATATTCTAATTTTTCGAGTTTCACCTGTATATAAAATATATTTAGAATAATAGATAGTCTTTTTTTCTGCTGTCACTCTTGTATGTTTCTAACCACCATATCTGTGAACTGCTAAGCTGCAATATTTAACATTTTTTGTTTTGGTGTTTAATTTACTTTGAAAGCTGCTCTTCAATGAGAAGTTTGGGATACATACAAAAATTAACCTTAATACACACCTCTATGTTGCAGCATTGGTGTGATGCTACATCTGTCCCATATCAGCTCTAAGATCAAAAGCTGATCATTCACATGACCACTGATGGTCAGCTCTTGGTCACCTCGGAGTGGAGAGCAGTGACCGCTCTCTGCTCTGCCCTTCTAGTGCTTACTGCAGTGCCAGGCTGGAGATGGGGCAGGAGCAGCTAGGTTTGGCTCTCAGCAGTGTGCTGTAAATTAGGCAGCTTAATGGATCATAACAATATGGTAAGGATCCTTTCAAGCCTGGAGCGGCTCTGTGATGTGAGCTAATAGAGGATTATAGCCTACTATTAGTGACCCAGGTCACAGGAGAGCAAAGGTAGGTGCACTCCTGTAACCCACAAGAGAAATATAACCAAAAAAAGCTTTGGTCATACTTTTTCTTTTGAGGTAATAGTCACTAGGAAACTTTAATCAGTGGCAATTCTATAGGGTGATTATTTTTTTCTTAAACTTACCCAGTGCTTCATCCAGTTTATCACTAGCATGGACACCATCTATACAGAAAGGAAAACATTATAGGTTATGTGTTCATCCTATAGAGTACTGTTACTTACAACATAGCATATAGAGTGCAGTCAGTCAGGACTATGCAACATAGTATATAGTGCAGAAGTCACAACTGTGCAATAGTGATGAGTTGAATGTACCTGGGTTCAGTTTGGCAAACATTTGATGAATGCTATCAAAATTCCAATCTGGAATCCAAACCCTTCTTAAAATGAATAGGAGCTTGATGGTTGACTGGCCGAAGCTCAACTTGAACATTGGCCGTTCGTGTGTTCGGTGAACACATAAACAGTAAGGGTGTTCGGCGGGTTGTTCGCCTGCTGCCCCCACAATGCACTGCGACCTGACAGCGCATTGTAATTTGCCAAAGCAATACAATGCAATGCATGACGACGTCACAAGCGGGTGGGGTCACCTGGTTGACGTCATCTGGTGGCCCCCATGCCATAGATATTAAAGAACTGTCAGGCTGGCGCATCTGTCAGATGGCAGGAGCCAGCATCGAGAGCAGAGCGGTTTTTTTTTTATATCGGGTCAGCAGTGGCGGCGAGCATCTTGATTGACATTGGATCTGCTTCAGGGGACATTTATTTTGTTTTTGCTTTTAATAAAGGTCTTGTCAAAGACTGTCTTCTGTCTTTTTTTTACATTACACTTTTTTTTGTGAACAAGTAGCGGTACCATGTACCCCATACTCATTCACATGGGGGCGGCTGGGAGGATCTGGGGTCCCTCTTGTTAAGATGGGCTTTCATATTCTAATAAGCTCCCCCACCCACAGACCCCCACAACCTCCGGGTGTTCACATGTCTGCAACATTACAGCTGCATTTCTTGCAAACATATTATATTTCTACCATGTTTTGGTAGTTGTAACCTCTCTGTTTTGTGCAGGAATGCAGCTGTAGATTTTGCAAATATGCCAGCCATGTAATGAATTCTTCCACTATGCTCATCCTCCATGCTTTGTTCGTTGTAACCTCCCTGTAAATATTTGTACAGAAATGCAGCTGTAGATTGTGCAGATATGTGCCAGCCATGTTATGTATCCTTCCACCAGGTTCATCAACCATGCTTGGTGGTAGTAGTAGTAGTAATCAGCCTAGAATGTTTGTGCAGCATTGCAACAGCATGCATTTGTATATGCAGACACGTTAGCCCAATAGGAAGCACTTTAATTCAGCATACGGCAGCCCTGGTAAACTGGTAAAACTCTTTTAACTTGACACGTACTGTATAAACAAAGGCTATCTCTAATAATAGCACCCAATAAAAAACACATTTTCAAAATCTTTTTATTTGGAAAAAAATATATATATACAGTGGGGCAAAAAGTATTTAGTCAGCCATCAATTGTGCAAGTTCTCCCACTTAAAAAGATGAGAGACGCCTGTAACTGGCATCATAGCTAGACCTCAACTATGAGAGACAAAATGAGAAAACAAATCCAGACAATCACATTGGCTGATTTGGAAAGAATTTATTTGCAAATTATGGTGGAAAATAAGTATTTGGCCACCTACAAACAAGCAAGATTTCTGGCTCTCACAGACCTGTACCTTCTTCTTTAAGAGGCTCCTCTGTCCTGCACTCATTACCTGTATCAATGGCACCTGTTTGAACTTGTTATCAGTATAAAAGACACCTGTCCACAACCTCAAACAGTCACACTCCAAACTCTACTATGGTGAAGACCAAAGATCTGTCAAAGGACACCAGAAACAAAATTGTAGACCTGCACCAGGCTGGGAAGACTGAATCTGCAATAGGCAAGCAGTTTGGTGTGAACAAATCTACTGTGGGAGCAATAATTAGAAAATAGAAGACATACAAGACCACTGATAATCTCCCTCGATCTGGGGCTCCACGCAAGATCTCACCCCGTGGGGTCAAAATGATCACAAGAACGGTGAGCAAAAATCCCAGGACCACATGGGGGGACCTAGTGAATGACCTGCAGAGAGCTGGGACCAACGTAACAAAGGCTACCATCAGTAAAACACTACGCCGCCAGGGACTCAGATCCTGCAGTGCCAGACGTGTCCCCCTGCTTAAGCCAGTATATGTCCGGGCCATCTGAAGTTTGCTAGAGAGCATTTGGATGATCCAGAAGAGGATTGGGAGAATGTCATGTGGTCAGATGAAACCAAAATAGAACTGTTTGGTAGAAACACAACTCGTCCTGTTTGGAGGAGAGAGAATTGGAGGAGAGAGTTGCATCCAAAGAACACCATACCTGCTGTGAAGCATGGGGGTGGCAACATCATGCTTTGGGGCTGTTTCTCCGCAAAGGGACCAGGACGACTGATCCATGTACAGGACAGAATGAATGGGGCCATGTATTGTGAGATTTTGAGTGCAAACCTTCTTCCATCAGCAAGGACATTGAAGATGAAACGTGGCTGGGTCTTCCAACATGACAATAATCCCAAACATACCGCCCGGGCAACGAAGGAGTGGCTTCGTAAGAAGCATTTCAAGGTCCTGGAGTGGCCTAGCCAGTCTCCAGATCTCAACCCCATAGAAAACCTTTGGAGGGAGTTGAAAGTCCATGTTGCCCAGCGACAGCCCCAAAACATCACTGCTCTAGAGGAGATCTGCATGGAGGAATGGGCCAACATACCAGCAACAGTGTATGCCAACCTTGTGAAGACTTACAGGAAACGTTTGACCTCTGTCATTGCCAACAAAGGATATATAACAAAGTATTGTGATGAACTTTTGATATTGACCAAATACTTATTTTCCACCATAATTTGCAAATAAATTCTTTCCAAATCAGCCAATGTGATTGTCTGTCTGGATTTTTTTTTTCTCATTATTGTCTTGCATAGTTGAGGTCTACCTATGATGCCAATTACAGGCCTCTCTCATCTTTTTAAGTGGGAGAACTTATACAGTGGGGCAAAAAAGTATTTAGTCAGCCACCAATTGTGCGTGTGTGTGTGTGTGTGTGTGTGTATATGTGTGTGTATATATGTATATGTATGTATGTATATGTATATATATATATATATATATATATATATATATATATATATATATATATATACATATATATATTTGAAAAAGCATAACTACAAGTCTGAAGAGCTGATGTCCTTATCTCACATTTGTTCAATAGTGTCAAACTGCCATAGGAGCTCTCCTCTGGGAAATTCAAATTCATCTCTGACACCACTTGTGTTTCCACAGCTTCCAGTCCACAGGGCCCATTCCATTGTGTGTGTCATATCATCTTTAAAAAGGAAACCGTTGTGCTTGCAGACAAAATTGTGCAGGGCACATGCTGCCTTGTCTGCAGTGATTGCATTCTGCGTATTCAGGTTAATTGCAGTGTGCAGAATACACCACTTATCCCAAAGGAGCTCAAAGGCACACTCTGCTACTCTTTGTGCTTTGGTGAGATGATAATTAAAAACCCTCTTCTCCACATTAGAATAGGGACTTAGCAGGTGCTCACCCAGGGCAAAAGCCTCACCTCAAAAAAGAAAAAGGATAGAATAAGCAAAAACACTGGAATCAGAGCTGTTTCCATATGACCCTATGTCAATATAGTGAAAACAATAATCTACAGGAAGAAAGAGGGGGCGCCCTCTATGTGCAGTTTAAAAGCTTTTTAATGAATAAAAAGTGTAGTAATACAGGCCACTCACAAAGCATAAGTAGGTTTGAGCCTGTAAATTAATAGGCATCCGCTGTAGTGAAAGAGTGTGAAGCCTCTGGATTGATGGTGGTTACTGGCATCTGGCGGTGGTGCTGATGGCTTCCAGCACATCCTCCTAGTTCCGGGATTCCCTCAGTTGAGACGTCACTTCCAGTCACGTGATAACGGGGGGGAGGGGGGGGGGGGTTGGTGCACGTTCGGAGCATTCTGACTCCCTCATCAGGCCATAAGGACACCATCTTGATGTAGAGCATTTATACTCTCAGCAAGAGGAGGAGTAAGGGGACTCCTCCTACAGGCAGACACAGCTTGAGGAGTAAACGACCCACGGCAAGAAGGCTATCATTAAGCAAAGGTGTGGACAGTTAAGGGATAAAAAACATGATAAAATGTAATAAAACTAAGTAAGAGAAAAGATGTATTTCGTAAATGTTAAAACATGTAAATTACCTTTTTAGCACAATGTCCTTGTGTGAGAAGTAATACAAATGAAAACTACAATAAGGGTTCGTAGCATTATACAGAGTGCAAGAATTATTGAAAATCTATATAAAACAGATAATTGCTAAAAAGTAATATGAGCAGAGCATTGGAATAGTGTGTCAAAACCAGTATTAAGCAGCAAAAACAAAATAAAGAATAAAAAATAAAAATGCAGATGAGGATAAATTCAGGATAATAAAAATTGTTCAGTATGCTGGTTCAGATTAATAACCGAATCAAGGATAAATGAATGGATGGAACATGATGATATACACTTAAAAAAATGACAAAATCAGGATAATAGTAAAAATTAAAAGAGAAGGATAAATTCAGCATAATAAAAATTGTTCAGCATGCTGGTTCAGATTTGGTAACCAAATGAAGGATAAATGAATGGATGGAACACGATAATATATAATTAAAAGATGAATAAAGGAGTGAATAAATGTAACCTATGTTTCCGTTGGAGATGTGGAGATACGTGTGTAATGGAAAACGTAGATGCACATATGTGCTTATTGTGAGGTTTGGATATGGATGCAATCATAGGAATATGTTGGAATACAGTATACATGCTTGTCTACATAGATGTGGAAAATGAGCGCATGTGTGCAGATCTATAGACCTAAAGGAAAATGTAATGGATGGTTATGATACACGTGTATGACCCATATATACAGTTGCAAGAAAAAGTATGTGAACCCCTTGGAATTACGTGGAGTTTCGCATGAATTGGGCATAAAATGTGCTCTGAACGTCATCTAAATCACAACAATAGAAGAACACAGTCTGCTGAACATAATACTACACAAACATTAGATGTTGCCATGGTTTAATTGCACATAACATGTAAACATTCACAGTGCAGTGAGGAAAAAGTATGTGAACCTTTGGACTTAATAACTGGTTGACCCTTCTTTGGCAGCAATAACCTCCACCAAACGTTTCCTGTAGTTGCAGATCAGACCTGCACAACGATCTGGAGTAATTTTGGACCACTCCTCTTCACAAAACTGTTTCAGTGTAGCAATATTCTTGGGATGTCTGGTGTGAATCGCTTTCTTAAGGTCATGCCACAGCATTTCAATTGGGTTGAGGTCAGGACTCTGACTGGGCTACTCCAGGAGGCGTATTCTGTGCTGTTGCAGCCATTGTTTTGTTGAGTATGCTTTGGGTCATTGTCCTGTTGCATCACCCATCCTCTGCGGAGCTTCAGTTGGCGGACAGATGGTCATATGTTTTCCTGCAAAATGTCTTGATAAACTCTGGAATTCATTTTCCCATCAATGACAACAATTCGTCCAGGCCCTGAGGCAGCAAAGCAGCCCCAAACCATGATGCTCCCTCCGCCATGTTTTACAGTGGGGATGAGGTTTTGATGTTGGTGTGCTGTGCCTTTTTTTTCTCCACACATAGTGTTGTGTGTTCTTCCCAAACAATTCAATCTTGGTTTCATCTGTCCACAGTATATTTTGCCAGTAGTGCTGTGGAACATCCAGGTGCTCTTTTGCAAACTTCAAACGTCCTGCAATATTCTTTTTGGACAGCAATGGCTTCCTCCGTGGTGTCCTCCCATGTACTCCATTCTTGTTGAATGTTTTCCTTATTGTAGATGTGTCAACAAAAATGTTAGCATGTGCCAGAGATTTCTGTAGGTCTTTAGCTGACACTCTGGGATTCTTCTTTACCACATGCAGCATTCTGCGCTGTGCTCTTGCAGTCATTTTTACAGGACGACCACACCTAGGGAGAGTAGCAACAGTGCTAAACTTTCTCCATTTGTAGACAGTCTGTCTTACCGTGGACACATGAACATCAAGGCTTTTGGAGATACTTTTGTAACCCTTTACAGTTTCATGCAAGTCAGCAATTCTTGATCGTAGGTCTTCTGAGAGCTCTTTTCTGCGAGGCATGGTTCACATCAGACAGTGCTTCTTGAAACCAGTAAACCCAAAACAGGTGTGTGTTTTTTAAGGGCAGGACAGCTGTCAGCAACACATCCAATATCATCACACTGATTGGAGTCAAGGTTGGCTCACTCCTGGCTCCAATTAGCTCTGGGAGAAGTCATTAAGCTAGGGCCTCACATACTTTTTCCTCCCTGCACTGTGAATGTTTACATGTTATGTGCAATTAAACCATGGCAACATCTAATGTTTGTGTAGTATTATGTTCAGCAGACTGTGTTCTTCTATTGTTGTGACTTAGATGATGTTCAGAGCACATTTTATGCCCAATTCATGCAAAACTCCACGTAATCCCAAGGGGTTCACATACTTTTTCTTGCAACTGTATATATGAGACTGATAAGTATGTTCCAGATGATTATGGAGATATGGTTTTAGATGTAAACAGAATAGCATGATGGGCAGTGTGAAGGCATAATGAACCCTACCAAAGGGTATCAGGCGTTATGGTGTATGTTTTGTTATAGAATGGTACTGATCTCCAGCTCTTCTTTCAGCCCTCCAGGGGATAGTGTTCTCAGGGAGTAAACCTAGTAGGTCTTCCTCTCACACAAGTGCTTAAAGCATTCTGCCATGGGGAAGCTGGGATTTATGGATTCGATGACCCATACTTTCAGGCCGTCAGAGGATTTGGAGTGGTTTCCCAAAAATGTCAGGGCACACTATGTGAATCTGAACCGTCTTCTACTAGTCTCCTGTGTTCACTGAATCTTTTACAGAGGGTACGGATGGCACATCGAGTAAGAGTAAGCCACATGGGCAAATGAATCCGTACACTACAAATTGGATGGAGCAGTTGAAAAAGTCTGCTATAGGATAGTTCTTCCCTTTTTGCATGGAATTATTTTTTGACCATGAGTAACATGTTTACATGTGAGACATCTAGGTTTGCGACATTGGCACATGCCCTTAATGTTTAAGAAAGTAAGGGGGGCGGAGATTGTCGTGGACAGCCGTTTGTTTTTGCTGGGGGCTATTTTAGTTTTGATGTTTCTGGCTCGTCTGTAGGTTACCTTAGGTTTGACTGTGATGACAGATGTGTGGGTCCTCTTGTAATATTGACCAATCTTTTGGAGTATGCGTTCCATTTTGCAAAATTGGTTATGGAATTGTGTGGTAAATCTTAGGGAAACTGTTTCTGCGCTGGGTGCAGTTTTCTGAGTAGTGGATTCTTCTTTGAGGTACGAAGAGAAGGCTTCCTCAATTAGGGAGTCAGGGTAACCTTTATTGACAAATTTCTTTTTGAGGAGTTGTGAGTGATGTATACCTGTTGTGTGGTGCAATTGTGATTGAGATGACAGAATTGACTTTTAGGGATATTGTTTATCCATCAGGGGTGATGGCAGCTTTTGTAATGTAGATAGGAATTGCCTGCTGTGGGTTTAGTGTAATTTTGAGAAAAAATTGTATTGCCATCATGGCAAAGTTCAAGGTCTAAAAATGCCAATTTGTCAGAATTGCAAACTGAGGTGAAGGATAGTCCAAAATGATTGTTGTTGCAATGCTGGACAAAAGGTATGACTTGTGTGGATGGCCCATCCCAGATAATGATGTTATCTATATAGTGACCATAGAAGATTAAGTGACTGTTGAAAGGGTTACTATTCCAGATGTATAATTGTTCCCAGAGACCCATGGTCAGGTTGGCATATGTGGGAGCAAAGTTGGCTCCCATGGCCGAGCCATGTGTTTGGAGATAGAAATATCCTAAGAATTAAAAGTAAATGTAGGTTAAACAAAACTCTGTGTTGTCAAGAATGAATTGGGCCTGTTGGGGATGCAAAAGTGAATCAGTGGTGAGAAAATGGTGTACTGCCTGTGGTATGGATGTGTATAGGGAATTGACGTCCAGAGAGCCAGAGGTAGGTAGGTTCCTGAGAGTATGATTTCAGCATCTGCCACAGGTGGATGCCATCCCTAATGTATGAGGGAAGATTTTATACCAGAGGTTGCAAAAAATGGTCTATGTATTTGGAAAGAAAGCTAGTGACACTATGCATGGCAACTACGATGGGTCTTCCAGGTGGTTGTGTGGAGTTTGTATGAATCTTGGAAAGGTGATAGAAATAGGATCTATGATAGAATTTTTGTTTGAGAAAGGACATTTCAGATGTGTTAATAATGCCATCTTTGAAAGCTTTTTCAATGAGTTTGTGTGCTGTGTTTTGAAATTCTGATAAGGGATTGCTCTTGAGTTTTTTTTTTTTTTTTTTATGTATTGGTATCGGATAGTACCCTCAGGGATTCTTTAATGTAATCTCCTCTGTTTTGGATTACTATACTTCACCTTTATCAGCTGGTTTTTTGTTCAAATTGTGATTTTGTGATAATTGTTTAAGGGCTGAAGATTCATGAACTGAAAGATTGGAGGGGTGGGAAGTGGAGGAGTTGTTACACATACGTAGAATCTCAGTGTATGTGACCTGATAAAAACTTTGTATATAGGGTCATTTCACTGATGTAGGATAAAAGACAGATTTTGGGTGGAACTGGGTATTGGAAATTGGTGGGGAACTGGGAAGGTGTTGAGTTAATAGGTTGACATATTGTTCATCGTCCATGGTGTATGCTTGTTCAATATCCGCTAAGATGAATTCATTCAAGGACAGATTGTCAATGGAAAGTTCCAATGTGGAATTTAAGGTAGAGTTATCATCTGGATAGGCATTTTTGTAATTTTTAGAAGCTTGGATGTTAAAGTATCTTTTTTTATAGTAAGTTGTCTAACAAATGTATTTTAATCTATGAATAGGGTAAAAGGATTGGGAGAGGCAAAGGGGGCAAAGGTTAATTCTCGACAGAGGAGTGAGGTTTCTGATGGGGATAGAGAATGATTCAACAGATTGAAAATCTTTATAGTCTGTGCATTTTTCATGTGGTGTCTCTGTTTAACCCCACTTCTGCCTCTTCTGTGAGTTTTCTTTTTGGGGCAGACAGAGGGGTCTTTCCTAAAAAAGGAGGAAGGGCTACAATGGATGAGACTGTGGAGGCATGGCCATTACAGGCATTTTGGGGTTGTGCTTGGAGATGGCAACCATCGTTTGGTGTGTGTTGTGGGTCAGAGTAAGATAGGGAATGTACAAGAGTGTTGTGGGTGTGTGAGCTGGGATGGGGTGGGACTGGTTTTGGTAGTTAAATTGGAAAAAGGAAATACTGTTTTAAGGGGAGTAGACAGATGTGATGTATTAGTAAGGATTCTATTATCCAGCTTATTGGGTGGTTTACATGATGGTATTAAGGGGGCTTCTTCCTGATGGTTTGGTTGGGAAAGCTGACCATGTCTAGATGGTGGGTTCTGAATTCTGCTGGGCCTTGGTTTATGTCTACTTGCAGGTGTAGGAGTGGATGGATGTAGTTTGGGTCCAGTGTGTTTTTGGAGAGTGGGTTTGGGCCAACAAGCCATACGTGGGACTGGTGATTGTCCGTGGATTGGTGTAGTATGGGAGTTTTTTTTTTCCAACAATATATTCTATTGAAATTGTATTCATCAAAATCTGGACGTATTTTGCCCAATTTTGTGCATATCAAGTTAGTATGTATATTGAGCAATTTGAACCATTTAGCGGGTAATTGTGGTGTAATGTTCATGAGGGCTTTGATGAGGGATGAAAGTTTGGTTAAAATGTCATGCAATTGGTTGTCTCTCTGTTTGATCAATATATTGATCCATTTTTGTGTGCAAAATTCAGATATGTTGGACCATTCTTTGGATAAATCGGAGTTAAGAAATGTACATGTTTTTGTATTGCTAAGTCCTCTTGGGCTACTATTGTATTTGACATATAGTTCTAGGAAGAATTTATCCCACCACTGATAACTGGTGGAGATAAGATCCTCTATTTTTTGAAATTTGGCACATAATTGCCTATAGATGGACCGTGGTGCAGAGTAGGAAGAATGAAAAATGTGGTCTGGAAATGATGTATACAAATTTTTGAGTGTATCATATTTGGCTAATTCATTACTACTAATAATATCCATGTTGGGGACTGGGTAAAGAGGGAGCAAAAAAAAAAAAAAAATCTACTTCTGTCACTGCAAATAGGACAAAAGAATATTTTTTATAATTAAAATACTTAAGTTTGTATAATAAAAGAACACATTTATGTTTTGTTTTAAATACTAAATATTGATGTAGCGCTATAATATTTTACATATGATACTCAAACGATATCTATTAGAAGTCTGATATGCATCCCAAATCAGTAAGGTGGCTTATAGTAGTGAAAAACGGTGCACTCTGTAACAAGCACACTACTCAATCGTGACACACAGTGATTCCCTCTGTGGAGTATAAATCAACACGCCTCGGTGGTTCTAGCAACAACATAAACAATATAGTCCACAGTATTCAGTGTAGGTATATAGACACACATTGGCTGAAAAAACACATGCTCCTGTGCCAGTGCAGGTGGTGGGTGACAATCCTTATGTCCTGAATCCAGGATCCTGACGAAGCTACGAAGGGTGTGGCGTAACGCGTAGAAGTGACGTGGTGACGCACTTCCGGTCCAGCGCCATCTTGCTACATCAGAGTGCCTCAGTACACCCATATGAGGTGTCGCAAGCCTTATCTGTCTCTGCATAAATGTGAATTTTTACTTGGCGGTTTTATTTAGAATAAATGTTTTATCCAGTTTTACACTATGGAGGATCTCTGTGCTTTTATTCCATGGCTATTATCACCCCTTGAGTCTTAAAGCACATATACAGCGGTACCTGTCCAGGGAGGAATAGCAGATGGTGAAGGAGAGAGCCTTGGAGAGTGTGGAGTACCTTTCACCCAGAGGGAACGTGTAGGGTCCAGGTGTGACCCGTAAGGTGATTTTGACCCCTGTGGGTCGCAGGGGGAAGGTGAGCGGGCATGCTAGCCACATAAGGATTGTCACCCGCCACCTGCACTGGCACAGGAGCATGTGTTTTTTCAGCCAATGTGTGTCTATATACCTACACTGAATACTGTGGACTATATTGTTTGTTTTTGCTAGAACCACCGAGGCGTGTTGATTTATACTCCACAGAGGGAATTACTGTGTGTCACGATTGAGTAGTGTGCTTGTTACAGAGTGCACTGTTTTACACTACTATAAGCCACCTTACTGATTTGGGATGCATATCCGACTTCTAATAGATATTGTTAGAGTATCATATGTAAAATATTATAGCGCTACATCAATATTTAGTATTTGTATGCTTATATCCATTTGAAGGTGAGGATTGGATGTTAGCAGCTGTTTCATATCACTCATTTTACACGCAGCAGCACAGGTGGATTTAATATCCTATTTTTTTCATTTTGCTACATTTATACACTTATCCCAGAATTTAACTAATGCCTGGAAAGCTTCAGCATAGAAAGATTTGTCAGTAAGCCTGAACCATCCTGCCTGCTTCACTTCATCATCAGTGCTTAAATGCTAAAACTGCTGGAAATGCTCCAAGGAACTCTTTTAGGGGTCCAAACAGGCAGAAATCACTCAGAGTAAGGTCCAGAATGTGGCAATACCTCCGAGCCAAGTTGCTGTAATGTGCACGTAGTGCGTTGAGTAGTATGAGCTCTTTCTTTTACAAAGAATTTTATTATAGAATAGATAGCAGCAGAGAATCTGTCAAAAACGGATGCATTGACCAACAGGAATAAATATTCGGTGAATATTACAGAAAATGTACCGATGGAGAGACATAGAAATAAACTGCATACATAAGTGCCGTGTATAGAAAGAGAACAAAAAAAGAAAACAATTAAGTTGCAAAAAATGGTAGACATTTAGAGACCAATGACAATATAAACTCAGCATACAGAAAGCGGAGATGATATGAGATAGAGCCTCTCTGAATGCAGATAGGTACTCCACACGCAGGGCTCTCGATTGAGTCCAGCATAAGGATATAGTATTGTTGGTACGGCACTCAAAGCAATAATCACAATCAGCACAAATAGCTTAAAAACAGACTAAACAAAAGGAAAGGAAAGAGCGGAACGAAGAGAAAGGAGACGAAAAGAAAAACAAAGTTCTCCAGGGGGACCACAACAGAAAAAAAGAGAAAAATAAACTAATGTATAAATTTTATATCGATAGAAGGGACTGGCCAAATCTCGACGGTTCGGCTATATCAAGCCAGGGACGCCATGTCTGCAGGAATTTTGTGTGAGTGTCTAACAGTATAGCTGTCAGTTTTTTGTTAACCATTATGAAGTTCATCCGGTTTTTGACAGCCTCGAAGCTGAGGAGGGGAGTCTTCCAAGCTCTCGCAATCATCATCTTGGTGGTCATAAATAGGTGCGATTCCAGCTGCCGTTCGGGACGAAGTAGCCCCACTAATGGTTTAAAAAAAACCACTTCATATGGGTTGCGCTTAATGTCTGTGTGAAACATAGTGCGGAGGAGGGCATAAACTCTGATCCAGTCAGCAAACCTTGGGGCAAGTCCACCAAATATGGACCATAGTGCCCATTTGTTGACAGCCCCGAAAGCAAGTCAGGGAATATGTAGGGATAAAATGAGCCAGATAAGCAGGCGTGTAATACCATCTATAAAGAACCTTTATAGGCATTTTCTAGAATTATAACATTCCTAGAGCATTTAGATAATGCTTGGGTCATGGTATGCCAATCCTGTTGATCCAAAGTGCCCCCAAGTTCCGACTGCCAACGCTGATAAGAACAGACCAGAGGAGTTCTATAGGAAATAATGGAAGAGTAGACCAGAGAGATTAAGCCCGGAGCTTGGGGTCTATGTCTACATTGACTTTCAAAGAGGGACAACCTGTAGGGTCCAGAGTGCGTCCGTATTAATGTATTGATAAAGTGGCGGAGTTGAAGGTAGCCAAAATGTTCCTGCAATGGGATATCATGAGAGGAGCACAGAGTTTCAAAGGTGAGTATTCAAGTGGGAGAGAGCATTGAATGTACATCATGGAAGCCATTTGCTTGCCATCAAGCAAACTGTCCCGGATTATCATGACCTGGGGGGAATAATGGGTTATGTAGCAAACGTAGGTGGGCAGAGATGAGGCCGGTGGAATATTTAATAGAATCCCAAAGACGAAGCGTTCGCATCAGCGTCGGTCTAAGGGATGAAGGTCGATGAGTAGAAGGAAGTCACGGCAAAGAAGAGAGTGGTATCGGGTGGGAGTCCATCAAGTCTATAGTAGCCCACAAGGGAAAGTGGTGAGATGCATGTAGATGGGCTAAGGGGGCAATATTGGCCGCCAGATAGTAAGACTGAAGATTTGGGACAGATAACCCACCCGCGGTCTTACGAGCAAATAAAATTTGTTTGCTAATTCTGGGTCGAGAGGAACTCCAAATGAAAGACAGGAGTTTTCGCTGATGAATACACAATATATGCGAGGGAACAGGGACAGGTAGAACTCGAAACACATACAATAATTTGGGAAAATAAGTCATACGGATCACATTGATTCTACCGAACCACGAAAGCGGATAGTGAGACCAGGAGGATAACAGCTCTGTCAATTCATTAAAGACGGCAGGGAAATTAGCCCGGTGAAGTCCTTCGTAAGTTGGGGTGAGCTTGATTCCTAAATACGGCAAGGCCGAGAGCCATTGAAAAGGGAACGAATGCTTCTGTCAGGAGCCGCGGCGGCGTAGGGCTCGGCTCAGGCGCAGTGTGCCAACTCGCACTGGTGTGCGGGCACTAGGTCCTGACCGGCTGTGGCGACGGAGCTCTGGACCGCTGGTGCGCGCCTGGCACCAATGACAGCGCAGGGCACGGTATTTAAATCCGCCCTGTGCTGTCACTGGTTGCCGTATGGTCTCTTCTGCATTCTGTTCCTGTACCTGTGTTATTTGATTACTACTGACCCGGATCGTTCTGACCTTGCTGATTTCTCCTGCCCTGACCCCTGGCTTGCCTGACCTCTCTCCTGGATGCCCCCTTGTGGATCTGATCTTTTGTTGCTGACCTGGTGTGTGACCCGACCATTCTCTGCCCGCTGCTTTGTACCGCACCGATCCCACGGCTACCGACTCGGCTCGTCTGACCACGCATTTGCTCATCCATCTATCCATCCATTCGTCCACCTTGTCGGGTTATCCCTGCCTCTTCACATCAGACTCTCACCCTGCAGGAACCTCTGGCTAGCTCCTCTACCACTGGTGGGTGTACTCCGGAGCCGCGACCTGGTCTCGGTTCACTCCAAGTCCATCCCCACCATCAGGGGCCCTGGTGAACAAGTGAACTGGGACTTAGACTCCGCGCTCTGGGGAAACCTGACCAGTGGGCTGCTAGGGGTGCCGCCAGGCGGTTTGTTACAGTACCATACGGCCATGACAGAGTCTGGAGGAGGATCCTCCCCATTTGAGGACATATGCCGGCACCTGGCAGCCCTGACCCAAGCCGTCACTGCACTACAAGATAAATATACTCATCTGGAAAACCGCTTCCAGACGTTGACCGTACTTGACACCACCTCCCAGGCCCCGGTCTCTCCTGCCCCATCTGGGGAACCTCCTGGACCAGCCACGGGAGCTTCAGCCTCACCACCTACTGCTGAACCCCGCGTTCCACTACCGGAACGCTTCCGCGGGGACCGAGCATGTTTCAGAGCCTTCCGGAACTCATGTCTCCTCTATTTTAATCTGCAGCCCCGTACGTTTACCACGGAGTCGGTCAAAGTGGGATTCATAATCTCGCTGCTCCAGAATGAACCCCAGGATTGGGCCCATTGATTAATGGAGAATCCCGATCCTCACCTGGAAACGGTAAAAGATTTTTCCAAAGCGATGGACATACTCTATGATGACCCGCAGCGAGCAGCTTCCGCCGAATCAGCCCTATACTCCCTTAAACAGGGCCGCCGGGCAGCAGAAGAATATGCGTCAGAATTTAGACGATGGATGGGAGATACCCGGTGGAATGACGCCCTACGCCACCAATTCCGCATAGGGCTCTCTGAAGCTCTTAAAGATGAGCTAGCCTGAGTAGGTCTACCCGAGTCCTTGGAGGACCTTATTTCATTGACCATCCAAAGAGACCGCAGATTGCGGGAGCGCAGATTTGAGAGATCCAGCCAGGGTCAGGGATTAACATGGGCACCTGTCCGGGGAGCAGCCCAACCTACACCAGAGGGTAAATGGACTCCAGATCCTGTGGACACCCATGAGCCCATGCAGCTGGGACTGGCTCGGTCATTTCTATCACCTGAGGAATGCCAGTGAAGATGGTCCAAAAACCTCTGCCTGTACTGTGGAGAAGCCGGTCACATGGTACGTTCCTGTCCACTGAAAGCGAGTAAGTCTGCCTCTATTTTTTCTTCTTTATCTGCTGAAAATGTTAGACAGTCCAGTTACTTAGCCGTACCCCTTCCTTCCAGCTCCCAGGAAGAACCGTGGAGGTGACAGCCATAATTGACTCTGGAGCATGCAGTTGCTTCTTGGATCTAAACTTCGCACATCAGCAGAAAATTTCCCTCCAGTCTAGAGAACAGGGCCTTAATAAATTTCTGGCCGACGGATCCCGAATTGAGTCGGGGTTGGTAGATCAGGAGACTCCCCCCATTTCTACCACAGTAGCGGGTCATCATCGGGAGCTCCTCCAATTAGATGCCATAGCGTCGCCCCTTTTCCCAGTCATTTTGGGGCTTCCTTGGTTGCGGGCCCACAATCCCCAAATTGACTGGGAGACCAGTTCCGTTCAGTTCCTCTCCCCATATTGTCAGGAACATTGCCACGCACCAGGCCCTGCAGCTCCCCAATTTCTCCTGTGCTCGGATGGAGAGCCCAATCTAAGACAGGTCGTCCCTTTGGCCTACCACAGTTATCTAGATGTTTTCAGCAAATGGGGGGCAAATGTCCTGCCTCCACACCGTCCGTATAATTGCCCCATTGACCTTTTACCTGGCTCCGAGATTCCGTTCGTCCGAATTAGAATTGGGGGTTCTCAAGGAGTACATCGAGAACCTCCAAAAAGGGTTGATCCGCCCCTCCACCTCTCCGGCAGGGGCCGGAATTTTCTTTGTGGAAAAAAAAAGATAAATTCCTGAAACCCTGCATTCACTATCGCGAACTAAACAAAGTCACGATAAAAAAACGCATTTCGCACTCGATTTGGCCATTTCGAGTACTTGGTCATGCCATTTGGACTCTGCAATGCCCCAGCCACGTTCCAATACTTTATTAATGACATATTCAGGGACTATCTTGATATTTTTGTGATCGTCTATCTGGACGACATATTAATATTTTATCCCTCACTCGAAGCTCATAGGAGTCATGTGACAAAGGTGTTGGAACGGTTACGCCAACATGGGCTGTATGCCAAAGCTAACAAGTGCAGCTTCGAGCAGCACAGTATTGCATTCTTGGGGCTTATCATCTCCACCACGGGGGTCGTGATGGATCCTCGGAAGGTCTCGGCGATCTTGGACTGGCCAGTACCCACGGATAAGAAAGGCATTCAACGCTTTATTGGGTTCGCTAACTTTTATAGGAAGTTTATCAAGAACTTCTCTGGTCTGGTTAACCCCATTACCCAGTTAACCAAACAAGGAGTCTGCTTCAAATGGATGCCTGAGGCTCAGGCAGCATTCGAGTCTCTAAAAAAAATTATTTACTACCGCTCCCATCCTCAGTCATCCTGATTCCTCTCTGCCTTATGTTCTGGAAGTAGACGCATCAGAAAATGCAGTAGGGTCCATCCTGTCCCAGAGGAAAGGCACTAAGGAACTTCTGCACCCAGTGGCGTTCTTCTCAAGGAAACTCTCAACGGCTAAAGAAGCTACGACATTGGAGATCGAGAACTATTGGCTATTAAAACTGCATTGGAAGAATGGAGATATCTGCTGGAAGGAGCCACGCATCCTATTCTGATTTTTACAGACCATAAGAATCTAGAATATTTGAGAACAGCAAAACGCTTACGACCACGCCAAGGGAGGTGGGCACTCTTTTTTTTTTTTTTTTTCTCCCGATTCTCTTTCCACATTACATATAGACCAGGCTCCAAGAACACAAAGCCCGACGCCCTCTCACGCATGTTTGAGGATCCTGAGGAAATTCCAAAACCAGATACCATCTTATCTTCAGGGAACTTTCTTGCCCTTCAAACGGAGCTACGTTCTAGGCTATAAGATGTATCCCTGGATATGCCAACCCTACCTGGGGTGTCCCTCCAGAGCAAGGGAGGACTCGTATGGAAGGAAGGGCTAATCGTGGTACCAGAAGAGATCCGAACATTGGTCCTGGGACATTGCCACGACCATCCGATGGCAGGTCATTTCGGGCTGGCGAATACTCTTGAATTGCTCCAGCGCACGTTCTGGTGGCCAAGTATGACCAAGGACTGTGAATGCTACATTAAATCCTGTGCCATTTGTCAGAGGAACAAACCATCCAGAAGCAAGGCCTGGGGTTTGCTACGCCAACTACCTATACCCGATCAACCGTGGCAAATGATTGCGATTGATTTTATAGTCGAGCTTCCTCCGTCCCAGGGCCACACCGCGATCTTCGTGATCGTGGACCGTTTGTCAAAGATGGCTCACTTCCTACCCTTGAAGAATACGCCATCAGCTCTTGAAACCGCACAGATCTTCATACGAGAAGTGGTGAGGCTGCACGGAGTCCCGGAAGACATCGTCTCGGATCGGGGAGTCCAGTTTACCTCCAAGTTCTGGAGAGCATTATGCGAAGCATTAGGTATCAAATTGTCCCTTTCCTCCGCTTATCACCCACAGACCAATGGGCAGACGGAGAGGATCAACCAAACACTGGGACAGTATTTGAGATGCTACACGTCCTTCCTGCAGGATGATTGGCTGGCACTCACTCCTACCATTGGCGGAATTTGCCTACAATAACGCGAACCATTCAGCCACGGGGCAATCTCCGTGCAAACTATGGGTTCCCTCCCACTTTCCTACCCGATCTGGTTGCCAAAAGTTCAGTTCCTGCCACTCAAAGCACACTCACTTTTTTTTCTACCAATAACAAGTTGCTTCAGGAAGCTATTTCAAGAGCTCAGGAAGACCACAAAAAAGCCTTCGATAAGAAGCGAAGGGGAGAACTAGTGTTGCAACCAGGGGATCAAGTCTGGTTGGCAACAACAAACCTGAAGATGTCGTGTCCCTCGAAGAAACTGGGACCGAAGTTTGTGGGTCCACCCTGAGTGAAGCGAATGATTAACAAAGTGGCGTATGGGCTCGTTCTTCCGGAGACTTTCAAAATGTACCTAGTTTTTCATGTATCACTTCTGAAGCCAGCTGTGTCAGATCCATTCCCAGATCGGGAGTCCAGACCTCCGGAGGCTATAACCATTGAGGAGTAGGAGGAATTTGAGGTGGAAGCAATCCTAAATTGCCAAAAGAAGGGGGGCCAGACTCGGTTCTTGATCAAATGGAAGGGTTATGGTCCTAAGGAGAACTCCTGGGACGCAGTCCAAAATGTTCATGCCCCCAGACGTATCTGGCCACCCACGGAGGAGAGATCAATTGGGCACCCGGAGGTTGCCCGTGGAGGGGGGGCAAAGTCAGGAGCTGCCGCGGCGTAGGGCTCGGCGCAGGCGCAGTGTGCCGACTCACACTGGCGTGCGTGCACTAGGTCCTGGCCGGCCACGGCAACGGAGCTTGCGCATGCGCACTCGGGACCGTGGGTGCGCGCCTGGCACCAATGACAGCGCAGGGCGCGGTATTTAAATCCGCCCTGTGCTGTCACTGGTTGCTGTATGGTCTTCTGCATTCTTTTCCTGTACCTGTGTTATTTGATTACTACTGACCCGGATCACATTGATTCTACCGAACCAGGAAAGCGGATAGTGAGACCAGGAGGACAACAGCTCTGTCAATTCATTAAAGACGGCAGGGAAATTAGCCCGGTGAAGTCCTTCGTAAGTCGGGGTGAGCTTGATTCCTAAATACGGCAAGGCTGAGAGCCATTGAAAAGGGAACGAATGCTTCTGTCAGGAGCCGCGGCGGCGTAGGGCTCGGCGCAGGCGCAGTGTGCCGACTCGCACTGGTGTGCGGGCACTAGGTCCTGACCGGCCGTGGCGACGGACCCCTGGCTTGCCTGACCTCTCTCCTGGATGCCCCCTTGTGGATCTGATCTTTTGTTGCTGACCTGACGTGTGACCCGACCATTCTCTGCCCGCTGCTTTGTACCGCACCGATCCCACGGCTACCGACTCCGCTCGTCTGACTACGCATTTGCTCATCCATCCATCTGTCCACCTTGTCGGGTTATCCCTGCCTCTTCACATCAGACTCTCGCCCTGCAGGAACCTCTGGCTAGCTCCTCAACCACTGGTGGGTGTACTCAGGAGCCGCGACCTGGTCGCGGTTCACTCCAAGTCCATCCCCACCATCAGGGGCCCTGGTGAACAAGTGAACCGGGACTTAGACTCTGCACTCTGGGGAAACCTGACCAGTGGGCTGCTAGGGGTGCCGCCAGGCAGTTCGTTACAGCTTCAGAGTCGCCAAAAGTGATGGTGAGAGGGTAATCGACATAGCCTTAGATTTGGCGGGGTTGACATGAAGGCCTGAAAGAACTGCAAAGGAATCCAAAACCCGCAGATAAGTTTGGCAAAGTAACCCCCGGGTTCGTGACCGACAACAATATATTGTCAGTGAACAAAGATAACTTATGCTGAGAACCAGCTACATCTATTCCCTTAATATCAGGATGCATACAAATGGCCTCTGCCAAAGGTTCCAAAGCCAAGATAAATAGTATGGGAGAAAGCGGGCATCCTTGCCTAGTTCCCCTGCCAATCGGGAACGTTGAGGACTCAAAACCATAATATTGGAGTTTTGCTTGAGGGGAAGTGTATAGCGAAGAGATCCAATGCAAGAACGAGGGGCCAAAGCCAAACCGACATGAGATAAGGCCAGGACAAAGTGTCAAAGGCCTTGTTGATATTTAGAGATAGGTGCATCATATCAATTTTGCGAACATGAGCCAAATGTTGTAACTTCAAAATGCGTCTGGCATCTCCGGCTTGTCTGTGGGGGACGAAACCCACCTGGTCCATTTTTATCAGACGAGAAAGGAAAGAATTCAAATGAGTGGCTAAGATCTTGGTGAGGATTTTCATGTCAATGTTAATAAGAGAAATTGGCCTATAATTTGCCTAAGAGGAATGATCTTGATCTGGTTTTGGGTTCATAACCACATTAGCAGTCAAAGAGTCAGGGGAAAAGTTTGAACTTCCCTTCACCGCATTGAACATAGCGGCAAGGTGAGGGGCAAGCACATCAGCCAATTTCTTGTAATATAAACCTGTGTATCCATCTGGACCTGGGTGTTTGCCCATCTTCAGATCTGCAATGCATTGCAGATCTTCCGATATTTGAATATCACGGTCCATCAGGTCCTTATGAGCCTGCGTCAAAGTAGGCAAGGACAGATGAGATAAAAAGTCAGAAATAGACTGAGGGTCAGCCCATGTAGGATCCGTATAAAGTCTGGCAAGTCAATGCCGGAACTCCTCCAATATCGCTACAGGATTACTTGTGAGAGCATTCTGACGAGTGCGTAGAGAAATCGGTTTGGGGTGATGCGCAAAAGAGCGTAATCTACATGCTAACATGGAATCTGGTTTATTTGGTTAATGCAAAGAGCGCTCAGCCTCATCCTTCAAACAGAGATCCAGTTCCAGGAGGGCCTGATCTAGCAATCTATGGTTTGATGGGGTTGGTACCTGCTTAAATTGAGCCGACGCAGAAGCTAGCTTTGATTCCAGCTGACACTGTTTATGTTGTCTATCCCTCTTCCGCCTCGAAGCTATCTGAATAATATGGCCCCTAAGAACAGCCTTGTAAGCTTCCCACAACGTCACCGAAGAAGAGACAGAACCCAACTTTAGCTGAAAATATTCTTGGGATTTGCACTGTAGTTCCACCTGAATCTCCTTTAGAGAAAGTAGGGAGTCATTCATAATCCAAGAGGAGTAGGCTGGCTTACAGAGGAGAGATCGACAAACCACCAAAATGGGGTCATGATCAGACCATGGAACCGTGAGGATAGAGATGGAGCGAACCAAAGGGAGATGTTTTCGCAATACAAAAGCATGGTCAATTCTAGAATGAGAATGATGAGGGTGAGAATAGTAAGTAGAGTCTTTCCCCCCGGGGGTGGAATTCACGCCATAGATCTACCAGGTCATGGGTACTCAACGTACGGGTAAAGGATTTAGCTGATGTGGAAGAATTAGAATTCTCTGCAGGGTATTTATCTAGGGAGGGATTTAATACGAAGTTGGAATCACCTGCCATCAAAAGGATACCCCGTTGATGGATAGCCAGGAGGGAGCAGATATGTGATAGGAAGGATCCAGGATTGACATTGGGAGCATAGTAGGTCATTATTTTGACATCTATACCCTGAATCGTGCCCTGTAAAAAAAGATACCTGCCACTGGGGTCAGCAATACGCTTCACATAAACAAATGGGGTTTTGCTGTGAAAAGCAACAAGAATTCCCCTTTGTTTAGTAGGGCCAGTAGCCTGAAAAACCCGAGGGTAGTGTGCATCAAAATATTTTGGGGCAGAGGTAGTTGAGAAATGAGTTTTCTGCAGACAAGCAATATCGACATGGCGAGCCCAGAGAAACTTAAATATCTTTACCCGTTTGCGGAGAGTTCATTACCTGAACATTCAAAGATAACCAGTTCAACGACATAGCGATCGGAAGAAAAAAAGATCAGATCCGCCACTATCCCCAAGAGCCCTGAAAAAAATGTATCAAAACACAAAACACACATGACAAGGGACAAAGAAAAGAAGGTGGAAAAGAAGGAAGAAAACAAGAAACCATCTGGTATACGAGCAATATTCATGTGAAACAGTAAGATTAGTACAAACATCGTAATAATCAACTGTGGGTGATATACCCACAAAGAGGCTGGGTATTGGGCAGGACACCAATCCAGACCACTAGCCAGCTCAGACGGGGACACAATAGTCCACCGGAACAACTCAACTTAGTGAAGACAAGAAAATACTAAGCAAACAACTTAGGCTAATTGTCAGGAATGGACTCAGCACTGGTGGTGGGACTCACCTGCCGTGTGGGCTGCAGTACCAGGGCTGACCAGCGGGTGCTCTCAGCAGCCAGAAGCTCACTCCTGCAGTCAGCCAACACCTGGTGCTGATTGCAGGAGGTGTATTTAAGGAATGACCAGGCCTGTGATCAGGGTCTTGGTGTAATGTTTCCCATGAGCCCCTGTACCTTGTATCCTGTGTTCCTGTTCCTCTGCCTATCTGATTTGTTGCAGACTCTGCATTGTTCCTGACCCTGCTGACTGTCTCCTGTTTAACCCCAGTCTGGGAGCGTGGTAATTCCAGTTTCAGTTCCTGAAATTGGCAGCGAAGATCCGCAGGTGAAGAAGCTTGGAACTGAAGACCTTGAAAGGAGAAGGAGAGCTTGAAAGGGAAATTCAATCTGTATTTGATATCAGCTGATTGTAGAATCTGAAGGTAGGGTCTCAGGGTACGACGTTTTGCAATCGTGACTGGAGACGAATCTGCAAACAGCTGAATTGAGTTACCCTGAAATTCCAGAGTCGGACGATTCCGAGCCGCCTGTAGTTGACGCTCTTTGGTGCGGTAAAAGTGGAATTTAATGATTATGTCCCTGGGAGTGCCCTCCGAGGGTTTAGGAGCTAAAGCTCTATAGATACGGTCGAATTCCAGTCGCTCCAAGGGGATCTCAGGAGCCAATTCCTGGAAGAGAGCGGTAGCTGTACCCTGTAGATCAATGATTACCTCAGGAACCCCGCAGATGCGGAGGTTGTCTCTGCGGGCCCTATTCTCAGCATCTTCCAATTTTATCTTTTAAAGTGTCCAGCTCAGCATGCAGATCATCCACCTCCTGTTCATGACCCTCCAAGACCGTAGTCGCCAGATCCATACATTGTTCTAGTTGATGGGCACGATGACCCAATTGTTTTAGGCCTCTTACCAGATCAGAAGATAATTTAGGAGAGGCAACTGTGATCTCCTCTCGCACTATGGCGCGGAATTTGTGTAGCAAGGCTTCAGGGTTTTGTTCAAGGGGGCCGGTCAGTCCCAAGGGAAATTGCTGCTGACTATCGCCATCTGACTCCGGATCCCCGGTAAGCTGCGTGACGCCATCAGACTCAGGGGGGCTGGGCGTTATCTTGCCAGTGTGGCTATGCGAAGGAGATTGCTGCTGAGCCCGGTGTTTGGGTTTTGTGCGTGGAGTACAATGCATTTTTAGATAAAACCCAGGTATTTCACAAGCACCTACAACCAGTTGAGATTATACGCAGGGGCTTAGAAGCCCTATTGCCGAGGTAGATGTTCTGGTGGCACAGCACAGGGAGATCAAATGGTCATCTTCCCTGGCTAAGCGTGCGTGTTCCGTTCTCAAAACACTGACTATGTGTGGCTCTAAACGGACAGCTAAACCCTTGTCAGAATCTCCAGCAAACAGAAGCCCACTGCTTGTGTTGTCTACCAAAGAATTCAACTTTATTTTATAGGTGAAACTGAAACACAATACAATGACAGCATATCAGTATACATAGAATAACTAGTGTAACATAAATGAAAGATGACACAGAAGAAAGGCACTTACAGGTGATGATGTCTCAAGCCCCTTGGGAGAGAAGCAAGCACACTGCATCCACAGTTAATAGAAATCTAACATGGCTGACGAACTTCCTAAACCAAGAGTCATTTCCTTTCTGAGAATGTACATATCCAGAGGAGAACTGCCATTCATGTTTGCCACTAGATGGCAGTGGTACACTACATATCCCATATAAGTAACTTTAATTCAATTAGCCTGTGAAGGCAACACAGTGTGTGTCCCCCAACGGGGTTGCGCTTACATAAGAACTATTGCTGTGGAGCACCCCATGTGTCCCGCCATAGCCATTAAATTGTAGAAAAGATTGTCACAATGGAGGGGTAGGCATAGGCTGAAATTGTAACTGTAATGATACCTTCCTTAGGGTGATTAAGTCCCAGGCACAGCGGGCATAGGCCCCAGGATCTCAGCAACTGGTGGGGCGTGTGGGTCCGTGACAGCCAGGCCAGGTGGACGGCAGCAATGAAGGCCCGCAAGAGGGGGCACAGGAGCCATTAGTTCACCCCCTATAGAAAGGGGGCAGATGGGGTAGGCCTCCAGGCCTGTCGGGGGCCACTCATCCACCACGGTGGGCCTCCAGGCCCTATTGCAGAATGTGCAGGCCTGGTGTGATCCCCAGAGCTAATAGAGAGGCCAGGGAGCCACACACAGACCACCCCAGGAGCAGGCCCGATAGCGGGGCCGGGGGGTGGAGCGGCGGCGTCTCGTTCCGGCCGCGATAGCAGGAAAGACCACAGCTTAGCAGGCCGCAGTAGGCTGCAAACAGTCGGAGCTCCCCAGGAGGGACAAAAGCGCCCAGCACCCTCCTCTGGTGTCAGGCAGGAGCCGCAGGACCTCCAGTGGCTTTTAAAAGCCCGCTACCACCCGGATGGCAGCGGATTATACTGTGGGGCGCCGGAGCTCTCGATCAAGCAGCCGCACCGGTCACCATCTTGGACACTCGCGAGTATGAGCTCTTTCAGATGTTTACACCATTCAAATGTCTTAGTACAGCTGAGCATCTCATCACTGTACTGTGCTTGAAGTCTTCAAGAGATAGCGATATATATATATATAGGGTTTTCGCCTTAGTTCACAAGAGTTAATCATCACACACTGTTCCACACAAGCAGGAACACTGTTATCTGCCACGTTGATTGACGGTCTCTGGACATGCCCATGACATGTGCGCCACCTATCAGTAATAGGACACTACTGCCTGTAGTACCTCCACACTAGCATCCCTTTTTTATACCTGTAAAATTAAAAGCCCCTGTTTGACTTGAACCCCCTCGTATATATATACGCCCCTTGTGTATATATACACTATATTGCCAAAAGTATTGGGTCACCCCCTCCAAATCATTGGATTCAGGTGCTCCAATCACCTCCATAGCCACAGCTGTATAAAATCAAGCACCTAGGCATGCATACTGCTTCTACAAACATTTGTGAAAGAATGGGTTGCTCTCAGGAGCTCAGTGAATCCAAGTGATAGGTTGCCAACTGTGCAATAAGTCCTATTATGAAATTTCCTCGCTACTAAATATTTCAATATAGTCAACTGTTAGTGGTATTATAACAAAGTGGAAGCAACTGGGAACTCAGCCACGAAGTGGTAGACCACGTAAAATGACAGAGCAGGGTCAGCACATGCTGAAGCGCACAGTACACAGAAGTCGCCAGAGTCAATAGCTAAATACCTCCAAACTTTGTGTAGCCATCAGATTAGCACAACAACAGCATGTAGAGAGCTTCATGGAATGGGTTTCCATGGCTGAGTAGCTGCATCCAAGCCTTACATCACTATTTGCAATGCAAAGCATTGGATGCAGTGGTGTAAAGCACGCCACCACTGGACTCTAGAGCAGTGGAGACATGTTCTCTAGAGTGACGGAATCATGCTTCTCAGTCTAGCAATCCGATGGACATGTCTGGGTTTGGCAGTTGCCAGGAGAACATAACTTGCTTGACTGCATTGTGTCAAGTGTAAAGTTTGGGGGGGGGTGGTGTGGGGTTGTCTTTCATGGGTTGGGCTTGGCCCCTGAATCCCAGTAAAGGGAACTCTTAAGGCGTCAGTATACCAAGACATTTTGGACAATTTCATGCTCCCAACTTTGTGGGAACAGTTTGGGGATGGCACCTTCCTGTTCCAACATGACTGCTCACCAATGCACAAAGCAAGGTGCATAAAGACATGGATGAGCGAGTATGGGGTAGAAAGACTTGACTGGCCTGCACCTCAACCCGATAGAACACCCGATCCAGGCATTCTCATCCAACATCAGTGCCTGACCTCACAAATGCGCTTCTGGAAGAATGGTTAAACATTCCCATAGACACACTCCTAAACCTTGTGGATAGCCTTCCCAGAAGAGTTAAAGCTGTTATAGCTGCAAAGGGTGGGCCAACTCAATATTGAACCCTACGGATTAAGACCGGGATGCCATTAAAGTCCATGTGCATGTAAAGGCAGGCATCCCAATACTTTTGGCAATATAGTATGTGTGTGTGTGTGTGTGTGTATATATGTGTATATATATGTATATATGTGTGTGTGTATGTGGATGTATGTATGTATGTATATATATATATATATATATATATATATATATATATATATATATATATATATTATTATTATTTTTTTTTTGTGAAACTAATTAAACAAAAGTGGGAAAACCTGAGAGATGCCTGCATATGCTACAGGAGGCAACTGAGAGAGATTCAAAGTGGCCAGGCAGCAAGCTCTCCAGCAAGAAATGTGCATGTGGAGGACCTTTATTTCTTATGCCCCATCATCAAAATGTCAGAGTAAGTTATCATCTGAAAGCATAAAGAATGCAAGTGTTCTAAAGCAACTTCTAACTTCAGAACCCAAAGTCCTGGGAACTGGCAAGTGCGGAAGAAAATATGGAAGCTGAGGCTTTGACTGTGTTAACAGAAAGCCAGGTACAACCCCCATTCTCTCCACCAATGCCCAACAGCACCTCATGCTCTTTACCCATCCCAGAAGCGGGAAAAACACTCCTCCAGTAGCAACCCTAGTAACACTTCTCCAGTAGCAACCCTAACATAGGAGAGTGATAGCATGTGCTGGCAGAGGCAGCTCTCAGGCACAGAGATATGAAAATCTAGTAGATTTCACCCGAAAATTGACAATATCGAGGCACTTTTATTTCTTTGTAGCCTAGATGGATTTGTGAAGAAAGTGCCAAAGTCTTGGCAAGTGAAGTTGAGAACCAGGGTCATGAACCTAATTAATTTGTTTACTTACAACCCTGCTCAATCCACATACATACATGCATCATCACACAACTTCACCCCCCCCATTTTTCAAATGACCAATATACTTATCATTCCTCTACTCCATTCACACAACTAGCCAGTACAATCACCAACTCCTCACCCCCACCATGGTCCAACTTATCTACCAACCACTCATTCCCCAGCTAGATCAACATACCCACCAGTACCCACAACAACTATTCCCCCACATTACCAATTGCCTGTCTCACCCCAACAACAAAACTATTCCACATCTTTGCAACCTGATTACCAAACTCCCTATTATACCCATAGCCATCCTAATGTCTCTTCAAGCCACCACTCCTCCCTTTCCTTGGGTTTCTCTACACATTCTCCCTCTCCAGCCCCTGCAAGTACCTCTTCCATTCCTGCCCCTGCCACTTCATCCCCCCAAGTGAAACAATGTATGTTCATGGCCAGGAATCATCTCCACCTGTACACCAACACCTGTAGTTCCTTCCTTCTATCCAGTGTTTTGGGTGCTATGTTGTCATTTTTACCTTGTCTGTCTTAATGAACCCTATTTGTACTGTGTTGACAGTCGATAGATCTGAACATTGTCTGGCCTAGGAAATGGTTCAAATGTATACAGTTCAGTCTATGTTTGAAAAAAGTTATTTTCGTTTGTTTGTGGTATATTTTGTTACAAACAAAATGTAAATGCTGCAAAAAATATACATTTGTACTCAACTTTACCTGTCTGCACTTTGTTGACAGTTGGTAGATCTGAACATTGTCTATTTTAAGGAAAAGTTCAAAAATATATAGTTCACCCTTCAGCATCTGTGTTGGATCTGTGTTCAGACAGGCAAAGATGAGTACAAATGTATATTTTTGGTAAACTTAATTTTGTTTGTTACAAATATAATTTAAAAATGGTCTCTGATCTGAACAAAATAATTGTTATTCCAACATAGATGATGAAGGCTGAACTATATAATTTTTTGTTTTTTTTCTTTTGATCAGCAAACATTTTTTGGTATATTGTTTACAATCAAAAAGACTTTTGCAAACAATATACATTTGTACTCTATTTTCTTAGTCTGTACTGTGATGGCAGTTGGTAGATCTGAACTTTGTCTGTTTTAAGAAAGGGTTGCAGAATATATAGCTCTCCCTTCAACAACCTTGTTGGAAAAAGAAACATCTTGGTTTGGTCAGCGATCCACATTTTTTTTTTTTTTTTTTAATTTCAAAAACGTTTCCCTAGATCTGAACATTGTAAACAATGTAAGTTTTAGTCTTTCCACCACTGAAATGCTGTTCCAGAAGACGGTGTCCTACCACTGCAAATGCAGGGAAAGTACTCCAAGCAACTGGTCAAAACTGTAATGACATACAATTGGATATAAGTTGGTAAGTATAAGTAATCTAAGGTAATTGGCTAGTATAGGTAATGGAAGGAATTTACTGACCGTATCATAGACACTCTTAATGAATTCCATCCTATTGTTGCTGGGCCTGAAAAATGCATGTACTGTATCTATTGGTACAGGTATGTACGTCTCTCGCATGAACTGAGGTGGCAGGTAGGCTGGAGTGTTAATACTGTAGACACTTTATCTTCAGCCAAATGCTACTTACAACACTGTCAGCTGTGCATCTGCCACCTGGGAGATTCCCTGAGACAACAGCTGGAACAGGGGTGCCACCTGACATCATTGTCCAACTATATCAGTGGCCGTAAACAATTATGTCAGCCAGCATCCCCACTTTCAGCTGTCAATATCCCTGCCAGCAGGTGATTGGGGTCAGGGATAGCTAAGAAGATGTTGGACTTCAGGTTATAGCAACCAGAGTGCTCTGTGATAGTGTAATAGCTTTGTATGGATGAGGAGAGGAACACAACTTTTCACTGACATCCATTTATATGCAAAGAATGTTTCTTCCTGTGCACAGAGATCATTAACATGTCCCAGAACTGGCCTCACTGTTCTTTGTTTGCAGTAATGGGATGGACCCAGAATCATCTCCTCTTTTCTCTCTCTTCCTCCTCAAGCATCAATAATGCAGCTGCTGCACATGCCAGGTAAGCATGTTTGACAGACATGATGAAGAGCTTGCAGAACACAGGGAACAACTTGTGAGGTCATATTTGGATACCCAAACAAAGGACTTTGAAAAAATAAACAAATTAAAAAAACACTTGGAAAATGCCACCAAAATGCTTATGAAAATGCTCAAATAAGTTATAAAAACCACTTGAAAATTGCCCAGGTATGATTTCAGGCTACCAACTGCCTTACCTTTGCTAAAATAAAAGCAAATCTTTCACTCAGCAGCTGCAGAGCATTCATGAAGTTTGATGAGGTCCCAAGACAGCAATGAAAGAGAGATGAGTCTATTTTTTTCAAGAAAAAAACAATTAGGGTAAGATATTACAAACACATCATGTAGGCAAGTGCAACTTGGTCTCCATCCAGGAGGTGGCACTGTGCCATGGTAAAGGAGTGGATTCTTTAGAGGCACCTTAGTTGTCACATAGGTTACAGCTATCTTGTGACCTCTGATAGTCAGCTTGTTGTGGGACTCTATAAATTAGGGTTTAAGCACTATTTGGGTATACCTGGAGCGTTTGGCTAAGTTAGGGACAAAGACTGAGTTTGACAGGGAAATAATTGGTGTAAGGAGAGGTTCTAGAGCTAGCAGGATCAGTGCAGGGACATCTTCTTCTTTTTTTTTTTTTTTTTTTGAAATTTTTTTTATTAGGTTTTAACAAATTACAAACATAAAGAAATAATGACACAGTTATAATACCCATGTGACATCAAGTCTAGCTGGGTGCAGTAGTGTGGCAAATAAACTGAACACAGCCCTAAATCAGTAATGACAGCTGCTAAAAATGGGCGCTATTACAATTCTATGATATACTAATCAAGTAGGAAACCAAGTAGGAAAAGTAGTATGAGAAGGTGTGAAAGATGAGGTTCGTACATGTAGAGAACAATAACATCCCATTAGGATTATACAATCCAATTATGAGCTGAATGGAGAGGATTATACTTGAAGGTGTAGAGATAGTATGGAGAAAAAGAAAATGAGAAAAAGAAGAGACAAGAGACCAAGGGACCGAGATATGGAAAAATCAACAAGATATAGGTTAGCAATCAGCTTGCATATGTATCGAATATATGTTGGTACATGTTCCACCTTGGGTGATGTAATGTGATGTGATGCGATGTGAAGGAAGTGTCATCTTCCATCCGGATAATGGAAATCAATTGTGTAGGAACAGTGTCGAATTTATAAAGGATCGTAGATTGAAAAAGTGATTATGGAGTCGGAGTATATGAGAATAAGGAAGTTAGAAATGGTCATAGGCAAGTTAGATAGGTAACCAATACACACAGCCGATCAACAGATAAAGGTATAACGAGTCCTTGTCTGGGTAAAGAAAGCCTGCTCTTGTATGGATAATGAGCCTGTAATATATGAGTTCCATTTTCTATAGTAATTGGATTCCTTTGATGTAGTCGGAGAGGTGATTAGGTGAAGCCTGTCCAGGCGTAAGAGAGTGTTGAGTTCTTGTTTAACCCCGTCATAGTTGGTGGGGTGTCGGATACCCATTGGCGCAGAGTGAGACGTCTTGCAATTAAAAAGCAGGTTGATATCCAGGATTTATTGTCTCTGAAGGATGATGTTTGTGAAGAAAAGAGGCCAATGATTGGATGTACCAGATATCCGAAGAGCAGCGGCAGCGGGTGGATGGGTAAGCAAAAAGCTGTGATGATGGATATGAAATGAAGCACTTGCTGCCAGAATGCCGAAATAGGGGGACAGGTCCACAATCTGTGTTGTAGTGATGGTTTTTGAATTCCACATAGAGGGCAGGTAGACAGGGCCGGGTCTGTTTTAGAGTAAAGACAAGGTATGTAAGCACGATGTAAAATCTTGAACTGTTGTTCACGCCAGAACTCGTTACTATTAAAGGCACAAGTGGATTGAAAACCTAACAATAGTTGGTCTGCTGTAATTGTATTATTGAAGTCCGTGACCCAGGATTTCACTGTATTGAATGTCTCTAAAGGCTTGGTAAAAAGAAGATTCAGCGGTCTATATATATTTGAGATGTTGTATTTGCGAGAGTTCGCTAAGATGTCAATGAATGTCGATTGAAATCTGATAGATTTAATAGGGGCCATGGAGTTAACAAAGTTCCTCACTTGTAGTATATAGAAGAAGTGATGTGCCGGAAGTCCATAGGTTTGTAGAATACTATTGAGAAGTTTCGGGGAACCTGTAGAGATGTCATATAGTTGGTGTACCAAAGTCAGTTGTTGAGATCGCCAAGAATCATATGCATCGTGAGATTGAGGAGGAGGGAAAGAGGGGTTATGATGAATAGGAAGGAAGCGTGAAAGCCAAGGAGAGACCCCCAATTTTCGCCTAACGTCCCTCCATGTAATAAGGGTGTCTCGGATGAGTGGATTATGTTTTAAGTGGGGCGGCAGAGAATTAACCTTGGAGTGCAGCAGGGCCGAGAGATCATACGGAAATGCTAGTGCAGATTCTAAGTGATAGAGTATTTGGAAGATTGGGTGAGCCAGTCTAGTCCTATACGAAGTAGACAGGAAAGATTGTAGATGTGAATATTAGGGAGCCCAGAGCCTCCCTCACATCTAGGTAGAAACAGCTTGTCCAGTGCTATATGGGGACGTTTGCCTTTCCATAAGAAAGCCGATATAGCCCTGTTCAGTCTCGCTATGTCTTTATGTTTGAGCAAAAGAGGTATGGTTTGGAGTGGGTAAAGGAGTTTCGGGAAGCTGACCATCTTGAAGAGATGTGATCTGCCCAAGAGGGAAAGCGGTAGTTCCTTCCACATGTCCAATTCCCCAATAATCTTTGTAATCGTTGGCGTATAATTTAATGTATATAATGATGAAGCAAGTTTCCCTATCTTTATACCTAGATAAGTAATATATTTTGGGAGCGATTTTGAATTGCGAATTTCGAGCCCATTCCGGAAGGCGGGAGTGGAATAGCGGAAGCACCTCACTTTTTGAAAAGTTAATACGGAGTCCGGAGTATAAGCGGAAGGAGGAGAAGATATGTTGAATATAGGGCAAGTCGAGGGAGGGGCTTGAAGTAAAAATTAAAATATCGTCCGCAAACAGCGTGAGTCTCAACTCTTCTTGTCCAACATAGATGCCATGTAGATCAGATTTTGACAATAAGAAGCGAGCTAGTGGTTCTAGAGCTAGATTGAAAAGTAGCGGGGACAGTGGGCACCCCTGTCTTGTGCCTTTATGAAGATAAATAGGGTTAGATATGTGTCCTGCTGCTACAACTCGGGCTGTGGGAGATGAGTACATGGTGTGAATCAAATGCATAAACGAGCCCTCAAATCCAAACTTTCCGAATGCTAAAAAAAGCCATTCAAAACTAACATTATCAAAAGCCTTTTCGGCATCTAATGAAACTATTGCCGCATCTAGGAGTGTGTCGGTCATGGCTTGATTCAAAGCGGATATCACCTTCCGAATATTTGAAGCAGCTGAGCACCCTTGTACGAATCCTGCTTGGGAAAGGTGTATAAGAGCAGGTAAGATAGATGCTAGGCGGGATGCTATGATTTTTGATAAAAGCTTTGCATCTAGATTCAGCAGCGATATAGGACGATACGAGCCCGATTCCAGCGGGTCTTTGTTTTTTTGGCTATCAATTTGATGTAGGCTTGGGAACCTGAGGGAATGTAATCTCCTCCTTCCTGAATGGTCTGGAACACCAATTGTAATGTAGGAGAAATGGACTCCGCCATTAACTTGTAAAATTCGGCGGTATAGCCATCCGGGCCCGGGGCTTTACCATTTGCAAGTGATTTAATAGCTAGGGACACATCCGATAAGGTAATGGGAGCATTTAAAGCTTGAAGTGAAGTGGGATCTAACCTAGGCAGTGTAACCTGGTCCAAGAAAGAGGTAGCTTCAGATATGTCTATAGGGTCCGGGCCATACAGAGTTTGGTAGAATTGTTCTAAAACGTGTATAATGTCTGGAGGGTCCATTTTTAGCACTCTCTGTGCATCTCTCAGGGACGTAAAAAGAGTAGGTGTGAATGTTTTTTTTTACACAACCCTGCTAACAAATTGCCTGGCTTATTGCCGAATTTATGAAAAGGCAGGTCATTGTGTGATTTGTGTATGGACTCTTGGGCAGCAGCCCACATGTCAAATTGATGCTTGGCCTCTGACCATGCAGTCCTATGTTCGTGGGAATTTAGATTTGCTAGATCTTGCTGTGCCTGTCTTAAACGCAGACTTGCTGCTGAATAATTACGAAGAAGGTTTTTCTTGTACGTGGAAGTGAACGCTATGATTCTGCCACGTAAGACCGTTTTGCCTGTCTCCCAAAAAAGGTTGGGATCTGATAGATGTTCTGCATTTGTTTCACAAAACTCACTCCATGCAGTATTCAGTAGTTGAAGCAAGTCCAGATTGTGTGCTAGAAAAGAGGGGAAACGCCAGGTACGTGGGTGGTGAGTATTTTGCATATGCCGTATGCAAATAGAAATTGGGGAGTGATCAGAGATCACTATATCATGTATCTCAGAATCTGAGATGTTTTGCAAAAGCGAGCGATTAACAAAAAAATAATCAATTCTGGACAGGGTATGATGTACAGGAGAGAAGAACGTGAATTCCTTCCCCTCTGGGTGAGTCAATCGCCACACATCTGTGAACTGCAGCGACTCTGTGAAGTTGCGTAATAATGAAGGTGTTGATGAAGAGGTGGGATTAGTCGGGCAATTCTGTATAAAGGGTTTTTGTTTATCTTCCCGTATGTCCATACATTGATTGAAGTCTCCTCCTACTAGTACAGGGAGGTGTAAAAAATTGGACAATTTTGAGGACAGATCTTGAAAAAAAGGTTTGGGCGAGGAGTTTGGGGCGTATATATTGGCCAATACTAAAGGGGAGGAGTCTAGCATGATATGTGCTACAACGTATCGGCCCTCCTCATCTGTGACTAACTGGACAATGTCCGGTGTAATACGTTTATGAAAAAGGATGAGCACCCCTGCCAGAGGGAGATGGTGACCCCCATACCTGTCCCACCCACAATTTTTTCATATGTATAAAATCTGTTTGGGTGAGGTGAGTTTCCTGAAGGAGTGCAATATCTGCCTTCATACATTTTAAATGTCTAAGAATGGCCATTCGTTTATGCGGCGATCTCAGGCCCCTAACATTCCAAGAGATCACCCAAAGCATACAGAACTAGGTGTAGAGATGATCAGAAAGGTATCTAAATCGTCCTTAGCTAGCCGCCAATCCGTGAAATCAGTCCCATGGTCTGTGTCCCCTCGGGTCTGTATGAGAGGCGTTGTAGGGTCTCCGAGTAATAAGGAAGGAAGAAAAAGAGAAAGGGAGGGAGAAGGGGGTGAGAACATACAATAATCCGACCGACCCAACATGGGGCGCTCAGAAAAACAAAGAACAATAAACTGCATAGTTATCCTGGACTTCACATTATTCCGCATGTGGTCTCCTTTCTGTAGCCTGCGTTACTGGAAATGATGGATTGTAGATCCCGCACCAAGGAGGTGTGTAAACAAATAGGAGAAAGGTAGAGCCCCTTACAGCAGCCTAGGCCATTAGTGAAAGCGGGAAGGGATCAGATCACCCCAGCGTGGCAGCCAGAGATGTAATAATACAGTGTAAACAGGTTAAAAAAAAAAAAAACGAGCTATTATAAGCATGAGATAGAGCTAGCAATTCCAAGTAGGGCAAGCTTAAACATCGTAATTAACCGATAGTAATGTACTTAAACTAGACTTTGTCAGTAGGTAAAGAAGATCAATTTATAGTTTGGCCAGTAACGTGTGACTCAGCCGTCAGGGTGATCTTTGGTTTGTCGATGCACGGTTAATGCGTTTGGCGTTTCGGTGGGTCCTTTCTGGGACTACGTTGATCTCGCGGGCCAATATCTCTAGGCGGTTGTTGAGAACCACCGGCATCAGGAAAGTTGCTTTGCAAGTAAAGAAGGGCTTCCTCTGGGTGCGCAAATGATTTAGATTCCCCCGCAAGGCGTAGTGACGCAAAGCATAGCGGGATAGGCAAGGGTAAATTTTACTCCTTTCTGAAATAATGCAGTACAAATTGCCTGGAACGATTTGCGTTTGCGAGAAACCTCTGGCGAATAATCCGCAAACAATAAAAGCTTGTGCCCATCCAGTTGTAGGGATCGTGACTTACAAAACGAGTTAAGAATGGCCACTCGGTCAGCGTAATTAAGATATTTAACAATTGTGGATCGTGGTATACGTCGGTCATTCGAGGGGGCACCCAGTCTATGCGCCCTTTCAACTTGGCAGGGCGTCGCAATTCCCAATGCTGCGGGTATGCGTTTAGAGCAGATTTCAGGCAGCTGACCTGGGCTAAAGGATTCTGAAAGGCCCACCACCCGTAAATTGTTCCTACGTGAACGGTTCTCTAAGTCATCTAGCTTTTCTAGGATGGCTTGCTGCTCACGTTTGGCTTGTGTAGCACTTGCCTGCATAGCTTGGCATTCATCCTCAGATAGTCAGAGAGGCGCTGTTCAACTTCGGTTATGCGTTTAACATTTTCTCCCAAATCTTTTCTGAGCTGTTCTATTCCCTGATTCACTGCTCTGTCCACTGCTTTTGTAATGTTTGGTAGCAATAGAGAAGCAACAGCCTGTGCAATTTGGTCGTATTGGTCTGTGTGACTACTGTGCTCAGCATGCCCTGTCAATAGTGTGTGAGGCGGCTGTACATCTCTCCTACCGTATCCCGACCCTGGACCTGGGTCTGGCCCTCGGTCTGTCTCCATGCTGGCCATCAGGGTAGGAGAACTGTGGCTGCTGCGCTGTATATCTGGCTCTGGGGAGTGTAGGCTGCTGTCTGCAGCATGATCATCGGCGGCCATCTTGGCTGCACGGATGGGAGACCTGTCCCTCTGTGCACAGGGAGCAGGATCCTGGCCGGATGATGCTGGCTGCAAATACCGCTCCATATCTGGTCGGGAGCGGGGGAGGCAGGGGGGGCACTCCCGTGCCATATACCGCGGTCCTCCGGTGCAGGGAGCCGTATTTATATAGAAAACGCTCCAGAGCCGCAGGATGCCTTCCCTACCCCATGCGGCGCCGGAACCGGAAGTCAGGGACATCTTTTATTCTCCACAGACATTCTGGTACTTGGACCAGTAATTGGGAAATCTATTCAGCAGCATAGAGTATTGCTACCTTGCATTGCAGTACACCACCCCTCCAGCAGAAACCGTTCTCTGGTAAAACAGGCTAAGACTAGTAAGAATGCCATTACTGAGTGATATGCCGCTGTAATACTGTGTCATTCATGAGTAACAAGCTGTTGCAATACTGTTCCATTTCAGAATAAATGGATGCTGCAATACTGTGCCATTGCAAAGTAACTGGCTGCTGAAGTACTGTGCCAATGATGAGTAATCTATTGCTGCAATACTGTGCCATTGCTGAGTAATCTACTATGCCATGCCTATGCTATGTGTTAAATTGCAACTGTATCAACATCCTAAAGCCTGTTTCTTGAACAACAGTGCCTATAGTTATAATATGCAAAAACCCAGATGGTGTGCATGATCTCTGCCACACACATAACAGAGATTTTTTCTCAATCTGTTCTACATATGCTTGTAAATTCATTTGTTGTGTTTGGTAAAGTCACGTATATATCCAGAATGCATTTAAATGTATTTAATGTGATTTGTAGGTAGCTGTTTGCAAGAAATGTGTTTATTGTATACATTTGTGAGAGACATGTTTACAAGCATACTGTAACTTCTGTTTAGGTGATCGTATTGCAGTTTTACAGATCAGTTCAAAGAAGTAAATTCAGTTTTGGAATAAAACATAACGCTGCTTTGTAGTGGATTGTGATAGACCGTCCACGTTTTATTAGATGATCACTAAAATGACAATTTTATAGTCTTGCTACTTTCTGCTTCCTGCTCTTTAAATTCCTTACTCTCTTAAAAAAACAATCAGATATAGGGCAACAGAACAATGATAATTAAGATGGCGCCTTCATCCGGAGTCTCACCCTAGGTGACTCATTAGAAGAAAAGTATCTTTTAACGTAAACAACCCCCATAAAAGGGAATGAGTCGTTTTGGTGACAATGATTGGAAGATATCAACACGGATGGAAGAACACACAGAAACCTAGTGGACTTTTCACCCAATCAATGTATATGCTTTGCCTGCATCATGAGACCTATAAATGTTACTGTTAGTTCCTCAATAAAATAGAATTTTAGGAAGTTAGCAAACTGCATTTATGTGCCAGTGTCTTACTTCTATGTGCACGTATTCTCACATTAATTAGGCTCACTGGTAGATCACAACAGCTGTGATCGGTAAGTGACCGCATCCAAAACAGCTTCTGTCAGTTGTGTTAGCTAGCTGTTGGCTAATTGTTAGTAGGTCAGCATACACATTATATGCCTAATTTTTTATTGGACAGGATGCAAGTTCTGAGAGCTTGAGCAGGCATTTAGCCTCAAGAAGAAAAACTTTATTTTTTGGGCATACAGTAGCCAGTGGAAATAGCATAAAGGTTTTTACAACAGTCAGGTAGCCTATTTGAACGTGCCACAATTTTTGAGATAATTAAAGAAAACAGAAATGGGAATGCTTCACACCAACTGTATGCAAACACACTGCAAAATACTGTAAATTCCCATGGACATTAGTTTTAAAAGGCTAAAAATAAAAGCTATGTGGCTCACAGTCAAAGTTAAAATAGCTATAAATATTAGGCAAAGAGCATTTAAAACATATAAAAATGAAGGAACAATATCATCAATTAACCCCATAACAACACAGTAACACATACATACGGTATGCACAAATACTGGGAGTGCACTCCTAGCACAGAGACCTTGCTCTTACCAAGAGCTCCAGGTCTTGTACTAACAATCAAGACCCAGAACGCCTTATTCCGGTCACCAGATCACTGTACCTTGTATCTTCCTCTTCTTGCAGGGGACAAAGATGTAAACAAACAAAACTGTGCTAAATTAATAATAATTAGTTAGATAAGGGTTTGATTTTGGTCAGTGTCTTGGTTAGTGTTAGAGTCAAGGTAAGGTTCAAAGCTCAAGGTCAAGGTCAGTATCAAAGGTTGGGAGCAAAGGTCACGCTCAGTATATTTTAGGTGGATTTTTAAAAAAAATATACACATATGTTCTGTCACTTCAATCGGAAGTAATTTTTTTACACAATTGTCAAGATATTTTTAACACATCATACACATACTTAGAATTACACCCCAAAACACATTCTGCATTCTCGTGTAGTATGGGGATACCACATGTGAGAATTTTTTGCAGCCTAGACACACAAATGGGCCCAGCATGCAATGATAATATGACCAAAGCAAACATCCCAATGTATTTTCAGAGCAGCATAATAAGTTTTTTAAAGACCTAATTTTTGGCACGTTTTTGGAAAATGCAGAACACTAATAAATTATTTCTTTTACACAAAGTTGTCAATTTAATAAGATATTGCAAACACACAGCATGGTCATACTTAGAATTACAACTCAAATCACATTCTGCGTCTCCTTCTGAGTATGGCGAATACTATATGGGTGTTTCCACTGTTGAGTATAGGGGGTCAAGGCGATCCTATGTAGAGACACTGTTACCTTGCATGAGTGCTTCTAAGAACCTCTACAAGTGTTACTTGATGCATTATGGTTCTTGTGCTCATTCATTTTCTGACCCTTCTTACTCCAACACAACACAGTGCTTGTGTTTTCAGGTGTATGTATTGCAGTGAACTAAAGAATCAGGTGTGTTGCTTACTGCATAAAAGCATGTTGCCATTGCAGAAATAAGTGACCAACACACAAGCAAGAGGCCAGGTTGACCAGGACAAAAAAGTGGGTGTTACTCCTTATTCCACATTTACCACAGATATGACATCTTTTTTGGGGTGACTTTTGTGTTGAGGTAGGTTGGAGGACATCTGGAAAATGCCTTTCATGCAGCCAGCTAACTGCATCTGCACTTGGGCTTTGGGCCACAGTGGCTTCTGGATACAAAAGGGCTGAGATGATCTCTTCCTGAAATTTTAGGAAGGATCCAGTTGCATTTGCTTTGTAAACAACAAATGAATTGTATAGACCCAATATAAATACATATAGAGACAGACATTATAGGCTCAGAAGACAAGCTTGCTTGCATCAGAACTGTGAATTCACAATTGAGGGGAGGGGCCTGAGCATGGCGCTGGGAGACTGCTAAGTGCATGAGCTCCCGAATCCCACCATGAGGAAACTGCCTGGGGCCTGACTTACCCATATACCACCCCGGTCAGGGCGGTGAGGTGCAGCGGTGCCAGCCACATGGAGGCCAGTGGCGAGCCCTGGCAGAGGGACTGAGCAGCAGTGGCCTGGGGCTGAGATCCCAGAATCCCCAGGGGGACCAGCGTTAACTGACAGAGCTGTTTCCTGAAGCATAGGAGGCACAGAGAAAGGGAGACAGAAGAGGCACCCGAGCACAGGAAAGACTCCAGGAAGGACGATCTGTGCAGAGATGGATTAGGCTGGATCAAAGAGCCAGAGTCCAGGAGAGACCCAAAGACACAGCACATCAGGTTACAGGACATCCTGAGCCCCCGCCTAGACCCCCCTAAGGTGATTCTACAAACTGGGACACGAGACCTCGATGAGGGCAGAGAGCACACAGAGACAGACGGACCCAGAACCCCAGGCTCGGAGGGTGATGGTGAGTTGCCGTGGGCAACGGCAGGAGATTTAAAGTCGTTACTGTCTTCTGTTGCTAAGCAATTGCATACCTGAGTTGTGGGGCTGGGCAGTCAGAAGATTACGGAGTTGGGTTTTTATGAGGGGCCAAGTATTGTTGCTGATAATATGTGCGCTATAAAGGTTATTTGTGAATAAAGGTTAAAAGTTACTGGAGATGCCCCCCCCCCCCCCAGAGGTGTGAGAATATTGTATTGTGAACATTGAGTAGAATATCTATGACTAACTTAGCGTAGTTAATATGAAGAACAGATCTACTTAAGGCGGGGGAGGGAAAACCCCACAATCCAGTGTAAACACTAGCACAATAAAGAAATGCCTGCATTACAGGAAAAAAGCCCAGGGATACAATGAGAAACAACAGGAAGGAAATAGAAAATATGATGGAGAGCAGTCTAGATTGCCATTTGGAGTATGGGAAGAGAATCAGACTTATGAATCTATAAATATTGACAGTGTCAACGATCAGAATGTCTCATAACAGGGAGTCATATTACAAATCCCCACAAAAATAGAGATGGTGGAAATGTTTGCAAAACTGGAACTTTCTATGAAAAATGAAATGGCGGGGATTCACAAAGATCTTGGAAGAATGTTAACAAGGGTGGAAGAAGTGGAGAACAAAATGGAAACACAGGCTCAGCAGATATCTAATCTGGAAAAGCAGTTGGAGGAAATGCGAAGGGATCAGAAGAAGCTGTCATATAAATTGGATGACCTAGAAAACTGAGAGAGAAGAAATAATCTAAGGATTAGGGGCCTCCCAGAAGATTCGCATGAAGAGGACCTCTGGGAAAAAATAAAGAAAGTGTTCAACCCATTGATAGGTAGATTAGTCACAGATCCTCTGAAAATGGAGAGAATTCATAGATTAAGACTAGAGATGAGCGAATCGAAGTAGGCGAAGTGGAATTCGTTTTGAATATTAGGAAAATTTCGATTTTCGCGCCGAATCCGAAAATAAGCAAACTTCGGATGCGCGAATCGAAATTTTTCCTAAAATGGCAGCGACATGTGCGGCGACGGAGCGGGGATGTCTGGGAAGGCGCGCAGACAAGGCGCGCTGACCCATAATGCATTCATTCATGACATGTGATCGCATTAGCCAATCAGCAGCCAGCCAGCCAGCACAGTGTAATGGTCGAGCTATAAATGGCGGCCATTTTAAAATTCTCCATTTGCCTCCAGTCATTCAACAGAGGCAGACCTGGCTGTATTCAGGGAGAGAGTTAGGGACACAGAAACGTTACTTAGGGACACAGAAACGTTAGTTAGGGACACAGAAACGTTACTTAGGGCCACAGAAACGTTACTTAGGGACACAGAAACGTTACTTAGGGACACAGAAACGTTACTTAGGGCCACAGAATCGTTACTTAGGGCCACAGAAACGTTACTTAGGGCCACAGAAACGTTACTTAGGGCCACAGAATCGTTACTTAGGGCCACAGAATCGTTACTTAGGGCCACAGAAACGTTACTTAGGGCCACAGAATTGTTAATTAGGGACAGACACAGAATTGTTACTGAGGGACACAGAATTGTTACTGAGGGACACAGAATTGTTACTGAGGGACACAGAATTGTTACTGAGGGCCACAGAACTATTACTTAGGGCCACAGAAACGTTACTTAGGGCCACAGAATTGTGACTTAGGGACAGACACAGAATTGTTACTGAGGGACACAGAATCGTTACTTAGGGCCACAGAAACGTTACTTAGGGCCACAGAAACGTTACTTAGGGCCACAGAATTGTGACTTAGGGACAGACTCAGAATTGTTACTGAGGGACACAGAATTGTTACTGAGGGCCACAGAACTGTTACTTAGGGACACAGAAACGTTACTTAGGGCCACAGAAACGTTACTTAGGGCTACAGAAACGTTACTTAGGGCCACAGAATCGTTACTTAGGGCCACAGAATCGTTACTTAGGGCCACAGAAACGTTACTTAGAGCCACAGAAACGTTACTTAGGGCCACAGAATTGTTACTTAGGGCCACAGAATTGTTACTTAGGGACAGACACAGAATTGTTACTGAGGGACACAGAATTGTTACTGAGGGCCACAGAATTGTTACTGAGGGCCACAGAACTGTTACTTAGGGCCACAGAAACGTTACTTAGGGCCAGACACTGACTTGTTACTGAGGGACACAGAATTGTTACTGAGGGACACAGAACTGTTACTTAAGGCCACAGAAACGTTACTTAGGGACACAGAATTGTTACTCAGGGACAGACACAGAATTGTTACTTAGGGACAGACACAGAATCGTTACTGAGGGACACAGAATCGGTACTTAGGGCCACAGAAACGTTACTTAGGGCCACAGAATTGTTACTTAGGGACAGACACAGAATTGTTACTGAGGGACACAGATTTGTTACTGAGGGCCACAGAACCGTTACTTAGGGCCACAGAAACGTTACTTAGGGACACAGAATTGTTACTCAGGGACAGACACAGAATTGTTACTGAGGGACACAGAATTGTTACTGAGGGCCACAGAACTGTTACTTAGGGCCACAGAACTGTTACTAAGGGCCACAGAACTGTTATTTAGGGCCACAGAAACGTTACTTAGGGCCACAGAAACATTACTTAGGGCCACAGAAACATTACTTAGGGCCACAGAATCGTTACTTAGGGCCACAGAAACGTTACTTAGGGCCACAGAAACGTTACTTAGGGACACAGAATTGTTACTCAGGGACAGACACAGAATTGTTACTTAGGGACACAGAATTGTTACTCAGGGACAGACACAGAATTGTTACTGAGGGATACAGAATTGTTACTGAGGGACACAGAACCGTTACTTAGGGCCACAGAAACGTTACTTAGGGCCACAGAAACGTTACTTAGGGCCACAGAAACGTTACTTAGGGACACAGAATTGTTACTCAGGGACAGACACAGAATTGTTACTGAGGGATACAGAATTGTTACTGAGGGACACAGAACCGTTACTTAGGGCCACAGAAACGTTACTTAGGGCCACAGAAACGTTACTTAGGGCTACAGAAACGTTACTTAGGGCCACAGAATCGTTACTTAGGGCCACAGAATCGTTACTTAGGGCCACAGAATCGTTACTTAGGGCCACAGAAACGTTACTTAGGGACACAGAATTGTTACTCAGAGACAGACACAGAATTGTTACTGAGGGCCACAGAATAGTTACTGAGGGCCACAGAACTGTTACTTAGGGCCACAGAAACGTTACTTAGGGACACAGAATTGTTACTCAGGGACAGACACAGAATTGTTACTGAGGGACACAGAATTGTTACTGAGGGACACAGAATTGTTACTGAGGGACACAGAATTGTTACTGAGGGACACAGAATTGTTACTGAGGGACAGACACAGAATTGTTACTCAGGGACAGACACAGAATTGTTACTGAGGGACACAGAATTGTTACTGAGGGCCACAGAACCGTTACTTAGGGCCACAGAAACGTTACTTAGGGACACAGAATTGTTACTCAGGGACAGACACAGAATTGTTACTTAGGGACACAGAATTGTTACTCAGGGACAGACACAGAATTGTTACTGAGGGATACAGAATTGTTACTGAGGGACACAGAACCGTTACTTAGGGCCACAGAAACGTTATTAGGGCCACAGAAACGTTACTTAGGGACACAGAATTGTTACTTAGGGACACAGAATTGTTACTCAGGGACAGACACAGAATTGTTACTCAGGGATACAGAATTGTTACTGAGGGATACAGAATTGTTACTTAGGGCCACAGAAACGTTACTTAGGGCTACAGAAATGTTACTTAGGGATACAGAAACGTTACTTAGGGCCACAGAATCGTTACTTAGGGCCACAGAATCGTTACTTAGGGCCACAGAAACGTTACTTAGGGCCACAGAAACGTTACTTAGTGCTACAGAATTGTTACTTAGGGACAGACACAGAATTTTTACTGAGGGCCACAGATTTGTTACTGAGGGCCACAGAACCGTTACTTAGGGCCACAGAAACGTTACTTAGGGACACAGAATTGTTACTCAGGGACAGACACAGAATTGTTACTGAGGGACACAGAATTGTTACTGAGGGACACAGAATTGTTACTGAGGGACACAGAATTGTTACTCAGGGACAGACACAGAATTGTTACTCAGGGACAGACACAGAATTGTTACTGAGGGACACAGAATTGTTACTGAGGGACACAGAATTGTTACTCAGCGACAGACACAGAATTGTTACTCAGGGACAGACACAGAATTGTTGCTGAGGGACACAGAATTGTTACTGAGGGACACAGAATTGTTACTGAGGGACACAGAATTGTTACTGAGGGACACAGAATTGTTACTGAGGGACACAGATTTGTTACTGAGGGCCACAGAACCGTTACTTAGGGCCACAGAACCGTTACTTAGGGCCACACACAGAATTGTTACTGAGGGACAGACACAGAATTGTTACTGAGGGACAGACACAGAATTGTTACTGAGGGACAGACACAGAATTGTTACTGAGGGACACAGAATTGTTACTCAGGGACACAGAATTGTTACTGAGGGACACAGAATTGTTACTGAGGGACACAGATTTGTTACTGAGGGCCACAGAAACGTTACTTAGGGACACAGAATTGTTACTCAGGGACAGACACAGAATTGTTACTCAGGGACAGACACAGAATTGTTACTCAGGGACAGACACAGAATTGTTACTCAGGGACAGACACAGAATTGTTACTGAGGGACACACACAGAATTGTTACTCAGGGACAGACACAGAATTGTTACTCAGGGACACAGAATTGTTACTCAGGGACACAGAATTGTTACTCAGGGACAGACACAGAATTGTTACTCAGGGACACAGAATCGTTTAATTAAAGAGTATGTCAGACAACATGCATAGGAGTGGCAGAGGAGGCAATGTTTTAGGAGCGAGCAGACGTGGCAGCAGAGGAAGGGGTCGAGGCAGCACTAGTCGCAGCCAGAGGCCAGTGCTCCCGGTGTCATCCAGCGGTCGTGTTTCCACCGACAACCCTGCCATCATCGATTGGTTGGCTTGGTCGTCTTCCTCTTCCCAGATCACCTCTGACACCTACAGCCAACGGTCGGTGGGTACGTCAGACACAACCGTTAGTTGGCATGGCCCGGGAGCAAGCCCACTGAAATCACGTGTCCTCTACCTGCCCCTGTCCTTTGGTGTTCCCTCACCAAGCGAAGTATCGCATGCTGTGGGCTCAGCCCCACTGTACAGTGAGGAAGAGCTAACAGAAGGCGGTCAGGAACGGGGGGAGACATCCGCCTCTTCAGCAGCCAGGCGAAGAAGTAGTGGCGAGGAGAGTGGCTCGGTAGCCGGTCTAGAGACAGGTCTGTCTCCTGACCCACACACAGCCGAGGGGGCTAGTAGTGAGGCGGAAACCCTAATTGATGATGATGAGGCTGATCGCACTTGGCAGCCTCGTCGTCATCAGGCTATTGCTTCCGCATCATCAGGAGAAGAGGGTGCCAGCTTGGCAGCGAGCAAAACAGTCGGTGGGTTGCCCAGGAGGCAGCAGGGTCGCAGCAGTGTCAGTGGAGGCAAACGGCCACGGAGTACAGCACCAGCTCCACTGCAGCCTACCACCACGGCCAGTAGTGGTGCCGGTGTGACCGGAGGAAGCAGCAGTCAGCCAGTGAGGAGTATCGGGGGCAAAGTTTCCTACTCGGCGGTGTGGCAATTTTTTGTCAAGCCGCCCGAGGAAGTAAACGTAGCCGTATGTCGACTATGTGGCCAGAAAGTCAAGCATGGCCAGGGGGCCCATGTTGGGACTACAGCGTTGCGGCAGCATATGCAGCGTCGCCATTTGGTGGCCTGGGAAAACCGTGATAAAGATACGGCGGTTCTGCCTGCCCCAGCCCCCGCTCCATCACCTGCTCCGTTACTTGCTCCGTCACCCGACGTCAATCGCCCTCTATCAGCCAGTCAAGGCTCCAACACCTCTGCTTAGGGGAGTTGTCGCTCGTTGGCATCTTCCGCTCGTTCAGATGCTCCTTCTCCTGCTACTCCTCTTCACGGATTCCGTCAGCAGTCTTTCTTGGAATCCGTTTCCAAGAGACAACAGTTTGCGAGCACGCACCCGACGGTGCAAAAGCTGAACGTCCTCCTGTCCAAGTTGCTGGTGCTGCAGTCCCTCCCTTTCCAAGTGGTGGACTCAGCACCTTTCCGAGAAATGATGGCTTGTGCCGCGCCGCGGTGGAGAGTGCCAAGCCGTCATTTCTTCGCCAAAAAGGCAGTGCCAGCCCTGCATTCACATGTAGAAGAGATGGTGGGCCAGTCTTTGAGCATGTCGGTCTCTGCCAAAGTGCACGGCAGCGCCGACGTGTGGAGCTGTAACTACGGTCAGGGACAGTACATGTCATTTACGGCCCACTGGGTGAACGTGGTGCCGTCACAGCCGCACCAGCAACTTGGACAGGTCACGCCGCTTTTGCCTCTACGTTTGCACGTCCTTGGTCCGGCAAAGATGTCCGCCTCTACCACCTCTTCTTCCGCCGTGTCCTCAGCCGCCACCCCCGTGCCAAGTCCCATTACCCGAAAGGCATATCACATGTGCAGGGCGCAACGGTGTCACGCTGTGCTGCACCTGGTATGCCTTGGCGAACGTAGTCACACAGGGGAGGAACTTCTCAGTGTAATGAACAGAGAAATCGACAGATGGCTGTCTCCGCGCAAACTGAAAATCGGAACCATGTTGACCGACAACGGAAAGAACATGGTGTCTGCTCTGCGTCAAGGAAGGTTGTGCCATGCGCCATGCATGGCTCACGTGTTCAAACTGGTTGTCAAGCGGTTCCTAAAATCCACCATCCCACTGCAAGACATCCTTAAAATGTCACGTAAACTTTGCATGCATTTCAGCCATTCCTACACCGCAAAGCACACCCTCCTTGAGCTGCAGCGGCAGAACGGAATTCCACAGCATCGCCTGATCTGCGACGTTGCAACAAGGTGGAATTCAACCCTACACATGTTAGACCGCCTTTACGAACAGCGAAAGGCCATCACCGATTTCCTGAAGTTACAAGCGGATAAAGGTACTCCCCTGTGTAACTTCGATGTCAGCCATTGGCAGCTCATGCGTGACACCTGCCGCTTGCTCAGGCCCTTTGAGGAGGCCACGCTATTCGTGAGTCGGCAGGACTATGGGATGAACGACGTCATTCCTCTGTTGCACGTCCTGGAACAAATGCTGTTAACAATGGCTGGTCAGGGTGCGGTAGACGTGGCGCACAGATCTCAACGCCACATGACCCCTGTGGGGGCAGGACAGGAAGAAGAGGAGGAGGTAGAGGAGGACATTTGTGCTCAGGAATTATTGAGTGAAATGGGTGGTTTTTCCACTCAGCGGACAGGAGTGGAGGAGCAGGAGCATCTGGTAGAGGAGGAGGAGGAGGAGACAGAGGACCCAGACGCACCGTGGCAGTATGCTGTGGAGATGGAGGCAGGGAGTCCCTCGCATTCCTTGGCACAAATGGCCCATAGCATGCTCGGTTGCTTGCGTAGCGACAGCCGAATAATAACCATCAGACAGAGGGATGACTTTTGGCTGTCCACCTTGTTGGACCCTCGCTACCGTTCAAAAATGGTGGCCTTTTTCACACCTGCTGAGAGGGAGGCCAAAATAACGTACTATAAAAACCACCTATGTAGTCAGCTGGTCTCTGCCTTTCTGCGCCAACATCCATCCTCCGACACTGTGGGCCCTGTGCGCTCGCGTTCCGCTGCGATGGCAGCAGGGGAGGGGTGGGGTGGTAGGAGCAGTGGCAGCTCCACCAGCAGCGGCTGCCTTAGTCTGCAGTCAATGATGAGTAGCTTTCTTCACCAGTGCAGTGAGGAAACTACTAACCAGCCGCAGCAGCAGCATCAGGTGGACCTGGAGCAGGACCTCAAACAACAGGCTTGGGCCTACTTGGACAGCACCCTGCCAACCGAGGTAGACAATCCCCTTGACTACTGGGCAACGAAACTTGACCTTTGGCCCCAACTAGCTGAATTTGCCCTTGAAAGGCTGTCATGCCCGGCCAGTAGCGTGGCATCGGAGCGCGTGTTTAGTGCGGCAGGAGGTACTGTAACTCCGTGGAGGACACGACTGTCCACCCAAAGTGTGGAGAGACTCACGTTTGTGAAAATGAATCAGGCGTGGATTAGTCTGGATTTAAAACCACCAGTTCCTGACACAACTGACTAAATCCGCCATGAATCATGCCCCAAACATGTGCCACTTTCAGATCTCCTCACACTGCTGGTGTGTTCCATTTTTTGTCATAGGGTGCTGGCAGATTACGGGCCTCCCATAGCTGCTGCCAGGCCCCTAATCTGCCATGGGCCGGTATACCGCCTCCTCATGCTGCTGCCAGGTCCACAGTGTCTCATGCCATGTGCCACTTTCACATCTCCTCACACTGCTGGTGTGTTCCATTTTTTGTCATAGGGTGCTGGCAGATTACGGGCCTCCCAGAGCTGCTGCCAGGCCCCTAATCTGCCATGGGCCCCTATACCGCCTCCTCATGCTCCTGCCAGGTCCACAGTGTCTCATGCCATGTGCCACTTTCAGATCTCCTCACACTGCTGGTGTGTTCCATTTTTTGTCATAGGGTGCTGGCAGATTACGGCCTCCCATAGCTGCTGCCAGGCCCCTAATCTGCCATGGGCCCCTATACCGCCTCCTCATGCTGCTGCCAGGTCCAGAGTCTCTCATGGGTCCCTGTACGGCCTCCATTGCTGCTGTCTCCATCGCCACACTCTGCCATGTGCCACTTTCAGGTCTCCTCACACTGCTGGTGTGTTCCATTTTTTGTCATATGGTGCTGGCAGATTACGGGGCTCCCATAGCTGCTGCCAGGCCCCTAATCTGCCATGGGCCCCTATACTGCCTCCTCATGCTGCTGCCAGGTCCAGAGTCTCTCATGGGTCCCTGTATGGCCTCCCATTGCTGCTGTCTCCATCGCCACACTCTGCCATGTGCCACTTTCAGATCTCCTCACACTGCTGGTGTGTTCCATTTTTTGTCATAGGGTGCTGGCAGATTAAGGGCCTCCCATAGCTGCTGCCAGGCCCCTAATCTGCCATGGGCCCCTATACCGCCTCCTCATGCTGCTGCCAGGTCCAGAGTCTCTCTTGGGTCCCTGTACGGCCTCCCATTGCTGCTGTCTCCATCGCCACACTCTGCCATGTGCCACTTTCAGGTCTCCTCACACTGCTGGTGTGTTCCATTTTTTGTCATAGGGTGCTGGCAGATTACGGGCCTCCCATAGCTGCTGCCAGGCCCCTAATCTGCCATGGGCCCCTATACCGACCTCCTCATGCTGCTGCCAGGTCCAGAGTCTCTCATGGGTCCCTGTACGGCCTCCCATTGCTGCTGTCTCCATCGCCACACTCTGCCATGTGCCACTTTCAGGTCTCCTCACACTGCTGGTGTGTTCCATTTTTTGTCATAGGGTGCTGGCAGATTACGGGCCTCCCATAGCTGCCCCAGATCTCCTCACACTGCTGGTGTGTTCCATTTTTTGTCACAGGGTGCTGGCAGATTACGGGCCTCCCATAGCTGCTGCCAGGCCCCTAATCTGCCATGGGCCCCTGTACCGCCTCCTCATGCTGCTGCCAGGTCCAGAGTCTCTCATGGGTCCATGTACGGCCTCCCATTGCTGCTGTCTCCATCGCCACACTCTGCCATGTGCCACTTTCAGGTCTCCTCACACTGCTGGTGTGTTCCATTTTTTGTCATAGGGTGCTGGCAGATTACGGGGCTCCCATAGCTGCTGCCAGGCCCCTAATCTGCCATGGGCCCCTGTACCGCCTCCTCATGCTGCTGCCAGGTCCACAGTGTCTCATGCCATGTGCCACTTTCAGGTCTCCTCACACTGCTGGTGTGTTCCATTTTTTGTCACAGGGTGCTGGCAGATTACGGGCCTCCCATAGCTGCTGCCAGGCCCCTAATCTGCCATGGGCCCCTATACCACCTCCTCATGCTGCTGCCAGGTCCAGAGTCTCTCATGGGTCCCTGTATGGCCTCCCATTGCTGCTGTCTCCATCGCCACACTCTTCCATGTGCCACTTTCAGATCTCCTCACACTGCTGGTGTGTTCCATTTTTTGTCATAGGGTGCTGGCAGATTACGGGCCTCCCATAGCTGCTGCCAGGCCCCTAATCTGCCATGGGCCCCTATACCGCCTCCTCATGCTGCTGCCAGGTCCAGAGTCTCTCATGGGTCCCTGTACGGCCTCCCATTGCTGCTGTCTCCATCGCCACACTCTGCCATGTGCCACTTTCAGGTCTCCTCACACTGCTGGTGTGTTCCATTTTTTGTCATAGGGTGCTGGCAGATTACGGGCCTCCCATAGCTGCTGCCAGGCCCCTAATCTGCCATGGGCCCCTGTACCGCCTCCTCATGCTGCTGCCAGGTCCACAGTGTCTCATGCCATGTGACACTTTCAGGTCTCCTCACACTGCTGGTGTGTTCCATTTTTTGTCATAGGGTGCTGGCAGATTACGGGCCTCCCATAGCTGCCCCAGATCTCCTCACACTGCTGGTGTGTTCCATTTTTTGTCACAGGGTGCTGGCAGATTACGGGCCTCCCATAGCTGCTGCCAGGCCCCTAATCTGCCATGGGCCCCTGTACCGCCTCCTCATGCTGCTGCCAGGTCCAGAGTCTCTCATGGGTCCATGTACGGCCTCCCATTGCTGCTGTCTCCATCGCCACACTCTGCCATGTGCCACTTTCAGGTCTCCTCACACTGCTGGTGTGTTCCATTTTTTGTCATAGGGTGCTGGCAGATTACGGGGCTCCCATAGCTGCTGCCAGGCCCCTAATCTGCCATGGGCCCCTGTACCGCCTCCTCATGCTGCTGCCAGGTCCACAGTGTCTCATGCCATGTGCCACTTTCAGGTCTCCTCACACTGCTGGTGTGTTCCATTTTTTGTCATAGGGTGCTGGCAGATTACGGGCCTCCCATAGCTGCTGCCAGGCCCCTAATCTGCCATGGGCCCCTATACCGCCTCCTCATGCTGCTGCCAGGTCCAGAGTCTCTCATGGGTCCCTGTATGGCCTCCCATTGCTGCTGTCTCCATCGCCACACTCTGCCATGTGCCACTTTCAGATCTCCTCACACTGCTGGTGTGTTCCATTTTTTGTCATAGGGTGCTGGCAGATTACAGGCCTCCCATAGCTGCTGCCAGGCCCCTAATCTGCCATGGGCCCCTATACCGCCTCCTCATGCTGCTGCCAGGTCCAGAGTCTCTCATGGGTCCCTGTACGGCCTCCCATTGCTGCTGTCTCCATCGCCACACTCTGCCATGTGCCACTTTCAGGTCTCCTCACACTGCTGGTGTGTTCCATTTTTTGTCATAGGGTGCTGGCAGATTACGGGCCTCCCATAGCTGCTGCCAGGCCCCTAATCTGCCATGGGCCCCTGTACCGCCTCCTCATGCTGCTGCCAGGTCCACAGTGTCTCATGCCATGTGCCACTTTCAGATCTCCTCACACTGCTGGTGTGTTCCATTTTTTGTCATAGGGTGCTGGCAGATTACGGGCCTCCCATAGCTGCTGCCAGGCCCCTAATCTGCCATGGGCCCCTATACCGCCTCCTCATGCTGCTGCCAGGTCCAGAGTCTCTCATGGGTCCCTGTACGGCCTCCCATTGCTGCTGTCTCCATCGCCACACTCTGCCATGTGCCACTTTCAGGTCTCCTCACACTGCTGGTGTGTTCCATTTTTTGTCATAGGGTGCTGGCAGATTACGGGCCTCCCATAGCTGCTGCCAGGCCCCTAATCTGCCATGGGCCCCTGTACCGCCTCCTCATGCTGCTGCCAGGTCCACAGTGTCTCATGCCATGTGCCACTTTCAGATCTCCTCACACTGCTGGTGTGTCACATTTTTTGTCATAGGGTGCTGGCAGATTACGGGCCTCCCATAGCTGCTGCCAGGCCCCTAATCTGCCATGGGCCCCTATACCGCCTCCTCATGCTGCTGCCAGGTCCAGAGTCTCTCATGGGTCCCTGTATGGCCTCCCATTGCTGCTGTCTCCATCGCCACACTCTGCCATGTGCCACTTTCAGATCTCCTCACACTGCTGGTGTGTTCCATTTTTTGTCATAGGGTGCTGGCAGATTACGGGTCTCCCATAGCTGCTGCCAGGCCCCTAATCTGCCATGGGCCCCTATACCGCCTACTCATGCTGCTGCCAGGTCCAGAGTCTCTCATGGGTCCCTGTACGGCCTCCCATTGCTGCTGTCTCCATCGCCACACTCTGCCATGTGCCACTTTCAGGTCTCCTCACACTGCTGGTGTGTTCCATTTTTTGTCATAGGGTGCTAGCAGATTACGGGCCTCCCATAGCTGCTGCCAGGCCCCTAATCTGCCATGGGCCCCTGTACTGCCTCCTCATGCTGCTGCCAGGTCCACAGTGTCTCATGCCATGTGCCACTTTCAGGTCTCCTCACACTGCTGGTGTGTTCCATTTTTTGTCATAGGGTGCTGGCAGATTACGGGCCTCCCATAGCTGCTGCCAGGCCCCTAATCTGCCATGGGCCCCTATACCACCTCCTCATGCTGCTGCCAGTTCCAGAGTCTCTCATGGGTCCCTGTATGGCCTCCCATTGCTGCTGTCTCCATCGCCACACTCTGCCATGTGCCACTTTCAGATCTCCTCACACTGCTGGTGTGTTCCATTTTTTGTCATAGGGTGCTGGCAGATTACGGGCCTCCCATAGCTGCTGCCAGGCCCCTAATCTGCCATGGGCCCCTATACCGCCTCCTCATGCTGCTGCCAGGTCCAGAGTCTCTCATGGGTCCCTGTACTGCCTCCCATTGCTGCTGTCTCCATCGTCACACTCTGCCATGTGCCACTTTCAGGTCTCCTCACACTGCTGGTGTGTTCCATTTTTTGTCATAGGGTGCTGGCAGATTACGGGCCTCCCATAGCTGCTGCCAGGCCCCTAATCTGCCATGGGCCCCTGTACCGCCTCCTCATGCTGCTGCCAGGTCCACAGTGTCTCATGCCATGTGCCACTTTCAGGTCTCCTCACACTGCTGGTGTGTTCCATTTTTTGTCATAGGGTGCTGGCAGATTACGGGCCTCCCATAGCTGCTGCCAGGCCCCTAATCTGCCATGGGCCCCTGTACCGCCTCCTCATTCTGCTGCCAGGTCCAGAGTCTCTCATGGGTCCCTGTACGGCCTCCCATTGCTGCTGTCTCCATCGCCACACTCTGCCATGTGCCACTTTCAGGTCTCCTCACACTGCTGGTGTGTTCCATTTTTTGTCATAGGGTGCTGGCAGATTACGGACCTCCCATTGCTGCTGCCAGGCCCGTAATCTGCCATGGGCCCCCGTACCGACTCCTCATGCTGTGACGTTGCAACAAGGTGGAATTCAACCCTACATATGTTAGACCGCCTTTACGAACAGCGAAAGGCCATCACTGATTTCCTGATGTTACAAGCTGATAAAGGTACTCCCTGTGTAACTTAGATGTCGGCCATTGGCAGCTCATGCGTGACACCTGCGCTTGCTCAGGCCCTTTGAGGAGGCCACGCTATTCGTGAGTCGGCAGGACTTTGGGATGAACGACGTCATTCCTCTGTTGCACGTCCTGGAACAAATGCTGTTAACAATGGCTGGTCAGGCTGCGGTAGACGTGGCGCACAGATCTCAACGCCACATGACCCCTGTGGGGGCAGGACAGGAAGAAGAGGAGGAGGTAGAGGAGGACATTGGTGCTCAGGAATTATTGAGTGAAATGGGTGGTTTTTCCACTCAGCGGACAGGAGTGGAGGAGCAGGAGCATCTGGTAGAGGAGGAGGAGGAGGAGACAGAGGACCCAGACGCACCGTGGCAGTATGCTGTGGAGATGGAGGCAGGGAGTCCCTCGCATTCCTTGGCACAAATGGCCCATAGCATGCTCGCTTGCTTGCGTAGCGACAGCCGAATAATAACCATCAGACAGAGGGATGACTTTTGGCTGTCCACCTTGTTGGACCCTCGCTACCGTTCAAAAATGGTGGCCTTTTTCACACCTGCTGAGAGGGAGGCCAAAATAACGTACTATAAAAACCACCTATGTAGTCAGCTGGTCTCTGCCTTTCTGCGCCAACGTCCATCCGCAGACACTGTGGGCCCTGTGCGCTCGCGTTCCGCTGCCATGGCAGCAGGGGAGGGGTGGGGTGGTAGGAGCAGTGGCAGCTCCACCAGCAGCGGCTGCCTCAGTCTGCAGTCGATGATGAGTAGCTTTCTTCACCAGCGCAGTGAGGAAACTACTAACCAGCCGCAGCAGCAGCAGCATCAGGTGGACCTGGAGCAGGACCTCAAACAACAGGCTTAGGCCTACTTGGACAGCACCCTGCCAACCGAGGTAGACAATCCCCTTGACTACTGGGCAACGAAACTTGACCTTTGGCCCCAACTAGCTGAATTTTCCATTGAAAGGCTGTCATGCCCGGTCAGTAGCGTGGCATCGGAGCGCGTGTTTAGTGCGGCAGGAGGTATTGTAACTCCGCGGAGGACACGACTGTCCACCCAAAGTGTGGAGAGACTCACGTTTGTGAAAATGAATCAGGCGTGGATTAGTCTGGATTTCAAACCACCAGTTCCTGACACAACTGACTAAATCCGCCATGAATCATGCCCCAAACATGTGCCACTTTCAGGTCTCCTCACACTGCTGGTGTGTTCCATTTTTGTCATAGGGTGCTGGCAGATTACGGGCCTCCCATTGCTGCTGCCAGGCCCGTAATCTGCCATATGCCCCTGTACCGCCTCCTCATGCTGCTGCCAGGTCCAGAGTCTCTCATGGGTCCCTGTACGGCCTCCCATTGCTGCTGTCTCCATCGCCACACTCTGCCATGTGCCACTTTCAGGTCTCCTCACACTGCTGGTGTGTTCCATTTTTTGTCATAGGGTGCTGGCAGATTACGGGCCTCCCATAGCTGCTGCCAGGCCCCTAATCTGCCATGGGCCCCTGTACCGCCTCCTCATGCTGCTGCCAGGTCCACAGTGTCTCATGCCATGTGCCACTTTCAGGTCTCCTCACACTGCTGGTGTGTTCCATTTTTTGTCATAGGGTGCTGGCAGATTACGGGCCTCCCATAGCTGCCCCAGATCTCCTCACACTGCTGGTGTGTTCCATTTTTTGTCACAGGGTGCTGGCAGATTACGGGCCTCCCATAGCTGCTGCCAGGCCCCTAATCTGCCATGGGCCCCTGTACCGCCTCCTCATGCTGCTGCCAGGTCCAGAGTCTCTCATGGGTCCATGTACGGCCTCCCATTGCTGCTGTCTCCATCGCCACACTCTGCCATGTGCCACTTTCAGGTCTCCTCACACTGCTGGTGTGTTCCATTTTTTGTCATAGGGTGCTGGCAGATTACGGGGCTCCCATAGCTGCTGCCAGGCCCCTAATCTGCCATGGGCCCCTGTACCGCCTCCTCATGCTGCTGCCAGGTCCACAGTGTCTCATGCCATGTGCCACTTTCAGGTCTCCTCACACTGCTGGTGTGTTCCATTTTTTGTCACAGGGTGCTGGCAGATTACGGGCCTCCCATAGCTGCTGCCAGGCCCCTAATCTGCCATGGGCCCCTATACCACCTCCTCATGCTGCTGCCAGGTCCAGAGTCTCTCATGGGTCCCTGTATGGCCTCCCATTGCTGCTGTCTCCATCGCCACACTCTTCCATGTGCCACTTTCAGATCTCCTCACACTGCTGGTGTGTTCCATTTTTTGTCATAGGGTGCTGGCAGATTACGGGCCTCCCATAGCTGCTGCCAGGCCCCTAATCTGCCATGGGCCCCTATACCGCCTCCTCATGCTGCTGCCAGGTCCAGAGTCTCTCATGGGTCCCTGTACGGCCTCCCATTGCTGCTGTCTCCATCGCCACACTCTGCCATGTGCCACTTTCAGGTCTCCTCACACTGCTGGTGTGTTCCATTTTTTGTCATAGGGTGCTGGCAGATTACGGGCCTCCCATAGCTGCTGCCAGGCCCCTAATCTGCCATGGGCCCCTGTACCGCCTCCTCATGCTGCTGCCAGGTCCACAGTGTCTCATGCCATGTGCCACTTTCAGGTCTCCTCACACTGCTGGTGTGTTCCATTTTTTGTCAAAGGGTGCTGGCAGATTACGGGCCTCCCATAGCTGCCCCAGATCTCCTCACACTGCTGGTGTGTTCCATTTTTTGTCACAGGGTGCTGGCAGATTACGGGCCTCCCATAGCTGCTGCCAGGCCCCTAATCTGCCATGGGCCCCTGTACCGCCTCCTCATGCTGCTGCCAGGTCCAGAGTCTCTCATGGGTCCATGTACGGCCTCCCATTGCTGCTGTCTCCATCGCCACACTCTGCCATGTGCCACTTTCAGGTCTCCTCACACTGCTGGTGTGTTCCATTTTTTGTCATAGGGTGCTGGCAGATTACGGGGCTCCCATAGCTGCTGCCAGGCCCCTAATCTGCCATGGGCCCCTGTACCGCCTCCTCATGCTGCTGCCAGGTCCACAGTGTCTCATGCCATGTGCCACTTTCAGGTCTCCTCACACTGCTGGTGTGTTCCATTTTTTGTCATAGGGTGCTGGCAGATTACGGGCCTCCCATAGCTGCTGCCAGGCCCCTAATCTGCCATGGGCCCCTATACCGCCTCCTCATGCTGCTGCCAGGTCCAGAGTCTCTCATGGGTCCCTGTATGGCCTCCCATTGCTGCTGTCTCCATCGCCACACTCTGCCATGTGCCACTTTCAGATCTCCTCACACTGCTGGTGTGTTCCATTTTTTGTCATAGGGTGCTGGCAGATTACGGGCCTCCCATAGCTGCTGCCAGGCCCCTAATCTGCCATGGGCCCCTATACCGCCTCCTCATGCTGCTGCCAGGTCCAGAGTCTCTCATGGGTCCCTGTACGGCCTCCCATTGCTGCTGTCTCCATCGCCACACTCTGCCATGTGCTACTTTCAGGTCTCCTCACACTGCTGGTGTGTTCCATTTTTTGTCATAGGGTGCTGGCAGATTACGGGCCTCCCATAGCTGCTGCCAGGCCCCTAATCTGCCATGGGCCCCTGTACCGCCTCCTCATGCTGCTGCCAGGTCCACAGTGTCTCATGCCATGTGCCACTTTCAGATCTCCTCACACTGCTGGTGTGTTCCATTTTTTGTCATAGGGTGCTGGCAGATTACGGGCCTCCCATAGCTGCTGCCAGGCCCCTAATCTGCCATGGGCCCCTATACCGCCTCCTCATGCTGCTGCCAGGTCCAGAATCTCTCATGGGTCCCTGTACGGCCTCCCATTGCTGCTGTCTCCATCGCCACACTCTGCCATGTGCCACTTTCAGGTCTCCTCACACTGCTGGTGTGTTCCATTTTTTGTCATAGGGTGCTGGCAGATTACGGGCCTCCCATAGCTGCTGCCAGGCCCCTAATCTGCCATGGGCCCCTGTACCGCCTCCTCATGCTGCTGCCAGGTCCACAGTGTCTCATGCCATGTGCCACTTTCAGATCTCCTCACACTGCTGGTGTGTCACATTTTTTGTCATAGGGTGCTGGCAGATTACGGGCCTCCCATAGCTGCTGCCAGGCCCCTAATCTGCCATGGGCCCCTATACCGCCTCCTCATGCTGCTGCCAGGTCCAGAGTCTCTCATGGGTCCCTGTATGGCCTCCCATTGCTGCTGTCTCCATCGCCACACTCTGCCATGTGCCACTTTCAGATCTCCTCACACTGCTGGTGTGTTCCATTTTTTGTCATAGGGTGCTGGCAGATTACGGGTCTCCCATAGCTGCTGCCAGGCCCCTAATCTGCCATGGGCCCCTATACCGCCTCCTCATGCTGCTGCCAGGTCCAGAGTCTCTCATGGGTCCCTGTACGGCCTCCCATTGCTGCTGTCTCCATCGCCACACTCTGCCATGTGCCACTTTCAGGTCTCCTCACACTGCTGGTGTGTTCCATTTTTTGTCATAGGGTGCTAGCAGATTACGGGCCTCCCATAGCTGCTGCCAGGCCCCTAATCTGCCATGGGCCCCTGTACTGCCTCCTCATGCTGCTGCCAGGTCCACAGTGTCTCATGCCATGTGCCACTTTCAGGTCTCCTCACACTGCTGGTGTGTTCCATTTTTTGTCATAGGGTGCTGGCAGATTACGGGCCTCCCATAGCTGCTGCCAGGCCCCTAATCTGCCATGGGCCCCTATACCACCTCCTCATGCTGCTGCCAGTTCCAGAGTCTCTCATGGGTCCCTGTACGGCCTCCCATTGCTGCTGTCTCCATCGCCACACTCTGCCATGTGCCACTTTCAGGTCTCCTCACACTGCTGGTGTGTTCCATTTTTTGTCATAGGGTGCTGGCAGATTACGGGCCTCCCATAGCTGCTGCCAGGCCCCTAATCTGCCATGGGCCCCTGTACCGCCTCCTCATGCTGCTGCCAGGTCCACAGTGTCTCATGCCATGTGCCACTTTCAGGTCTCCTCACACTGCTGGTGTGTTCCATTTTTTGTCATAGGGTGCTGGCAGATTACGGGCCTCCCATAGCTGCTGCCAGGCCCCTAATCTGCCATGGGCCCCTATACCGCCTCCTCATGCTGCTGCCAGGTCCAGAGACTCTCATGGGTCCCTGTATGGCCTCCCATTGCTGCTGTCTCCATCGCCACACTCTGCCATGTGCCACTTTCAGATCTCCTCACACTGCTGGTGTGTTCCATTTTTTGTCATAGGGTGCTGGCAGATTACGGGCCTCCCATAGCTGCTGCCAGGCCCCTAATCTGCCATGGGCCCCTATACCGCCTCCTCATGCTGCTGCCAGGTCCAGAGTCTCTCATGGGTCCCTGTACTGCCTCCCATTGCTGCTGTCTCCATCGTCACACTCTGCCATGTGCCACTTTCAGGTCTCCTCACACTGCTGGTGTGTTCCATTTTTTGTCATAGGGTGCTGGCAGATTACGGGCCTCCCATAGCTGTTGCCAGGCCCCTAATCTGCCATGGGCCCCTGTACCGCCTCCTCATGCTGCTGCCAGGTCCACAGTGTCTCATGCCATGTGCCACTTTCAGGTCTCCTCACACTGCTGGTGTGTTCCATTTTTTGTCATAGGGTGCTGGCAGATTACGGGCCTCCCATAGCTGCTGCCAGGCCCCTAATCTGCCATTTGCCCCTGTACCGCCTCCTCATTCTGCTGCCAGGTCCAGAGTCTCTCATGGGTCCCTGTACGGCCTCCCATTGCTGCTGTCTCCATCGCCACACTCTGCCATGTGCCACTTTCAGGTCTCCTCACACTGCTGGTGTGTTCCATTTTTTGTCATAGGGTGCTGGCAGATTACGGACCTCCCATTGCTGCTGCCAGGCCCGTAATCTGCCATGGGCCCCCGTACCGACTCCTCATGCTGTGACGTTGCAACAAGGTGGAATTCAACCCTACATATGTTAGACCGCCTTTACGAACAGCGAAAGGCCATCATTGATTTCCTGATGTTACAAGCTGATAAAGGTACTCCCTGTGTAACTTAGATGTCGGCCATTGGCAGCTCATGCGTGACACCTGCGCTTGCTCAGGCCCTTTGAGGAGGCCACGCTATTCGTGAGTCGGCAGGACTATGGGATGAACGACGTCATTCCTCTGTTGCACGTCCTGGAACAAATGCTGTTAACAATGGCTGGTCAGGCTGCGGTAGACGTGGCGCACAGATCTCAACGCCACATGACCCCTGTGGGGGCAGGACAGGAAGAAGAGGAGGAGGTAGAGGAGGACATTGGTGCTCAGGAATTATTGAGTGAAATGGGTGGTTTTTCCACTCAGCGGACAGGAGTGGAGGAGCAGGAGCATCTGGTAGAGGAGGAGGAGGAGGAGACAGAGGACCCAGACGCACCGTGGCAGTATGCTGTGGAGATGGAGGCAGGGAGTCCCTCGCATTCCTTGGCACAAATGGCCCATAGCATGCTCGCTTGCTTGCGTAGCGACAGCCGAATAATAACCATCAGACAGAGGGATGACTTTTGGCTGTCCACCTTGTTGGACCCTCGCTACCGTTCAAAAATGGTGGCCTTTTTCACACCTGCTGAGAGGGAGGCCAAAATAACGTACTATAAAAACCACCTATGTAGTCAGCTGGTCTCTGCCTTTCTGCGCCAACGTCCATCCGCAGACACTGTGGGCCCTGTGCGCTCGCGTTCCGCTGCCATGGCAGCAGGGGAGGGGTGGGGTGGTAGGAGCAGTGGCAGCTCCACCAGCAGCGGCTGCCTCAGTCTGCAGTCGATGATGAGTAGCTTTCTTCACCAGCGCAGTGAGGAAACTACTAACCAGCCGCAGCAGCAGCAGCATCAGGTGGACCTGGAGCAGGACCTCAAACAACAGGCTTAGGCCTACTTGGACAGCACCCTGCCAACCGAGGTAGACAATCCCCTAGACTACTGGGCAACGAAACTTGACCTTTGGCCCCAACTAGCTGAATTTTCCATTGAAAGGCTGTCATGCCCGGTCAGTAGCGTGGCATCGGAGCGCGTGTTTAGTGCGGCAGGAGGTATTGTAACTCCGCGGAGGACACGACTGTCCACCCAAAGTGTGGAGAGACTCACGTTTGTGAAAATGAATCAGGCGTGGATTAGTCTGGATTTCAAACCACCAGTTCCTGACACAACTGACTAAATCCGCCATGAATCATGCCCCAAACATGTGCCACTTTCAGGTCTCCTCACACTGCTGGTGTGTTCCATTTTTGTCATAGGGTGCTGGCAGATTACGGGCCTCCCATTGCTGCTGCCAGGCCCGTAATCTGCCATGGGCCCCTGTACCGCCTCCTCATGCTGCTGCCAGGTCCACAGTGTCTCATGCCATGTGCCACTTTCAGGTCTCCTCACACTGCTGTTGTGTTCCATTTTTTGTCATAGGGTGCTGGCAGATTACGGGCCTCCCATAGCTGCTGCCAGGCCCCTAATCTGCCATGGGTCCCTATACCGCCTCCTCATGCTGCTGCCAGGTCCAGAGTCTCTCATGGGTCCCTGTACGGCCTCCCATTGCTGCTGTCTCCATCGCCACACTCTGCCATGTGCCACTTTCAGGTCTCCTCACACTGCTGGTGTGTTCCATTTTTTGTCATAGGGTGCTGGCAGATTACGGGCCTCCCATTGCTGCTGCCAGGCCCCTAATCTGCCATGGGCCCCTGTACCGCCTCTTCATGCTGCTGCCAGGTCCAGAGTGTGTCATGGGTCCCTGTACGGCCTCCCATTGCTGCTGCCAGGAGGCAGCAGGGTCGCAGCAGTGTCAGTGGAGGCAAACGGCCACGGAGTAGAACACCAGCTCCACTGCAGCCTACCACCACGGCCAGTAGTGGTGCCGGTGTGCACGGAGGAAGTAGCAGTCAGCCAGTGAGGAGTAGCGGGGGCAAAGTTTCCTACTCGGCGGTGTGGCAATTTTTCGTCAAGCCGCCCGAGGGAGTAAACGTAGCCGTATGTCGACTATGTGGCCAGAAAGTCAAGCGTGGCCAGGGGGCCCATGTTGGGACTACAGCGTTGCGTCAGCATATGCAGCGTCGCCATTCGGTGGCCTGGGAAAACCGTGATAAAGATACGGCGGTTCTGCCTGCCCCAGCCCAGGGTTCCATTTTGTCATAGGGTGCTGGCAGATTACGGGCCTCCCATTGCTGCTGCCAGGCCCGTAATCTGCCATGGGCCCCCGTACCGACTCCTCATGCTGCTGCCAGGCCCGTAATCTGTCATGGGCCCCTGTTGTTGCTTGTTGGCATATTCCGCTCGTTCAGATGCTCCTTCTCCTGCTACTCCTCTTCACGGATTCCGTCAGCAGTCTTTCTTGGAATCCGTTTCCAAGAGACAACAGTTTGCGAGCACGCACCTGACGGTGCAGAAGCTGAACGTCCTCCTGTCCAAGTTGCTGCTGCCAGGCTCGTAATCTGTCATGCGCCCCTGTACCGCCTCCTCATGCTGCTGCCAGGTCCAGAGTGTGTCATGGGCCCCCGTACCGACTCCTCATGCTGCTGCCAGGCCCGTAATCTGTCATGGGCCCCTGTACCGCCTCCTCATGCTGCTGCCAGGTCCACAGTGTCTCATGGGTCCCTGAACCGCCTCCCATTGCTGCTGTCTCCATCGCCACACTCTGCCATGTGCCACTTTCAGGTCTCCTCACACTGCTGGTGTGTTCCATTTTTTGTCATAGGGTGCTGGCAGATTACGGGCCTCCCATAGCTGCTGCCAGGCCCCTAATCTGCCATGGGCCCCTGTACCACCTCCTCATGCTGCTGCCAGGTCCAGAGTCTCTCATGGGTCCCTGTACGGCCTCCCATTGCTGCTGTCTCCATCGCCACACTCTGCCATGTGCCACTTTCAGGTCTCCTCACACACTGCTGGTGTGTTCCATTTTTTGTCATAGGGTGCTGGCAGATTACGGGCCTCCCATTGCTGCTGCCAGGCCCGTAATCTGCCATGGGCCCCCGTACCGACTCCTCATGCTGCTGCCAGGCCCGTAGTCTGTCATGGGCCCCTGTACCGCCTCCTCATGCTGCTGCCAGGTCCAGAGTGTGTCATGGGTCCCTGTACGGCCTCCCATTGCTGCTGCCAGGCCCGTAATCTGCCATGGGCCCCCGTACCAACTCCTCATTCTGCTGCCAGGCCCGTAATCTGTCATGGGCCCCTGTACCGCCTCCTCATGCTGCTGCCAGGTCCAGAGTGTGTCATGGGTCCCTGTACGGCCTCCCATTGCTGCTGTCTCCATCGCCACACTCTGCCATGTGCCACTTTCAGGTCTCCTCACACTGCTGGTGGTTTCCATTTTTGTCATAGGGTGCTGTATGGCCTCCCATTGCTGCTGCCTCCACCGCCACACTGTGGCTCCACACTCTGGTTTTGGCCCCGTGACTGCCCAAATGAGTGAAGTGTGCGGTGATTCTAAGATCGACGGCACTCATCTGCATGTCATACTGACTGTCAGTATTATTTCTCTTCCCCAGCAGACTCCAAGGGCATTTAAATTAAAGGTACAGTGTTCTGCACTAATATAAAGGCTCTCTGAAGCCTAGAAACACCCTTTTATAAGTTAAATTCGCAGCGAATATATTCGACTCGAATCAAAATTTTTTAACGAATTCGCCGAATCAGTCGAATTGAATTTTTGAATAATTCACTCATCTCTAATTAAGACGCCCACCAGGAGTAACATCAGACACAGCCAGAGACGTGATTGTCCGATTCCATCATTACGAGGACAGAAAAAATATGGAAAAAATTGCGGGAAATCCCAGAATTAAAATTTGGAGAAATGAAACTATAAGTTTTTGCAAACATTGCCTCAGAGACTTTAGCTAGAAGAAGATTGTTGAAACCATTTTTGGATCATGTGAGGGGAAAAAAGAATTCAATATAATTGGGGATTCCCAGCATGTCTGATCGGGTGGAAAGACTGGAAATCAGCAAGGCTAAGATTCCCAGAAGAACTTTTATGAAAAATTAGAACTGCAAAATGTGGGAATTGTGGGGTGGCTGGAGGGGTCTACTGAAAGTGAAAATGTAAGGTCAAAAAAAGAAAAGTGGCAGCCAGTGAATAAAAAGAGAAGATAGACTGAATTGGGGGGGGGGGGGTTGGTAGGCAGGAGAGGGATAGGGGATTCTGAGGGATGAATTTTTGTCCCCCTCTTTCCTTCCCCTTTCTTTTTTTTTTTTCTTCTCCCTCTCTGCTCCTCCACACCTCCCCTGTTCCCTTTGGGGAAAGAGATGGGTAACCTATACCACTTTCCCTTTGAACAAGAAAGAGAACTGAAATACTTGTCAAGGTCCTACCTTTCCTCAGGGTTTGTGCGGCTCCATGTGCTGGCATCCATCTTGGGTGTCTGCTAAGCATTGTGGGATCCTTTATGCTCTCAATCCTCTGCAGCTCCTCCCAGGAGGGTGTGGCTTATCACGTTTAAGTCTGTCGGTTGCAGCCGTTCTTTTCATTCGTGTCCTGTATGTTGCATTGCAGCAAGCTCTTGTTCAGCTCTCGTTGCTCTCCTGGAAACCGACTCGGCTTTGACAAAGACTCTTGCTCTGACCCTTGGCCCGTTCTGACCATTCTCTGCTTTATTCCATTACCTGACCTCCCGTTGCTGAACCCGGCCCGTGACCTGAGTATTCTTGCCTACCGTCTTGTACTGTATGTTCCGCTGTTATTGACCCGGCCTGTCCGACCACGCTATACATCTTTCCATCTGGCCCCTACCCGCTATACGCCATTGGCGGCAGCCGTACCGCAGCTGGGGTTACTCGGGGGTCGTGACCTGGTCTCAGGCTGCGTCAAGTCCATCCCCACCATCAGGGGCCCTGGTGAAGGGCAGCCTGGGGCTTAGACTCCGCGCCCTGAGGGACTCCGGTCTGTGGGTCACCAGAGGCTGTCGCCAGTCGGTGTGTGACCTTACCATAAGGACTGCCTGACCATTCCACCGCTCCAGCCCTGACAATACTAGACAGCCTGATTAATTTAATGACATACCAAAAGACATAAGATACTTAGGGAAGTTCACCAACTCTCCGCAGACGTTGTGTTCTTACAAGAGACACATTTATCACAGGATACTAAGGTCAAATTACATTCAGGGTACTACCCAACAGGTTGACCTTAGTATCATGTGAACGAGGGTATTATGCGGACTCACCAATAAAGAGGGCTAAAGGAATAGCGATCGGGTTCTCAAAGAACGTGGGTTTTGATGTGGAGGGGAGATTGGTGGACCCTGAGGGACAGTTTCTATGCTCAAGAGGGAAAATGTGGGGACAAAACTACACCTTGGTTAATATCTATTGCCCGAATTCAAACCCAGAAGTATTTGTGTATGGAGTGTTGGGGAAAATTATGGAGTTTAAGAGGGGGATTCTGGTCTTGGCAGGAGATTTAAATTTTTGTCTTGATCCATGGATGCATATGTCTTCGAATGCGTAGAGAGGAGGAGGTAAAAAATCAAGAATGTTGAAAAAGAAGCTACACCAAAGTCAGTTAATGGACGCATGGAGGGTGAAACACCCCAGAGCAAGAGATTATACCTTCTTCTCCCTGGCGCATAGATCGTACTCACAGTTGGATTATATTATGATTGAGCATAGACAATTAGATTCATTGGTTAAATCCAATATAGAAGTTATGTCTATCTCAGACCATGCTCCTGTTACGGAGAGATTAAAGGTGGGAGGAGGAGGGAACAAAAGGGCAATGTGGAGACTAAATGAGACGCTTATAATGGAGAGGCTGGGAGATGGCGGACCCTCTTTAGCTCAGCTCCGCTTTTTCATCCTTTCTTCCTGCTCCTCTGGAGCTTTCACCAGCTCATATCTACAAGGGAGTTTCAGAACCAGGACTGGTGTAGCGGCAAGATGAGTATCCCCATGAAGATGTGTCTCCCTGATGCATCTGCGCATGTCACGGTTTCAGAGACGATCAAGCGATCACAGAGCTACTGCATCCGACCTCTTTCCTTTCCATGATGCTTCTATACATCTTGTGGGAGAGTCGGCTATTGATCCGCGGGATCAGCTTCAGCGGTGCGAGTACTCAGCAGTGCACCATAAAAAGGATTAACTGTGGCAGTTCTGTGCTATGGAAGGTGGTTGGCGATCAGCTACTTCTGCAGAAAACCGTGACATGCGCAGATGCGTCAGGGAGATACATCTTCATGGGGATACTCATCTTGCCGCTACACTGGCACCTACCAGAGATTCTGATGGGTAAAATCAGACACCAAAAACACCCTCAGTCACCTGTTAAGCTTCAGCGGCCTACACACATGGATCGCTTTGTGTCACGGGCCGCATCCCTGGCCTCAAGTGATCCAGCCCCCCTAGCGGTAGATCCAGACAATCCCTTGGGCCACAGGAAGGAGGTAACACATTCTAACGGTCTGTCTCCATCCTCCCCCCCCCTCCCTATCTCACTGCTGATATGTTAGATGACAAACTACAGGATCTTTTGCAAAATCTATCCCACACTATCTCTTCAGCAGTAAAAAAAATAACACAGGAACTCAGGGATGAAATTGCACAGGTTGTAGCACGAACCGATCTTATTGAGACCAAAGTAGATGACTTAGTGCAATACGTGCAAGTATTAGAAGAAAACAACCACACTATGAAGCAGCAGATATCTCAGGTGCAGAATATGCAAGAGGACCTGGAAAATAGAGAGCGGAGGCAAAATTTACGCATACGACCTGGAAAATAGAGAGCGGAGGCAAAATTTACGCATAGTCCAAGAATCAGTGGGATAAGCTGATCTCCATGACTATCTCAGAAGCTTGTTTATTTCTCTAGCCCCAGCTATCGTAGACCTAGACTGGCGTATAGGCAGAGCTCACCGGTCTCTCACTCCTAAACCTTTTTTGGGGGCCAGACCACGTGCTATCATCATCAGATTCCACTATTTCGAAAGTAAGGAATCCTTGTTAAACTCCACCCGCAGCACTTCATCCGTAGATTTCAGAGGAGCAAAACTTCAACTCTTCAGCGATCTGTCGCCAATCACCTTATCTAGACGCACTGAAACCCATCACTCTCCACCTTCAGAAACACTGTGTGGCCTATAGATGGGGATTCCCATTCAAGCTCACTGTCACCAAGGCAGGCTTACAGCATATCATTAGAGATCTCCAGGAGGGAGAGGCTTTCCTACAGTCACTAGGTTTACCCCCTCTTCCAGATGAGGCCTTTACTTTGTATATACCTAAACCAAGATCCATCACAACTCCAAGCAAGATCTGGACCCTGCAAAAATCTAGAAATAGAACACGCCTCCCGGTACCTCAGCGCTCCTGCTCAATGGATTTCCTACATCTCCTGAAGCTTCTGCACGAACTGCAGCTGATGTAGATCACTAATTTGGACTATTTTCAATAGTATCTTCTTATACCTCTGCTGTCCTCTAGTTGTCCTTCAACTGTGACAGATAAGGCTTCCCCTTTGAATCTAAACAGGTTTCATTTTATAATTTGTTAAGCTTCACTCTGGAGGGAGGGATAGAGTTGGTCCCTTATATCCCTGTCTTCCCATGCTGCCCCCACTACACTGCAGCTCCGGCTGCAGACACCAAGGCCTCTCCCATGATCTTGGCATTTTTCAAGGTTTATTCCTTCAAGAATTTTTTCACTTTAGACTGTTTTTTGTTATCTTTTTTTATACCCTGGCCTACTGGGAGTGCGGCATTGCGCTCACGCTTGACCACTGTTTTGGGTATTGTGTTGATATGGCATGGTTTACTTGTTATTACAGCCTACTCATTACTGATAGCCACAATGTCACTCCCCATCTTTACATTCAGCTGTATATATCTCTTTTTAAGATGCACATACAGATGCTTTGCTTTTGGTTTAAGTCATTATGTCTATTATATTCCTGTAACGTAAAGGGTTTGAATTTGCTAAAGAAGCGGTCAGAAGGGAATTTAAACACTCCAAAGCAAATACTGTTCTGGTTCAGGAGACCCACTTCAAAAAAGGAAGCACGTTCATATTCACCCTTAAGCATTTTCCATTGACCTACTCTGCTAAAGGCACCTTAGGTAAAGCAGGTGTAGCCATCTTGATTACGAAAAGCTGCCAATCCGAGTATCATCCTCTATCTTGAATCCCCAAGGCAGATTTATAGTGTTAAACTGTCAGCACGGTAACACTCCCCTCACTATAATTAATATATACGCTCCTAATGCAAATCAGGTGGGGTTCCTCCAAAAATCTATCTCCCCCCTACTACACTCATCTCAGGCCCTTGTAATAGTAAGAGGCAATTTCAATCTGACGACGTCGCCTGCGAAGGATAGAAGATCGCTTTGAGGCCATCAACCCTCCAAACAGATTACAAAACATTCCAACACCTTTCGCTAATGGACCAGGGCCCATGGGCTCTTTGACATCTGGAGAATTCAACATCCCACATCTAAACAGTATTCCTTCTTTTCTCCAGTCCACCATATCTATACAAGAATAGATTATTTTTTCTTGTCACCATATTTGCTTAAACAGAGGTTTTCCTCAGACATTACCCTTAGTTCATGGTCTGATCATTCTTTTTTGCTATTGGATGTTATGCTTGACCAACCCCATACCCGCTCCTATCACTGGCGATTGAATGATACGCTGTTGAGACGAGCCAAGGTAACTTCTTCTATCTCCCTTAAGGATTTTTTTTTATTTAATCTTGGCTCTGTGTCTGATCCCTCTATCCTATGGGAAGCACACAAAGCCTTCATTAGTGGTAGATTTACCACAGGGAGGTTGAAATGCAAATTCAAAATGATATTTTCCAATGTTTTTGTAATGAAAAAATAAGTTTAATAAAAATCAAAGAAATAAATATATAGACACTTTTGTACCAGTATCTAGCTTTGCTGGTGGATAAAGACAGCTTCATCATTTGGTCATTGAAGTCTACACCTCCCATATTTAGATTATAGTCCTGGAAGCAGAGAAGCTTTTCAATAACACCAGATGCCATGTAAATTTGCACCGCTATATCTGGGTCAATGGAAGACATCATAAATACATCAAGTTTGTCCTTCCATTTTAATGCGAGTGGTTCTTCATTCCAAAAGCAGGATTTGTTCCCCTTTCAAAATGGGGTGTTAAGGAGCTGTTGGTGGAAGCCCCAATGATTAGGTCACATAGTGCCACAGCAAACAGTTTCTTGAAGGAACACATTTCTAAAAAGTGTTACTCTTGCAAAAAACTTGTCTACATACAAATGGTACCCCATGTTAAACAAGGTTGATAACAAGTCCCACACTGTCCTACCACTGCTCCCCATGTAGTAAGGCATCCGGGGGGGCATCTGGGGGCTCCAGATGGCAGTGTTTTCTCTCATAAATTCTAATGCAGCATGTATAGCTTGTGGTCCTCTCACAGAGCTGATACATTTTTTTGAACATATTAGAGCATGTTACAGATAAGTAAGCAAATAGTAAAGAGCGATTAACAATAGTTGACAGCTAAAGCAGATATATCGGCATATCAAAAACATGGGCTCTATGTCGGCATGAATATTAGCTATTTACTTGCTACTAAATATCCTGTAACAAAAAGAAAATTAGAGGCATAAGTGGCTGCATCAGTCCATAGTGTTCTATTAAAGGATGCAGAATGCTGTGGAGTGACGCTTATGTATCTAGGCTATTCAGAACTTCAAAAACAAGTGCCCTCCTCTAGAAATCTTTCTTGCTTATGGCTACATCATCAACGGCACAAAACAAACTTAGGGGATAGAAGGGATGGGGGAAGGAAAACAAAAAAAGAAGGGGGGGGGGCAGGATGAGGCATAAGATGAATCAGGTCTGTGGAACAATATGACGGCACTTCATTCTTTTTGTAATGTCCAGGTTAAGGGTTAGGTCTAAAAAAAGCTTTAAATTTGAAAACCGTGGTAGGTTTCCACCCTAATGGCCGGGCAAGGTACAGTTGTGTTCAAAATAATAGCAGTGTGTTGAAAAAAGTGAATAAAGCTCAAAATCTTTCTAATAGCTTTTATTTTCATACACACAAATGCATTGGGAACACTACACATTCTATTCCAAATCAAAACATGAAAAAAAAATATCAAATTTGTGTTGTTCCTCTAAAAAAATTGAAGAAAGGTGAATATTAGACTGTTCAAAAAAATAGCAGTGTTTGTATTCTTCTTTACAAACTCAAACATTCACTATATAAATTGAAAAATGTTTGAAGGTTTTGCTTTTCTTTGAATCACTTAATGACTATTTAGTTGTATAAGCAATGTTTCTGAGAACTGCTGTACATCTGTGTTGCATGGAGTCAACCAACTTCTGGCGCCTGTGAACGGGTGTTCCAGCCCAGGATGATTGGACTACATTCCACAGTTCTCCAGATACTACATTTTTGATGTCACCCCACACAATTTCTAGACCGTCAATCTTGTTGGTCTGGAACCAAGATGTTGCACATTTACTGGTGTGTTTGGGGTCGTTGTCTTGTTGGAACACCCATTTCAAGGGGATTTCCTCTTCAGCATAAGGCAGCATGACCTCTTCAAGTATTCTGATGTATTCAAACTGATCCATGATCCCTGGTATGTGATAAATAGGCCCAACACCGTAGTATGAGAAACATCCCCATATCAGGATGCTTGCGCAACCATGCTTCACTGTCTTCACAGTGTACTGTGGCTTGAATTCAGTGTTTGGGGGTCGTCTGACAAACTGTCTCCGGCCACTAGACCCAAAAAGAACAATCTTACTTTCATCAGTCCACAAAATGTTGCGCCATTTCTCTTTAGGCCAGTCAATGTGCTCTTTGGCAAATTGTAACCTCTTCAGCACATGTCTTTTTTTCAACAGTGGGACTTTGCGGGGGCTTCTTGCAGATAGCTTGGCTTCACATAGGCATCTTCTAATTGTAACAGTACTCACAGGTAACTTTAGACCTTCTTTGATCTTCCTGGAGCTGATTGTTGGCTGAGTCCTTGCCATTTTGGCTATTCTTCTATCCATTCGAATGGTAGTTTTTCGCTTTCTTCCACGTCTTTCCGGTTTTGGTTGCCATTTTAAAGCATTTGCGATCATTTTAGCTGAGCAGCCTATCATTTTCTGCACTTCTTTATATGTTTTCCCTGTCCAATCAATTTTTTAATCAAGGTACGCTGTTCTTCTGAACAATGTCTGGAACGACCCATTTTCCTCAGAATTTCAGAGAGAAATGCACTGTAACCAGCATGTACAACATTTGCTGCCTTCCTTCCTTAAATAAGGGCGATAATTGCCACCTGTTTTTCAAAGAATGAATGACCTCACTAATAGAACTCCACACTGCTATTATTTTGAACATGCCCCTTTCAATTAGTGATTCAATTACACAGAATCAGCAGCATGCATGTCATGACTGTTGGGTCTGTTGGATTTCTATTACTCTACTACACCTGCTAGTAAATTATTTGCCATGTAGAAATATCATTTCTACCAAAAACAGTGATTGATCAGGTTAGTGATGTCTGACTGCTATTATTTTGAACACAACTGTATACATTTGCGATGTATTGTTGGGCATAAACATTACTTTGGTTCACAATCAAGTTATAGAAGTCTTCTGTGAAAAACAGCTCAAAAAAGTCAAGAGGTTCGCTGTTTCCACCTGAACCCTGGGCTGGGCTGTGACTAGAGGTGTTAACAGGTGCTGCTAAATCTGTGGGCAGCAAATTAGGGTTCACAAGCAATTCTAGAAGGCTACTCTGAGCTCTACAGGCATGTGCTAGAATTCCTGGTGGTTGTGGTTACATTATGCTAGTAGTGCTAGCCACCTCACCAGCTTGTACTGCATTACTGGTGCTTGCAGCTTCACCAGTGCTGCAGTGCTGGTGTCTAAAAGGCCAGGATGTACTACATCGCTGGTGCTTCCCAGTTCACTAAATAGTACAGTGTTAGTACTTGTGTCCTGCTGCATTTGAGTATAATTATGTGGTTCTAGCACCTCAGCAACATGAGGTCGGGTACACCTGATTTTAGAAGGGGCCTCTTCACCATTGTCTGAGTTAGCTGTCAGTGTGCTGCTGCTTTCTGCAGGTTTATATCCGGAGTCTGATTCTGACAGTGAGGCCTCCCCTTCGCTCTCATCTGTCATGATCTGAATCCTGTACTCCTCTTTGCTAGTGTACCTTTTTCTTGGACATTTTTTGCACTAAATTTACAGGTACCTAGTGGTGACTATGGGAAAAGAGCTCCTGGATAGCATTCAGGGACTGCTTGAGCACTAGAAATAAAATTAACTGCTAGTGCTAACAGAGATCAGGCTTGATTTTGCTAACACTAACTAACAGGTTTTGAGGACAATGTATCAGAGGTGGTCAGAAAAATTATATTGACTCTGCACTTTTAGGTGGAGGTTTATGGGGAGGCTGGAGGAGTACCTACACATTAGCTGTGTGTGGGGAACTGTGTCAAACGCTTTTGCAAAATCCAATTATACCACGTCCACCGCCACACCTCTGTCCAAGGTTTTGCTCACCTCCTCAGAAAAAGATTTGTTTGACAACTTCTGTCTTTTATGAATCCATGCTGTCTGTTGCTTAAAATATTTTTTTACAGCAAGAACTCATCTACAGTATGTGGTCTTTTATTAAACTCTCCAGTATCTTCCCAACTATAGAAGTTAAACTAACAGGTTTATAATTACTTGGTAAAGATTTTGACAACTTTTTAAATACAGGCACCACATTGGCCTTATGCCAATCCAGTGCTACTATGCCAGTCATTGAAGAGTCCCTAAAAATTAGAAACAATGGCTTTGACATAAAAAATATGTGATAAACCAAATATCCACAAATAATAATGCAACTCTAAGCCCCCAAAAAATATACATAAATAAACAATACATAAATATATATAAAAAATTAAATTAATAACCATATTACATTATTTACTTTGTGCACTGATTAATTTATTGCATGTATATGGTGGTGGATGTAATAATATTATTATTAATTTAATTTTTTATGTATTTATGTATTGTTTATTTATATATATTTTTTTGGGGGGCTTAGGGTTGGGCTATTATTTCTGGATATTTGGTTTATCACATATTTTTATTTTTTTACAGTGTATTATTAATAGTAGCACCCAATCCTTATGTTTATGGTCTAAACACATTGGTGCGATGAAATTAGTTTAATGGTGTCTGTAAGTGGTTTTTAATAGACACCATTGGTTACTGATCTATAGGAATTTTCAAATAGCTTTGAAATGACAGAGCTCAATTCTTTCAGGACCCATAGGTGTATGCCATCTGCTCCAGGTTCTTTATTCACCTTTATTTTGTCTAAATATTTTTGGATCATATCAGTTATGAGCTAATGTGGATCATCTGGAGCTGTGTCAATACCATGCCCATTATGGACAAGAGCTCCCCCATGCTCCTTTGTATACACAGAGCTGAAGAAGGTACTTAATAAATTTGCCTTCTCTTTGTCACCTACTCTAGCTTTTTGGGGTTTGTCCTGCTATCCTTTGCAATCTGTCATTCGTTTTCAAAGGAAGGCTGGCCCTGGGTTTGAACACCCAAACAGATTTGCCAAGTTGGGTGAAGATGTGGGGGTGGCAGCCCTGGATGTCACTGCTATCCCTAACAGCTGGGAGGGCAGACCATCTGGGAGGGGTGGTGAGGATAGTGCAGGAAGGCCTAGACAGCTGGTGGTAGTAGGGGATTCTATAATCAGAAGTACTGATAGAATAATTTGTCGCCAGGATCGACTCAACCGAATGGTTTGCTGTCTCCCTGGTGCCAGGGTTAGGCATGTGGTGGCCCAGGTTGATAAATTACTGGGAGGGGCTGGGCATGACCCAGCTGTCTTGGTTCATGCCCAGAATACTTGGAAGGTGGAGGCTCCATAAGAATCAATTTAAAGAACTAGGCTGCAAGTTGAAGGGAAGGACCTCCAAGGTCATATTCTCTGAAATACTTACTGAACTCAAACAAAGATTGTTTGCATAAAAAAATATACTATACATTGTCACTGTACTAATGACACTGGCTGGGAAGGGGGTCACATCTAGGGGCAGTCAAAGGGTTAACTGTGTGCCTAACAATGTGTAATGTGTGTGATATGTGCTGTTTTACTAAATGATGTGTTTGTTTTTTTCTTCCTGCTTTTTTTTAGAGCACTATGTTCTCAGTAAACACAGGGCCATAAATAATTGGCTGGGATCTGCTGACCGGCTTGTGCTCTGTTGAATAAAAGCACAGAAGGGGTGAAAGGCATACACGTGTGCACCCTCAGCCTTGAATTGCTAGATCGTGTACATATATGTCACTTTGCCACAGTAAATTTGTGGTAGGCGGTTATATAAGCATTGCCCTCACCAGAGATGGCAACATCCAATCAGATGACCACAGGACATCATAGAGGAACTAGGTTCCTCATATCTTCCTTTCCCTTCTGCATTGTTACTCAAACCTAGCATAACCTAAAGAGAGGAGTACAGACTGCATTTGCCTACAAACTGCAAAATATATGAGAGCAGGTTTACCTGCCTAAAGATTAATAATACTGCTGATCCAGTCTATAGTACAACCCTGTGTGAAAGTGCTGGAGATCCCATTCACTCTGCTGCAGTTAAGTGACGCTTTTCCCCAGCCTATTACTGGTAAGTGAAAGGAGAACAGCATATTGATAGCCTCATCTCTTTGTCACTCTTCTTTTCTTCTATAAGCATGTTCCTTGTTAGCACTTGAGCACATGGACACTGCAGCACAGCTAATTGGCTCTATGACCTGCTTGACATCTTGAGCTTTGTTGTACATGAGACATGATAGCAGCTAAAATTCAGATACTTACACTGCATGTGTTTAAGAAAATAAATATAATATAATATGGGCAGCACAGTGGCTAAATGGTTAGCAATTCCACCTGGCAGTACTAGGGTCGTTGGTTCGAATCCCAGCCACGGCACCACCTGCCTGGAGTTTGCATGTTCTCCCTGTGCCTGCGTGGGTTTCCTCCGGGTACTCCAGTTTCCTCCCACACTCCAAACACTTGCTGGTAGGTTAATTGCCTCCTGTCTAAATTGGCCCTAGTATGTGTATGTATGTGAGTTAGGGATCTTAGATTATACGCCCCTTGAGGGTTAGGGACTGATGTGAATGTACAATATATATGTGTAAAGCACTGCGTAAATGGACGACGCTATATAAGTACCTTAAATAAATAATATTATATCAATAAACTCAGAGGTGTATTAATTTGTCTTTTGTTTCTGACTAGAATTGAGCTTTAATGTGTGTGCTTGTAAGCTACTGTAATTAGTAAGTGATATTAAACTTTTTTTAAAATATTATTTTAGAAATTGAGGTCCATGCTTACCTTCTATGTTTAGTTTTATTCTTTGAAAATGTTGCTTTGACCTGCTGGACAAAGATGTCCTGCAGATCTAACAATGACTTTTCCCTCCTCCCTGTTTCCAAATATCTCTTTTAGTTACCCATAGGCTGCTGCTAAGGGGACACCTGCATGTCAGCTGAGACCAGGATCAAGCTGTGCATGCTGTGATAGTAGGGGTTCTAGATCACTAGCCAGCTGTGCTTGTAAAAGAAAACAGTCTATATTTTTCAAAAAAAGACTAAAACAATAACAGCTTATTCATCAGCATGAAAAAAAAACTATTCCACAATCTCTGCAACAAAGCAAAACATCAGGTCACTGACAGCAAAATCTTGCCTCTCAACAGGGTTTTAAGACCCTGCCTGCTCCAAGTGCCCAAAGAAAAAGTCACAGTTCAGCAATGTCTCAGCAAACAGCACACAGCTCATTCTCATAAGTGTGTCCTGCTCCACACAACCCCTAATTGACATCTGATGGCTGTTTCTTGCCCTTTTCAGCCCTCTTTTGCAGGTGGGTTAATCCTTACAGGACTAATATACCTATAGACAGGGTTAGAGGTTCTTTTACACCATCAAATTTCTCCAAACCTCCAAATTCCAGGACCTAACCACCTTGGGAAAATTGGAAATCAGCTTCCCATCTCTACTGGCTCACCTTGGAACCCCTCATCCTGCATGGATGGGAATTCCTGAGTACTTCATACTGTTTCTTTTTGTCCCCCTTAGAGGGACCACAACCCAAACAATGGTGATGCATATCTCCCATCCTGGACCCAACCTTGGTGTACTGTACCCCCCCCCCCTTGCCACAGAGGTGAACGGAGCAACGTATGACACTTTGCAGAGTATCCTAAGTATATTGATGTTTTCCAGTCCTATGTTCCACCACAAATTTAAACTTTTGTAGAGACAAGAACACCTGGTTACCCTAGCATTTGTGTGTTTGTTCTGTTTCATTCAGGTCAGTGGGACATGGTCTGACACCAAATGGAAATCCCTGTCAAGGTGAAAATAGCATGGGAAATCTAAAGCCCACCTGGTGACCAGGTATTCTTTCTCCACTACAGTGGCTGTCAACTTCCTTGTCAGTAATCAACAGCTGAGATGGCCAGCTCTGTGTAGCTATCCATAGAAACTAAAACCAGACTATATATACTTAAGTAATTTCATTAATAGTAAACAAGATGCATCTACACACCAGTAAACATAAAAATACAACTGAACCACTACTATTTAACCAAAATCCCTAACTAAATAACAGGAAGCCCAGCTACAAACTAACTATACAAAATATGTACAAAAATGGGGAACACGGATAAACAGGATAAACTGGAGATGCAGGAAACACAAGAAGGGGAACACCAGGACTGGGATAAGGAACAAGGGGTGCTGGAATAAGACAGCAGGGTATAGGATGCAGGGCAAGAGTAAGATCAGGAGCAGGATAAACAGCGCTCTATCTGGCAGCAAGCAAAGCAAAACACTGATGTGAAGTGTACTAGCAGAGGAGAGACTAAATACTTGCCCAGCAGCTAGCATCCGGTGAGACTGATTACTAGAAACTGCTTGTTACTGGGAAACACCCACTGATGGACACTGGAACTACAACTTTTTTGCTCTGGAAAGCACAGTTCCATCTGCAGGTGATCCAGGTCCTGGTTTTCCTGCTGAGAAAGACTGTGGACTGTTCCTCCCTATTGATTTACTATGACAAAACAGCTCCTAAACCTCCACTGAAGGCATCTATTTTGACAATACATTCTTTAGAAAAATATGTAGTAATCGCCATTGGATACTGGCAAGAATAAGTTCACCTTTGGGAACATGTTACATGTTCATGCAGCTGCCACCTGCTGCCCCCCCCCCCCTCCTGTGACAGAAGTACGGGGAGAAGTTTCCTATACTAGCTGTCAGTTTTCAAACACAGCGCGGCCATGCAAGGCTCAACGCTCACGGCCGCATCATTCATTCACAATGTTCTGTGAGTGAATGGACTACAAGATCCAACAGCTTTAGTGGCTGTCAGCTTGCAGTCCTTAAAGAACTACCACGGTGCTGTGAGCACTGTAGTAGTTCATTGAGTCTTCCTGTCAGCAAGTATTGGCTTGCTCATATGGGATGTATGAGCAAACAGATAAACTGACAGTGTGCAAGAGACCTGCATGGCACCAGCGATCTGTTGATCACAAAAAAATAATAAATACACATTTGTTAACCTGCAAAATTATGTGCCTTTATTATTTTTTGTGGAAAGGCGAACTTATCATTTAAACTCCAGAAAAGTCCCCTCAGCATTGTCATTGCTCGTAACCATAATTGATTTCTTACCCTTCATCAAGTCAGTCAGTGCTGCAGCACCAGCAGTGAAACTGGGGAAAAACTGTTGGTAGTACCGAACTCCCAACTATGCCCTGTTTCTTTGTGATGGGGTGGGGCCAAGCCTGAATAGCCTCTACCTTGTTCATTTGAAGCTTCATCAAACCCCTACCCACAATGTACCCCAGGTCTCTTTCTTTAAAGCGTCTAACACAGTCTGAACTCAGAAATGATGGGTTTCCAGTCTGTACTGAAGATAACAATGTCAATAAGATAGACAGAATTGTACTTCTGATGAGGACATAGTGCTTTATCCATCTGGAAAGTAGCTGTGGCAGAGTGCAACCCAAATGGTATTCTTTTACTTTGGAAGTAACCCTCTGGGGTGGAAAATTATGTATTTTCTCTGGCTTATTTGGTTAACGGTATCTGCTAGTATCTCTTTAATGAGGTTTAAGATGGAAATATACTGGGCTGGTCCCAAGCTCTCTATCAGCTTAGAGTCCTGTTGGGCTTTGGTACCAACACAATTGGGCTTTACCATTCATTCTATGACTCTTCAATGATACAGAATGCAAGCATTTTCTGAACCTCCTCTGATACAGCTTTCCTGTGTGCCTCATGAAAGCAAATTTTTTTTGTATTATGACCTTAACATTAGGCTCCACTCACACTGATAAGACCTGACAGTTCTAAAAAGATTTCTCTATTCCTCTGTAAAAGCTATTTTGCCTGCTGAGATTGTGGCTGGAATAGAGTGATGGCAATTGGCTCTAGGTCCGCTCCTACAGGGGATTCTGATATAACCTCAGCCAGTGCAGCTACCCGCTCTGGGTCTTTCCAGCATTCTAATAATTTCACAAGGTATATTTCGTAAGGCTTATGCTTCACAGGTTGGTGTACTTTATATATTAACACCCCAAATGGCCCCTGCTATTTAGCCAGGAACTTACTCTTCACTGTGGGTATAAGCATGACCACCCAGTCCCCAACCTAGAACTGTAATAAATCTAGAAGACTGGTTGTATACCCTTCTCTAGGCTTCTTTTGCCTTCTATAAATGCTTCTTTACCAGAGGCATCACCTTAGCAATACTTTCAATGATATGCCTCACCACCATGTAAAGATTCACTTTCCCAGGTTTCTCTGAGCAGGTCCAGCAACTCTCAAGGTCCTTAGCCTGTACACCAAGTCAAACAGGGAAAACCCATTAGATGACTGAGGTTTATTTCTGATGAGAAACACTGGGAGTAAGCAGTCTCAATCTTTTCCAACTATTTGTACAATGCTCATGAGAATAGATTTTAATTTTTGTTGAACCAATCAACCAGCCCATCTGTTTGTGGGTGATAAACAGATGTACGCAATTGTTTAATCTGGAACAACTTGCCCAAGTCTGTCATCATCTTCAACATAAATTAAGTGCCTTGGTGTGTCAGGATTTCATTGGGGAATCCAGTTCTTGAAAACATGTTAAATAGTTCTTGAGAAATCACTTTTAAGGGGGTTTTCTTAGAGGGCCCACCTCAGGATACCTCACTGCATATTTAAGTACCACAAGGGCATACTGACCCCAGACCAATTTCACAGAGTGTCCTACCGGACCCATCACAATACCCCGGTAATTGGTACAGGCAAGAAGTTACTAAAAAGCAACACTTGAGCAGTTAGCTGACAAGTGGGACAGAAAAAACAGTACTGGTTTACCTCAGCAGTGACACCCAGACAGTAAAACCAGTCTGTTATCTGTGCCTCTGTTTTCTTGGCCCCTAGGTGACCTCTCAATGCCTCACTGTGAGCCAAGTCAAGTAACATGCGTCTAAAAGACTGAGGGGAAAGTCCATCTACAATATTCCTTTGAATACTTTGTCATACAAACAACTGGGAAACACAGATTTCCAAATGAATTGGAATTCTTGGTTACAAGGGTAGGATCTTACTCCCATCCTATGACTATGGTTATAAAAGTCAATGCAGTTTTGCATGTCTAAGGCACCCTGGCAAACAGCATTGGTAATACTTTATATGGTGTAGTTTAATAAACAATCAATTATATCCCTTCTAGGTCATAAGTGATAATTAAACCAATCAGCTGCTGTGCAACTATAGTAGTTGAAAGAATAAACAGAAAAAGCAGCGCTAAAAGAAATTTCAATAAATAAACTCAATATTCCATACTGTGAATAAATAGACTCAACATCACAAACTGTAAATAAATAGTACACAAACAATAAAATTATTGATCAAACACAAAATGTGTATAAAAGTGATCACACAAATATACTTAATTAATTGTATAAAAGTTAACTGAAAATGTGTATTCCAGAATCTTGTCAAAGTAAAAAGGTTCAACTAAAAGGTTGTGTATACCCAAAACAGATCAATTCTTCAGTGTGAGTGAAAGGCCACAAATTCCGCAGAAATGGTAGTGTTCCACCATAGATAGAAGATGCCATCACCCAATGATCCAATTAAACAGATGCCTCTTACCAGATGCGATGGGCCATTAGATTATAAATGGTCAGAACATGCTTAGAATCAGTATCCACCAATGGCTCCACCAGGGATTCACTGACATCCATGATTAACACAACAGGACAAAAAATTACACTTCCATAGTGAAGTTTAACCACTAGCCTACAGGGCACTTATACCCCCTTCCTGCCCAGGCCAATTTCCATCTTTCAGCGCTGTCACACTTTGAATGACAATTGCGCGGTCATGCAACACTGTACCCATATGACGTTTTTATCATTTTTTTGAGACAGATAGAGCTTTCTTTTGGTGGTATTTAATTACCTCTGGGATTTTTATTTTTTCTTAAACAAACCAAAAACCACAGAAAATTTTGAAAAAAAAAGTTTTTTCTTAGTTTTTGTTATACAATTTTATAAATAAGTGATTTTTCTCCTTCACTGATGTGCGCTAATGAGGCTGCAGTGATGGGCACTAATAGGCTGCACTGATGCACACTGATAGGCGGCACTGATGGGCACTCATGAGGAGGCACTGGTAGGTTGCACTGATGGGCATTGACAGGCATCACTGATGGGCACTTAAAGGCAGCACTGATACATGACACTGATATATGGCACTGATAGGCAGCACTGGCTGGCACTGATAGGCAGCACTGAGTGGCACTGTTAGGCAGCACTGAGTGGCACTGTTAGGCGGCACTGACTGGCACTGATAGGTGGCACTGATGCGCACTGATAGGTGACACTGACTGGCACGGATAGGCGGCACTGATTGGCAGCACTGATAGGTGTCACTGATTGGCATTGATAGGTGGCACTGACTGGCACTGATGGGTGACATTGAAAGGCAGCTCAGATGGGCACTGATATGTGGCATTGATGTGCACTGATATGTGGCATTGATGTGGCACTGATGGGCACTGGCACGTGGCACTGATGAGCACTGACTGCTGTTACTGATGGACACTGACAGGTGGCACTTCTGGGGCCACACTGATCATCAGGGCACACTGATCATCAGTGCCCTGATGATCAGTGTACATGTCCCCTCCGCGGAAAGCCGATTACTGGCTCTCCTCACCTCTCGAGCTGTCAACGTGACAGCTCGAGAGGAGAGAAATGCCGATAACCGGCATTTCCGTGTTTACATGTGATGAGCTGTGATTGGACACAGATGATCACATGACCGAGCCGACATCTTTGGCTCTTTCCGTGATCCGCTGTGTCCCTTGGCTCCCTGAGCCGCACATGCGCTGTGAGAATGGAGGGACGTCATATGACATCCTATCAGAACGAGAGAACCACCTTGCGCCCGTCATTGTACATTTATTGTACTAACCTTGCAATAACATTGAAGCAACAAAGCTCCACGGTGTATGTAAAGAAAATAAAACAAACCATATTGTAGCAGGCTGATAGCTTACAGCAAAAAAAACTTGAGTGGTTTGGTTTATTGTAATTTATATTTTGAATTTTTTTTTTGTTGATCAAGTTTTTTGTTCCCTTTACATGTTTATACTTATATCTAGCACACTCCTAGTCAGGTTCTAGGATATGTATTGTTAGGTTAAGCATAGCTGTGTTTTTCTGCTTACTGGGGAGCCTGTCAGTGTGGTATTCTGCTTAACAGAGTGTCGTGATTGTTTAGTCAGGTCTGCTCATGATGCTCTGGTGTTATTAGTTTGTCTGAATTCTGGCCACCTTCAGGAAGCTATGAGAGCCTTCCAAAACATGGGCAGGGGCTAGGCAAATGAACAGCATGAATATTAATACAGCTCTGGGCAATTGCAGGGGAGGGTGGCCCAATTGCAGCTGGGAGTGGTATTTATGTTCTGTGAGCACATGGGTTCAGTGTCATTCCCGGGAGTGGATTGCACCAAGCCAGGCTGAAGGCAGTCTTGGCTCACCTGGCACTTGCTGCCATGTGGCCTCAGGTGGGTCAACTTGAGGGTCTGAATTAGAGAGAGGGACCCTGGTTCCACAGTAAGCTGACTAAGGGGAGCTGTCTGCCAAAGATCTGTCTGATATCACTGGAGAGAGTCTCTTGGAAGATTGGAAGGAGGTAACTATTCTGTCCTTGGACTTGTGAGTACAGACACTGAGAGATCTTGGGGACTCTGTGTGTGCCTACCCCTCTGATGCTTGATAGTCAGCGAGGGTCTGAGAAAGGGAACACTGGCTAGTGTTCTGAAAAGTTTGTCCAGTGGATGCTACGGCAGAGGACTTGCTCATTTGCTATCATTTATAGACTATCACAGTCTGCCGTAATGGGCCTGTACCTGAGGAACTCATCCCTGTTACTACTACTACAGCTGAAGGTACTTGGCTCACTCCAAAAACTACTTGCAATATGTTACAAGGAAGTCTGCTATCTGCTTTTAGCTGAGACTTCTATGTTGCTCAACTGAGAGATACATTCAGATGTCCTCAATGTGAATAGTTCTAATTTTGGAGTATCCTACTACAATTCCCCATCCCTATCCCCTGTTCTACAATAAAACTCCAAAAACAAACAACCCCTAGACTGGTCATTATAGACAACAAGCAAAAGTGTGTGTGCGAGTTCCTGAAGGGGGGAAAAAAGGGGAAACCGAGGCAACATACAGGTGGCCCTCGTGAGGGTAGCACTACATACTGTATATTAGATACGTTTAAGATGTGCATACTAGATAGCAGTGCACATCTCATTCTGAATGCTTACTAATGTCACCAATGCATTATACTGTAACTCGGTCTATTGCTTTATTATACCTGTTCATACCTGTAAAGCACTGGATTTATAGCAATATGCTTATATTTATTAATACTTGAAAAATGTATTGAAACTAAAACACTGAGGGGTTAATAATTGATCAAAAACTTCACCCTGGACTTCGGTGACTCGTTATAACAAATCACTGTTGACTGCAAGGTGTGGAAACCTTCTTCAGCCTCAGGAACTTGTGATACCTCATTAAACCTTGTGACTTACATAGTATGAAGTACCAATTACCACAATCAAACATACAAAATAACACCATTACGGAAGTAATTCCACGGACGTTGCCAAAGCACAAAATGTTGTTACGAAATTTTTAACTTGTGGTAGCCTCAAGCACAATTTGACATTTGCCACCATCTCTTTCTAAAACCATTGATTTGCTTTTTAGTATTAATAAAAGAAATGTAAAAGGAAATAAAAGGGGGGATGGCAGCAATCTCTTTTAATGGAATGTACCACATTGTCCAATAGAATGAGTTATGAATATAAAAATTTGCTTTAACATTCTCTACTTGTAAATGGCAAAATAGGTCAAAAGTGGTATACAACATTTCATATAAGGCAAAATGTCAGAGATAGCAGACACAAAGAAAGTGTAGTCATTGCATAGCAAACATGACCAGTCACTTATTTTTTTTAGCCCAACCACAAACAAGATGGATGGTGGAATCCCTCGACTGCCACATTGCATTCTGACAGCTGCACCCTCTTCTGTCATAATACACTGATCAGCAGCTGCAGATCTGTAAAATATTTCCAAAATGTCCCTTTGACAGAAGCCAGTCAAATAATCGACTTGTGAACAACATTTGGCTAGTCCCTGCTGAAATGGCTGAGTTTTGATCTGTATATGGTCAGCTTTACATACATGGCTAGGTTAAAAAGGCATTCCTATTACCATTGCTAAAAAAATACATTTAACTCTTTTATCTTATAATTGAGCATTCTATAATGAACAAATGAAATATTACTGACAAAATAAATTTGTAAAAATTTGTCAAAGCCTGAACATCTCATTATTCACTTACTCAGAAACATCATAGTGATGGAGAGTATTTCCCAGCAGTTGTATGTGCCCATGGTGTGCAGAGGACTACAAAGGATGCAACCTGCTGAGAGATGTAAGGGTGCAGCCTGTGCAGCAACAAAAAAACTCTTCCTTATATTAACCACAGCTTCCTTATCACAGAATCTTTGCTCATAATATCTGTTACTGGCTGATTCTCACCAGTTTGTGCTTTTATTTCTAGTACACTTTAACAGTATCCTACGTTGTTATTATATAGTATAACCTGCCTACAATTGAACCTTTTTCCCGCCGAGCTATAGCAGATACTGTATACTGCTACAGGGCAGCAAGGGTGCGCAAAATCACGTATATATACACGTGACTTTGCATCTTTGGGTAGGGGGCACTCGCGCCCTACCCGTGCCCCTGTTCGCGGCCTTGGATGATCGGTCCCTGTCCTATCCTGTCCCGTGTTGACAGTTACACAGGACAGGATATGATGTCAATCTTCTCTGCCTGGGCACATCCCGTCCCAGAGAGAGAAGACACAGTAAATGTGAGTAAAACAGCACATACTTACAGTCAGAACACATCTAGGTCACATTTAACCCCCTGATCACCCTCCCCCAGTTAACCCCTTCACTGCCCTGTCACCAGTGTCATTATTTACAGTGTACAGATTTTTTACTGATCACTGTATTAGTGTCGCTGGCGACTTCCGATAGCGTTAGCGCCCCTCCCAGATAGCGCCAGTTTGCCCGCTAGTACACCAGTAATCACATTTAACTCCTGGATCGCCCCCCCAACTTAACCCCTTCACTGCCCTGTCACCAGTGTCATTATTTACAGTGTACAGATTTTTTACTGATCACTGTATTAGTGTCACCGGCGACTTCAGATAGCGTTAGCGTCAGTTAGTGTCCCTCCCAGATAGAGTCATATTGCCCTCTAGTACACCAGTACTCACATTTAACCCCTTAATTGCCAGGAACACGCTCACTTGCAAACCTCCATTGCTAGTATAGTGTCTGAACGGATCAATATCTTTGATCAGATCTGCACTATACCAGCGTTCACATTAGTATAGCGTGCCCAAAAATGCAGCGTTAGCAGGATCAGCCCTGACACATGCCAGCACCTGCGTTTAGTCCCTACATTTACCACCCCCTTTTCTCCCCCAGCAAGTGCAGTGTCAGTAGATCACTGTCACTTGATACATTACATACAAAACTGAAGTGTTCACAGAATCAGGCCTGATCTCTGTTAGCACTTGTCGGTAATTTTTTTGTAGTGGTTCAAGCAGTCTCTGACAGCCAGGCACTCTTTTTCCCGTGAGTCGCACTAGGTACCTATAATTTTAGTGGTCAAAATGTCCAACCAAAGGTACACTAGTGAAGAGGCCTACAGGATTCTGAGCATGTCAGGTGAGAGCAAAGGGGAAGACTCACTGACAGAATCAGCCTCAGAATGCAAACCTGTAGACAGCAGCGGCACCCTGACAGATAGCTCAGATTATGGAGAAGTGGTCCCTGCTAAGATCAGGTGTACCCGACCCCATTTCCAGGTTACTGAGATATTTCAAATGCATTATGACGCTCATATGCAGCAGAGTGCCAGTACTAGTGCCGCTCTACCTTTTGGTGAACTGGCGAGTACCAGTAACCTAGTACATCCTGATCTTTTTCATACCAGCACTGCAGTATCACTTGGTGATGTGGTGAGTCCCATAAGTGCAGTACAAGCTGGTGCGGTGGTGAGCACACGTAGTGTCCTGCGGCCACCAAGAATTTGCACACAGGCCCGTAGAGCCCATAGTGTCCTTCCGGAGGTGCTTGCAAATCCCGATTGGCAGCCCACAAATTCTGCAGCACCCATACTTCCCCCATTCATTGCCCAACCAGGAATTCAGGTGGAAACAGCAAATTTAAATACTCCTCTTGATTTTATGGAGCTGTTTTTCACAGAAGATCTGTATTCATTGATTGTGGATCAAAGCAATTTATATGCACAACAGTTTATTGCCATCAACCCAAATTCAAACCTTGCCATACCAATCGCATGGAAACCCATTATGGTTTCTGAATTTAAAGTTTTTTTGGGCCTAACTCTCAACATGGGCATTACTAAAAAAAGTCAATTGCAGTCGCATTGGTCCACAGACCCGATTCATCATATGCCCATGTTCTCTGCTGCCATGGCAAGGACTAGATATGAGAACATAATGCATGTTATGCATTTCAGCAACAACACACTCAGTCGTCCTCGGGGTGACCCTGAATTTAACCAGCTCCACAATATTCGGCCCCTCGTAAATCACCATAACCAGAAATTTGCAGCAAAACATTTGCGCTGATGAGTCCCTCATTAATTTTTCTGGCCGCCTTGCATTCAAACAATTTATCCCCAGCAAGCGTGCCAGATATGGGGTCCAGCTGTATAAGACCCGTGAGAGGGCAACAGACTACACATATAAGTTTCGGATTTACGAGGGAAAAGATAGTTACGTGGAGCCCCCCGGATGCTCAGACTACATGGGGAGCAGTGGCAAGATAGTTTGGGATTTGGTGTCACCCTTTTTCCATATTTTCCACTTATATGTGGACAATTTTTATTCAAGCATGCCACTATTTAGACATTTGTACAATTGTGGAATTGGTGCATGTGTATCAAGGTCCTACCTTTCCTCAGGGCTTGTGCTGCTCCATGTGCTGGCATCCATCTTAGGTCTGCAAAGCATTGTGGGATCCTTTATGCTTTCAGCCCTCTGCGGCTCCTCCCAGGAGGTGGCGGCTTATTACATTTAAGTCTGCTGTTTGCAGCTGTCCTTTGCATTCGTGTCCTGTCTGTTGCACAGCAGCAAGCTCCTGTTCGGTTAACTCTTTGCTCTCCTGGATACTGACTCGGCTTTGGCTAAGACTCCTTCTGGCTTCTGACCCCGGCTCTGGCGACCATTCTTCCTGGCTTCTGACCCCAGCTTTGGCTACGATTCCCGCTGGTTCTCGACTTGATTATCCTGGAAGATGACCTCGGCAGGAGAACTTCTGTCCTACCAAGTCATCCGCTGTTGCTGTCGGACTTGCATAGACTTTGCCTTGTTTCTGTGTAAATAAACCTACCTTTAATCACACATCCTTGTGTGTCTGGCTCCTCGCTCCCTGACACTGTGGCATTGTGTGACCTAATCGCCAGGGCTTCCCCCAACAGCTTGTAAATACCCATCTTAGAAAGGCTGAAAAAGCCTGCTTGAGAAATGAGGAATTGCTCACAGTGAAGTGGAAGGACAAACGGGATGTTTTCGTCCTGTCTTCCATTACCGCAGATACAGCCATCCAAATTACCAGGGCAGCTGGTGTTGTTTAGCCCCTCTGAGTCCACGATTATAACCTTAACATGAGAGCATGATCCAGGGGAGGAGCCTGAGTATGGCTCCGAATGGGAGATCGAGGTGAGATCTCCTGACACCATGCTCCACCCGCGTTCCGCCGGCGGTCCTGTATGAGGCGGGGAAGCAGAGAGGGGTACTTGCCTGCTGCAGTGCTGGCGCCCTGAGAGGTGCCGGTCCAGCTCCCACAGACTCTGGCATGCTGGCTGGCGTGCTGGGTGGTGCGGTGGTGCAGGCTGAAGCCGAGGGACAGGAGGAGTAGGAGAGTCCTGGGAAGCCGGAGCCCATAGGATGCTAGGCGGCCACGTGATCAGCCGCAAAGGAGCTCTGGAACAGAGAGCTGCCGGCTGGTATATGCTATGCTATGGGAGGAGAGGATATACAGCTTTGATCTTCCCTCTCTCCCCCACCTCCAAAGTGATTAATCCCTCTATGGAACTGCTGCAGAAGTTGGACCTTGGGGAGTCATTAAAGAAGAACCTTACCGTGGAAAGAAATGAAGACCTGAGAAACCATTCTGTGCAACCCCCCACCACCATCAGGAAGATCCTCAGACGCCGCCACCACCAGAAGGGAAGAAGTTGGAGAAAATGGGTGAGTGAGAGCGGCAGAAGAGTATGGAGTGTGACAAATGTTAAAAATGTCAAACGAGATTGAAGAAAAATATTGATGAATATGGATGTAGGGGTTGCCTTTTGGGGTCAGCAAAGAGATAACGGAGGGACTTGCATCTAGAAGATCTGAAAAGAACTTTATTTTACATAAGGGAGGTAATGAGGGAGAGGGGCGGAAAGAAGATAAGGAGGTTTTAAAGGAGAGGAGGAGGAGAGAAGACAAGATAAAAAGAGAATATTTTGCTGGAGGATTTGCCTCTTGAATTCCTGGGATACTGGAAATTATTAAAATAAAGAATAAAGGAACAAAAGGTGGTATTTTTTTTTTCAGCTGGCGATGGGCTTTCATGTAAAAGCAATCCTAGTGGCTAGTTAGCTGCAGGATTGCTTTTACAAGCAGCGGGAGAAGATGCACCCCCTCCCTCGCTGCCTTTCACAGCCTTTTCGGGCAGTCCCGTGCCATCGGGGGAACCTGAAAATGCAGCCGGGGTTTCTGCCAGCTGACCATAGAGCTGATAGGAGACCGGAATGGTGCCAATCATCTCTATAGTCTAAGAAATCGGAAGCTATGAGTATTTTATCACTTCAGTTTTGCAGGAGATATAAACAGCGCCATTTGTAAATTGGGAAAGCATCTGATTACACCGATCTTGGTTTGATTAGATAATGTAAGGGCAGAGGAAATATCTAGAGTCTGATAGACCCCAGATTTCTCAAAAAAGAATATATGACAATGTCCATTGAAGTTACAGGGGATATTTGAATTCCCTGTGATAGCATTAAAAGTGAACAAAAAAAAAATTAAAGGGACAGTGTACAAATAATTAAAAAAATCAAAATAAATGTATAAATAAAATTAAAATAAAAGTACCCTCGCCCCTCACGTGTGCGCACACCTGCGTGCGCAAGAGTTGCCTCCATGCCAGTATGTAAACAGCGGTTGCATCATGCATGTGAAGTATCATGCATGTGAAGTCATGAACGTCAGATCAAGGGCAATAATTCTAGCACTAGACCTCCTCTGTAAATCTAAAATGCTAGCTTGTAAAGGCTTTTAAAGCGTTGCCTATGGATATTAAAAAAGTATGCAATTTGTCGCCATTGCACGGGCCATGCGCAGTTTTAAAGCATGTCATGTTTGCTATCTATTTACTCAGCATAGCATAATCTTTTTTGAGTTACCAAATAATTTGCCAATATATTGTGTTTCTGTGCATTAAAATAAAGAAAAGTGTATTTTTTTTCGAAACAATCGCATTTTAAAAATCGCTATGTACTATGTGACATAAAAAATTTCAGCACCCACCATTTTATTCACTATGGTGTCTGCTTTAAAAAAATATACAATGTTTGAAGGTTCAAAGTAATTTCCTAGCAAAAATACTGATTTTTTTTTTTCATTTGAACAAAAAGTGTCAGAAAAGGCTTGGTCTTCAGGTGTATATATATATACACAACCTTTTTGTGAATTATAAAAATAAATTAATAAAATACAAAAATAAAAATCAATTTTCAAATTCCAAACATATAATGTGCAACAAAATCCCACAAATCCAAAAATTGTCCAAAAAGAAGTCCAAAATAGTGTCCACAAATATCCCAAATGTATTCACTCTTTTCCTCCACTGAAAGGATTGGCTGCTATTTCATCCAAAACGCACCTCGAAATAAGATATAAAAATATCTAGTGCATTACCTCAATAATAATAAAAATAACAAAAATCACCCCGTGCAACCAAAATACACTTCAAAAACTTATAGTGAGGAAAAGAAAAAAAAAAAATATATATATATATATATTAAATTAATTCCTTATAGTGCATATAATCACACATATCAAACTGTGAACACTCTGTGATCACTGCAAATCAGTGTCTACCATCAACCAGCACACAGTAGTACTAGGTACTATTACCCTCTTATGAGTATTGAAAATGCTCAGACACTATTATGGAATAATGTTCTTCCACCTCATCTTCCAAGTTAGTTACTTTCTTTCCAAAGTTCTCAGAGAGATAAACAGGGTCTCGGGGCTAGTGTTTCAAGTATATAAATCACTTTTTATTCAACACTTACATGTAAAATTAGAAATATCAGCTCCAGACATGGTTAGAAACTTCTCCAACCAAACATCATGTGTTTCAAACCAACAAAATGGCCGCAGCGACACTTCCGGTCTACGTACGTGCGCCTTGACGTCACTCCCTAACGCGTTTCGTCACTTCCGGACTTCGTCTGAAGGGATAAAGACGTCCCACTTGCCGCTCCTTATATGCCCATACCTCCTAATGACTCGAGGCTCCGACCGCCATTTTTCAATGGGGAAAAACAGCGACATTCGTCCCCATCACAATCCACATATACTAGCAAATCGGCCTTCGTATAAAACGGTCCAAGCAGTGCACAATACCCAGGAATGTCACAAGATTATATGTATAAAAACATATAATCAAACTATTTCAACATACTAACGGCCTATTCTTCACTTTTAAAACCAAATACATACAGACAGATATTTCGATCGAATTATACATAAATAAAACTATTGTTATCCCAATACTAAATTTACCTATTAACAATCAAATAATTTTTATAAACAATATTCATAATAATACTAATAGCCCCTAAATAATCAGTTATTATAAACCTATCCTATATTCACATATATCCTAATATTATACTCCCTCTAGTGGTAGTTCCAAATTATCAATTCTTCTCATCCCTCACTCAATTAATTTTACAGAATTCTTAAAATTCATATAAATACTCCCCTCTAATAATTTCGAATTAATTAATCCTTAATCCCAGATAACCTATACCAATATATTAATATATAAACACCATATGAAATATGAAAATTCATACTCAAACCTTCATAAGATAAAATAAATAAATAAAATAAATTATTAAATAAAAATATATTACATTATAAAATTACCTGAACTTCATTTCATTATATCTAAAATGAAATAAAATATGAAAATTCATATTCCAATAATGATCCTATAAAATATAAATTGTTATCATAACACTATTATTATAAAATATATTGTAAAAATCTAATCTCATATTATTTATTCTCATATTACTTTCTTATTTTCTTTTTCTACCTTTATCCGACATCAAAAATTAAAAATAACACTTAAAATTAAAATTAAAATACCCAACCCCTAAAAAATAGAAACATAAAATCTTTTCAAAAGTCTGAAATAAAACAATTTAGGTCTAATTCTATATTTAGACCCCTCGGTTTCAAAGTATTCTTGTTCAAACATTTTTATTAACAATAAAGCAGAATGGAACAAACGAGGAGACATTGCTAATGTACAATGGACATGGAAGTGGCAATAGGACATAAAAAATGAATGAGAATCACAGTACAAATGTCTATATGCTACTAGCATAAACAGGTAGATAAAAGTTGACAATAAAAGACATTATTGTTCCAGCCAATCAAAGTAATGTCTCCCGAGTGCATTAAAGAAATAGGGGGAAGTTTGAAGGGGGGGACAGGCCGGGGTGGAAGGGGGGAGAGGGAAAGTGGAACAACAACCATGACTCCATGAGCGTTCAACAAGTTTACAACAGCCCCTGCGTGCTACGTACAAAGGGCTATTGATTATATCCAAAGCGCATAGTATACAAATCAGGGGAGAAGGAGTGATTTGTCAAAGTTAGGGGGGAGGAAGCGCTCTACCCAGGGGCTCCATATGCGCAAGAATTTAGGAATCGTGTCAAGAATTGTGGCTTCCACCTTTGCATGTATCATGGCTTGTGTTATTCTAGTTTTGATGGCCGCGATACTCAAGGTGGGGGATTTCCAAGATTTTGCTATAACCTGCTTAGCCACCGTCGTAACTTGCATAATGAGCTTAAATTGCGAATTGGAGATGCCAGGGGGGCATTGATTGAGTAGGGCTATTGTTGGGTCGGGTTGTAGGGTGATAGTGCTAAGTGTAGATATCATGGTGAAGATTTCACCCCAAAAGGTTCGGGCTATTGGACAGTCCCACCACATGAGGTAATGCGTTCCTGGGTCCGTACAGCCTCTAAAACAGTTGGGTGAGTAATTAGGGGTAAATTTTGCGATTCTCGCCAGGACCAAGTACCATCGGGTTAAGACTTTATAGTTCGTTTCCAATGCTACAATGTTCTGTGAGGATGATTTTGTGTTGGCCCAAATGCGGTCCCATTCAGACGGGTCAAATTTCTTTCCCATATCCGCTTCCCACTTATGGGTATACAGAGGGGGGGACGCGGTAATCGAAGTGGTGAAGAGTGAATATAAGCAGGAGATAAGCCCACGTCTATGAGGGTCTTTGTCGCATGCTCGTTCAAAGAAAGACATGGTGTCTGGCCGAATGGTTATTGTGGTATAGGGGGCGTAAAAGTGTTGTAGCTGCAAGTATCGGAATATCTCGGAGGCTGGGAGGCTATGCGTTTCCCACAGCGAGGCAAAGGATTTGAACTTATTCCTCTGTAGGAAATGATGTGTACGGAGTAAATTAGCAGAGGACCAGGCTTTAAATAAAAGGGATGTCTGCCAAGCTGGGGGGAAAGCTGGGTTTCGCAGGAACGAGAGCATAGGATTATGTGGTGATTGGAGAAGATAACGGGTTTTCAGTTTGTCCCATAAGGATAGAAAGTGAGAAGTGATGGGGTTGGTTATAGAGCGGCGGTCTATCGGCCTCAATCAGAGTAAGTTTGCTGTAGATAAGGGGTCACATTCTATCGATTCAAGCGCAACCCATTGAGGGATTTCAAAAGTTGCATGGTATTTAGGCAACTGGGCTAAATGCGCTGCCTGATAATATTTGCTAATATCAGGTAGGCCCAGCCCTCCATTGAGCTTAGGGCGATAGAGGGTGGAGCGAAGTATACGAGGACAAGTATTGCCCCATACATAGGAAAAGATGCGACGCTGCAGTGTGCAGAGGTAATGAGGAGGTACTGGGACAGGGAGGACTCTAAACAGATATAAAATTTTTGGGAGGATTGACATCTTGATAACTGCTATTCTGCCGAGCCATGCGAGGGGAAGGGAAGACCATTTGGTCAGAAGGGTTGAGAGGTGGTTAAGCATCGGAAGATAGTTAGCTGTGTAAAGGTCTGATAATCTAGGAGTCAGTTTGATCCCCAAGAAAGGGATATGACACTGTGACCATGGGAATGGTAAAATCTGCTGCAAGTGCGACAACTCTATAGGGGGGAGAGAAATGTTGAGTGCTGTTGATTTATTAGGGTTTATTATTAGGCCCGAAAGCGCGCCAAATGTCTCAAGGAGCCGGAGTAAGGAAGGGGAGGAAGTTAATGGGGATGTGAGAAAGAGCAAGACGTCATCTGCAAAGAGACATAATTTATGATGCGTGCCCCCTATTTCGAGTCCCTTAACATCCGGGTTAGCTCTGATTAAGAGGGCCAGGGGCTCTATAGCCAGGGCAAAGAGCAGGGGGGACAGAGGACAGCCCTGTCTCGTGCCTCTGGAAATCGGGAACTGAGCTGATCTGTGCCCCAGATACCTAATTCTGGCCGAAGGTTTTCGATACAGCGAAAAGATCCAGGTTAAGAAGTGTGGACCAAAACCCCAACGATGCAAAATATAGTTGAGGTATGGCCATGAGACTGTATTGAATGCTTTCCGAATATCTAGGGAGAGGAAACAGGCAGGGATATTACGAGACCTGGCTAAGTTTGCTATAAGAGATGCACGCCTGATGTTATCTCCTGCTTGTCTAGTTGGGATAAAGCCCACTTGGTCGTTATGAATTAGAGAGCCAATACATAAGTTAAGACGCGAAGATAGGATTTTTGCTAACAGTTTGATGTCAATATTAAGAAGAGATATTGGCCTGTAATTGCACCACTGCGTGTCATCAGAGTTCGGCTTTGGGATCATTGAAATGTTCGCTTGCACTGTTTCGTGGTTAAAGGTTTGGCCAGATAGTAAATCGTTAAAAGCGTTAGTAAGGATGGGAGTGAGGAGGTGAGCAAATTTCCTATAATAAGTGGCTGAGAAGCCATCCGGTCCTGGGCGTTTCCGTAATTTTAGATTTTTAATAGCGTCTAAGGTTTCAGTAGGAGAAATAGGTCGCTCAAGCACCGCTAACTGGCACTCTGAGAGTTTCGGGAAGGAAATGGAAGTTAGAAGGGTATCAGCTTGTGCGGGGTCAAAAGGTGTGGAAGAAGAGTAAAGCTGTGACAAATGTTTATGGAAAGTCTGTAGAATGTGTTCTGGGTTACTAGTGAGGTTGCCAGAGGAGGAGCGAATCCGGATAGGTTTAGTGGGTTGGTCGAGCCTACGAAGTGAGAGGGCCAGGAGTGTATTGGGTTTATTTGCCCTAGTATAATATTTATGTCTAGATCTACGGAGAGACAGTTCCACTTGATCTGTGAGAAAAAGATCTAGAGCCAATCTAGATCGCTCTAAGGCTTCACGATTGGCGGGCGTAGCAGCCGCCTGGAAAGTTTGATGGGAACGATCATAGGTTTGCTCCAGTAAGAGACATTGTTGCCTTTTGGTTTTATTTAAAAAGGATGCTTTGCTAATGCAGAACCCTCTCAATACCGGTTTATGCGCTTCCTATAACAGGAGAGGGGATATATCAGGAGACTGGTTAAGAGTGAAATAGTCTTTTAGGGCTGCTTCAATTTCTAAACCGTGAGCTGGGTTTGCAAGCAGGTTATCATTAATGACCAAAAGGGGATTCAGTGGGAGATGGGGCTAACGAGGCCATAGCCGTGAATACGGCGCAATGGTCAGTCCAAGGGATTGGAATTATTTCAGAGGTCAGAAGCCTAGGGGAAGAGGCAGTAGTAATGAATATATGGTCTATCCTGGAGAATGACTGGTGGGGATGAGAATAAAAAGTGTATTGGCGTTTAGTCGGGTTGAGTTCCCGCCATGTGTCTATCAAAGAATAACGATGTAGTATGGCTTGGAAGGTCTGTTTAGAGGCTGGGATGGGGGATGGTTGAGGAGATTTGTCAAGAAAGGGATATATTACACTGTTAGAGTCCCCGCTAACAATTAGAGTTCCGCGCTTATGGTGGTGTATAACCGAGAGTAAGTGGGAGAGGAATGGTAAGGGGTCTTGGTTGGGGACGTAATATGCTACAATGGTAACATCTATTCCAGGAGTTGCCCTACTAACAAGAGGTAACGACCCTCCGGGTCTTTAATTTTGGTGCATAGCGTGAAAGGTGTTGTGCGGTGGAAGGCTATCAGTACCCCCCTGCGCTTGGTGGTGGCAGAAGCTGTATAGTATATCGAGGACCAAAAAACTTAGGAGTGGAGTTGGGAGTGAAATGCGTTTCCTGTAGACAGACCACGTGAGATTTAAGTGTAGCAAAGGTTCGGAAAGCCTTAATCCGTTTCTGTGGAATATTGAGACCCTGTACATTCAGGGTGAGGATATTTAACAAGCCCATGGATAAAGTGAAAGTGGTTTGTATAGCATGGCACTCCCACTCGGGATGTAGCCTGGCGATTACTACAGGGGATGAGAGCGTTACGAAGCGTGTGGTGCGAAGTCATGGAGTCATGTTGGAAGGAAGGAGGAGGGGTACGGTATGAGAAAGGTAACAGGTGAAAAGGGGTGTAGAAGGCCATTTGTGGCCTAAAAGGTGGGTTTCCTAAGGACACCCTGAATCAGGGTTGGCCAGGGAACAACAATAGCCCAAGTGTTATTAAATAACCAATAACACAGGGGCTAGGGTGGAGTGTGCAGGTACGCGGACCGTGAGGATGACAGCAGTGTATTTAATAAATGGTGGCGAGGTACCGGTTGAAAAAAGCAGGTACATAAAAAGAACATTCGAGAAAATCGGGGATCCTAGACTCATACGGCACTAGTAGTGCTAGTGAGACAACGTCGGTGCAAGGGTGTGGTATCTCATGCCGCCAAAACCCAGGATCCCAAATATAAACTACAGTGGAGCTCAGGAGGGGGGGTGTAGAACAATCCCCAGGTATTGGGGCAACCAAAATTTAACAGGTAGAGGGAGAGTGGATAACTACGGTGTTAACCGCCATGGTGATAATCAAACGAGTACACCTTACGATGTATGTGGCGAAAAAAGGAGAAAGAAAAATAAACGTGGAATATTGTTCAGTCCATGGTATCTTGAGAAGGTAGGCCCGGAGATGAAAAACGTCCCCGCTTGTGGAAATTGAATTGACCTTCAGTTGCACGTGTGGGGAGGGACTTCCGCGGCGAGCAAGATGTGGACCTCCGCTTGGCGCTTTCTGATGGCGTCGCTGGGGGATGTAGTTGCAGGATCCGTCGGGTGTCTAAAAGGTCCTCTGGAGTCTTGCAGGTGTAATCCCGGGACTGGTATCGGAATCGCACTGCGAAGGGGAAGCTCCACCTATATTGTATAGCGTGTTGTTGGAGTACATGTAGGTGGGGTTTCATTGCCCTGCGCTTGGAGATAGTTGCGGGGCATAGATCTTGGAACAATTGGTAGGTATGACCTTGGAACTGTAGAGATTCTGCGTTACGGGCAGCCTGCAGGAGTTGCTCCCTGGTACGGAAAAAGTGGAGCTTGGCTATAATATCGCGAAGTGGACCATCCGCGTGTCGTGGTGCTAACGCCCTGTAAACTCTATCCAATTCTAATCTGTCGATTGGGATAGCTGGAGCAAGCTCTTGGAACAGGGCTGTTATCGATTGGACATCAACAATCGTTTCCGGAAGGCCACGGATACGCAGGTTTGAGCGCCGTGCTCGGTTTTCAAAGTCCTCCAGTCGTGTTAATAATGTTGTGTTTTCGTCACGCAGAAGATCAAGGTCATCCGTAAGCGTCTGAAGCGAAGCGTCAAGACCATCTACCCTCTGTTCTAGGTCCGCAGTGCGCTGTCCTAACTCACGGATTTCCCTAGAAAGTGTGGCAGTGATGCGGTCCGAGGTTTGCTTCAAAGCTTTGTGTAGCATTTTTTCAAATCGCGACAATAGGTCAGTGGGTGTAAGGTCAGGCGTCAGGGCTTGTGCAGGGACATCTGTCTCATTGTCGGACTCACCATCAGACGTGCAGGGATGGCTGGGCTTCGGATACTGCAGGGCGGCATATTCCCCTGCTGCTTGCTTGCTTCCACGTGTTGGAGCGGCGGCCATATTTGTGGAGGCCTTTGCCAAGGCCTCTTTAATAGTTTTGGTCGATGGGGGGACCTGATGTCGGGGTGCCCCTTTGACCATTTTGCCGTTTGCCAAGGGGGGAGCTGTTATACTGTGCTCAGCCCCCCTGCTCTCTCTCTCTTCGCCGCAACCGCGGTATGCTGTGTGCAACGGTGGGCGGGCCTATGGACGGCTCACAGTGGGGACCCAGTCCCCTGTCGAATTTCTCCAACCTGTTGCGGAGGATCAGCCTCAGACCCGGGCGGATCAGACCCTGGGATGGTTGCCATGGGGATCGGATCCCCCCTGAATGAATTGCGGGCCGGGACCCGCTGCTGTAAGGTGCCGTCACCCGACGGGGAGACGGAGCCTCATCGGGACATGTCCGCCCCGCCGGCCGCGCATGCGCACTCCTCGGTTTCAAAGTATTCAACCTAAATATCCAAAAAGATTCATTTTGAGATAATTTTTGAATTTTATTCCCACCTCTCCAATGTCCTGTTATTGTATCAATCCCACAAAATTTTAAAACACTTGGATCTGAATTGTGGAATTCTTTAAAGTGTCTCAAGACACTATGGTCTTTTTTGCCCTTAATAATGTTCCTCACATGTTCTTCCAATCTTACAGATAAATTCCTTTTTGTTCTTCCTATATATTGGAAGTGGCATGGACATTCCAACATATATGTTACATAACGTGTACTACACGTAATAAACTCTTTGATGGGAAATACTTCTTCAGTTGAATGAGATCTAAAAGATGAAATCACCCTATCTTTTATCCCAGTAGTTTTACATATCCTACATTTCTTACATGGGTAAAACCCCTTAAAATCAAACATCTTAAACACTTTTTTCTTTGGTGGAGAGATCATGCCTTTCACTAGAGTACTTCTTAAGTTATTTGTCTTTCTATAAATAAAGGACGGTTTATCTGGTAGAATCGAGTTTAAAATATTTTCTTTCTTTAGGATCGGCCAATGTTTGATAAAAATCTTTTCAATCTCTCTATATTGACAATTAAAACCCGATCTAAACGCATAATCAATTCCCTTTTTCTTCTCTTCCATTTTTGATATTTTCTTAATTTTCCCTTCCCCCAGGTAATTCTGACTTATCTTAAATCTAATACTTTCCAATTTTATTGGGTCATATCCTTTAGCAATAAATCTTCTCTTAATAATTTCAGATTGTAATATGTAATCCTCCAATCTCGAACAATTCCTCATAATTCTTGTGAATTGTCCTTTTGGTATACCTTGAATCCACCGGGGGTGGTGACAACTACTTACAGGAATATATCCATTTCGATCTGTATCTTTAAAAAAAGTCTTAAAATACAACTTATTATTCAATATAAAAATTGTTAAGTCTAGAAAATTGGCCAAATTCCTACTAATACTATGGGTAAAAGTTAATTCATAATTATTATTCCCAATAAAATCCAAAAATTGTTGTAAACTCTCCTCCGATCCCTCCCAAATCATCAAAATATCATCTATTATCTTTTCCATATTTTTAAACCTGCCCAATTTTTTCCGTAAATTTCCTTATCTTCCCATTTTGCTAAAAAGATGTTGGCCAAACTCGGGGCAAATTTCGCGCCCATCACGACACCCTTTCTTTGCTTGTAATAGTCGCCATCATACCAGAAATAATTCTTTCCCATAGAAAATTCCAATAATTGTATAATGAATTTTCTTTGTTTGATATGTAGATCGGTATGGTGTTTAAGGGCCGATTTTATCGCATCAATTCCACCTTTATGTTTTATACTTGTGTATAAGGAATTCACATCTATGGTTACTAGATACATCTCTTGTGTCATATTCATACCTTCTAATAAATTAATGACATCTTGGCCATCCTTCAGATATGAAGGCATTTCTTTAACCACCGGTTGCAGATAAAAATTTCATCTAAAAGATGAAATCACCCTATCTTTTATCCCAGTAGTTTTACATATCCTACATTTCTTACATGGTCTATATATTGTCCTAATCTCGAATGTATGGATCCAATTCCATTAATAATGGACCTACCCGGGGGATTAGTCAGACTCTTATGAATTTTTGGTAGGATATAGATATATGGAACTTTACAATGTGAAGGAACAAGATACAGCGCTTCTTTCTCACAAATAATTTTGTCTTCTTCTGCTTTTTTAATCAATTTTAGGAGCTGTTTCCTATAAAGGGCTGTAGCATTTTTTAAAATTCTTTCATATCTTTCTTTCATATCTTTCTTTCTTGTCTATATATTGTCCTAATCTCGAATGTATGGATCCAATTCCATTAATAATGGACCTACCCGGGGGATTAGTCAGACTCTTATGAATTTTTGGTAGGATATAGATATATGGAACTTTACAATGTGAAGGAACAAGATACAGCGCTTCTTTCTCACAAATAATTTTGTCTTCTTCTGCTTTTTTAATCAATTTTAGGAGCTGTTTCCTATAAAGGGCTGTAGGATTTTTTTAAATTCTTTCATATGTATTCTTATCACCTAAAATCAACTTCATTTCATCTTCATATTTTGTTCTATCCATTAAAACCACCCCTCCCCCCTTATCCGCTGGTCTAATCACAACATTATTCCTTTTCTTTAATAAAAGTAGACCCTGATGTAACGATTTTTCTTCCTTAAATTTCCGTACATTCAAATCATATAAATCATCTATCAACATCTGTTTAAACACCTCTATGTTCATATTTCTAGAATTGGAGGGATTAAACGTTGATTTATTCTTTAGGTTGCTATGAACATATTTAGACCTTGGTAGGGGGTTAGCAGTAGATGTCGGTCCTGGTAGAGAAGTAAAATATTTTTTAATATTTATTTTTCTAATATATTTATTGATATCCACATACGTCTTGAATTTGTTTAAATTCGATTTAGGGGCAAACTTAAGACCTTTGTCTAGTACTAAAATTTCTTCTTCCGTAAGAGGGACTGAACTAAGATTTAGATGCCTTCCCCTATAATTCCTTTCTCTTTCTCTTGTTTTGTTCCCTTTTTCTAATACTTGGTCTTCCACCTGGTAATTCCTCCCTTCCTCTTCTCTTGGAACATAGCCTCCCTCCCAATCTGACCTTTGATAATATTGGGAATTTCTTTGTCCCCCCCTTCCCCATTGGGGTTGGTAATAAGGTCTCATAAACGGTGGACCTGGTGGGCGGCCTCTGTAGTTCCTCTGAAAAAAATTTCCTCTCCCTCTATTTCTACCAGGGCTATGATAGGACTATATTGATAGTACCCGCCTTCTAAAGGCTGGAATCTGTTAAACACTGGGACATTAAAACCTTGATCTGATGAATTTTTTGTTTTATAATTCATTTTATTAGTAGATGATTTTAATTCTACTCCTTTTCCTGGGATTAATGCAACTTCCATCTTCTTGTTATGGCTTTGGCCACCCGGGCCACTTACATTACTTTCAGTATCTCCAGTGGTGGATTTCACTGGTGATGATTCTGTTGACTGACAATTTTTAGACACTACTTCTTGCCATTTATAAACCTTATTGGCCTGATAGTCTCCCATGTCTCTAACAAATTTCTTATGCTTCTTTTTTTTAATCTCCTCATCTTTTTTTATTTAGCTGTTCCTGTAAATTTTGGAATAAACCATTCAGATCCCTCTTATCCTTCAGTTCCTCAATTTTCTTTTTCATCTCATCCAATTTCGTTTCTACTACATTTAGTTTCCTCTTTTTCCTTTCTATCAACATTATCAGTAATTGTTTTTCACATGTGTGGAAAAAATTCTTCCACTCAGCCAAAGACTCTTCATCATTTAAACCATCATTTGGGATCAAATTCCATCTTAATCTCCGAGGCACAATACCTTCTGCTATATATTTTTCAAAGGATACAATATCCCACCACAACTGCAATTTCTTTTCCATAGTATAACCAACTTTTTTGATCATAATCTCCATATTAATATCTGACGTGGACTGGGCAGTAGAAAATACTTCATCTAAATTAATTTTCCTATTGTTAATAAAATTAAACACCTCCATACTAAATGATACAAAAATTAAATTTAAATCAATTTAAACTTGTGAACCACACCCAAATATTTATAATTAAAAATCCCACTCAGAGTTTTATCAAACACCCCCTGGTGTGTAAAATATTCAATATAAACCCTTATAAACCTCAAAAAGTCAATACTTTTTACTGAGGGAGAGTCAATACTCTCCCTAGAAAGTGCAATAATATATATACACAACCTTTTTGTGAATTATAAAAATAAATTAATAAAATAAAATAAAATACAAAAATAAAAATAAAAATCAATTTTCAAATTCCAAACATATAATGTGCAACAAAATCCCACAAATCCAAAAATTGTCCAAAAAGAAGTCCAAAATAGTGTCCACAAATATCCCAAATGTATTCACTCTTTTCCTCCACTGAAAGGATTGGCTGCTATTTCATCCAAAACGCACCTCGAAATAAGATATAAAAATATCTAGTGCATAATAATAAAAATAACAAAAATCACCCCGTGCAACCAAAATACACTTCAAAAACTTATAGTGAGGAAAAGAAAAAAAAAATATATATATATATATATTAAATTAATTCCTTATAGTGCATATAATCACACATATCAAACTGTGAACACTCTGTGATCACTGCAAATCAGTGTCTACCATCAACCAGCACACAGTAGTACTAGGTACTATTACCCTCTTATGAGTATTGAAAATGCTCAGACACTATTATGGAATAATGTTCTTCCACCTCATCTTCCAAGTTAGTTACTTTCTTTCCAAAGTTCTCAGAGAGATAAACAGGGTCTCAGGGCTAGTGTTTCAAGTATATAAATCACTTTTTATTCAACACTTACATGTAAAATTAGAAATATCAGCTCCAGACATGGTTAGAAACTTCTCCAACCAAACATCATGTGTTTCAAACCAACAAAATGGCCGCAGCGACACTTCCGGTCTACGTACGTGCGCCTTGACGTCACTCCCTAACGTGTTTCGTCACTTCCGGACTTCGTCTGAAGGGATAAAGACGTCCCACTTGCCGCTCCTTATATGCCCATACCTCCGAATGACTCGAGGCTCCGACCGCCATTTTTCAATGGGGAAAAACAGCGACATTCGTCCCCATCACAATCCACATATACTAGCAAATCGGCCTTCGTATAAAACGGTCCAAGCAGTGCACAATACCCAGGAATGTCACAAGATTATATGTATAAAAACATATAATCAAACTATTTCAACATACTAACGGCCCATTCTTCACTTTTAAAACCAAATACATACAGACAGATATTTTTTTTTCTTTTCCTCACTATAAGTGTTTGAAGTGTATTTTGGTTGCACGGGGTGATTATTGTTATTTTTATTATTATTGAGGTAATGCACTAGATATCTTATTTCTTAGGTGCGTTTTGGATGAAATGGCAGCCAATCCTTTCAGTGGAGGAAAAGAGTGAATACATTTGGGATATTTGTGGACACTATTTTGGACTTCTTTTTGGACAATTTTTGGATTTGTGGGATTTGTTGCACATTATATGTTTGGAATTTGAAAATTGATTTTTATTTTTGTATTTTATTTTATTTTATTAATTTATTTTTATAATTCACAAAAAGGTTGTGTATATATATATTATTGCACTTTCTAGGGAGAAAGTATTGACTTTTTGAGGTTTATAAGGGTTTATATTGAATATTGGTCTTCAGGTGGTTAGAAGAGTGAGTGATGTGTGCCATAAACTTCTAATGCTGAGCATAAAATGCCCCACCCCCCAAAATGACCTCTTTTTGGAAAGTAGATACCCCAAGCTATTTGCTGAGAGGCATGTTGAGTCAATAGAATTATTTATTTTTTTACCAAAAGTTTTTGGAAAATGACAAAAAAAATTTTTTTTCTTTACACAAAATTTTCAATTAAATTATTGTTCACACATGCCATGGGTATATGTGGAATTACTCCCCAAAATACATTCTGCTACTTCTCCTGAGTATGGGGGTACCACATGTGTGAGACTTTTTGGGAGCCTAGCCACATACAGGAGCCTGAAATCCAATGACCACTTTAAAAGCCTGAAGGTGCGTAACTTCCTCATTTCACTTCCTCACTACCTACCACAGTTTTGGAAGCTTTGAAATGCCAGGATAGCACCCCCCTAAATGACCCCTTTTTGGAAAGTAGACACCCCAAGGAATTTGATAAGAAGCATTGTGAGTATTTTGCAGATCTCATTTGTTGCGACAAGTCTTTGAAAAATGAAAAAAGAAAACAAAAACATATTTTTTCTTTTCTTTTTTTATATTTCGAAAAATGGGATCTGCAAAATACTCAGTATGCCTCTTTTTAAATTCCTTGGGGTGTCTACTTTCCAAAAAGGGGTCGTTTTGGGGGGGGGGGTTGGTGCTATCATGGCATTTCAGGGCCTCCGAAACTGTGATAGGTAGTGAGGAAGTGAAAAGAGGAAGTTACGCACCTTCAGGCTTTCAAAGAGGTCATTGGATTTCAGGTTCCTGTATGTATCCCCATACTCAGTAGAAGTAGCAGAATGTATTTTGGGGTGTAATTCCACATATACCCATGGCTTGTATGAGCAATATATCATTTAAGTGACAACTTTGTGTAAAAAAAATGGTTTTTGTCATCCAAAAACTTGTGGAAAATAAATAAATCTTCCATGGACTCAATATGCCTCTCAGCATATAGTTTAGGGTGTCTACTTTCCAAAAAGGGGTCATTTATGGGTGTTTGTACTACCCTGGTATTTTAGCACCTCAATAAATGTGATTGGCAGTCAGAAAATAAAAGCTGTGTAAATTCCATTATCTACACCATAGTTTGTAGATGCTATAAATTTCACACAAAGCAATCAATATACACTTATTGGGATTTTTTACCAAAGACATGTAGCAGAATACATTTTGAGCTAAATTTATGAGTAACTTTGAGTTTACTATATATTGTTTATAGCAAAAAGTAAAAAATGTTTTTTTTTCAAACTTTTCGGTCATTTTTTGTTTATAGCACCAAAAATAAAAAGTGCACAGATGATCAAATACCACCAAAAGAAAGCTCTAATTGTGTGAAAAAAAAGGATATTAATTTCATTCATGTACAGCATTGGATGACTGTGCAAATGTCAGTTAAAATAGTGCAGTGCTATATAGCAAAACATTTTATAAATTGCAGTATCTATACCATACCAAAAAAAGGACGTACATTTTGTTTGGCTACAGCATTGCATGACTGCACAATTACCAGTTGAAGTAGTGCAGCTGAATAGCAAAAAAAAGACCTGTTAATTAAGGGGCAGACTGACCATTTGGACACTCAGGCACTGCCCGAGGGCTTGGGGTCAGTAGGGGGCCCCATGAGATGCATACCAACAAAGAAATTGTGAAAAGAGATTCACAAGAAAGCGGCTACATTATGGACAGAATGCGATACTCTAAAAAATTTCCCAAAAATTATGCTTTATTAAACATTAATGATAGACAATAGGGCAATCACCCTGGTTTACCATGACCTCAGTATGAGACAATACACACAGACCTAAAACTATTTAAAACCACACCAAGACCGGTCTGGATATATATGTGCTGCAGGGACAATGACAAACCTTGTCTAAAGCATTTGCAGCACCGCACATTGGTTACACTCCCTGTAGGAGGTATTTCAAAAAATTGTACCATAGGTATATATAATATGTAATTATCACATGCTATCCATAATAGCATGTTTCGCCGATGGGCGTATCTCACTCAGCTTCGTCAGGACCAATGAGATTCCTGCCTTTCAGCTTCCTATTTATAGTGGGTTTAAACCCACCCAAATATGTAAATTATTTACCTGCAGCTATTCTCAATGGAAAAGAGGCTAATTACTTAGCACAACAGCTGGTCATTTATCACATTTCAAAAGACAGGCAACTAGACACATCAAAAAGAGGAAAGAATTACCATGTTCTATTGACATTAGAAGAAATGAAAAATTACTGCAAAATCACCACAAGATGGCGCTATTAATTAGAGAATCCCTACATAGGGCTATTTTTCCAAAAACACCTGGAGATCACATTCAATGTTTAACCCTTTTGGGAACAGGGTATCAAGTTTATAAATCCAGTATTTTTCTCTTTTTAATAATTCTTTATCAAAATCACCTCTCCTCTGGGGAAAATGTAATGCATAGAAACCTTTCACTTTTGTATCATCTAATTTACCACCATGTTACTTTGCATAGTGTTGAGCTAAATTACTTTCAGGGTCATTGGATTTGATATCTCTAAAATGTTCGCCTATTCGTACTTTAAGTTGTCTTTTAGTTTTACCTATATACATCTTTTACAGGGGCAAGTCAACATATACAATACTCTAGCTGAGCAGCAATTTATAAGACTTTGAATTTTATAGTGAGTACTATTATTTGAGTCAAAGAAAAAATCTGTGCGATCCACAAATTTACAGATCTGACATTTTCCACATCTATACATCCCTTTTGTACGTGACTTTAACCATGTTGTTTGTTTTAACGGTTGATAGTCAGAATGAATAAGGAGGTCACCAAGGTTTGGTGCTCTTCTAGCTACCATTTGGGGGCGTTCACCCACAATTTTACCTAATTTAGGGCATTGGGTTAGAATCTTCCAGTGTTTTTCTAATACTTGTCTTACACCCTGCCATTGAGCTCCAAACTGAGTTATCGTTCTAACAGGTTGCTCACTTGATTTAACCTTCTCATCCTTTTTTGGGGATAATAAACTCTTACGATCAGTTTGATATGCCCGTTTACGAGCTTTTCTAATCTGAGAGTGAGAATATCCCCGTTCCCTAAACCTTTTATAAAGGTCTTGTGCCTCCATCCTAAAGTCATTAATATTCAAACAGTTTCTTTGACATCTCAGAAACTGTCCTACCGGGATTCCTGTAATCAATGAACGTGGGTGGTAACTCCTAGCCTCTAATAGGGTATTAGCTGCAGTTGGTTTTCTAAAGGTTTTAGTAAGGAGCCTGTTGTCTTCAAGTCTAAGTTTGAGGTCAAGAAAAGAAATACATCTTTCATCAAACACATATGTGAGTCTAATGTTGAAGGAGTTCTGATTTAACTCCTCCAAAAAAAGTTTTATTTCCTCCAATGTGCCTCTCCAAACAAGGAAAATATCATCAATATACCTCAACCAAATCTGAGCATGTGCAAGAAACCTTAGTGACTTGAAGACAACCTGTTCCTCCCAAAAACCTAAATGTAGACATGCATAGGCCGGAGCCCATGGTGCCCCCATACTTGTACCTCTAATCTGTTGATAAAAGGTATTGTTAAATTGGAAAAAATTGTGTCGTAATGCAAAGTCTAATAGCTCACTAATAAATTCATTTTGTCCCCCCAAGTTGGGATATATCAGGGAAAGTGGGAGATCGATCTTAAGCCACATTCATGTGGGATAGATGTGTAAAGTGATTCAACATCTATTCCAACCAGAATAGAGTTTTCGTCTATTACTAGATTTTCAATTTTAGCTAATACGTCTTTAGTATCCCTAACATAAGAAGATAAATTAGGAACCATATCTTTAAGGAACAGGTCAATATATTTCCCTGTTCTGTCTAGGGGACCATTTATGGCAGAAACAATAGGGATTATTTACTAAAGCTGGAGAGTCCAAAATCAGACTCCCTTCTGCATAGAAACCAATCAGCTTCTAACCTCAGCTTGTTCAATGAAGCTTTGGCAATGAAACCTGGAAGCTGATTGGTTTCTATGCAGAAGTGAGTCTGATTTTGCACTCTCCAGCTTTAGTAATTAAACCCCAATGGGTCTACCTGGAGGATTTTCTTGATTCTTATGAATTTTAGGGATAATATAGAAGGTAGGATGATTAAATTCCTCAATTCTTAGATATTCAAATTCCTTTTTAGGGAGAAGGCTTGTCTCTTTACCCAGCATTAACATAGAATTTAATTTTTTAACCACTACAGAAAAAGGATTGGTAGTTAATTTTCGATATGTAGATGAATCCCCTAATAGGCACTTTACCTCTTTAACATAATTTTGTTCATTTAAAATAACTACATTTCCACCCTTATCACTTCTCTTAATTACTATATTTTTGGAATCTTTTAATTCTTTGAGGGCTTTTCTCTCCTTTTTTGTAAGATTGTCACCAATTGGCATTTTCCACTCAAGATTTTTAAGATCCTCTGCAACTAAATCTAGAAATGCCGATATCCTCATGTTGGAACGTATTTTTGGCATTTTAGTCGACCTAATATTTAAATCGACCTTTCTGATCACATCATTGTGATTATCCAACTCTAGTTCATTCTCATCACATTCATCACTTTCCTCCATGAGGGAAATCAGCATATCCAGCATTTTCCGATCCTCCATGGACGAGTCCGAGCCCATGTCCTCCAACAAAGTGTGGTTACTGTGTACCAATCTCAAAAATACTTTTCTCAAAAATAAGTTGACATCTTTAAATGCTTTAAACTGATCCATGGGGGTTACTGGTGAGAAGGACATGCCTTTATTCAACAAGGTAATGTGTTCATCTCTGAGTGGAAAATCAGCCAAATTAATTACCTTCTTATCATGAATGATTTCCTCAACTACCTTTTCTGACTCCTTGTTCTGCCTTTGTCCTCCTGTTGTTTGTTTTTTAAGGATTACTCTATTTTCTTTTTGGTTCCTCTTCCTATTTGAGATTGATTAGTTCGGGAAAGTTCCCCATCCTGTTGATCTAAAAAAGATACAGATTTACCCAGATTTTCTGAGTGACTTTCACTAGACATAGTTTCTCCCATTGATCTAGAATGTGAATGAAAAAATCTTCGTTTGGATCGACTTCTACCTCTTTTTATGGTGAGGTCAAATATCTCTCCTGTTTCCCAATCCTTAAGATCACGTCTAAATTTGGTTTGTTCAGTAGTTCTGAGATTTTTTTGGACCTTTTCCACTTCTTTTTTAAGTTGTTCATTATATTTTTCAAAATTCTCCGGGTTTTTAAAAGGATCTAATCCTTCTACACTTTTTGTGATAGCTAAATCCAATTCTTCCAGTTGCAATTTTTCTTCCTCAACGATAAGTTTCATGCCTTTAATTCCCTGTTCTATGCATAGCACCTTCCATTTCTCCAGAAACCTTTCACTATGTAAATGTTCTGCTGGAACTACCTTATTTCTCAACCCACGTGGAATAATATTCTGTCTAATGTAAGCTTCCAAGAAGCATACATCCCATTTCCGGTTGAGACGCTTAATAACCAGCTTTTTATGTTCCCGAAACTTAATTTTGATGTCTTCGTCCTCAGTTGTCAAACCAGGACCCTCTGATACAAAAGCTCTATGCATTTCTAACTCAATATCCTCTCCCGGTATAAATGCCATTAGAAAACCTTTCCTATCAATATATTCCAGTTGCCATATATATAAAACTCATCAACTGAGGTGATGGGTAACCATACTTCTAAAGTCAGCAAACCTCTATAGGAACCCAAAAAGGACACAGATAATAAAGAATAGGGTTTAGAGGTTCAAATATATATTGCTGTATCACCCAATATATGGCTTCCATCCAGTAGCCAAAAAATATGCATACCAACAAAGAAATTGTGAAAAGAGATTCACAAGAAAGCGGCTACATTATAGACAGAATGCGATACTCGGAAAAATTTCCCAAAAATTAAGCTTTATTAAACATTAATGATAGACAATAGGGCAATCACCCTGGATTACCATGACCTCAATATGAGACAATACACACAGACCTAAAACCACTTCAAACCACACTAAGACTGGTCTGGATATATATGTGCTGCAGAGACAATGACAAACCTTGTCTAAAGCATTTGCAGCACTGCACATTGGTTACACTCCCTGTAGGAGGTATTTCAAAAAATTGTACCATAGGTATATATTATATGTAATTATCACATGCTATGCATAATAGCTAATACAGTTGCCATGTGGAGAGAGACATAACCCATAGCCTATTCAAGGCAAAGTGGGTAAAAAATTACGCAAAGGGGGGATATACCCCAGTAATATGAATGTAAATTTATGCAGTACATTGAGGCACATGTGATTGGGGCCCATCTACCCTTGGTAGATGCAAATAGTTGCAAAAATTCCTATAAATGGAGGAGTCCCTGTTGATGTCCTTGATGGAATAATAGATGTAGATAGCAGAGCCATGCTTTATATGGTTTCTTCACCACAATGTGTGGACTATAAACCACTTTAATATACGTGATGGAGTGAGGCCCAATGGGTCTTCCGTTTGTTGCAACAAACAGGGGCCCCATGATCCTCTGTTGCCCGGGGGCCCCATGAGTTGTCAGTCTGCCCCTGTTAAGGGGGTAAATCCTCTAGAGAGCAAGTGGTTAATATGAATTGCAGACTGCTTTATTAGGAGTCTGAGGAGAGTTAAAAACATGCCCCAAACTCCTGCTTTTAATGCCAGTATGAATAGGGCCTATGGATGTTTAATGGGAATTCCTCCAGCGAATGACCCATAATGTATTGCAAAAACCATCTATGACCATCTTTGGAACTACTGTAAGTAGCAGCCCACACGTGTGAGAGTTTAGTGGAAGTGAGGGACAGACGATATTGCTTTTTAGGGAGAGTTGAATAGTGTCATGTACTGTGCTATAGTGTTTTGTGTTTAGAGCATCAGTGCTATGTATAATACCGTATATTTACTGTACTGTATATTTCATACTGATACTTTGTAGGGAATTGCAGTTTGTGTGGCAAGGGAGCAGGGACGTAGCTTAAAGCTTATGGGCCCCATGCAAAAGCTGACTTGAGGTGCCCCACTACCACCTTCCACTTCCACTGCACTTGCCTCAGGCCCTCTGAGTTTACTGAATTACTTATGCAGGGTGACAAGGCAAACGCTTTTCCCATCAACATAGTGTAAAACAGGGGTAGGCAAGCTATGAGATGTGAAGATCTACCTGAATAAAATGAAAGAGAAGAGATCAAAGATCTCTGGAGTTCAGTGGCCTTTTCAAAGTAGAACTATAGGCATTTTTTTTTTATAACACCTATTTTTTGTCACCTGTGTCCCATTAGGGAGATTTCACTTCACTGTCCCATAGCCAAAAGAGGAAGTGAGAGGAACTCCTTGCAAATTAAGGGAATTCCTTGGGGACCTCCAGGTCACCAGAACTAGTGTCCCTATTGGAGGATTTCCCCTCTATTACTGTTCTGGGGACAACCCAAAATGCGGGATTTTCTTTTCTTTCACTTTCAATGATAATGGTTAGAGATGAGCGAAGTATTCAAAAATTCGATTCGACTGATTCGGCGAATTTGTGGAAAAATTTCGATTCGAGTCGAATATATTCGCTGTGAATTTAACTTAAAAAAGGGTGTTTCTAGGCTTCAGAGAGACTTAATATTAGTGCTGAACATTGTACCTTTAATTTAAATGCCCTTGGAGTCTGCTGGGGAAGAGAAATAATACTGTCAGTCAGTATGACATGCAGATGAGTGCCGTCGATCTTAGAATCACCGCACACTTCACTCATTTGGGCAGTCATGGGGCCAAAACCAGAGTGTGGAGCCACAGTGTGGCGGTGGAGGCAGCAGCAATGGGAGGCCATACAGCACCCTATGACAAAAATGGAAACCACCAGCAGTGTGAGGAGACCTGAAAGTGGCACATGGCAGAGTGTGGCGATAGAGACAGCAGCAATGGGAGGCCGTACAGGGACCCATGACACACTCTGGACCTGGCAGCAGCATGAGGAGGCGGTACAGGGGCCCATGGCAGATTACGGGCCTGGCAGCAGCATGAGGAGTCGGTACGGGGGCCCATGGCAGATTACGGGCCTGGCAGCAGCAATGGGAGGCCGTACAGGGACCCATGACACACTCTGGACCTGGCAGCAGCATGGGGAGGCGGTACAGGGGCCCATGACAGATTACGGGCCTGGCAGCAGCATGAGGAGTCGGTACGGGGGCCCATGACACACTCTGGACCTGGCAGCAGCATGAGGAGGCGGTACAGGGGCGCATGACAGATTACGAGCCTGGCAGCAGCAACTTGGACAGGAGGACGTTCAGCTTCTGCACCGTCTGGTGCGTGCTCACAAACTGTTGTCTCTTGGAAACGGATTGCAAGAAAGACTGCTGACGGAATCCGTGAAGAGGAGTAGCAGGAGAAGGAGCATCTGAACGAGCGGAATATGCCAACAAGCGACAACAGGGGCCCATGACAGATTACGGGCCTGGCAGCAGCATGAGGAGTCGGTACGGGGGCCCATGGCAGATTAGGGGCCTGGCAGCAGCTATGGGAGGCCCGTAATCTGCCAGCACCCTATGACAAAAAATGGAACCCACCAGCAGTGTGAGGAGACCTGAAAGTGGCACATGGCAGAATGTGGCGATGGAGACAGCAGCAATGGGAGGCCGTACAGGGACCCATGAGAGACTCTGGACCTGGCAGCAGCATGAGGAGGCGGTATAGGGGCCCATGGCAGATTAGGGGCCTGGCAGCAGCTATGGGAGGCCCGTAATGTGCCAGCACCCTATGACAAAAAATGGAATACACCAGCAGTGTGAGGAGACCTGAAAGTGGCACATGGCAGAGTGTGGCGATGGAGACAGCAGCAATGGGAGGCCGTACAGGGACCCATGAGAGACTCTGGACTTGGCAGCAGCATGAGGAGGCGGTATAGGGGCCCATGGCAGATTAGGGGCCTGGCAGCAGCTATGGGAGGCCCGTAATCTGCCAGCACCCTATGACAAAAAATGTAACACACCAGCAGTGTGAGGAGACCTGAAAGTGGCACATGTTTGGGGCATGATTCATGGCGGATTTAGTCAGTTGTGTCAGGAACTGGTGGTTTGAAATCCAGACTAATCCACGCCTGATTCATTTTCACAAACGTCAGTCTCTCCACACTTTGGGTGGACAGTCGTGTCCTCCGCGGAGTTGCAATACCTCCTGCCGCACTAAACACGCGCTCCGATGCCACGCTACTGGCCGGGCATGACAGCCTTTCAAGGGCAAATTCAGCTAGTTGGGGCCAAAGGTCAAGTTTCGTTGCCCAGTAGTCAAGGGGATTGTCTACCTCGGTTGGCAGGGTGCTGTCCAAGTAGGCCTAAGCCTGTTGTTTGAGGTCCTGCTCCAGGTCCACCTGATGCTGCTGCTGCTGCTGCTGCTGCTGCTGCTGCTGCTGCGGCTGGTTAGTAGTTTCCTCACTGCGCTGGTGAAGAAAGCTACTCATCATCGACTGCAGACTGAGGCAGCCGCTGCTGGTGGAGCTGCCACTGCTCCTACCACCCCACCCCTCCCCTGCTGCCATGGCAGCGGAACGCGAGCGCACAGGGCCCACAGTGTCTGAGGATGGACGTTGGCGCAGACAGGCAGAGACCAGCTGACTACATAGGTGGTTTTTATAGTACGTTATTTTTGCCTCCCTCTCAGCAGGTGTGAAAAAGGCCACCATTTTTGAACGGTAGCGAGGGTCCAACAAGGTGGACAGCCAAAAGTCATCCCTCTGTCTGATGGTTATTATTCGGCTGTCGCTACGCAAGCAACTGAGCATGCTATGGGCCATTTGTGCCAAGGAATGCGAGGGACTCCCTGCCTCCATCTCCACAGCATACTGCCACGGTGCGTCTGGGTCCTCTGTCTCCTCCTCCTCCTCCTCTACCAGATGCTCCTGCTCCTCCACTCCTGTCCGCTGAGTGGAAAAACCACCCATTTCACTCAATAATTCCTGAGCACCAATGTCCTCCTCTACCTCCTCCTCTTCTTCCTGTCCTGCCCCCACAGGGGTCATGTGGCGTTGAGATCTGTGCGCCACGTCTACCGCACCCTGACCAGCCATTGTTAACAGCATTTGTTCCAGGACGTGCAACAGAGGAATGACGTCGTTCATCCCATAGTCCTGCCGACTCACGAATAGCGTGGCCTCCTCAAAGGGCCTGAGCAAGCGCAGGTGTCACGCATGAGCTGCCAATGGCTGACATCTAAGTTACACAGGGAGTACCTTTATCCGCTTTTAACATCAGGAAATCTGTGATGGCCTTTCGCTGTTCGTAAAGGCGGTCTAACATATGTAGGGTTGAATTCCACCTTGTTGCAACGTCACAGCATGAGGAGTCGGTACGGGGGCCCATGGCAGATTACGTGCCTGGCAGCAGCAATGGGAGGCCCGTAATCTGCCAGCACCCTATGTCAAAAAATTCAACACACCAGCAGTGTGAGGAGACCTGAAAGTGGCACATGGCAGAGTGTGGCTATGGAGACAGCAGCAATGGGAGGCCGTACAGGGACCCATGACACACTCTGGACTTGGCAGCAGCATGAGGAGGCGGTATAGGGGCCCATGGCAGATTAGGGGCCTGGCAGCAGCTATGGGAGGCCCGTAATCTGCCAGCACCCTATGTCAAAAAATTCAACACACCAGCAGTGTGAGGAGACCTGAAAGTGGCACATGGCATGAGAGACTGTGGACCTGGCAGCAGCATGAGGAGGCGGTATAGGGGCCCATGGTAGATTAGGGGCCTGGCAGCAGCTATGGGAGGCCCGTAATCTGCCAGCACCCTGTGTCAAAAAATTGAACACACCAGCAGTGTGAGGAGACCTGAAAGTGGCACATGGCAGAGTGTGGCGATGGAGACAGCAGCAATGGGAGGCCGTACAGGGACCCATGAGAGACTCTGGACCTGGCAGCAGCATGAGGAGGCGGTATATAGGGGCCCATGGCAGATTAGGGGCCTGGCAGCAGCTATAGGAGGCCCGTAATCTGCCAGCACCCTATGTCAAAAAATTCTACACACCAGCAGTGTGAGGAGACCTGAAAGTGGCACATGGCAGAGTGTGGCGATGGAGACAGCAGCAATGGGAGGCCGTACAGGGACCCATGAGAGACTCTGGACTTGGCAGCAGCATGAGGAGGCGGTATATAGGGGCCCATGGCAGATTAGGGGCCTGGCAGCAGCTATGGGAGGCCCGTAATCTGCCAGCACCCTATGTCAAAAAATTCTACACATCAGCAGTGTGTGATGAGACCTGAAAGTGGCACATGGCAGAGTGTGGCGATGGAGACAGCAGCAATGGGAGGCCGTACAGGGACCCATGACAGACTCTGGACCTGGCATCAGCATGAGGAGGCGGTATATAGGGGCCTATGGCAGATTAGGGGCCAGGCAGCAGCTATAGGAGGCCCGTAATCTGCCAGCACCCTATGTCAAAAAATTCTACACACCAGCAGTGTGAGGAGACCTGAAAGTGGCACATGGCAGAGTGTGGCGATGGAGACAGCAGCAATGGGAGGCCGTACAGGGACCCATGAGAGACTCTGGACCTGGCAGCAGCATGAGGAGGCGGTATATAGGGGCCTATGGCAGATTAGGGGCCTGGCAGCAGCTATAGGAGGCCCGTAATCTGCCAGCACCCTATGTCAAAAAATTCTACACACCAGCAGTGTGTGAGGAGACCTGAAAGTGGCACATGGCAGAGTGTGGCGATGGAGACAGCAGCAATGGGAGGCCGTACAGGGACCCATGAGAGACTCTGGACCTGGCAGCAGCATGAGGAGGCGGTATATAGGGGCCTATGGCAGATTAGGGGCCTGGCAGCAGCTATAGGAGGCCCATAATCTGCCAGCACCCTATGTCAAAAAATTCTACACACCAGCAGTGTGAGGAGACCTGAAAGTGGCACATGGCAGAGTGTGGCGATGGAGACAGCAGCAATGGGAGGCCGTACAGGGACCCATGAGAGACTCTGGACCTGGCAGCAGCATGAGGAGGCGGTATATAGGGGCCTATGGCAGATTAGGGGCCTGGCAGCAGCTATAGGAGGCCCGTAATCTGCCAGCACCCTATGTCAAAAAATTCTACACACCAGCAGTGTGAGGAGACCTGAAAGTGGCACATGGCAGAGTGTGGCGATGGAGACAGCAGCAATGGGAGGCGGTACAGGGACCCATGAGAGACTCTGGACCTGGCAGCAGCATGAGGAGGTGGTATATAGGGGCCTATGGCAGATTAGGGGCCTGGCAGCAGCTATAGGAGGCCCGTAATCTGCCAGCACCCTATGTCAAAAAATTCTACACACCAGCAGTGTGAGGAGACCTGAAAGTGGCACATGGCAGAGTGTGGCGATGGAGACAGCAGCAATGGGAGGCCGTACAGGGACCCATGAGAGACTCTGGACCTGGCAGCAGCATGAGGAGGCGGTATAGGGGCCCATGGCAGATTAGGGGCCTGGCAGCAGCTATAGGAGGCCCGTAATCTGCCAGCACCCTATGTCAAAAAATTCTACACACCAGCAGTGTGAGGAGACCTGAAAGTGGCACATGGCAGAGTGTGGCGATGGAGACAGCAGCAATGGGAGGCCGTACAGGGACCCATGAGAGACTCTGGACCTGGCAGCAGCATGAGGAGGCGGTATATAGGGGCCCATGGCAGATTAGGGGCCTGGCAGCAGCTATAGGAGGCCCGTAATCTGCCAGCACCTTATGTCAAAAAATTGAACACACCAGCAGTGTGAGGAGACCTGAAAGTGGCACATGGCAGAGTGTGGCGATGGAGACAGCAGCAATGGGAGGCCGTACAGGGACCCATGAGAGACTCTGGACCTGGCAGCAGCATGAGGAGGCGGTACAGGGGCCCACGGCAGATTACGGGCCTGGCAGCAGCAATGGGAGGCCCGTAATCTGCCAGCACCCTATGACAAAAAATGGAACACACCAGCAGTGTGTGAGGAGACCTGAAAGTGGCACATGGCAGAGTGTGGCGATGGAGACAGCAGCAATGGGAGGCCGTACAGGGACCCATGAGAGACTCTGGACCTGGCAGCAGCATGAGGAGGCGGTATATAGGGGCCCATGGCAGATTAGGGGCCTGGCAGCATCTATGGGAGGCCCGTAATCTGCCAGCACCCTATGTCAAAAAATTCAACACACCAGCAGTGTGTGAGGAGACCTGAAAGTGGCACATGGCAGAGTGTGGCGATGGAGACAGCAGCAATGGGAGGCCGTACAGGGACCCATGACAGACTCTGGACCTGGCAGCAGCATGAGGAGGCGGTATATAGGGGCCCATGGCAGATTAGGGGCCTGGCAGCAGCTATGGGAGGCCCGTAATCTGCCAGCACCCTATGTCAAAAAATTCAACACACCAGCAGTGTGTGAGGAGACCTGAAAGTGGCACATGGCAGAGTGTGGCGATGGAGACAGCAGCAATGGGAGGCCGTACAGGGACCCATGACAGACTCTGGACCTGGCAGCAGCATGAGGAGGCGGTATATAGGGGCCCATGGCAGATTAGGGGCCTGGCAGCATCTATGGGAGGCCCGTAATCTGCCAGCACCCTATGTCAAAAAATTCAACACACCAGCAGTGTGTGAGGAGACCTGAAAGTGGCACATGGCAGAGTGTGGCGATGGAGACAGCAGCAATGGGAGGCCGTACAGGGACCCATGACAGACTCTGGACCTGGCAGCAGCATGAGGAGGCGGTATATAGGGGCCCATGGCAGATTAGGGGCCTGGCAGCAGCTATGGGAGGCCCGTAATCTGCCAGCACCCTATGTCAAAAAATTCAACACACCAGCAGTGTGTGAGGAGACCTGAAAGTGGCACATGGCAGAGTGTGGCGATGGAGACAACCCACCGACTGTTTTGCTCGCTGCCAAGCTGCCACCCTCTTCTCCTGATGATGCGGAAGCAATAGCCTGATGACGACGATGCTGCCAAGTGCGATCAGCCTCATCATCATCAATTAGGGTCTCCGCCTCACTACTAGCCCCCTCGGCTGCATGTGGGTCAGGAGACAGACCTGTCTCTAGACCGGCTACCGAGCCACTCTCCTCGACCACTACTTCTTCGCCTGGCTGCTGAAGAGTCGGATGTCTCCCCCCGTTCCTGACCGCCCTCTGTTAGCTCTTCCTCACTGTACTGGATGACACCGGGAGCACTAGCCTCTGGCTGCGAATAGTGCTGCCTCGACCCCTTCCTCTGCTGCCACGTCTGCTCGCTCCTAAAACATTGCCTCCTCTGCCACTCCTCTGCATGTTGTCTGACATACTCTTTAATTAAACGATTCTGTGTCCCTGAGTAACAATTCTGTGTCCCTGAGTAACGTTTCTGTGGCCCTAAGTAACATTTCTGTGGCCCTCAGTAACAATTCTGTCTGTCCCTGAGTAACAATTCTGTGTCTGTCCCTGAGTAACAATTCTGTGTCCCTCAGTAACAATTCTGTGTCCCTCAGTAAAAATTCTGTGTCCCTCAGTAACAATTCTGTGTCTGTGCGAGTAACAATTCTGTGGCCCTAAGTAACAGTTCTGTGGCCCTCAGTAACAATTCTGTGTCTGTGCGAGTAACAATTCTGTGTCTGTGCGAGTAACAATTCTGTGGCCCTAAGTAACAGTTCTGTGGCCCTCAGTAACAATTCTGTGTCTGTGCGAGTAACAATTCTGTGTCTGTGCGAGTAACAATTCTGTGGCCCTAAGTAACAGTTCTGTGGCCCTCAGTAACAGTTCTGTGTCCCTGAGTAACAATTCTGTGTCTGTGCGAGTAACAATTCTGTGGCCCTAAGTAACAGTTCTGTGGCCCTCAGTAACAATTCTGTGTCCCTGATTAACGTTTCTGTGGCCCCAAGTAACGGTTCTGTGGCCCTCAGTAACAATTATGTGTCCCTGATTAACGTTTATGTGGCCCTAAGTAACGGTTCTGTGGCCCTCAGTAACAATTCTGTGTCCCTGAGTAACAATTCTGTGTCTGTGCGAGTAACAATTCTGTGGCCCTCAGTAACAATTCTGTGTCTGTGCGAGTAACAATTCTGTGTCTGTGCGAGTAACAATTCTGTGGCCCTAAGTAACAGTTCTGTGGCCCTCAGTAACAATTCTGTGTCTGTGCGAGTAACAATTCTGTGTCTGTGCGAGTAACAATTCTGTGGCCCTAAGTAACAGTTCTGTGGCCCTCAGTAACAATTCTGTGTCCCTGAGTAACAATTCTGTGTCTGTGCGAGTAACAATTCTGTGGCCCTAAGTAACAGTTCTGTGTCCCTGTGTAACAATTCTTTGTCTGTGCGAGTAACAATTCTGTGGCCCTAAGTAACAGTTCTGTGGCCCTCAGTAACAATTCTGTGTCCCTGAGTAACAATTCTGTGTCTGTGCGAGTAACAATTCTGTGGCCCTAAGTAACAGTTCTGTGGCCCTCAGTAACAATTCTGTGTCTGTGCGAGTAACAATTCTGTGTCTGTGCGAGTAACAATTCTGTGGCCCTAAGTAACAGTTCTGTGGCCCTCAGTAACAGTTCTGTGGCCCTCAGTAACAATTCTGTCTGTCCCTGAGTAACAATTCTGTGTCCCTGAGTAACAATTCTGTGTCCCTCAGTAACAATTCTGTGTCCCTCAGTAAAAATTCTGTGTCCCTCAGTAACAATTCTGTGTCTGTGCGAGTAACAATTCTGTGGCCCTAAGTAACAGTTCTGTGGCCCTCAGTAACAATTCTGTGTCTGTGCGAGTAACAATTCTGTGTCTGTGCGAGTAACAATTCTGTGGCCCTAAGTAACAGTTCTGTGGCCCTCAGTAACAGTTCTGTGTCCCTGAGTAACAATTCTGTGTCTGTGCGAGTAACAATTCTGTGGCCCTAAGTAACAGTTCTGTGGCCCTCAGTAACAGTTCTGTGTCCCTGAGTAACAATTCTGTGTCTGTGCGGGTAACAATTCTGTGGCCCTAAGCAACAGTTCTGTGGCCCTCAGTAACAATTCTGTGTCCCTAATTAACGTTTCTGTGGCCCCAAGTAACGGTTCTGTGAACCTCAGTAACAATTATGTGTCCCTGATTAACGTTTATGTGGCCCTAAGTAACGGTTCTGTGGCCCTAAGTAACAATTCTGTGTCCCTGAGTAACAATTCTGTGTCTGTGCGAGTAACAATTCTGTGGCCCTAAGTAACAGTTCTGTGGCCCTCAGTAACAATTCTGTGTCTGTGCGAGTAACAATTCTGTGTCTGTGCGAGTAACAATTCTGTGGCCCTAAGTAACAGTTCTGTGGCCCTCAGTAACAGTTCTGTGGCCCTCAGTAACAATTCTGTCTGTCCCTGAGTAACAATTCTGTGTCTGTCCCTGAGTAACAATTCTGTGTCCCTCAGTAACAATTCTGTGTCCCTCAGTAAAAATTCTGTGTCCCTGAGTAACAATTCTGTGTCTGTGCGAGTAACAATTCTGTGGCCCTAAGTAACAGTTCTGTGGCCCTCAGTAACAATTCTGTGTCTGTGCGAGTAACAATTCTGTGGCCCTAAGTAACAGTTCTGTGGCCCTCAGTAACAATTCTGTGTCTGTGCGAGTAACAATTCTGTGTCTGTGCGAGTAACAATTCTGTGGCCCTAAGTAACAGTTCTGTGGCCCTCAGTAACAGTTCTGTGTCCCTGAGTAACAATTCTGTGTCTGTGCGAGTAACAATTCTGTGGCCCTAAGTAACAGTTCTGTGGCCCTCAGTAACAGTTCTGTGTCCCTGAGTAACAATTCTGTGTCTGTGCGAGTAACAATTCTGTGGCCCTCAGTAACAATTCTGTGTCCCTGATTAACGTTTCTGTGGCCCCAAGTAACGGTTCTGTGACCCTCAGTAACAATTATGTGTCCCTGATTAACGTTTATGTGGCCCTAAGTAACGGTTCTGTGGCCCTCAGTAACAATTCTGTGTCCCTGAGTAACAATTCTGTGTCTGTGCGAGTAACAATTCTGTGGCCCTAAGTAACAGTTCTGTGGCCCTCAGTAACAATTCTGTGTCTGTGCGAGTAACAATTCTGTGTCTGTGCGAGTATCAATTCTGTGGCCCTAAGTAACAGTTCTGTGGCCCTCAGTAACAATTCTGTGTCCCTGAGTAACAATTCTGTGTCTGTGCGAGTAACAATTCTGTGGCCCTAAGTAACAGTTCTGTGTCCCTGTGTAACAATTCTGTGTCTGTGCGAGTAACAATTCTGTGGCCCTAAGTAACAGTTCTGTGGCCCTAAGTAACAATTCTGTGGCCCTCAGTAACAATTCTGTGTCCCTGAGTAACAATTCTGTGTCTGTGCGAGTAACAATTCTGTGGCCCTAAGTAACAGTTCTGTGTCCCTGTGTAACAATTCTGTGTCTGTGCGAGTAACAATTCTGTGGCCCTAAGTAACAGTTCTGTGGCCCTCTGTAACAATTCTGTGTCTGTGCGAGTAACAATTCTGTGTCTGTGCGAGTAACAATTCTGTGGCCCTAAGTAACAGTTGTGTCCCTGTGTAACAATTCTGTGTCTGTGCGAGTAACAATTCTGTGGCCCTAAGTAACAGTTATGTGGCCCTGAGTAACAATTCTGTGTCTGTGCGAGTAACAATTCTGTGTCTGTGCGAGGAACAATTCTGTGGCCCTAAGTAACAGTTCTGTGGCCCTCAGTAACAATTCTGTGTCTTTCCCTGAGTAACAATTCTGTGGCCCTAACTAAAGTTTCTGTGGCCCTAAGTAACATTTCTCTGGCACTCAGTAACAATTCTGTCTGTCCCTGAGTAACAATTCTGTGGCCCTAATAACGTTTCTGTGGCCCTAAGTAACAATTCTCTGGCACTCAGTAACAATTCTGTCTGTCCCTGAGTAACAATTCTGTGGCCCTAATAACGTTTCTGTGGCCCTAAGTAACAATTCTCTGGCACTCAGTAACAATTCTGTCTGTCCCTGAGTATGAATTCTGTGGCCCTAACTAGCGTTTCTTTGTCCCTAAGTAACGATTCTGTGGCCCTAATTAACAATTCTGTGTCCCTGAGTAATAGTTCTCTGTCCCTAAGTATCGTTTCTCTGTCCCCAAGTATCGTTTCTGTGGCCCTAACTCTGTCCCTGTCCCTAATACAGAGCGGTCTGCCTCTGTTCAATGACTGCAGGCAAATGAAGAATTCCAAAATGGCCGCTATTTATAGCTCGACCATTACACAGTGCTAGCTGGCTGGCTGCTGATTGGCTGATGCGATCACATGTCGTTGAGGAATGCATTATGGGTCAGCGCGCCTTGTCTGCGCGCCTTCCCAGACATCCCCGCTCCGTCGCCGCACATGTCAGCCGCCATTTTCGGAAAAATTTCGATTCGCGCGTCCGAATTAGGCTATTTTTCGGATTCGGCGCGAATCGAAATTTTTCCGATATTCGACTCGAATTCCACTTCGGCTACTTCGATTCGCTCATCTCTAATATTGGTAAACAGGACTAATAAAGAGGTGCAGAGGTAGCAATAAAAACCTTACAGGTGTTCTAATCCCTTTCCATCCTGTCCAAAACTATAAAAAGGCTTTGCCTTTGGTTTTACTTTAAATACTAAGGGAAACTTAGAAAATAAAACAAATATCACTGTACAAATATAAATTTAGTGTACCTTAACCGCTTGCCGCCCAGCCACTGTACATATAAGGCGGCAGGGCGGCACTCACAGGCAAAACCATGTTTTAAGACGTGTGTTTTGTAAACAAATAGGAGGCGCGCCGCCGCTCCTATTTGTCCCGCTGATCTCCGCCGCAGATGTCAGTCGCCGGGTCACAGCCGCTCCTTAGCGGCTATGTCTCGGCGATCGGCGGCAAACAGTGACAGAGAGCACAGCTGCAGTAGCTGTGCTGTCTGTCACTTCCTTCTCAGCTCGAGGATGAGCTGATCGAGAAAGAACAGTTTCTCTTTCTTGATCAGCCTTGTCCCGCCCAGTACACACCCCCGCCCCCTAGTAAAACACTCCCCTCACTCCTATAACCCTTCCTTGAAAAATAAAGTTAACCCCTTCCTCCCCATTGCCATTAGTACAGTGTCAGTTTTTTTTTTTTTTTTGCACTGATCACTGTATTAGTGTTTTTGGGGATGTCAGTGACCCCAAGTCAGTACCCCCCAATGTCAAAACGTCTGCCACAGTCCCGCAGACCCACCATAAGTTGCTGGTCGCTGCCATAAGTCCCTGATCGCCGCCATAATTCGCTGATCGCCGCCATTATTAGTATAAAAAAAACCCTAAAAATCCCAGTATCTTTCCCGCCATTTGTAAACGCTATAACTTTCACGTAAACCAATTAATTTACACGTATTGGGTTTTTTTTTAGCAAAGACATGTCGCAGAATGCATTTTGGCAGAAATTTATGACTAAATTTGATTTTTGCATTTTTTTTTTACTGGACATGTTTTATAGCAAAAAGTCCAAAATATTGTTTTTTTTTCCTCAAAATTGTCAGACTTTTTTTTTTATAGCGCAAAAAATAAAAACCGCAGAGGTGATCAAATACCACCGTAAGAAAGCTCAATTTGTGGGGAAAAAAGGATGTAAATGTCATTTATGTACCATATTGCATGACCGCGCAATTGTCCATTAAACTAGCGCAGCGCTGTATAGCAAAAAAATGGCGTAAATTGCAGTATTTATACCATAGTTTGTAGACGCTATAACTTCCACAAAAAGCAATCAATATACACTTAGTGGGATTTTTTTATCAAAAACATGTAGCAGAATACATTTTGGCCTACATTTATAACCAACTTTGAGTTTTTATAGCTGAAAATAAAAAATATTGTTTTTCTTCAAAATTTTTGGCCTTTTTTTGTTTATAGCGTGAAAAATAAAAAGCGCACAGGTGATCAAATTACACCAAAAGAAAGTTCTATTTGTGTGAAAAAAAGGATGTAAATTTCGTTTGGGTGCAGCATTGCCTGACTGCGCAACTATCAGTTGAATTCGTGCAGCGCCGAGTAGCAAAAAGAGGCCTGGTCATTAAGAGGGGTAAATCCTCAGGAGCTCAAGTGGCTAAAAATAAACAGTGCCAGTCAGCAAAGCATTGGACAATGTCAGTAAAGCTGTGGGCTGTGTCAGTAGAGCAGTGTATGCCGTCAGTAGGGCAGAGGATGCTGTCAGTAAAACAGTGGATGGTGTCAGTAGAGTAGTAGACTGTATCAGTATCATAGTTGCCAACAGTCATGGATTGCCCGATATTCACGGAAATCAGATAATTCTATATAAGCAGGAGCTGAGCACCTACATAAACTTAACTTGGGGAAGGAGCTGAGTGGGTGGCTAATAATTAACTTCTCCATTGCCAGATACCTCTACCATGTACAACTTAAAGCACTCAGTGATTAGCTTACGAGGGACAGGAAAGAGAGGGTTGGGGGGTCTGTTAGTGGGGGGAGGGGTGGTTGCTGTGGGGTCTGTCAGTGGGAGGAAGTGGCGGGTGGTTGAGGGGGGTCTAATAGTAATTCAGGTTTTGATACTCTGCACCCCCTCTATATCTCCCCTGATCATAATTCAGCCCAAGATATTCTGTCACCCATGATACCCCTGCCCCCCACCCCCCCCCCCCAGACTGACATCCCTCATTCTCAACTACTGACCACCACCTGCAACATACAGACCCCCCACCCCCAGCTACGGACCCCTACCCCCCACTGACAGACCTCACACTGACTGTGAGAAATGATGGGTGTAAAATAACCAGCAAGCTTCAAGTTGTGGCTGTTGGTTACATAGTAAAGCTGCCCAGCAATTGAGGGGTTAATGTGATCAGCTCCCTCCCTGGCAGCTGTGGGGTTAAATCCGTGTCCGACTGTGACACGTCCTCTGCTGTACTAACTGACACCGTCTGTCACAATCGCGGCGTCAGACCCCAGACCTTCTCACCTAACTTGTGACCAAAGGACCGGCCAATCTAAAACCGCAATGTGACGTGCGTAACAATGCCACACCCAGCTACACCCTACACAGCGATTTCCCAGTCAGCTAATGGTCAACCAATCGATGTGCCGTCAGCCTGAATGCGCTTGTTACTGGGTCGGGTTAATTACGCAACTAACCCTTCACTGCCACCACCCCTTTTTGTACAGAGAAAGGGGAAACTCTCTTTATCAAATATACACTGTAATGGTTGAAAAGTCGTCTGTCCAATACGGTCACCGCAGGCCGATTGGGCAGAGGATTAAACACACAGTAGCGTCTCTTAAGAGGCAGGAATTCGTAAATTGTAATTAAGCGCTTTAGAAACAGTTTGACTCTTTTAGTAATAAATCTTTCTTTCTGAAAGTGTTAAACAGGTGCAATAAAATGTTTCCAGAAAAAGATGTAACTAAGATATATATATATACACACAAAGAACCATAGCACAGCAGAGAGATAATAGGAAGGAAGTTAAAGGGTTAAGTTACTTGCCATTTAAGCCTTTGATGTAAGCAGATCCAAGTTGCAGAGCAGAATGGTGCTTTGATCTCCCGCTGTTACGATGGAAAAAATGGGAGAAGTCTTCAACTTAACTTTTTAGGCCTGCTAGACTGTGTTTTAAAGTCCCCCAGCAGAGGGGGTGGCTCTGAGTAACTGACCAATACTCTGTTTAGGGAGGGTTCGTCAGGCGGACTCTGAATTAGAACCAACATCTTCATAATCCATGATATGAAACATAGGGAACAAACTGACTTGAGGAATGTTCATTTAATTCTGTTACCTAAGCTGCTAGGTTTTATGAGGTTAAAATCTCTTTCAATTCCTGGGAAAAGCTGCCTTATCTCTGTTACGAGGTGAGAGATTACACATGTTCTGGGGCAGCCAGGCTCTGTCTCTCTTGGGGGGCTTTGTAGCTCTGGGCCCCCTGCTGCTCTACCTGCCAGTGACACTTTTAACACACACAAATCTGTCACTGTGCTTCTCAGGAAGGGAGGGGGAAGGAGAATGAGAAATGAGAGACACAATATATACTCTGTACCAAGATGGAGGTGCCTACAAAATGGTTGAACTGCGTACTTCACTGTGTTCTGCGCAGTTTTTGCGACACCGTCCACTGTCCTACTGACACCAACCTCTGCCCTACTAACAAGTCCTCCACTCTACTGATATCATCCACTGCCCCACTGACACCATTCACTGCCCACCTGACTCATTTTCCACTCTACTGACACCGTCCACTCCTCTACTGACACCATTCACTGCCCTACTGACACCATCCACCACCCTCCTGACACCGTCCACCATCCTGCTGACACCATCCACTGCCCCACTGACACTATCCACTGCCCCACTGACACCATTCACTACCCTACTGACATCCTCCACTCTACTGACACCATCCACTGACACACTGACATTGTTCACTGTCCTGCTGACAACCTCCATTGCCCCACAGCCACCATCCACTGCTCTACTGACACCATCCACTGCCCCAATGACACCATCCACCACCCTAATGACACCATCCACCATCCTGATGACAGCATCCACTCCCCCGCTGTCACCATCCACTGTCCTGCTTACACCATCCACTACCCTCTGACACTGTCCGCTGCCCCACTGACACCAACCTCTGCCCTACTGACACCATCCACTGCCCTACTGACACCAACCTTTGCTCTACTGGCACGTTCTTCACTCTACTGACATCATACACTGCCCCACTGACACCATGCACTGCCCAATGACACCGTCCATTTCCCCACTGACACCGACCACTGCCCTACTGACACCATCCACTGCTCTACTGACACCATCCATTGCTTTACTGGCACCAGCTTCTGTTCTACTGACACCATCCCCTGCCCCACTGACACTGTCTACTGTCCTGCTGACACAAATCTCTGCTCTACTGACACAGTCCACTGCCCTACTGACACCATCCACTGCTCTACCGACACCATCCACTGTCCTACTGACACTGTTGACACACCATCCACTGCCCTACTGACACAAACCACTGCCCTACTAACACTGTCCACTGCCCCAACCGACACCATACTCTTCTCTATTGACACCAACCTCTGCCCTACTGACACCAACCTCTGCCCTACTGACACCTTCCACTGCTCTACTGACACCAACCTCTGCCCTACTGACACGCCTACTGCGCTATTGACACTGCCCACTGCCCTACTGGCACTGTCCAATGCCCTTCTGACACCAACCTCTGCCCTACTGACACAGTCCTCTGCTCTACCGACACAACCCCATCTACTGTCCTACTGACACTGTCAACACATCATCCACTGCCCTCTCCATTAATGTCCTCAGCCCCCACCATGCATGTCATCAGCTCCCCTCCATTAATGTCCTCAGCCCCCCTCCAATCAATGTCCTCAGCCCCCCTCCAATCAATGTCCTCAGTCCCCCTTCCTCCAATCAATGTCCTCAGTCCCCCTTCCTCCAATCAATGTCCTCAGCTTCCCTTCCTCCAATCAATGTCCTCAGTCGGCCCTTCAATAAAGATCTCAGCTCCCCCACCCCACATCACCCTCTCATTGCTGACTCATCCTCCTGTCTTTCCTGAAGCTTACACAGTGTGGAAGGTAGGAGACACAGCAGGTTTGAACAGAGTGCTGGGCGGTAAAAACTGCAAACTGGTGATTGGTTTCTAGGACAGCCATGCATCCTTACATCCAATCACCTGCTTGACCATATGAGCATAGACTGACTTTGGATGATATTTATGATTTTACAGGCTTATGTTATGTGTTACTTTGTGAGTGTAATTTTAACGGGGTTTTGGTTGAATCCAAAAATAGTTAAAACGGGATTACTCTATGTGGCTCGTTTGAAGTGATCTTTGTGGAATTAAGTATTCATGCCATTTCAGCTGATCAGGCAAATGTTTCTGGTGAGTGAGCTGTATGGAGGGAAGAATGGCTCACCGTATACATTAACAAGTTATTTATATTAGGAGCATGTCTACAATTGATGAACCTTTATTCAGTATATAAGAGGACATTCATTGGTGGACTGTGATGCATTTCATCAGCTGGTTGTAGAAATCATTAACGAATAAGCTATATGTGTACTGTACATTTAATATTTTATGCAGTGGTATTTGTTTCATTCATTCATTTGTTTCAGGATGTGGACTGCTGTTATACTGTATGACAGATTGTCTGGTTGTAAACATGGGCAGCCCCTGCCTTCCATCCAGAGCCATCCTGCCTCCCACAGACGGCTCAAAGAGAATGGCAGCGACAGAAGTGGCTTCTAAGTGGTAGGATGGCCTGGCGTAAAGCCTAATGGGGCACAGAGACCACATGGGCCCCCTGGAACAGGGGCGGGATTTCAAGTGCATGGCACAGCAGGCACGTATCAGGAATAATAAATGCGGGTTTACAAATTCTTAAAGCTGAAATGCAGGCACAAATGCTTTCATTTAAATACATTCCTTAATAATCACAAAAGGATACATATCTACTTTGTGTACACCAAATATCTTTGAAAATGCAGATATTAACTTGAAAAAGTAGCACTGACATTATCACTGTGCTGTATAAAGCCTGTGCAGAGAGCAGAGCAGTGGGAGGGGACCAGCAGGCTCAACCCACTACAGACTGCCTGCAAAAAACTACAGGAGAGGGTGGAGGGAACACCAGTCCCCTTGCACAAGGAGACAGAGCACTTCTGTCACGGATTCCCCCACACGCCATGCCCACAGTGACTAGCTAACTGAAGCGCGCATGTGCGGCCGTAATAGGGGGTAAGAGGGAATAAAGGGGACTTAACTTTGAATATATAAAACCATATATAAGATCAGCCGTGATATACTTCTACAGCCCGCACTACCTTTTGGCCACCACCAGATGGAGACTCCACTCCAATCCAGCTGGTCGACCACACACACTGGCAGATACAAATCGTATATACAATCTGGTGCACTGATTAGAGTTGAGGACCAGCTTAGCAATTAAACACCCTTCTAAGGTCCCTCCAGCTATCCTACAGCTTGAACCCCGGTGTTAATCACTCTTCCACTGTCCACACACCCCCACACCAGACACACCACAAAAGGTAGCCTGCCACCACCCAGCAGTTTATCCGCAGAACGGTCTGCTGAGACACCTCACACACACAGATCTCCATCTGGCAGATCTGTTACCTTTTACAACCTGCATGCAATCTGCCCACACACAGTGCAATTGCATACAGATTGGCAATGAGCTTGACCGAGCGTTTAAAGGCACTAAAATACAATACAATCTACTTTAATCCAATCTAATATCTCCAATCTAATCTCTCCGAAGGTATGAGCCCGTGCTTAAATACACAGAAGTCACTAATTAATTTTAAGCTTTAATTTCCCGAAAGTGAGCAGTGCATAAAATATGTACAAAATATAAAAAGTTACAGAAATACAAAAAATACAAGAAGACACACAAATGACTATTCACTATAAAATAAAAAGGGCATAAAAGACAAAAGTAAAACTTTACCAGGATTTACCCTGCGACTGGAGCAAGTCAGAAAAGTCAGCAATCCGTTGGTCGATCAACCAGCTCCATACGAATCACAATGTCCCAATGCCCGGGTACTCAATTTATAGATATGGACGTAGGCAGGACATTAGTCTTCGGCCAATTGACCCTGGGGGCTGCTCCTGTACCGGCCCACAGGATGTTTTGGGTGCTGACCTGCCCAAGTTCAATTAGACCAAAACTGGCTTGAAATACCAAGTCGGGGATTGGATTTCTGACACCAGCGCATCAGTCAAATCGTGACAGTACCAAACACTGTTCAACTGTTGCACTCCAGCGCCACCAAACCATTTCCTGCATTTTCCTGGCCTTCTACCTAACCCACAAATATGGTTTTCATATGTCGGTGTGGCGCACAGCGTGCACTATTAGAAGGAAGTATTGCCATCTCTCTGCAACTAATATTTTAGCTTTTATGAGAGATAAAACATACCCCTTTGATGTATGGATATACTTTTAGCTCCCCAGACAGATCGAAGACCCCCTGCTGTCATGAAGCCGAAATGTCTGGAGCCATTTCCTCTAAACTGGTTTCCCCAGAAGGTGACAAAACCTTATTAGCACTTAGGTGTCACTTCCAGAGCAAGCTAGGCTTTTCAGACACTAATTGATGAGCTAATTGATGAGCTAATTGATGACCCTCGGACCCTGATTTACTATTGTGCCTAGGCTAATTTCCGTGGGCGAACCTCCACTTGTTACTAGTGACCATCTACTTTTACCCTGCTAAGAGATTTACTAAAGAGAAGCATCAACAAGTAGACACCAAATTGAATTTACTAACGAGACACAGACCAGGAATCAGACTCAAAAAGCAGACTTGCTAAGAGGCACGTCTAACACCATGAAAAATCACTGCAGAAACATGTTCACATTAAATTTGCTTTGCCAAATATCAGGACTTCACTTTAACCTCCTTAGCGGTTTTCCCGAGTGTAGCTCGGGGTAAAATTTCAATACCAAAAGTGGTAACCCCGAGCTACACTCGGGCTTACCATGCGACGTTGCTCAGGGGGTCCCTGCAGCACTTACCTTGTCCTTCGCTCCCGCGATGTGTCCCCTGCAGCGTCCCCGGCCATCTCCTCCGGCCGATGCCGGCATCCGGCTTCCGTGTTCCGGTCCCTGTGACGGCGGGAAATTTGAAATTTTTAAAAAATTTAATTTTTGCTGTCATTGCTGTTTCAATGCATTTCACATGTATTTTGTCCCTACTGCTTTGTCCTGTGCACTGCCTGCATTTTGACTGTTCTTTCTGCCTAGAAACTTAGAAAAGTCCATGGCGTCCAAAAAGTGTCCCTTTACGTCAAAAGCGGTTTTAGAACAGCGATAGTAAATCAGAACCACTTGCAGAATTGAGTGATAATGATTTGTGGGGAAATTCGTCATCAGACACTGAAAACGATTTTGCGACTTTGCTCAGCGATGTGCGAATTTGACTCTGTATTTCAAATTTCAGTGTTTTTGATTTGATTATATTATTGAATTAAATTTATTATTATTATATTATTATTTTTTATGATTATTTATTAAATTATAATTTATGATTTCATGTTTCAAGTTTTATCATATCCGGAATGTTTACTAGACTCTTGTTCGTACAGATTTCAGTGAGTTATTCCTAAAAATTACAGCCTACAATAAAAAACTACATATTTCCATGCAAAAAAATGGTACCGCATTCAGCACAAAAAATCGGAAAGAATCATACCGCTGAGGAGGTTAAACAATATCTGCCATTTCCAAAAAAATGTAAAATGTGTTAAGCAAGTCGACACAGTCAAGAACTAGACGCTTGTGCAGCGTACTTGTCCGATATAAATGCGCATGTGCAGAACACATTTTAGATGTCCTCTGTGGGCGCTTGCTTTTTAGCTGCTGTTTAATAGTAAATCTTTGTGTGGAGTCCTCTGACAGATGGCACTCAGTCGCGTCTACTGTGTTTAACAAACAGCACTAGGCATATCTTTACATCCACATTCATTAGATCCGATATCAGGTACAATTTCAATTCCCAAATCGCACCTGAAATTGTGCACCCTGGATGCGACTTGGCATGCAATTTGCATGACATGTGACCTGCAAATCGTATGCCAAGTCGCACCCTATTGTCTGCTATTATAGCAGTCACATGGGTGCGTTTCCGACACTGATTTCTAAAGTAGTACATGTACTACTTTTGTGGCAATTTGCATAGATATCTGTGTCAGACGTCTTGCAAATCTCAAGGAAATCAGCATCTTCACTGTACGTCGCACAATTTCTAAATCGGCTTTTTTATTTTTAGCTTTTTAGCTGCTGTTTAATAGTAAATCTTTGTGTGGAGTCCTCTGACAGATGGCACTCAGTCGAGTCTACTGTGTTTAACAAACAACACTAGGCATATCTTTATGTATTCTAATTTGATTTCCTTAATTCTATTGATTCTATTTTTGTTTCTTATTCTTTATAATTATTTTTGTAATGATTTTACTTATTTCGAAGGTCTAGATAATATTTATTTTGACAGCTGAATGTAAAAATAAAGGTCTGCAATAAAAAAAAAAAAAAAAACAGTATGGGGTCCCCCCTCTCATCCATAGCAAGCCCTTCTGGTCTGGTATTAATATTAAGGGGTAACTCCACGCCGCAATTTTACAAAAAAACAACGTGGAGTCCCCCCCAAAATCCATACTAGACCCTTATCCGAGCATGCAGCCCAGCAGGTCTGGAAAGCGAGCGCCCCCCCCCCTCCTGAACCATACCAAGCCACATGCCCTCAACATGGAGGGGTGCTTTGGGGCAGGGGGGTTCCCCCCCAAAGCACCTTGTCCCCATGTTGATGGGGACAAGGGCCTCTTCCCCACAACCCTGGCCGGTGGTTGTGGGGGTCTGCGGGAGGGGGGGCTTATCAGAATCTGGAAGCCCCCTTACGTGAATGAGTCTGTGGTACATGTCATCGCTACTCATTCACAAAAAAAGCAAAAGTGTAGTGTTAAAAAACACAGTACATGGTCTTTGACAAGTCCTTTAATAAAACAATGTCCCCCGAAGTAGATCCAACATCAATCACGGCGACCCAAAAAAAGAAAAAAAAAGCTCTGCTCTAGACAGAGGCTAGCTGCCTTATGCAGTGAGTCTCTGACAGTTTTTATATAGGTAAGGGGCGGGGCCAGCCAGGGACATCATCCGAGTGACCCCGCCCCATGGGGGGTGCTTTGGGGCAGGGGGGGGAGCATGTTGATGGGGACAAGGACCTCTTCCCCACAACCCTGGCCGGTGGTTGTGGGGGTCTGCAGGATGGGGGCTTATCAGAATCTGGAAGCCCCCTTTAACAAGGGGGCCCCCAGATCCCGCCCCCCCTACGTGAATGAGTCTGCGTTACATGGTATTGCTACTCATTCACAAAAAAAGCAAAAGTGTAGTGTAAAAAAAACACAGTACAGGGTCTCTGACAAATCCTTTAATAAAACAATGTCCCCCCGAAGTAGATCCAACGTTGATCACGGTGACTAGAAAAAAGAAAAAACAAAGAACCGTTCCGCACTTGACAAGGCTCACTAGCCTTATGCAGCCAGTCACACTGACATTTCTTATATAGGTAAGGGGTGGGGCCAGCCGGGGACATTATCCAAGTGACCCCGCCCCATGTGACATCATTGGGGTGGGATCACATCCTTGTGACATCGCTGTTTTTTCTTTAATTTCGGCGTGGAGTTACCCCTTAATATCCATACCAGACCCGAAGGGCTTGGTATGGATGGGAGGAGGGACCCCAAGCAGTTTTTTAAATTATTTATTTAATTGACGGAAATTATTTAAAATTCAGCTGTCAGTGGTGAACCCCGCTGAAAGCTGAAACATTACTTCTGTCCCTGCAGAGAGCTGCACTATTATATTTGACATTAAAAAGTATAGAGGTTGCAACATTGTATCTATTTGTATCCATTTTGGATACAGATGTTTTTATTCGGATACAAATAGATACAATGTTGCAACCTCTATACTTTTTAATGTCAAATATAATAGCGCAGCTCTCTGCAGAGACAGAAGTAATTACTTGCTATTATATTTGCCAGCCGTAGACGGGGCGAAAAGCGACTGATTTTTTTTACCGTTGGTGGCAACGTCGGCCTATTGAACGACCAATTTTTTTTTTTTGCCTGCCTATGGCCTGCATTTTTCTTTTTCTGCTTTTTCTTATTCTTTTCTTATTCTTCTTTTTCATTTTCTTCTTCTTTTTCTTGCAGGTCACGGCTCATGTGCAGATTTTTTTATCGGTAAAAAGATCCGCCGATTTGCAGATCATTGCCACAAAAATCGGCCATAGACGGGGAGAAAACCGGATTTTTTTTAACAAAAAAACTAAAAATCGGTCGTTCAATAGGCCGACGTTACCACCAACAGTAAAAAAAATCACCCGATTTCTTCCCGTCTACAGCCAGCATTTAATTACTTCTGTCCCTGTAGAGAGCCCTGCTATTATATTTGACATTAAAAAGTATTGCGGTTGCAACATTGTATCCATTTGTATCCATTTTGGATACAGATGGGTTTTTTCGGATACAAATAGATACATTGTTGCAACCGCAATACTTTTTAATGTCAAATATAATAGCGGACTGGAATTCTTCTTCTTTCTCTTCTTCTTCTTTTACTTCTTCCTCTTCTTCTTTCTCTTCTTATTCTTTTTCTTTCTCTTCTTCTTCTTTCTCTTCTTCCTCTTCTGCTTTCTCTTCTTTCTCTTCTTCTTCTTCTCTGCTTCTTTCTCTTCTTCTTCTTTATCTTCTAAATTTTTTTCTTCTTTTTCTTCTTCTTCTTTTTCTTGCAGGTCACGGCTCATGCGCAGATTTTTTTATCGGTAAAAAGATCGGCCGATTTGTCCATCATTGCTGCAAAAATCGGCCGATCGGCAAAATCGGCTGATTTTTTTCCAACTTTACCGATCAAAAAAATCTGACAAAATCCAGAAAAACGGCTGACCAATTAACCCATTAACAGTGTGAAAATCGGCCAATTTTAGACCCATCTATGGCTTGCATTACTGATTAAAAAAAATGCCAAAATCCCAATAAACGGCCGACCAATTAACCCACTAACGGACCAAAAATCAGCCGATTTTTATCCAAATTTACCGATAAAAAAAGTGCCAAAATCCCCAAAAAACGGCCGACCACTTAATCCACTAACGGCCCGAAAATCGGCTGATTTTTTTTCAGCTGAAAATCAGCCTATTTTCGGGCCGTTAGTGGGTTAATTGGTCGGCCATTTTTCGGGATTTTGGCACATTTTTGTTATCAGTAAATTTTGAAAAAAATCGGCTGATTTTGCCGATCATTGCCGCGAATTAGCTGATCAGCAAAATCAGCCGATTTTTTTCAAAATTTACCGATAAACAAAATGTGCCAAAACCCAGAAAAATGGCCGACCAATTATCCCACTTACGGAAGAGGCCCTTGTCCCCATCAACATGGGGACAAGGTGCTTTGGGGGGAAGCCCCCCCTGCCCCAAAGCACCCCCCCATGTTGAGGGCATGTGGCCTGGTATGGTTCAGGAGGGGGGGGCTCTCACTCGTCCCCCCCCCCTTTCCTGACCTGCCGGGTTGCATGCTCGGATAAGGGTCTGGTATGGATTTTGGAGGGAACCAAATTTTCGGTGTGGAATTACCCCTTAATATCCATGCTAGACCCAAAGGGCTTGGTGTGTATGGGAGGGGGGACCCCACGCCGTTTTGTTTTTACATTTTGGTGTGGAGTTACCCCTTAAGATACATACCAGACCCGAAGGGCTTGGTGTGCATGGGAGGGGGGACCCCATGCCGTTTTTGTTTTACATTTTGGTGTGAAGTTACCCCTTAAGATACATACCAGACCCGAAGGGCTTGGTGTGGATGGGAGGGGGGACCCCATGCTGTTTTTTATTTATTATGGGGCTGGTTTTTAAATGTAATTTTCCCTTTTTTTTCTTAACTATAGCTCAGAAATTCACCTGTTACTTCCCCCAGCTAAAAGAGAAAGTTTTCTTGGAATTTATATCCCTAAAGGAAACAACGTTTACTTTGAGTTTATTAAAAGATACAAAGTTTTCTTTAACTTCGTGGAAAGTGACTTCTAAGCTCGTGAACTATAGTGAAGAAAAAAAAAAAGGCTGGCATTTGCATTTGAAAATCAGCGCCGACATAGACATAAACCGAGGCATTATTTTCAATGGATTTTCATTTGTAAACCAAAAATTAAGTTAACCGAGGCATTGGTAAACCGAGGTACGCCTGTATTAGTATTGTAATCCTTTGTATTGGGATACATAGAACCAACATACATCTGAATTGGCAACATAGCACAACATTTGTGTCACATTGGAGATATCTGGCTAGTTACACTGACCTTGCCCAGGGACTTAGGGTTGATTCACACCACAGAAATAGGTGGGATTAGTGTTCAACAGCACCATGGACTAGTGGCTAGCACTGCTGCTTTACAACGCTAGGGTTGTCAGTTTGAATCCCAACCACGGCAATGAATTTGCATGATCTCTGTGTGACTACCCTAACATACATTTGCTGGTGGCAGCATCTTTGCTTTCTGTCTAAATGATCCCTAGAATGTGAATTAGAATGAGGCCTTGTCCGTTCAAACACCTTTAAAGTAGCACTTTACGTGAATGTCAAACGATGGGATGAGATATGGGCCTGGACTAATGATTGATTGGATAATGCTGGTTTGCACTCCACCCCCTTTTGGGAAGGTTTGTCAAACTTCAAACCATGAGAAGAGTGAGCGAGAGAGAGAAGAGGATTAAAAAAAAAATTTATAAAATAATGGCATGGAGTCCCCCCCCCCCCAAATCCATAACAGACCCTTATCCGAGCATGCAGATACCGCATGCCTTCAAAGATTTATTTCCCTTGTTGAATTGCCTGCTTGGTTCACACTAGATGCCGTTTAAAATTGTGATTTTTGTTGCCAATTTCACAGTATTTTCTGTAGATTTACCAATGGGTTTTTGCGTTTTCAATTGTATTTTGCATTGCAGTTTCTATTGTGGTCTATATGTGCAATCGCTACAAAATGCTGAAAAAGTTAGACAAGAACTACTTTTGAATTGTGCTGCAGCAAATCGCTTATGTAAAGACACTCACATCCACATTCATTAGATCCGATATCAGGTACAATTTCAATTCCCAAATCGCACCTGAAATTGTGCACCCTGGATGCGACTTGGCATGCAATTTGCATGACATGTGACCTGCAAATCGTATGCCAAGTCGCACCCTATTGTCTGCTATTATAGCAGTCACATGGGTGCGTTTCCGACACTGATTTCTAAAGTAGTACATGTACTACTTTTGTGGCAATTTGCATAGATATCTGTGTCAGACGTCTTGCAAATCTCAAGGAAATCAGCATCTTCACTGTACGTCGCACAATTTCTAAATCGGCTTTTTTATTTTTAGCTTTTTAGCTGCTGTTTAATAGTAAATCTTTGTGTGGAGTCCTCTGACAGATGGCACTCAGTCGCGTCTACTGTGTTTAACAAACAGCACTAGGCATATCTTTATGTATTCTAATTTGATTTCCTTAATTCTATTGATTCTATTTTTGTTTCTTATCCTTTATAATTATTTTTGTAATGATTTTACTTATTTCGAAGGTCTAGATAATATTTAATTTGACAGCTGAATGTAAAAATAAAGGTCTGTATTAAAAAAAAAAACAAAAAAACAGTATGGGGTCCCCCCTCTCATCCATAGCAAGCCCTCCTGGTCTGGTATTAATATTAAGGGGTAACTCCACGCCAAAATTTTACAAAAAAACAGCGGGGAGTCCCCCCCCAAAATCCATACTAGACCCTTATCCGAGCATGCAGCCCAGCAGGTCTGGAAAGGGGGGGGGGACGAGCGAGTGCCCCCCCCCCCTCCTGAACCATACCAAGCCACATGCCCTCAACATGGAGGGGTGCTTTGGGGCAGGGGGGTTCCCCCCCAAAGCACCTTGTCCCCATGTTGATGGGGACAAGGGCCTCTTCCCCACAACCCTGGCCGGTGGTTGTGGGGGTCTGCGGGAGGGGGGGCTTATCAGAATCTGGAAGCCCCCTTACGTGAATGAGTCTGTGGTACATGTCATCGCTACTCATTCACAAAAAAAGCAAAAGTGTAGTGTTAAAAAACACAGTACATGGTCTTTGACAAGTCCTTTAATAAAACAATGTCCCCCGAAGTAGATCCAACATCAATCACGGCGACCCAAAAAAAGAAAAAAAAAGCTCTGCTCTAGACAGAGGCTAGCTGCCTTATGCAGTGAGTCTCTGACAGTTTTTATATAGGTAAGGGGCGGGGCCAGCCATGGACATCATCCGAGTGACTCCGCCCCATGGGGGGTGCTTTGGGGCAGGGGGGGAGCATGTTGATGGGGACAAGGACCTCTTCCCCACAACCCTGGCCGGTGGTTGTGGGGGTCTGCAGGATGGGGGCTTATCAGAATCTGGAAGCCCCCTTTAACAAGGGGGCCCCCAGATCCCGCCCCCCCCCCTACGTGAATGAGTCTGCGTTACATGGTATTGCTACTCATTCACAAAAAAAGCAAAAGTGTAGTGTAAAAAAAACACAGTACAGGGTCTCTGACAAATCCTTTAATAAAACAATGTCCCCCCGAAGTAGATCCAACGTTGATCACGGTGACCAGAAAAAAGAAAAAACAAAGAACCGTTCCGCACTTGACAAGGCTCACTAGCCTTATGCAGCCAGTCACACTGACATTTCTTATATAGGTAAGGGGTGGGGCCAGCCGGGGACATTATCCAAGTGACCCCGCCCCATGTGACATCATTGGGGTGGGATCACATCCTTGTGACATCGCTGTTTTTTCTTTAATTTCGGCGTGGAGTTACCCCTTAATATCCATACCAGACCCGAAGGGCTTGGTATGGATGGGAGGAGGGACCCCAAGCAGTTTTTTAAATTATTTATTTAATTGACGGAAATTATTTAAAATTCAGCTGTCAGTGGTGAACCCCGCTGAAAGCTGAAACATTACTTCTGTCCCTGCAGAGAGCTGCACTATTATATTTGACATTAAAAAGTATAGAGGTTGCAACATTGTATCTATTTGTATCCATTTTGGATACAGATGTTTTTATTCGGATACAAATAGATACAATGTTGCAACCTCTATACTTTTTAATGTCAAATATAATAGCGCAGCTCTCTGCAGAGACAGAAGTAATTACTTGCTATTATATTTGCCAGCCGTAGACGGGGCGAAAAGCGACTGATTTTTTTTACCGTTGGTGGCAACGTCGGCCTATTGAACGACCAATTTTTTTTTTTTTGCCTGCCTATGGCCTGCATTTTTCTTTTTCTGCTTTTTCTTATTCTTTTCTTATTCTTCTTTTTCATTTTCTTCTTCTTTTTCTTGCAGGTCACGGCTCATGTGCAGATTTTTTTATCGGTAAAAAGATCCGCCGATTTGCAGATCATTGCCACGAAAATCGGCCGATCTGCAAAATCAGCCGATTTTTATCCAAATTTATGCAGGCCATAGACGGGGAGAAAACCGGATTTTTTTTAACAAAAAAACTAAAAATCGGTCGTTCAATAGGCCGACGTTACCACCAACAGTAAAAAAAATCACCCGATTTCTTCCCGTCTACAGCCAGCATTTAATTACTTCTGTCCCTGTAGAGAGCCCTGCTATTATATTTGACATTAAAAAGTATTGCGGTTGCAACATTGTATCCATTTGTATCCATTTTGGATACAGATGGGTTTTTTTCGGATACAAATAGATACATTGTTGCAACCGCAATACTTTTTAATGTGAAATATAATAGCGGACTGGAATTCTTCTTCTTTCTCTTCTTCTTCTTTTACTTCTTCCTCTTCTCCTTTCTCTTCTTATTCTTTTTCTTTCTCTTCTTCTTCTTTCTCTTCTTCCTCTTCTTCTTTCTCTTCTTTCTCTTCTTCTTTCTCTTCTTTCTCTTCTTCTTCTTCTCTGCTTCTTTCTCTTCTTCTTTATCTTCTAAATTTTTTTCTTCTTTTTCTTCTTCTTCTTTTTCTTGCAGGTCACGGCTCATGCGCAGATTTTTTTATCGGTAAAAAGATCGGCCGATTTGTCCATCATTGCTGCAAAAATCGGCCGATCGGCAAAATCGGCTGATTTTTTTCCAACTTTACCGATCAAAAAAATCTGACAAAATCCAGAAAAACGGCTGACCAATTAACCCATTAACAGTGTGAAAATCGGCCGATTTTAGACCCATCTATGGCTTGCATTACTGAATAAAAAAAGTGCCAAAATCCCAAAAAACGGCCGACCACTTAATCCACTAACGGCCCGAAAATCGGCCGATTTTTTTTCAGCTGAAAATCAGCCTATTTTCGGGCCGTTAGTGGGTTAATTGGTCGGCCATTTTTCGGGATTTTGGCACATTTTTGTTATCAGTAAATTTTGAAAAAAATTTTGCCGATCATTGCCGCGAATTAGCTGATCAGCAAAATCAGCCGATTTTTTTCAAAATTTACCGATAAACAAAATGTGCCAAAACCCAGAAAAATGGCCGACCAATTATCCCACTTACGGAAGAGACCCTTGTCCCCATCAACATGGGGACAAGGTGCTTTGGGGGGGAGCCCCCCCTGCCCCAAAGCACCCCCCCATGTTGAGGGCATGTGGCCTGGTATGGTTCAGGAGGGGGGGGGCGCTCACTCGTTCCCCCCCCCTTTCCTGACCTGCCGGGTTGCATGCTCGGATAAGGGTCTGGTATGGATTTTGGAGGGAACCAAATTTTCGGTGTGGAATTACCCCTTAATATCCATGCTAGACCCAAAGGGCTTGGTGTGTATGGGAGGGGGGACCCCACGCCGTTTTGTTTTTACATTTTGGTGTGGAGTTACCCCTTAAGATACATACCAGACCTGAAGGGCTTGGTGTGCATGGGAGGGGGGACCCCATGCCGTTTTTGTTTTACATTTTGGTGTGAAGTTACCCCTTAAGATACATACCAGACCCGAAGGGCTTGGTGTGGATGGGAGGGGGGACCCCATGCTGTTTTTTATTTATTATGGTGCTGGTTTTTAAATGTAATTTTCCCTTTTTTTTCTTAACTATAGCTCAGAAATTCACCTGTCACTTCCCCCAGCTAAAAGAGAAAGTTTTCTTGGAATTTATATCCCTAAAGGAAACAACGTTTACTTTGAGTTTATTAAAAGATACAAAGTTTTCTGTAACTTCGTGGAAAGTGACTTCTAAGCTCGTGAACTATAGTGAAGAAAAAAAAAAAGGCTGGCATTTGCATTTGAAAATCAGCGCCGACATACACTTTGTATTGCGAAAAAAAATTATTAACAATTGTGTAAACCGAGGCATTATTTTCAATGGATTTTCATTTGTAAACCGAAAATTAAGTTAACCGAGGCATTGGTAAACCGAGGTACGCCTGTATTAGTATTGTAATCCTTTGTATTGGGATACATAGAACCAACATACATCTGAATTGGCAACATAGCACAACATTTGTGTCACATTGGAGATATCTGGCTAGTTACACTGACCTTGCCCAGGGACTTAGGGTTGATTCACACCACAGAAATAGGTGGGATTAGTGTTCAACAGCACCATGGACTAGTGGATAGCACTGCTGCTTTACAACGCTAGGGTTGTCAGTTTGAATCCCAACCACGGCAATGAATTTGCATGATCTCTGTGTGACTACCCTAACATACATTTGCTGGTGGCAGCATCTTTGCTTTCTGTCTAAATGATCCCTAGAATGTGAATTAGAATGAGGCCTTGTCCGTTCAAACACCTTTAAAGTAGCACCTTACGTGAATGTCAAACGATGGGATGAGATATGGGCCTGGACTAATGATTGATTGGATAATGCTGGTTTGCACTCCACCCCCTTTTGGGAAGGTTTGTCAAACTTCAAACCATGAGAAGAGTGAGCGAGAGAGAGGAGAGGATTAAAAAAAAATTAATAAAATAATGGCATGGAGTCCCCCCCCCCCAAATCCATAACAGACCCTTATCCGAGCATGCAGATACCGCATGCCTTCAAAGATTTATTTCCCTTGTTGAATTGCCTGCTTGGTTCACACTAGATGCCGTTTAAAATTGTGATTTTTGTTGCCAATTTCACAGTATTTTCTGTAGATTTACCAATGGGTTTTTGCGTTTTCAATTGTATTTTGCATTGCAGTTTCTATTGTGGTCTATATGTGCAATCGCTACAAAATGCTGAAAAAGTTAGACAAGAACTACTTTTGAAATTGTGCTGCAGCAAATCGCTTATGTAAAGACACTCACATCCACATTCATTAGATCCGATATCAGGTACAATTTCAATTCCCAAATCGCACCTGAAATTGTGCACCCTGGATGCGACTTGGCATGCAATTTGCATGACATGTGACCTGCAAATCGTATGCCAAGTCGCACCCTATTGTCTGCTATTATAGCAGTCACATGGGTGCGTTTCCGACACTGATTTCTAAAGTAGTACATGTACTACTTTTGTGGCAATTTGCATAGATATCTGTGTCAGACGTCTTGCAAATCTCAAGGAAATCAGCATCTTCACTGTACGTCGCACAATTTCTAAATCGGCTTTGTGTTTTTTTTTTGTTGTTTTTTTATCTTTATTTTTCACGTCATATACAAAACATTTCAACATTTCTATTAAAATAGTTATCTAAACAATAATTCTCCATTATATAATTTATTTATATATATAACTTCCTTTTCCACCCCCCCTCCCATACACCCCCCCTCTATCTCCCTATCCCCTCCCGTCCTCCCCACGCTCCACCTTTTCTTCTTGTCTCATTAACTCCATATATTTCTATTATTCCTTAACCCCATTCTAAACCTACTTCCAGGAGTGTTATCTCTTCATAAATTTCACCATTGCTTTATATTTTTCCCAACCTTTCCATTTTTTATTATATATCTCCAACTTGTCCTGATACGTATAGTACAATCTTTCTGTCCCAGATATCTGATTTACTCTATCCATCCAATCCCCCTCAGTTGGCACCTCTCTTCTCTTCCAGTACCTGGGGATCAGACTCTTTGCTGCGGTCAAGTAGTGCCATATCCCCGAACTCTTATATGCTTTCGTTGAGAGTTCTGAGATATGGAGGAGACATAGTTCTGGATCCAATCCTATATTGATTTTAGTAATTTTCCCAATCAAATAAACTATCCTCCGCCAAAACACCTGTATTTCTGAACACTCCTACCACATATGATACCACGTGCCCACCTCTCGACAACCTCTCCAACACATCTGTGACATTTCCGTATTCATCTTGTGCTCCACATTAGGGGTAATGTGCCATCTATTTAAACACTTATAGTTTATTTCTACTTCCCTCATACTAATATTTTCATGAATTAATGTGAGCATTTTCCTCTGCTCCTCCTCCTCTATTTTTCTTCCCATATCTCTTTCCCATTTCTCTATGTGCATTAAGTTTGTGTCAGTGTCAAGTTCCATTAATATCTTGTGTATTTTTGCCATTCCGTGTCTACCATTTCCCCGTGACTCAAATATTCTCTCGAATGGATTCCAGTCTTTTCTAGTTCTTATAGGCTTTGGGAGGCTCTCAAAAAAGTACTTCAGTTGGTAGTATCTTAATCTATCCATCTTATTAAAGACTTCTCCCGTTCTTTCCTCCATGTCCTTATATGACCCAATTTCTTCTCCTACCATTATGTCTCTCAATTGTGCCTCCTGCTTTTTAATCCATTTCCCTGCTATACTATCCATACCCGGGGTGAAATATTTTGTGTTCCTAAGTGGTATTAATTGTGAATTAAAAACCCACCACTTTTGTCTATGTAGTAAATCCCATTCTTTTAAAACATTAAGAGTGTACATACTAGTGCTCTCCTCTAATTCCCTATATTGTGCAGGTACCCAAATACTTTTACTTAAACTTATTCCACTCAGTGCTTTCTCAATTTTAACCCAACTTTTCTCCGGATTATGGATCCAGTCAAAGATTCTCGCAATAATCCCCGCTCTATAGTATCTCCTAAAATCTGGTACTCCCATTCCTCCTCTCTCTTTACTTCTAGTCAACGTCCCATAGCCTATTCTAGGTTTTTTATTTCTCCATATATATTTTATTATCATTTTCCTAAGTTATTTAAAATATGTCTCTGGGAGTTTGATTGGAATCATTTGAAATTTGTATAATACTTTGGGGACAATTACCATCTTTATCAGGTTTATGCGCCCTATCCACGTTGGATTCCCATTTCCCACCCTCCTCAGCTCCTCCTTGATCTCATTTAATAATGCTATATAATTGGCTTTATATAGGTTCTTAGTTGAGGCTGATAATTTTATTCCTAAATATTTTAATTCTTTATCTCTCCAAAGGAAAGGAAATTCCTCTTGTAGTTTTTTTTTTTCACTATTTTTTAAGTTTATATTTAAGATTTCAGTCTTTGTCGGGTTAATTTTCAGGTTTGACAGTTCTCCATACTCCCTCAATGCTTTCATTAAGTTTGGAAGTGATGTTCTGGGGTTTCCAACATAATACATCAGATCGTCCGCATACGCCACTACCTTATGTTCTCTATCTCCTATCTTTATTCCTTTTAGATCTATATTCTTCCTAATCCTAGACAACAAGGGCTCCAGTGATAACACATATAACAATGGAGACAACGGACATCCCTGTCTTGTGCCGTTTGACATCTTAAAATGCTCTGATCTTCCTCCATTTACCATTATGGTGACGGTAGGCCCTCTATATAACTCTCCAATCCACCCTCTCATTCTGTCTCCCAGTCCTAACACTTCCAGGGTATCCATCATAAAACCCCAACTTACTCTGTCGAATGCCTTCTCAGCATCTGTCGACATAAGTATCATTGGGATGTTCCCTTTTTTAGCCTCCTGGATGAGCAACAGTGATCTCAGAGCATTATCTCTACCCTCTCTTCCCGGGACAAACCCCACCTGATCTCTGTGTATCCACTCCGGCATCAGTTCTTTTAGTCTATTTGCCAGCACCTTTGCAAATATTTTAGTGTCTACATTCAATAGCGCTATTGGTCGATAACTTGCACATTGCGAGGGGTCTTTATCTTCCTTCTGTATCAGTACTATATTGGCCTGTAGAGATTCTCCCCTCATCTCCATCCCATTTCCCAAGGCATTCATATAGATCTTCATCTTGGGTATTAAAAGCTCTTTATATTTTTTATAATATTTAACCATAAATCCATCCGGACCTGGACTTTTCCCTCCGGACATGCTTTTTAACGCTATTTCTATTTCCTCTGAAGTTATTTCTTCCTCTAAAGAGTTCAGTTGTATTTCTCTTAATTTAATAATCTATTTATCTTTTCTCTCCTTTCTTTTTTCTTTTTTGCCCCCATTGCAATGAGAAGACCTCTGATGTAGGCTTTATGTGCTTCCCACACCGTTGCAACCGACACATCCTCTGTCTCATTCTCTTCAAAAAACCATTCGATTTCCCTCTCAAGTCTTTGACCGATCTCTCCATCCATGAGGGTTGCCTCATTCATCCACCACACATATCCCTCTCGCTCCTCTCTACCCCATTTTAACTTCTTTGCAACTGGGGCATGGTCCGACAGAGTACTTTCTCATATTTTTACTTCCCCCACCCACTCTATCATTTGATGTTCTACTAATATGTAATCTATTCTAGAATAAGTCTCATGTACATGCGAAAAGAAAGTATAATCTCTCTCCTTCATATTCCTGATTCTCCAGATGTCCACCAGTTGACAGTCATGCATCAGTTTCTTTAACCTTCTCAAGGACTTGCTTTCCTCTCTCCGCATACCAGAATTAGTGTCTATCCGCCGATCCATACAGAGGTTAAAGTCTCCCGCTACAATCATACACCCTCTTTTAAAATCCATCAATCTCTTCAACACTTCTTTCATAAATGTCTCTGGTTTCTTATTTGTACTGTATATATTTGCTATTGTGCACTCAATTCCCTGTAATTTACCTCTCAAAAATAGAAACCTTCCCTCCAGATCCGTTAATCTCTCCTCAACCTCAAACCTTATATTTTTAGCGAAGCCTATAGCGACTCCCTTTGCTCTTTTGATTTCTGAGTCCGCATAAAACCATGTTGGAAAATATCTGGTCCTCAATCTAACCTTCGACTCTGTCTCTAGGTGTGTTTCTTGCAGAAATACCACTGAACATTTTCTATGCTGTAGTTCTTTAAATAACCTAAATCTCTTTCCTGGACAACTTAACCCTTTTACATTGTAGGTTATATATTGAATTTCTTCCATCTTACTCTTTTCCTCCTAACTCCTTTTTCCTCCTTACTTTCCTCTTTCTTATTCCTATAGAGCGTTTTTATCCCACTAGCCTTTTCTCCCCCCTTATCCCTCCCCCCCTCTCCCCTCATTCCCCTTCCTCCCCCTCCCTTCCATCCCCCCCCATGGCATCGTTGCCATCACTCCCCCCCTCCCTCCCCCCTCTTTTTAGGCCTTCGCTTTGCCTAACTATCATTTGTGGAGCTAGCATCCACCTTTGATACAATCCTTAGGGCTACACTCCTCCCATGGACAGCCTCCCCTCCTTCCAGATCTCCCCATTGACCCCCTTTCTACTTATACTTCTTAACAAAAAGAAGATGAAAAGGAGTTAAGCTAGAGGGGTGAGGGGGTAACAGGCGATGGAGTGGGGGAAAAAAGGAAAAAAAACCCCAAAAAAAACTACCTCTCTCTCCTCCCCCCCGCGCCCTACCTCCCCCCCTCCACCAGTCTCCACCCCTCCCCTCTCCTTAATCTATTTCCCCCGGGTTCTTCTTCCCATCCATTAATTTCAATTCTCTGCATTTCCAGTCTATCGCAAAAATTTCTCAAGTCCTCTGGGAACCTTAATTGGGCTGTTATTCCGTTTTTCCATCCTATTAAGCACTCCGGTATCCCCCATCTATATTGCACCTTCTGTTTTCTCATCTGCTCCAGCAAAGGCCTCAGAGCTCTCCTCCTTCGGAGAGTCTCCGGTGACAAATCCGCATATATTTGGATGTCCATTTCTCCATATTTTATTACTGGTTTTCCCTTGGTTTTCCTCCAGATTCTTTCCCTTTGCTGCAGTTCATAAAATTTGACCAGTATGTCTCTCGGCCTTTCCTTCTCCTGGTTCCCCTGGAGTTTCCCATTTCTAGAGATCCCTTCTATATTAGTCCTTTCCATATCAGAGTTTCCCGTTATAAAGTTCAGTATTTTACGAACCGCCTCTTCCATTAGTTCTCCTTTTAGACTTTCCGGTACCCCTCTCATCCTTATGTTTCTCCTTCTTTCTCTATTCTCTTGAATTTCCGCCTTGTACAGCAATTTTTCCTGAACTTTTTCCATATTAATTATCTTCTTTTCTTATTCGGAAATAATCTGGGTCTGTTTTTTAACTTTCTGCTCCTTTTCCTCCACTCTTAACAACAGCTGCCCCAGATCACTCCGAATATTTACCATTTCTTGCTTTATTGTTCTCTCTAGATCTTTAAACATTTCTGTCATCTCTTTTTTATTTGGGATTTGTAGATCTTTTTCTGTCTCTGATATTTGTTGACTACTGATATCCAAATCCATTAATTGTTTAGGACTACTTTGCATGCTTAAGTCTAATTCTCCTTTGTCATTTCTGCTCTGGGGCCTTTCCGGGGTCACGTTTCCCTGGGATGTGTACTTTTTTATTGTACCCGTTTGGGTCCCTTTAGGCCCGATTACCTTTGCACTTTTATTTTTCATTTCTTCTATTTCTTTTATTTTTCTCTCGTAAACTTGAATTTTACACAGAAAAAATAAATCATTATGGTATAGAGATAGAGCTCCCAGCCGCTTCTGTTAACTTTTCTGTGTGTTATTGCCTAAACCTTATGTTCTTCTTTATATTCTCTGGGGGGCCCCCCTTTTTTCTCACTCTCTGCCTTCCTTGAACTTAATACAGTTTCTCCCAAATCTGCACAGTTTTTATATTTGAGGCCACAGCCGGAGCCACTCACCCTCCCTGCTCCTTACATGAGACTGCTCCAGGCTCCATTTCTCCCGCAGGTCGGCTTTCTTGCTCTCAGGGGGACCCTCCAGGACTTTCCTCCACTTTCTTCTTGAGCAGGCAGTTCTTCACGGTTCACCCCCACTGGGCTACAATAGGCTACAATAGGGGCTAGTCGTCCAGCAGGACGATATCTCTCCTGTTCCCCGTCTGCCTCCAGCCGGCCGGCCGGCTTCCTCGCCTCCCAGGGATGCACTGCGGCCAGTCACATGTCCCAGCCGCACCTCCTTGTTTCCCGGCAACCGCACTCAGCGTCTCCACCTCTCTCAGAGAACTCCGTTCCCCAGCTCTTCCTCCCGCGGGCCGCCGCTCAACCGAGGGAGCCCGCCTGTCCGAGGTAGGTCTCAGGGTTCTAGGGCTCCATACTTCAGGGGAATTCCATGGGTCACAACAGGGGATCAGTCGGAGGGGCTCCGGCCGGGAGCTCCTACCACGAGCTCTCCGCTGCCGCCATAGTTAGGCTCCGCCCTGTTTGCCATCTCTAAATCGGCTTTGATGTGACCAGGGTGTAAGGCCTTTTTATGTTTGATTTCCTAAGTGTTTTTCCGATTTATGGGAAATGCCACATACTAGCAAAAGTGAATTGACATTTTCAGTATTGCATGCGAAATGTGGTCATGTGACTGCCTTTACTCATGCAATAATCTGGAGTGAATTGTGCCCATAGGGCCAAGAAATATTGTCAATAGGGTTCCCTTTTACATCCCTGTTCAATGTTCTGTTGTATGCTGCACAGGTACACTTCACTGTGGCTTTCTTTCTGACTCTGATTTGTGGGGCCTGTATACCAAGGGTTAATGCAGGTGGGAAGATAATTAATCAGGTGCACTTTCTCTGACCAGTGGTGGGTGTGGCCTACCTTATATAAAGAGATGCAGTAGTGGCTGATTTTTCCTTGTACAGGCCACATTATTTTCTGCAAGTCCTTGGCTCTGGTGGTTTTGGGGGGGGAAGAGATATTGTGGTGAATTGCCCCAGGCCACATTCACGCTGTGTTTGGATGTTGGCTGTAAATGTTTTGCATGTTCTTCCTTCTAAGGTGTGTTTATGTGTTATTGTACAATGATTGTGTGTTTATTATCTTTGCATTGTAATCCTAACATTTGCTCTGCTCTTCCAAGTTTGCTTTAGTTAGAATGAAATGCAGTTTTCAGACAAACATGATGAGAAATGTACGCGTGGGGATTAGGGGAGGTGTTTTTATTTTGGCACGTATGTATTTTTTATATTGATATTTTGATCTGCAGCTTGTTTTGTGGACAAGCCTAAGTGATTCATATTAACCGTTTGTTTCCTGCTTTAACCTGTGAAAGCACAGCTGTGTGTGTAATTGAGGTCCTGCTCATAAGAGCTTACAATCTAAAAGACTATACTTCTAAGCTGTTATGAGCAGGACCATTCTATTTTAGGAACATCAATTTTTTCTTTTTTTTTTCCACCAAGATATGGAATGTAGCTACTTGTTGTTGCTGTCCAAATAACTGTGGAATGTGTATTTGAACAATAAACATTTAAACTATGTATTTTTGGGGGGGATTATTTCATGTTCTAGTTGAATGTAGCACAGTGACCGGAAATACGCCATGACGTTTGCAGAAGGACGTTTGCACACATCCAGAAGTGGTAGTGGGGAGTGTTAGTGGATGGGAGTGTAGTTAGGAGAGTTCAGTGGTAATTTTCAAGTCTATTTTTGAGCTTTGTGAATTGTTCTTTTGTGGAATTCCAGACCACATCTGGACATGGCGAGATCGCTGTTCTCCACCGAGGAGCTGATCCTCATTTGCCGGGGAAACATTACTAATAATTGTATTTTCAGTTGAAAACATGTCCAATTCCTAGATCCATTGAGGTACATAGCAGAGGTTCAAGGTTCTTCCTAACTATACAGGTGGCAAATACACAAGCATACACCCAGGGCCACTGTTAGATATCATGGGACCCCGTACAGCATACCTGACAGCCCCCCACCACCAGAGAAAATATCCAAATTATATTTATGGTAAAAATACACTAAAAACATTATTAATGGACATAATCCCAACCATATTGCTGTGAAATCTAAATGATAAAACTGTACTGAGTTCATAAATAAAGCTGTGTGTAATTGAGGTCTTGGGACTCATTCACATGGGTGCTGTGGCCTGTAGAGTGGGAATCAGTGGTTTGTTTTTGTGGCTATCGCCGTTTGCAGGCAACCTATGTTACACTATGGAAATGCTGCAGGTCATAATTTGACAAGCATATGAGTACAGGTGTACAGCCCTGAACACAGACAGTGAGCATTCAGAGCCACTTCCCCACTCCTTCACACATGTCAGATTAAAACCTGTGTTCATACAGCTGCTGTGTCCCCATAGTGTAACAGGTGGCTCTAGCCCCATGAACAACCCACTCATTCATGCTGTACAGGCCAGAGGAACTGTGTGAATGGGGCATTTTTTACTTTTTGTTTTCCTCAGCTCATTAATTTCAATGGGCTGCCTGACGTGTGGGAACATGCAAAAATACTGCAGGCATATTATTTTAAAAGTGTGTTGCACCTAACCGCACAGTAGTGTGGTGACATGCGTTTTGGTGGCTATGAATGGGTCTGTTTTTAATAGACGTGTGTAGGTGCAATTACGTTTTAATCATGGTACCTGCGCACATCTGCAAAGGGCATTGCATTTCTTTGCTGTGCTGGAAAATGTGTGTTCTTGCATGCGTTTCTGCACCACCAATGGTGTGAACAAGTCCTAAGGGCCAGTTTACACTATAGAAACAGTCTAGATGTGTTCCTGATGCGTTTTTGCATGCCCTTTTGGCAAGCATTTTTAGTGTGTTCCAGTACATTTTGGATACGTTGCATTGCATTTTTGTATCCCTTCCAGTTAGTTTTTTCTACTTTCTTTTTATTCAATTTAATTAGGGACATGTGCGTTTTAGTACATTCAAGGGCGTTTCAACGTGTTCCAGTACAGTTCTGTGCATAAATAATGCAACGGGGTCAACTTTGTTTAAAGCACCTGCAATGCACTGAAAATGCAAGTGCTGATGTTAATTATGACATTGACAACCATATAACCTTCTTTGTGATGCCGAAAAAGCAACTGAAACACATGTAGTGTGAACTGGCCCTAAAGATTATTAGAAGTAAGGGAACGGGACTGACCAGGAATTGTGAATTCAATCAGACTAGTGGTGAGATACAATCAGTAATCATATAATAATGTGAGATTTGAGCTGTAATGATAGAAAATGAGACACATTCACTTGATCAGTAAATAAACAGTTAAAAAGAGTGGGGCGGTGATCTATAGATTTGCATATGGGACAAGTGATGATGGGGTGGGGGAGGGGGTCAAGTTGTATAAGGAGACAGGTGTAAAAGAAAATAAAAAAAGTTACAATGAAATATACGCAGCATGAAACTTGCACGTTTCCAACTTGTCAGAAGAACAGGATGCAGGTAAGAGTCACCCCCTTTCCACTTTCTAGTCATTAGGCAAAATCTTAATTGATTGATCAATATTCCTGTCACTAACACAACCCAGAAAATGTATCTCCATTTTTTAACATTCATAAATGTCAAGGAGTTTATAATCTAAGGGCAGAAACTCAGCCATGTACTAGGCCCAATTAACCTAACAGCATCTCTTTGGAGTGTAGGCAGAAACACATCCATACAGGGAACACATACAAACTGGGATGCAGCCATGACCAGGATTAGAACCCATGACCCAAGTGCTATAAATTCTGAGTTCTAACCACTAAGCCACTGTGGGAGACAGAGTTTGAACTCCAATGTAGAATAGTTACATTGCTTAAAAATGATAAAGCGAGCGCTGGTCAAATTATATAGACTACTAAAATGGTATTACACAAGATAAATATAGGTATAGATATGAAGGTAGCAGCTAGCACTCAGGGTATTGGCAACAGTCCCAGAATAGATATATGTTAAAGTAATAGTGCAGCTCTATAAATGCATGTTATCAATCATAAACGCATGTAAAATCCAAAAAGTGCAATCATTTATTTCAGGTACTTATATATAGCACTGTCAATTTACACATATATTGTACATTCACATCAGTCCCTAACCCTCAAGGGGCGTACAATCTAAGGTCCTTAACTCACATTCATACTTACACATACAGTACTAGGGACAATTTGGAGAGGAATTAATTCACCTACCAGCATGTCTTTGGAGTGTGGGAGGAAACCCAAGCAAGCGCAGGGAAAACATGCAAACTCCATGCAGGAAATGAGGTGCCATGATCAGGAATCAAACCCATGACCCATTTACTGCAGGACAGACATGCTAACCATTAAGCCACTGTGCTGCCTATTAATAATGATGTAAACTGGTAAATGGTGCTAAAAAAAAGTTCATATAATCATTCCTGACTAATGGAATGTCCTTTGTGTTTACCTTTCACGAGTTCATGCACTACTGTCCATCATGGATAAACCGCACGTGCCATTCATAGGCACTCTCTGAGTTGGTATTCTCACACGAAGGACATTCCATTATTCAGGAATGATTATCTGAACCTATTTTAGCACCATTTACCATTTTACATCATTATTGCAATTATTTGCACTTTTTGGATTTTACACGAGTTCATTATTGATCACATGTATTTATAGCACTGCACTATGACTTTAACATAGAATAGTTACATGATTAAAGAGAAGGAAGCTATATCATTATATTGGGAACTTAGAACTAGACATTCCAAATTATTTGAGATATAAGTGTGAAAATGTTTAACATTTGAAAAAAGAATGTATGACATTCATTAGTAAATGCATTAGTTGTCTGATCATTTTGGAGAAACAGAAAAAAAAAAAATTATAGGTGTACTTTTTATTTTACATTCTAAGTATTCTCATATGCAAACAGAAAAATGCCAAATGGGACAAAGCCCTGCGCCACCTAGCGAACATATATGGTATTGCACCTAAAATGTGCCAGACGCGATTCCACATTTACTAATAGGAAAGTAGATGCTTTTCAATGAGATTGCTAGATGCCTCTCAGAAGACTGACAGGTCTTAATTGATTTAATTAGGTCTGCCTGAATGTTCAGAGTCTGCTGGTAGACTCAATTCTTAGTAAATCAGGGCCTCTGTGCCTGAGTACCTGAATACATCTTTAATGACAATGGAATGCAACTACAGTTACGATTACATATTGCTACTGATCACATCTTATCTACTCAAATCTGTACATTTATGTCACATGTACGTTACATATATATATATGAGGACATTCATTGGTGGACTGTGATGCATTTCATCAGCTGGTTGTAGAAATCATTAACGAATAAGCTATATGTGTACTGTACATTTAATATTTTATGCAGTGGTATTTGTTTAATTCATTCATTTGTTTCAGGATGTGGACTGCTGTTATACTGTATGACAGATTGTCTTGTGTTATTAACTCATTATTATTACTGGTTGTAAACATGGGCAGCCCTTGCCTTCCATCCAGAGCCATCCTGCCTCCCAGAGACGGCTTAAAGAGAATGGCAGCTGTGGCAGTGGCTCCTAAGTGGTAGGATGGCCTGGCGTAAAGCCTAATGGGGCACATAAACCACCTGGGCCCCCTGGAACAGGGGCGGGGTTTCATATGCATGGCACAGCAAGCACATATCAGCAATAATAAATGCGGGTTTACAAATTCTTAAAGCTGAAATGCAGGCACAAATGCTTTCATTTAAATACATTCCTTAACCACATGCCGCCCAGCCACTGTAGAAATACGGCGGCAGGGTGGCACGGCTGGGCAAAACCACATTTTAAAATGTGTGTTTTTAAAACAGGTAGGGGGCGCGCGTGAGGCGTGCCGCCGCCCTACCTGTCCCACCGATCACGGCCGCGGATGTCAGTCGCAGGGTCACAGCCGGTCCTTACCGGCTATGTCCCGGCGATTAGCGGCAATCAGTGACAGAGAGCACAGCTGCAGTAGCTGTGCTTTTTGTCAGTTCCCTGACAGCTCCTGACACGCTGATCGGGACAGAAGAGTTTATCTGTCCCGATCAGCGGTGTTCCCTGCAGTATACACCCCCGCCCCCTAGTAAAACATTCCCCTCACACAGTTAACCCTTTCACTGAATAATAAAGTTAACCCCTTCCTCCCCAGTGCCATTAGTACAGTGTCAGTGTTTTTTTTTTTGCACTGATCACTGTATTGGTGTCACTGGGGATGTCAGGTTACCCCAAGTCAGTTCCCTCCCAGTGTCAGAATGTCCGCCGCAGTCCCACCATAAGTCGCTGATCGTTGCCATAAGTCCCTGATCGTTGCCATAAGTCGCTGATCGCTGCCATTATTAGTATAAAAAAATTAAAAATACCAGCATCTTTCCCGCCATTTGTAAATGCTATAACTTTCACGTAAACCAATTAATTTACACATATTGGGTTTTTTTTTTTAGCAAAGACATGTCGCAGAATGCATTTTGGCAGAAATTTATGACTAAATTTGATTTTTAAATTTTTTTTTACTCGACATGTTTTATAGCAAAAAGTCCAAAATTTTTTTTTCCTCAAAATTGTCATCCTTTTTTTTTAGAGCTCAAAAAATAAAAAACGCACAGGCGATCAAATACCACCGAAAGAAAGCTCAATTTGTGGGAAAAAAAATGTAAATTTCATTTATGTACCGTATTGCATGACCGCGCAATTGTCCGTTAAACTAGCGCAGCGCTGTGTAGCAAAAAAATGGTGTAAATTGCATTATCTATACCATAGTTTGTAGACGCTATAACTTTCACACAAAGCAATCAATATACACTTATTGGGATATTTTTTTACCAAAAACATGTAGCAGAATACATTTTGGCCTAAATTTATAATTAACTTTGAGTTTACTATATATTTTTAATAGCTGAAAGTAAAAAATATTGTTTTTCTTCAAAATTTTTGGTCTTTTTTTGTTTATAGCGTGAAAAATAAAAAGCGCACAGGTGACCAATCTGCAAGACAGCTTGTTTTTTTTTAAAACAACAGTCCTACTGGTCATATCACCAGGGCAAAATAAAAGAAAGAAAGCCTAAAAAAAAAAATAAATGCAGTCATCACATCTAAGAATTGGTAAGCTGCAATATAATGAGAGGGGGGGGGGCAGGGAGGGAGGGAAAGAGAGGAGAGGGTCTGGTAACAGCTCACTTACTTGGATAGTCCCTAGAGCAGTGGTTCTTAACCTTTTTGGAGGTACTGAACCCCACCAGTTTCATATGCGCATTCACCGAACCCTTCTTAATTGGAAATATAAAATATGATTTTTAAAATTCAAAACATAGGTATATATTTATACATAGGTGCACAAAATGAACAAAACCATTAAGAACAAAGAACAAAACCATTAAAACATGATTTTCACACAAAAACAAAATAATGAATATTTACCGCAAATCAGTGTGACTTCTGCTGTTGTCTTTCAGAGGCCAGTTCAGAAATGCGCGGCATTACCTTGGCAAGTGCCACTCTCATGTAATTTTCGCAACAAAGTCTGTTCCTTTTCTTCGTCTTTTTGTCCAGCATCCTCGAAAAGGATTGCTCGCAAAGATATGTTGTAACAAACGGTATGAAAATTCATCCCCCATAGTAATTCATCCCCCATATAGTAATTCATCCCTCATATAGTAATTCATCCCCCATAGTAATTCATCCCCCATATAGTAATTCATCCCCCATATAATAATTCATCCCCCATAGTAATTCATCCCCCATATAGTAATTCATCCCCCATATAACAATTCATCCCCCATATAGTAATTCATCCCTCATAGTAATTCATCCCTCATAGTAATTCATCCCCCATATAGTAATTCATCCCCCATATAGTAATTCATCCCCCATAGTAATTCATCCCCCCATATAGTAATTCATCCCCCATATAGTAATTCATCCCCCTATAGTAATTCCTTCCCCATATAGTAATTCATCCCCCATAGTAATTCATCCCCCATATAGTAATTCATCCCCCATATAGTAATTCATCCCCCATATAGTAATACATCCCCCATATAGTAATTCATCCCCCATATAGTAATACATCCCCCATATAGTAATTCATCCCCCATATAGTAATTCATCCCCCATAGTAATACATCCCCCATATAGTAATACATCCCCCATATAGTAATTCATCCCCCATATAATAATTCATCCCCCATATAGTAATTCATTCCCCATATTAATTCATCCCCCATATTAAGTCCCCCCTGTGTCAATTCACTTACCTTTGCTCCGCGCGTTCCTCTCGCTGTATTCCCGCGCCGTTCCGGTCTTCAGGGCGGACTGTGAGAGGAGCCTAGCTCCTCTCACGTTCGTCACGCTGCCCCGCCTACACACATCCTGACAGCCAATCACTGGCTATCAGGATGTGAGTGGCAGCGAGACTGGCCAATCATTGCATTTGAGTCCCTGCCGCCCGAGAGGAGGAAGGGGAGCGGGCGCCCGGCACACAAGAGCCGCGGCTTGCCGACCACTGGGCATGTCATCACAAATCATGAGTCGGGTGTGGGTCACCTCCGCCGAACCCCCGAGACTGACTCACCGAACCCCTGGGGTTCGATCGAACCCAGGTTAAGAACCACTGCCCTAGAGGCTCACTGGCTCAGGTAACAATGTTGCTGTTGGCTGCTTGTTTAACTTCCTGCCCCCACTTCCCCTTTACACATGGACAGAGAGAGAGGGACGGGAGAACGCAGAGCAGATCCAGCCTCTCCCATTTGTGTGGGGGGGAGCTGTGCTGGATGGGTGAGTGCCGATGGGTCAGTTGGGCCCTGACTGTGCCAGTAAACAAGAGACAGGTGGCACACAGTACAGAAGCCTGGAGCTCAGGCATGCTGGAGGTGGATGGAGCAGTGTGAGGATCCCCGCCTTCCAGGACAACTGTACCTCCAGAGTCAGCTGTCACCCCAGACATTGGGACCAGGGTATGATCAGTAGGATGAAACTGCTATCCGAGGAGGGGGAGGAGAGGAGCAGGTGGATGGAGTCATGGGTTTTCTAGGGTGTCCAGGAGCGGTACATGAACTAATTTTTTGTGCCCTTGTAAATGTTGCACCCAAGACGACCGCACCGGCTGCCAAATCCCCCCACCCCCACTACGCCACTGATATGTAGTACCCTCCTTGTTTAGAGTAGGCTGCTAGGCCAAATTTAGTTCAACTCCACTGTAATCAGAGGAGCAGGGGTGGATTGCTTAGGGCTGCTCAGTATTTCACAGGCTGCTGCTCTGTTGCTTCTCTTTGTCTTCTAGAGATTTCTAGAACATAGTGGGAGGAAGAACAGAAACTGAAGACTGAATATTTATGGGATTCTAACCAACCCCTGGGGAGGTGTGCCCAGATGGTGGGGAGAGCTCATAAATAGCCTAAGGTGTGAGCAGAAGGGGCAGTGTGTTCCTGGGCCCAGATCTGCAGGAGGAAACCCCCTGTTGAGGCGCTCCATCCCCTTGCCCAGAAGCCTGGGAGAGTTCAGCCTTAAGACACCAAGGTTCCAACTAGGCTTAGCTGGAGGTCCTATATGTAAAGTCCAGTCCAGAGATCCAGTTGGGTCAGGAGAAAGCTCATGGGTGAGGGCCAGGAGGAATTTGTGGAAGAAAGTTGTCCAAGAGGCAGCGTGAGCCTACATCTCCTTCATTAGGAAAATCGGATATTGGCAGGAGGCAACCGAGGATCCTGTGGCTAAGTGAACACAAGATCCCAGGGTTGCAAATGTGACAGTGTAGTGCTTTAAGACTCTGGGAGGAATACAGGTTGCAGACAGCTTAGAGATCCTATGGGACAATATTTTGTGAAAGTGCAGCCAGAAGTTGTGCAGTGCAGCCAAAAGTTGTGCAAAACCACCAGGAGTTGTGCAGAGCAGCCGGAAATTAAGCAGTCCTCAAGTTGTTCATGTTTTTGCAGTTCTGGGGTAACCCATGCTCCCTATCCCTATCTAAGTTCATTGTTTCCCAATAAAAACACAAAAAGGAACCCCTAGACTGATCTCTTGAGCCAGAGGAAGAAAGCAGAAAATGCTGTGTGCCTGGCTATGAGTGATCTGAGGGGAGAAATGGAAATCACATTTCACTAGCGGCTCGTTAGATGGTGCGTCTCACACACACACACACATACAGTATAAATATATACAGTATATATATATTTATGAAGAAAAAATACTTTGCAACATTTTATAGCATGAAAGGAAACCGTTTTTTTTCAATGTGCCGGTCTTTAGGTGGTTAAAATCCATACCAAATTAATGGAGGCTGATTCAGAGTGGAAGATGCACGCTTGCAGCTGTTTGCTTAGTTAATGCACCAGCATAAATCAATTAAAGAGCAACACTAGCAGCTTTGGGAGCATGACTTTTCTTTGTTTACTGCATATCAAAAGAGCTAGAAAATGAATGCAGTAACTGTCCACTCATTTTTATTTATTTTTTGGACTCAAGCATGATCTGGCATACCTCTAAATGTGTCACATGACTTGAAGACTTGTGTGTGGACTTGGAGGATCAGAGGATTGCTCAAAGATAACTCTGTCAGCTCTTCTCTTTTAATTAGCTTCTTTTTAACCCAGTTATAAAATTAACCCTACACATGTTTATCAGTACAAACATCCTTTGGCAAATGTCATTTTTCTGGATGCCTCATATGTTTATTTCACACTTATTGTAATGAGAAGGTAGGCACCACCACATACTATTCCAGCATGGCAAAAACACATACTTTGGGTTGGCTTGTTTGGATTTTTGGTTTGCACTGGTTCACCTTGGCATTTAAGTAAAGTCTAATTTTTGCCTCAACTTTATTGCTATTTTATGATCCTGCTCATGCATTTTTATAGTCTAGCTAAACCAGGCAATGTAAATGATTAGTCTTACCACAACCGTGGACCTGCAACTTGCATGAAAACATCTATAAATGCATCATATGATTGTGCAATTTTCTTACTATACACAACTAACTGTGTAATGCCCTTCAGTGTAGCAAGTTTTTTTTGTGTAGTTGGAGACTTGCTAGAAGCATGGGTATGAGTCGGCCTGGGGGTGAGTCGACAGGGTTACCCCTGCTCTAGAGACCTGGAGAAGTTTTAAGAAGTCAGTAGGCAGGGGTGGAGAGGGGTTGATCTGCATACTTAGGAGAATCTGGCCAATCCCCAGGCAGGAGGCCTGGCATGGTGGCTAGGCCAGCCCTTAAATATGACAGCCTGCTCATCAGGGGAGTCCGTTGGAAGAGGAAGTGCTACTGGAGTGGAGCTTGGGAGGGGGCCCCACCTACAGACTGGGAGTTGTAAAGAGTGACCGCCACTGTTCCACAGTCTACAAGGAAAAACAGTCTGTCAGCAGGGGAAGAAGCCAGACCAGCGTAAGGCCTAAAAGCAGCTGCAACCCATTAAGCTACAGGAACAGGACAGTGTGAGTACCTCTACACCCCCTTGGCCTACAAGGGAGGGGGTGGCCAGGTGCAATACCCAACTAGTTCTCCCTGGGACTGCATTCTTTGTGTGTCTCTGCAATTCCTTGACTTGGGATACTCTCATGACAGCCAGGTAAATCTACCTAACAGGCTGCACAAAAAAACATAAACCTGTCAGCTGTTCTAGTCTGTTGCTAATTTTTTGGAAAGGGTGACATGTGTTTAACCTTTAATTAGACTTTGTAAGGCTCAACCTTGGGAATATTTATTTTGGTGTAGAGTGGACAGAGACTAGAACACTTGTAAGCTTTTTATTAACATCATCCCGTTAGGTAAATAGGTCAAAGTTTATGTAGTTTATGGACACTGTAAGACATGAGCTGCTTTCAATCAATACCTATGTTTGAAAACCTGCATGTGAAGAGCTGGGCTGTCAGCTGAATTTAGGCAGCACGTCCACCATCAGTGTGACTCTCCTCAGTCATCTCTCAGGAATTATTCCTTGCAAGGCAGATTATATGTAATCCACAACAAGTGAGGATGATCCTAGAAACCTTCTGAAGAAAGTAAAGGAGCCCACCCCTGGGCTTGGCCAAGGAGAGAAACCAGCTCTTGAGGAATTCAAATGTGGCCACCATAATTGCACAGCTTCTCTGCAAGGCCTTGTTGTCACTGAGGTCTGGCTCACTCTGTGGGTGCCTGATTGAAGCCATCAGAAATGTCAGCTGTGGCTAGCCTGCATCTCCTAGAGAAGAAAAGAAAATCAATACTTGTAACATGTTAATGAGACTTTAGAACACTAAATAAAAATAGCTAGCTATCACATTTTAGGTCTGTTCAAAAACCATTTCATATATATGGCTATGTGTGGGCTTCATTATACTAGGTCACCATAAATGTTCTGTTACTATGTTCTTTCCATTTCAAGGTCAGCACATGTTCACGAAATAGTAGGAAACTTTCTATTGTATTTCTGTCTATTTTCTTGCACTCAATCTTGAATTTTTCGAATAGCCCAGTTCACCTTAGTATGTAGGCATCACAAGGGAAACCTGTCCTAGTACCCATACCTGCTGTCTGGTGTCACACATGATTTGGATGCTGAGTAAGTGATACTGCTTGTGGTTCTGAAAGCTCACTTCCTTGTGCCTGGGGGACCTTTTGACAATATGAGTGCATTAAATGGCTGTAACATACCTGGTGATGGAGCCTGAAGTGCAGAGGAAGGCCTCTCCTACAGTTCTGGCTTAGGAGCCCTGGTAAAGCAACAGCGAGTAACAGATCACAGAGTAGCATGAGTGCCTGATAAGACTTCTTCTGGTGGATGCTGATGTGCATCTGGGGATGCAGGAGCAGCTGGCAGAAGAGCAGGAGACAGGCAGGGCTCAGCTGGTTCAGGTACAGGAAGCAGGATAAAGGCAAGGTCAGACAGTCCAGGTTGGCAACTAGCAGGCAGATCAGGCATAAACTGCAGGCAGAAGAGTAGTTAGGAGTCAAACCAAGGGTCGGTGCGGGCAGAGTTCAGGCGCAGATTAGGTCAGCAACTGAAGAGCGATACAAGAAGAATTCCTGCGTCTGCACATAGGTATGCACATTCCCTGACAATGGTCCATAGAATATTTGGAAGTGAACCCATTGGTAGAAAGTCACCTTCAAGTTCCTCGACTTGAGTACAGTGTGGAAAGTGGTACAAGATAAAAATGGCATCAATGTCTTGCATAAACAGTAGGCTGGCTCAGGCCACAGAGGATTGTAAATGAGGATTAGAAGGAACCATGCCCTAAGATGTACAATGTCACCATGCTGCCAGAAACAGTGTCCATGATTGTAGTGAAGCTATAACAGTGGGTCCTGATCACTGCCATACCAGGGGGTCTTGATCATCATAACTAGAGATGAGCGAATCGAACATGACGAAGTGGAATTCGTTCCAAAGATTTGGAAAAATTCTATTCGCGACGAATCCGAAGATTAGCAAACTTCGGATGCACGAATCGAATTTTCCCAAAAATGGCGGCGACAGGAGAAAATGGACAGAGAAGATGGGGCGGGGATCTCTGGGAAGGCGCGCAGACAAGGCGCGCTGACCCATAATGCATTCATGAGTCATGAATCATGACATGTGATCGCATTAGCCAATCAGCAGCCAGCCAGCACTGTGTAATGGTGGAGCTATAAATCGCGGCCATCTTAGAATTCTCCATTAGCCTCCGGTCATTCAAGAGAGACAGACCTCTGTGTATTGAGGGACAGAGTTAGGGCCACAGAGACTTTAGGGCCACAGAATCGTTACTCAGGGACACAGAATTGTTACTCAGGGACACAGAATTGTTACTCAGGGAAACAGAATCGTTACTCAGGGACACAGAATCGTTACTCAGGGACACAGAATCGTTACTCAGGGACACAGAATCGTTACTTAGGGCCACAGCTATCAAAGAATCGAAAATTTAAAGTGACATACACCCTTTTTTTTTTTGGTGGCTGTCGTGCACAGTTGGTGCTGCAGTTTGCCGATTGTGCAAAATAAACTGACTTTCTGCTTCACAACCACTATTGTACGTTCAAAGAGTTAGATCCATTTACACGCCGGCTGGTGGTAATATTTTTTGGGTGATTAGTGCATTCCAGTGACACAACCGTACAGTTTCCAGCCAACGGCAAGCTGCAATTGACCGATTGTGTACAATAAACTGACTTTCTGCTTCACAACCACAATTGTACATTCAAAGAGTTAGATCCATTTACACGCCGGCTGGCGGTAATATTTTTTGGGTGATTAGTGCATTCCAGTGACAGAAACGTACAGTTTCCAGCCAACGGCAAGCTGCAATTGACCGATTGTGGTAATAAACTGACTTTCTGCGTCACAACCACTATTGTACGTTCAAAGAGTTAAATCCATTTACACGCCGGCTGGTGGTAATATTTTTTGGGTGATTAGTGCATTCCAGTGACAGAAACGTACAGTTTCCAGCCAACGGCAAGCTGCAATTGACCGATTGTGTACAATAAACTGACTTTCTGCTTCACAACCACTATTGTACGTTCAAAGAGTTAGATCCATTTACACGCCGGGTGGCGGTAATATTTTTTGGGTGATTAGTGCATTCCAGTGACATAAACGTACAGTTTCCAGCCAACGGCAAGCTGCAATTGACCGATTGTGCTAAATAAACTGACTTTCTGCTTCACAACCACTATTGTACGTTCAAAGAGTTAAATCCATTTACACGCCGGCTGGCGGTAATATTTTTTGGGTGATTAGTGCATTCCAGTGACAGAAACGTACAGTTTCCAGCCAATGGCAAGCTGCAATTGACCGATTGTGTACAATAAACTGACTTTCTGCTTCACAACCACTATTGTACGTTCAAAGAGTTAGATCCATTTACACGCCGGGTGGCGGTAATATTTTTTGGGTCATTAGTGCATTCCAGTGACATAAACGTACAGTTTCCAGCCAACGGCAAGCTGCAAATGACCGATTGTGCTAAATAAACTGACTTTCTGCTTCACAACCACTATTGTACGTTCAAAGAGTTAAATCCATATACACGCCGGGTGGCGGTAATATTTTTTGGGTCATTAGTGCATTCCAGTGACATAAACGTACAGTTTCCAGCCAACGGCAAGCTGCAATTGACCGATTGTGCTAAATAAACTGACTTTCTGCTTCACAACCACTATTGTACGTTCAAAGAGTTAAATCCATATACACGCCGGGTGGCGGTAATATTTTTTGGGTGATTAGTGCATTCCAGTGACAGAAACGTACAGTTTCCAGCCAACGGCAAGCTGCAATTGAATGATTGTGTACAATAAACTGACTTTCTGCTTCACAACCACAATTGTACGTTCAAAGAGTTAGATCCATTTACACGCCGGCTGGCGGTAATATTTTTTGGGTGATTAGTGCATTCCAGTGACAGAAACATACAGTTTCCAGCCAACGGCAAGCTGCAATTGACCGATTGTGCTAAATAAACTGACTTTCTGCTTCACAACCACTATTGTACGTTCAAAGAGTTAGATCCATTTACACGCCGGGTGGCGGTAATATTTTTTGGGTGATTAGTGCATTCCAGTGACATAAACGTACAGTTTCCAGCCAACGGCAAGCTGCAATTGACCGATTGTGCTAAATAAACTGACTTTCTGCTTCACAACCACTATTGTACGTTCAAAGAGTTAAATCCATATACACTCCGGGTGGCGGTAATATTTTTTGGGTGATTAGTGCATTCCAGTGACATAAATGTACAGTTTCCAGCCAACGGCAAGCTGCAATTGACCGATTGTGTACAATAAACTGACTTTCTGCTTCACAACCACTATTGTACGTTCAAAGAGTTAGATCCATTTACACGCCGGGTGGCGGTAATATTTTTTGGGTGATTAGTGCATTCCAGTGACATAAACGTACAGTTTACAGCCAACGGTAAGCTGCAATTGACCGATTGTGCTAAATAAACTGACTTTCTGCTTCACAACCACTATTGTACATTCAAAAAGTTAAATCCATATACACGCCGGGTGGCGGTAATATTTTTTGGGTGATTAGTGCATTCCAGTGACATAAACGTACAGTTTCCAGCCAACGGCAAGCTGCAATTGACCGATTGTGCTAAATAAACTGACTTTCTGCTTCACAACCACTATTGTACGTTCAAAGAGTTAAATCCATATACACGCCGGGTGGCGGTAATATTTTTTGGGTGATTAGTGCATTCCAGTGATATAAACGTACAGTTTCCAGCCAACGGCAAGCTGCTATTGACCGATTGTGCTAAATAAACTGACTTTCTGCTTCACAACCACTGTTGTACGTTCAAAGAGTTAGATCCATTTACACGCCGGGTGGCGGTAATATTTTTTGGGTGATTAGTGCATTCCAGTGACATAAACTTATAGTTTCCAGCCAACGGCAAGCTGCAATTGACCGATTGTGCTAAATAAACTGACTTTTTGCTTTACAACCACTATTGTACGTTCAAAGAGTTAAATCCATATACACGCCGGGTGGCGGTAATATTTTTTGGGTGATTAGTGCATTCCAGTGACATAAACGTACAGTTTCCAGCCAACGGCAAGCTGCAATTGACCGATTGTGCTAAATAAACTGACTTTCTGCTTCACAACCACTATTGTACGTTCAAAGAGTTAAATCCATTTACACGCCGGCTGGCGGTAATATTTTTTGGGTGATTAGTGCATTCCAGTGACAGAAACGTACAGTTTCCAGCCAACGGCAAGCTGCAATTGACCGATTGTGTACAATAAACTGACTTTCTGCTTCACAACCACTATTGTACGTTCAAAGAGTTAGATCCATTTACACGCCGGGTGGCGGTAATATTTTTTGGGTGATTAGTGCATTCCAGTGACATAAACGTACAGTTTCCAGCCAACGGCAAGCTGCAATTGACCGATTGTGCTAAATAAACTGACTTTCTGCTTCACAACCACTATTGTACGTTCAAAGAGTTAAATCCATATACACGCCGGGTGGCGGTAGTATTTTTTGGGTGATTAGTGCATTCCAGTGACATAAACGTACAGTTTCCAGCCAACGGCAAGCTGCAATTGACCGATTGTGCTAAATAAACTGACTTTCTGCTTCACAACCACTATTGTACATTCAAAGAGTTAAATCCATTTACACGCTGGGCGGCGGTAATATTTTTTGGGTGATTAGTGCATTCCAGTGACATAAACGTACAGTTTCCAGCCAACGGCAAGCTGCAATTGACCGATTGTGCTAAATAAACTGACTTTCTGCTTCACAACCACTATTGTACGTTCAAAGAGTTAAATCCATTTACACGCCGGCTGGCGGTAATATTTTTTGGGTGATTAGTGCATTCCAGTGACAGAAACGTACAGTTTCCAGGTAACGGCAAGCTGCAATTGACCGATTGTGCAAAATAAACTGACTTTCTGCTTCACAACCACTATTGTACGTTCAAAGAGTTAAATCCATTTACACGCCGGCTGGCGGTAATATTTTTTGGGTGATTAGTGCATTCCAGTGACAGAAACGTACAGTTTCCAGCCAACGGCAAGCTGCAATTGACCGATTGTGCTAAATAAACTGACTTTCTGCTTCACAACCACTATTGTACGTTCAAAGAGTTAGATCCATTTACACGCCGGCTGGCGGTAATATTTTTTGGGTGATTAGTGCATTCCAGTGACATAAACGTACAGTTTCCAGCCAACGGCAAGCTGCAATTGACCGATTGTGCTAAATAAACTGACTTTCTGCTTCACAACCACTATTGTACGTTCAAAGAGTTAAATCCATTTACACGCCGGCTGGCAGTAATATTTTTTGGGTGATTAGTGCATTCCAGTGACAGAAACGTACAGTTTCCAGCCAACGGCAAGCTGCAATTGACCGATTGTGTACAATAAACTGACTTTCTGCTTCACAACCACTATTGTACGTTCAAAGAGTTAGATCCATTTACACGCCGGGTGGCGGTAATATTTTTTGGGTGATTAGTGCATTCCAGTGACATAAACGTACAGTTTCCAGCCAACGGCAAGCTGCAATTGACCGATTGTGCTAAATAAACTGACTTTCTGCTTCACAACCACTATTGTACGTTCAAAGAGTTAAATCCATATACACGCCGGGTGGCGGTAATATTTTTTGGGTGATTAGTGCATTCCAGTGACATAAACGTACAGTTTCCAGCCAACGGCAAGCTGCAATTGACCGATTGTGCTAAATAAACTGACTTTCTGCTTCACAACCACTATTGCACGTTCAAAGAGTTAAATCCGGTTTTATTTTTGGGGTGCTTATTGAATTAAACAGTATGTCAGACAACACGCAGAGGAATGGCAGAGTAGGCAATGTTTCAGGAGCGAGCAGACGTGGCAGCAGAGGAAGGGGTCGAGGCAGCACTAGTCGCAGCCAGAGGCCAGTGCTCCCGGTGTCATCCAGCGGTCGTGTCTCCATCGACAACCCTGCCGTCATCGATTGGTTGACTCGGTCGTCTTCCTCTTCCCAGGTCACCTCTGACACCTACAGCCAACGGTCGGTGGGTACGTCAGACACAACCGTTAGTTGGCATGGTCCGGGAGCAAGCCCACTGAAATCACGTGTCCTCGACCTGCCCCTGTCCTTCGCTTGGTGAGGGAACAGCAAAGTATCGCATGCTGTGGGCTCAGCCCCACTGTACAGTGAGGAAGAGCTAACAGAGGGTGGTCAGGAACGGGGGGAGACATCCGCCTCTTCAGCAGCCAGGCGAAGAAGTACTGGCGAGGAGAGTGGCTCGGTAGCCGGTCTAGAGACAGGTCTGTCTCCTGACCCACACGCAGCCGAGGGGGCTAGTAGTGACGTGGAGACCCTAATTGATGATGATGAGGCTGATCGCACTTGGCAGCCTCGTCGTCATCAGGCTATTGCTTCCGCATCATCAGGAGAAGAGGGTGCCAGCTTGCCAGTGAGCAAAACAGTCGGTGGGTTGCCCAGGAGGCAGCAGGGTCGCAGCAGTGTCAGTGGAGCCAAACGGCCACGGAGTAGAGCACCAGCTCCACTGCAGCCTACCACCACGGCCAGTAGTGGTGCCGGTGTGCACGGAGGAAGTAGCAGTCAGCCAGTGAGGAGTAGCGGGGGCAAAGTTTCCTACTCGGCGGTATGGCAATTTTTCGTCAAGCCGCCCGAGGAAGTAAACGTAGCCGTATGTCGACTATGTGGCCAGAAAGTCAAGCGTGGCCAGGGGGCCAATGTTGGGACTACAGCGTTGCGTCAGCATATGCAGCGTCGCCATTCGGTGGCCTGGGAAAACCGTGATAAAGATACGGCGGTTCTGCCTGCCCCAGCCCCCGCTCCATCACCCGCTCCGTTACTTGCTCCGTCACCCGACGTCAATCGCCCTCTATCAGCCAGTCAAGGCTCCAACACCTCTGCTGAGGGGAGTTGTCGCTCGTTGGCATCTTCCGCTCGTTCAGATGCTCCTTCTCTTGCTACTCCTCTTCACGGATTCCGTCAGCAGTCTTTCTTGGAATCCGTTTCCAAGAGACAACAGTTTGCGAGCACGCACCCGACGGTGCAGAAGCTGAACGTCCTCCTGTCCAAGTTGCTGGTGCTGCATTCCCTCCCTTTCCAAGTGGTGGACTCAGCACCTTTCCGAGAAATGATGGCTTGTGCCGAGCCGCGGTGGAGAGTGCCAAGCCGGCATTTCTTCGCCAAAAAGGCAGTGCCAGCCCTGCATTCACATGTAGAAGAGATGGTGGGCCAGTCTTTGAGCATGTCGGTCTCTGCCAAAGTGCACGGCAGCGCCGACGTGTGGAGCTGTAACTACGGTCAGGGACAGTACATGTCATTTACGGCCCACTGGGTGAATGTGGTGCCGGCACAGCCGCACCAGCAACTTGGACAGGTCACGCCGCTTTTGCCTCCACGTTTGCACGTCCTTGGTCCAGCAAAGATGTCCGCCTCTACCACCTCTTCTTCCGCCGTGTCCTCAGCCGCCACCCCCGTGCCAAGTCCCATTACCCAACCGGCATATCACATGTGCAGGGCGGAACGGTGTCACGCTGTGCTGCACCTGGTATGCCTTGGCGAACGTAGTCACACAGGGGAGGAACTTCTGAGTGTAATGAACAGAGAAATCGACAGATGGCTGTCTCCGCGCAAACTGAAAATCGGAACCATGTTGACCGACAACGGAAAGAACATGGTGTCTGCTCTGCGTCAAGGAAGGTTGTGCCATGCGCCATGCATGGCTCACGTGTTCAATCTGGTTGTCAAGCGGTTCCTAAAATCCACCATCCCACTGCAAGACATCCTTAAAATGTCACGTAAACTTTGCATGCATTTCAGCCATTCCTACACCGCAAAGCACACCCTCCTTGAGCTGCAGCGGCAGAACGGAATTCCACAGCATCGCCTGATCTGCGACGTTGCAACAAGGTGGAATTCAACCCTACATATGTTAGACCGCCTTTACGAACAGCGAAAGGCCATCACCGATTTCCTGATGTTACAAGCGGATAAAGGTACTCCCCTGTGTAACTTAGATGTCAGCCATTGGCAGCTCATGCGTGACACCTGCCGCTTGCTCAGGCCCTTTGAGGAGGCCACGCTATTCGTGAGTCGGCAGGACTATGGGATGAACGACGTCATTCCTCTGTTGCACGTCCTGGAACAAATGCTGTTAACAATGGCTGGTCAGGGTGCGGTAGACGTGGCGCACAGATCTCAACGCCACATGACCCCTGTGGGGACAGGACAGGAAGAAGAGGAGGAGGTAGAGGAGGACATTGGTGCTCAGGAATTATTGAGTGAAATGGGTGGTTTTTCCACTCAGCGGACAGGAGTGGAGGAGCAGGAGCATCTGGTAGAGGAGGAGGAGGAGACAGAGGACCCAGACGCACCGTGGCAGTATGCTGTGGAGATGGAGGCAGGGAGTCCCTCGCATTCCTTGGCACAAATGGCCCATAGCATGCTCGCTTGCTTGCGTAGCGACAGCCGAATAATAACCATCAGACAGAGGGATGACTTTTGGCTGTCCACCTTGTTGGACCCTCGCTACCGTTCAAAAATGGTGGCCTTTTTCACACCTGCTGAGAGGGAGGCCAAAATAAAGTACTATAAAAACCACCTATGTAGTCATGCAGTATATAGCCCTATCGGCCACTTTCTGGCATCCAGTTGCTGTAGCCCCCATCACCACACTGTGCCACGGGCCCCTGTACCGCCTTCTCATACTGCTGCCAGATCCATCCTCTGCCATGTGCGTCTTTGTCGTCTGCTCACGCTGCTGGGTTCCAGTTTTAAACCTAGGCCTGTGTATGGCTTTCGAATACTGCTGCCTCCACCGCCACCCTGCGCCATGTGCCTCTGTCGTCTGCTCACGCTGCTGACGGCTTCCGCTTTTTAACCTAGGCCTGTGTATGGCTTCCGAATACTGCTGCCTCCACCGCCACCCTGCGCCATGTGCCACTTTCAGGTCTCCTTACACTGTTGGTGGGTTCCATTTTGTGATAGGGTGCTGTATGGCCTTCCATTGCTGCTGCCTCCACCGCCACCCGGCGCCATGTGCCTCTGTCGTCTGCTCACGCTGCTGACGGCTTCCGCTTTTTAACCGAGGCCTGTGTTTGGCTTCCGAATACTGCTGCATCCACCGCCACCCTGCGCCATGTGTCTCTGTCGTCTGCTCACGCTGCTGACGGCTTCCGCTTTTTAACCTAGGCCTGTGTATGTCTTCCGAATACTGCTGCCTCCACCGCCACCCTGCGCCATGTGCCTCTGTCGTCTGCTCACGCTGCTGACGGCTTCCGCTTTTTAACCGAGGCCTGTGTTTGGCTTCCGAATACTGCTGCATCCACCGCCACCCTGCGCCATGTGTCTCTGTCGTCTGCTCACGCTGCTGACGGCTTCCGCTTTTTAACCAAGGCCTGTGTTTGGCTTCCGAATACTGCTGCATCCACCGCCACCCTGCGCCATGTGTCTCTGTCGTCTCCTCACGCTGCTGACGGCTTCCGCTTTTTAACCTAGGCCTGTGTATGGCTTCCGAATACTGCTGCCTCCACCGCCACCCTGCGCCATGTGCCACTTTCAGGTCTCCTTACACTGTTGGTGGGTTCCATTTTGTGATAGGGTGCTGTATGGCCTTCCATTGCTGCTGCCTCCACCGCCACCCTGCGCCATGTGCCTCTGTCGTCTGCTCACGCTGCTGACGGCTTCCGCTTTTTAACCGAGGCCTGTGTTTGGCTTCCGAATACTGCTGCATCCACCGCCACCCTGCGCCATGTGTCTCTGTCATCTGCTCACGCTGCTGACGGCTTCCGCTTTTTAACCGAGGCCTGTGTTTGGCTTCCGAATACTGCTGCATCCACCGCCACCCTGCCCCATGTGTCTCTGTCGTCTGCTCACTCTGCTGACGGCTTCCGCTTTTTAACCTAGGCCTGTGTATGTCTTCCGAATACTGCTGCCTCCACCGCCACCCTGCGCCATGTGCCTCTGTCGTCTGCTCACGCTGCTGACGGCTTCCGCTTTTTAACCTAGGCCTGTGTATGGCTTCCGAATACTGCTGCCTCCACCGCCACCCTGCGCCATGTGCCACTTTCAGGTCTCCTTACACTGTTGGTGGGTTCCATTTTGTGATAGGGTGCTGTATGGCCTTCCATTGCTGCTGCCTCCACCGCCACCCGGCGCCATGTGCCTCTGTCGTCTGCTCACGCTGCTGACGGCTTCCGCTTTTTAACCGAGGCCTGTGTTTGGCTTCCGAATACTGCTGCATCCACCGCCACCCTGCGCCATGTGTCTCTGTCGTCTGCTCACGCTGCTGACGGCTTCCGCTTTTTAACCTAGGCCTGTGTATGTCTTCCGAATACTGCTGCCTCCACCGCCATCCTGCGCCATGTGCCTCTGTCGTCTGCTCACGCTGCTGACGGCTTCCGCTTTTTAACTGAGGCCTGTGTTTGGCTTCCGAATACTGCTGCATCCACCACCACCCTGCGCCATGTGTCTCTGTCGTCTGCTCACGCTGCTGACGGCTTCCACTTTTTAACCAAGGCCTGTGTTTGGCTTCCGAATACTGCTGCATCCACCGCCACCCTGCGCCATGTGTCTCTGTCGTCTCCTCACGCTGCTGACGGCTTCCGCTTTTTAACCTAGGCCTGTGTATGGCTTCCGAATACTGCTGCCTCCACCGCCACCCTGCGCCATGTGCCACTTTCAGGTCTCCTTACACTGTTGGTGGGTTCCATTTTGTGATAGGGTGCTGTATGGCCTTCCATTGCTGCTGCCTCCACCGCCACCCTGCGCCATGTGCCTCTGTCGTCTGCTCACGCTGCTGACGGCTTCCGCTTTTTAACCGAGGCCTGTGTTTGGCTTCCGAATACTGCTGCATCCACCGCCACCCTGCGCCATGTGTCTCTGTCATCTGCTCACGCTGCTGACGGCTTCCGCTTTTTAACCGAGGCCTGTGTTTGGCTTCCGAATACTGCTGCATCCACCGCCACCCTGCGCCATGTGTCTCTGTCGTCTGCTCACTCTGCTGACGGCTTCCGCTTTTTAACCTAGGCCTGTGTATGGCTTCCGAATACTGCTGCCTCCACCACCACCCTGCGCCATGTGCCACTTTCAGGTCTCCTTACACTGTTGGTGGGTTCCATTTTGTGATAGGGTGCTGTATGGCCTTCCATTGCTGCTGCCTCCACCGCCACCCTGCGCCATGTGCCTCTGTCGTCTGCTCACGCTGCTGACGGCTTCCGCTTTTTAACCGAGGCCTGTGTTTGGCTTCCGAATACTGCTGCATCCACCGCCACCCTGCGCCATGTGTCTCTGTCGTCTGCTCACGCTGCTGACGGCTTCCGCTTTTTAACCTAGGCCTGTGTATGTCTTCCGAATACTGCTGCCTCCACCGCCACCCTGCGCCATGTGCCTCTGTCGTCTGCTCACGCTGCTGACGGCTTCCGCTTTTTAACCTAGGCCTGTGTATGGCTTCCGAATACTGCTGCCTCCACCGCCACCCTGCGCCATGTGCCACTTTCAGGTCTCCTTACACTGTTGGTGGGTTCCATTTTGTGATAGGGTGCTGTATGGCCTTCCATTGCTGCTGCCTCCACCGCCACCCGGCGCCATGTGCCTCTGTCGTCTGCTCACGCTGCTGACGGCTTCCGCTTTTTAACCGAGGCCTGTGTTTGGCTTCCGAATACTGCTGCATCCACCGCCACCCTGCGCCATGTGTCTCTGTCGTCTGCTCACGCTGCTGACGGCTTCCGCTTTTTAACCTAGGCCTGTGTATGTCTTCCGAATACTGCTGCCTCCACCGCCACCCTGCGCCATGTGCCACTTTCAGGTCTCCTTACACTGTTGGTGGGTTCCATTTTGTGATAGGGTGCTGTATGGCCTTCCATTGCTGCTGCCTCCACCGCCACCCTGCGCCATGTGCCTCTGTCGTCTACTCACGCTGCTGACGGCTTCCGCTTTTTAACCGAGGCCTGTGTTTGGCTTCCGAATACTGCTGCATCCACCGCCACCCTGCGCCATGTGTCTCTGTCGTCTGCTCACGCTGCTGACGGCTTCCGCTTTTTAACCTAGGCCTGTGTATGGCCTTCAATTGAAGCTGCTTCTGCTCCGCCACTCTGCCATTGGACTCTTGATAGTCGTCTCCCCACGCTGCTGCTGGGGGGACTTTTTAACATAGGCCTCTGTATGGCCTTCAATTTTAGCTGCTTACGCTCCGCCACTCTGCCATGGGCCCCTGTACCGCCTCCTCATGCTGCTGCCAGGCCCGTAATCTGCCATGGGCCCCCGTACCGACTCCTCATGCTGCTGCCAGGTCCAGAGTGTGTCATGGGTCCCTGTACGGCCTCCCATTGCTGCTGTCTCCATCGCCACACTCTGCCATGTGCCACTTTCAGGTCTCCTCACACTGCTGGTGGGTTCCATTTTGTCATAGGGTGCTGTATGGCCTCCCATTGCTGCTGCCTCCACCGCCACACTGTGGCTCCACGCTCTGGTTTTGGCCCCGTGACTGCCCAAATGAGTGAAGTGTGCGGTGATTCTAAGATCGACGGCACTCATCTGCATGTCATACTGACTGACAGTATTATTTCTCTTCCCCAGCAGACTCCAAGGGCATTTAAATTAAAGGTACAGTGTTCTGCACTAATATAAAGGCTCTCTGAAGCCTAGAAACACCCTTTTTATAAGTTAAATTCGCAGCGAATATATTCGGCTCGAAGCGAATTTTTTCCGCGAATTCGGCGAATCAGCCGAACCGATTTTTTGAATAATTCGCTCATCTCTAATCATAACAGTGGGTCCGGATCACTGCCATACCAGTGGGTTCTAGACACAACCATACCAGTTTGCCCTGATATCAGCCACATCAACTTCCTAATCACTGCCATACCAGTGGGTCCTGATAACCATCATTGTGAGGAGAGAGAGCCATTGCAGCGAGCTGTGAGTAATTTTTAACCTCTGCACACAGTTTATACACGCAAAGCATTATGAGCCTGCTCACAGTGTCCCTGATCTCTGCCCGGCAGTGTCTAGTGTGAACACACTGCAGCCAGCCACCTGTCACCTGTCCCAGGAACAGTGTCCCTGACTATAGTGACACCAGACCGCTATACATCAGCATCCTGATTATTACCATACCATCATCCTGATCACCACCATACCAGTGGTTCCTGGTCATGGCCATATCAGTGAGTCACCACCATACCTACAGGTACTGATCACCTTCACACTAGTGTCAACGCCATGTCTAAAAAAACCTACACAAGAGAGGAGGAATTCCAGATTCTAAGCATGACAGATGAGAGTAGTGGGGAACTTTCACTGTCAGACTACAGATTCTGAATATGAGCCCATGGACAGCAGCGGGTCAGCAGCCGATTTAGAAGAGGAAAGGGTTCCATAAAAAAGAATAAAGGAATTTTGAGGAGCAGCAGGAAACCACCAGCAGCTCAATTGTTCTCTGTGACATGGTTAGCACCAGCAGTGCAGTTCACCCTGATGAAAAGCCAAGTACTAGTAAAGGGGTGTTACTGCAACCATCAAGGACTAGGGCCCATACTAGGGTCCCAGAAACATTTTTAAACCCAGTATGTCTACCTTCAAATTCAAGCAAAAACCCCAAATTGTATGCCTATTGATTTTTTTATTTATTTTTCGCAAAACCTTTTTTGAATTCAGTTGTGGATCAATGCAATTTTTATGCCCAGCAGTATATCAGCTAAAACCTAAAATCCTAGCTCTGTTTATCCATGTCCATTTGGCTGGAAACCCATCACAAATAAAGAATTTAAAGTGTTTCTCGGCCTCACACTAAATATGAGACTAACAAAAAAAAATTGGCTTATTGGTCCACAAATCCCATTCACCACATGCCACTGTATTCCAACACTATTTCCATGAATGGCTATAAAATAATTATGCAATTTCTACACTTCCCTGTTCCCTACAAGAGATATCAACTGTATAAAATTAGGTCACTGGTCAAATATTTTAACCATTTCAATACTGGGCACTACACAGGCCAATTTTCAGCTTTCAGTGCTGTCACACTTTGAATAACAATTACTCAGTCATGCAACACTGTACCCAAATGAAATTGTTATTGTTTGAGACAGATAGAGCTTTCTTTTGGTAGCATTTAATTACTGCTGGATTTTTTTTATGTTTTGCAATATAAGCGAAAAAAGACCAAAAATTAAAAAAAAAAAGTTTTCTTAGTTTCTATTATAAAAGTAATTTTTCTTTAACATTATAGAAGAAATTTCAAAATTTATACACCACATGTGTAAGACCTTTTTAATGTCTGGACTGATTATGTACCCAACATTGCAATGTGTTTAACACAACCAACACCGTATAGAAAATGAAGTACTGTAATGGTCGCCTCATAAGAGCAGTCAGTGAATATAGCATAATGTAGCTTCACCTACAGCAGTTCCTGTTCCTAAAAACTGCTGGCACATGGCAGCCCCCATAGCACAATGCTATGTTCACAGGCCAAGAAGTACAGGAGGCTGAACAAAGGGGAAACAAAAGATTACCTGTTGTTTTAGAGGATCAGTGGGATGCATAGGTGGGTCAGTATTGGTGCCAGGCAGGCAGCAAACAGGCAAAGCACTGGTCCAGGCAGAGACATGGTCAGCACAGCCAAAGTATTACACTAAAAGATAGAAAGGCAATCCTGCGCTACCTAATCAAATGATCTACAAATAAAAATCCTAAAATGATGGCTGCATACAAATGTTTGTGTTCCCACAAAACCTATGAAATAAAGAAAATTGTGTTGCTCCTCCTATCTGCACTCAAATTTATCCACCTCTAGTATGTAAACCAATTAAAAGTAAATTAACAGTGTATTTTCATATAAACAAATGTACCAACAATAGTGTTGTTCGATTCTGCCCATGTAGCTAAGTGATTGGCCAGGCATCCGTGCCACAAGGCGTGGAGTTCATGTCCTATGTCATGTGATCTTTTGTGAAGACACCAAAGGTGGAAGTGGTTTACTATACACTTACGTGGAAGGAATATTATCACACATAGAAACTATATAATTGATTTTATTTGTATAATCATATTTTTGTGAAAGTAGGAGTAAAAGAGTGGCACAACACTATTATTGGTACATTTATGTGTGGAGTTGATATAAGAAATGCACTAAAGAGATTATTATCAATATCTTATGTGGATTTATTCATATGAAAATACACCATTTATTTACAACCAAAGTATTGGTCCAGGCAGCAGGCAGGAACATGATCCATAAAAAGTCCTGAGGCATTACAGTCAGCAGATAGAGAAATGGTCAGCACAGCCAGGAACATGGTCCATAAAAACTGCTGGGTCATTACAGGCAGCAGTCAGAGATATGGTTAGCATAGCCAAAGTATTAGTCCAGTCAGCAGGCAGGAAAATCAGGCTCAGGGCCTTGGTCGAGTAAAACCTGGGCACAGGGGTAGAGGCTTCTTCCCACCCAAATCTCTTTAAAGCCTCAGGTCTCCAGACCCTAATCCAGGAATTACAAACCCTGGATCCACTCTGAAAAACTACTGTGGAGCTCCTCACATACGTGAGACCCTTATGTTATTTTGACTCCCATTACTACAAGCAACAGGCAAAAATGGTGGTTGATTAACAGACCAAGGTTAGTTTAGATGGAAGGCAGAAACATGGTTGATAAACAATCTAGAGGGCAGGCAAAAGCATTGTCGATAAACAGGCCAGAGTCAGTTTAGGCAGCAGGCAGAGGCATGGTCAGTTTAGGTGGCAGGCAGAGGCATGGTCGATTAACAGGCCAGGGTCAGCATGGTCGATTAACAGGCCAGGGTCAGTACAGCAGCAGGCAGAGGCATGGTCAGTTCAGGTGGCAGGCAGAGGCATGCTCTGGGTGAAGGCAAATGGTCAGCACATTAGATGGACATTAGATACAGGGACATTGAAAGAAGTCAGAATTACTTTCACCATTCTTCACTAATATTATAGTGAAGTATGGTAACAGTGGAAGCAATGTCCTATGCATAGGCCTGGTTGGAAAGGACAATTGGGATAATAATAAATCCTCTGGAGCATACCCAACATTATTTTTTGGCGTTTTTTAACCTGTTTTTCTGGGAGGGATTTTATCTGGAAAATGTCTTGGAGTCTGCTCACTGCATCTGAGCAAATGTTTTCTGGTGGAAGGCCTTCCTAGTAAACAAGGGAAGAGACAATTTCCTCTTGCTATCTGAGAAAGGTTTCCTTCAGTGGATTTACATTAGATAACATAGGAATTATAAACTGACAAATTCAAAATGTACATGGAGACTTTATTGTACCAGTTGTGGGTTCTTCTTGTTGCTAGATAGGACTGTATCATCTGATTGTTATAATTAACTCCCCCAAAGAACAGATTATACTGATGTACACATTCAGGTTTCTGGACTGGGAAATTCCTTCCGTGGATTTCCACAGAGGTGCTGTTGTGAATTGAGGAAAGCATATACACCATGGGGTTTATTTACTAAAGCTGGAGAGTCCAAAATCAGACTCCCTTCTGCATAGAAACCAATCAGCTTCTAACCTCAGCTTGTTCAATGAAGCTTTGGCAATGAAACCTGGAAGCTGATTGGTTTTTATGCAGAAGGGAGTCTGATTTTGGACTCTCCAGCTTTAGTAAATAAACCCCCATATGTCTTGTTTGTCCCTCCACTTCACAGCCAGCACTTCTTCGTTCTGCAAACTCACTGACTCCCCTCCTTGTAGTTTTGTATTCACCAGGCTTTGTGGGAAGTCCTTCCTATTAGTTCTCATGGGGCCACATGCTAGTGTTTGGGAATACAAGATCCCCTTTTCCCCTGGTTACAATATAGTTTGGGCAGTCAGAGAGATGCAGCTGGGTGTAATTTCCTTTATAGAGGCAAAAGGCATACGTGTACCCTGTGGCTCTGTCACACATCTTGTACAGCTTCATATCTGGACCTTTTACTAGAGTGAACTGCTTGATGCCCAGCCTGCAAGTGAAATGGACAAGCGACTCATCCACACAGATGTTTTTGTCCGGGATATACACTTGGGAACATTTCTCAGAGAAAAAATTAAGCAGTGGACAACTTTTATAAAGTTTATCATATCCAGGGTCATTTCAAGAAGGGCACTGTGTGTTATTGCTGTAATGAAGGAACCACATAATCATTTCATTGTCTGTTCTTGGCATAACCGATGAATAAATGGGCATGTGATGAACAGGGTAGGTGGACCAGTAAGCATGTACTTCAATTTTTTTGTAAGTCCCATGTTAAGTATGAGGCCCAATAAGATTTCAAATTCCTCCCTGTTATACATTTCCATTAATAAGGATGGGCATAACATGAATTTGAGTTATTAGTGATAAATTGTCGGGCATAAAGGTTGCACTGGTTCACAGTTAAATGTAATCATCAGTGAAAAATAAATAAAATCAATTGGTGCAAAATTTTCTGTGTTGGCTTGGACACATGGCTGTGCAGTAAAAGGGGGGATGTTAGCTGATCCTAAGTTAGGGATAAGCCATACCAGGTTTTCAAGTGCATCTGGGAGACTGTCATGGGCCCCAACCCTTTGTGGCTGACGTGACAACCCTCTAGTAGCTGGCCTTTTATGAAGAGGTGCTATGCTACTAGTGGTTGCCATTATACTACTGGTGGTTGCCTGCTTCTCACCAGAATGCCTCCTTTTTGCGGGGCACCCTTTCCTCCTCCTCTGATTCTGTTACAGACCCACTACTTAACTCCAGTTCGTAATCAGAATCAGACAGAGAGATCTCCTTGCTGCTCTCATCGGTCATACTGAGGATTTGAAATGCCTCCTCACTAGTAATTGATGTGGCTGCGCTGATGTGTATGATCAGGGCACTTTATGAGGCTGCATTGATGTGCACTGATGAGGATGCACTGAGGTGTGCTATTGAGGTTACACTGATGGGCACTGGTGAGGATGCACTGATGGGTGTTGATGTGCACTGATGAGGCTATACTGATGGGCACTGATGAGGCTGCACTGGTAGCACTGATGATGCTGCACTGATGGGTGCTGATGAGGATGCACTGATGTGCACTGATGAGGCGGCACTTATAAGTGGCACTAATGTGTGCTAAGGAGGCTGAACTGATAAGCAGGATACTGATAAGTCTGCACTAATGATCAGAGCACTGATGTGTGACACTGTGTAGCACTGTAAAAGTAAACACTCACTGTCAGCACAGATCCTCTCTCCTTCCCTCACACATGGTCTCTGTGTGATGGAAGGAGAGCTGTTAACTGGCAAAGACCTGCAGATTTTACATTTGTGATCACCTGTGATTAGACACAGCGATCATGTGGTAAAGGGTCTCTGTGATTGGCCCTTTACTCCAACCTGTGATGCTCTGTGTCCAAGGCACACAGTGATCACACTTCCTAGGTGCTTCCCAGGGGGCACCTAGGAAGTGTGTTCTCAGGAGGATGTCCATGGATGCCCTCCCAGAATTGATGGCCCGCACTGTAGCTGTCTTTTGGCTATATAGCGTGGGCGGGAAATAGTTAACCAAACATTTTCTAAAATGCATTGTCCTGACAAACATAGCTATTTCGATTAGTCCCTTATCCATTTTGCCAGCAGGCTGGGCATAAAACAATACATTCCAAGTAAACGAGCCAGATACAGTGTGAAGATATACAAAGTCTAAGAGGGCCACAGGGTATATGTATAGGTTTTGGCTCTGCGAAGGAAAGGACAGTCAGCTGGAGCCCCCTGATTGCCCAACCTATATGAGGAAAATTGTGTGGGGCCTTGTATTACCCCTCTTCAGTCAGGCCTACAACTTTTACACAAGCCTGCCCCTTTTCCTCTACCTTTATTGCAGGCCGTGGCACAGTTTGTCCCTGTCAGAAGGGCTTCCTACAACAACTGGTTGCCACCAAGCTGAACAGGTGAGAGTCAGCCAGTTTGAAGGGTGACAAGATTTTAGCCCTTAAAGTGTTACTAAACCCAGGATCCTGCATTTACTGTATCTGGTCTCCTACAGTACACAAAACATGGAAATGCAATTATTTTAGTAAATATAAATGGCTAAATACTTTTGTTCATCAGCAGTATATAGAAGCCTTGTGACTTCTATCAGTGTCCGGCTGAGCACTGATTAAAGCTTGTAGGAAGAGTTTTTATTCTCATCTGACTGTCCTATGAGGTTGCGTGACCCCTACACCCTGTCTGGGCATTGCACCCTCCCCCTAAAAAATACACACCAAACTGAGCATGTGCAGAGTGTCTCCTAGGGCTCCGTACTATCAACAGATTAACTGGGGACAGTAGAAGAAGACCAGGATCAAACCGCCTTTTTACACAATGTGGAGGATTAACCCCTTAGGTTCCACAGTGAGTATAAAAAAATCATGCTTTTACTGCATACACAGACTGATATTACTGTTATGGGTTTAGTAACACTTTATTTGAAGAGACAAATGAGATGTGTATGTCCTTTTCTCCAGCCACAACACCACCTCAGTGGAAATTCAAAGAGGACACGGTCCCATCCAAAAACTCAAGCAAATACATAACTAAAAGCAGTTTGTGAGAGGAGTGAATAATAATGAATGAACACTGTAATCATAAGTGCAAAGGCACATCCCAAGGGAGAAGATAAAAACTGTCATAAGTGATGAAAAACCACTGCAGCCATAGTAAGTAACATGAGTCACATGAGTGAATCCAGAGAGTACTGTAAAGAGCCAGGCGCTGTGGAATATGTAATCATATAAACACCTTTCTGTGAGATGTGCCTTTAACCAAGGATGGTGCATAACAGGATAAAATATATAACTTAAAGCCACAGGCTTGTGTTTTATATTTTATCCTGTTATGCACCATCCTTGATTAACCACTTTCCCTCCTGAGTATTTACCCCCCTTCCTGACCAGGCCTCTTTTTGCTACTGCAATAAATCAACTGATAATTGAGCAGTCATGCAATGCTGTACCCAAACAAAATTTACGTCCTTTTTTTCACACAAATAGAGCTTTCCTTCAGTGGTATTTGATCACATGTGCGCTTTCTATTTTTCACGCTATAAACAAAAAAATTTTGAAGAAAAACAATATTTTTTACTTTCAGCTATAAAAAATATATAGTAAACTCAAAGTTAGTTATAAATTTAGGCCAAAATGTATTCTGCTACATGTTTTTGGTGAAAAAAATCCCAATAAGTGTATATTGATTGGTTTGTGTGAAAGTTAGTGTCTATAAACTATGGTATAGATACTGCAATTTACGCAATTTTTTTGCTATACAGCGCTGCGCTAGTTTAACGGACAGTTGCACGGTCATGCAATACGGTACTTAAATGAAATTTATGTCCTTTTTTCACACAAATAGAGCTTTCTTTTAGTATTTGATCGCCTGTGCACTTTTATTTTTGGCTCTATAAATAGAGCTTTCTTTTGAAATTTGATCACCTGTGCAGTTTTTATTTTTGGCGCTATAAACAAAAACATTTTTGAAGAAAAAACATTTTTTTGAAAAGAAAACAATATTTTCTCATTTTGGTCATAAAAAATATCCAAAAAAACTAAAATGTTGTCATAAATTTAGGCCAAAATGTATTCTGCTACATGTTTTTGGTTAAAAAAATCCCAGTAAGTGTCACGTCTATGGTAGTGAGCTCTATCAAACCACAGCTTGGGGTTCCCCAGGGTGCGGAGTCTAAGCTCCAGCCCGCTTGTTCACCAGGGCCCCTGATGGTGGGGATGGACTTGGAGCAGGCTGGAACCAGGTCACGGCCCCCAGGTACACCCAGTTGAGGTAGAAGAGACCGCTAGCAGGAGCAGGGTACAAAGGGAGTAGGGACAGGATATCCAGAAGACAAGCCGGAGTCAGGACAGCAGAAGACAAGCAAGGTCGGGAACGAAGCCGGGGTTGGTACATAGGTAGACAATGTAGTAGAGAAGTCAGGGACAAAGCCGGGGTCGATACACTAGCACGGATATTCGGAAGACCACATGGGAGCACAGACAACAAACGTTGCTCAGGCAATGTGGCCCAGTCTGAGCACATCTTAAATAGACAGGCAGACAAGGAGGTGGGACAGGAAGTGATGGAAGGGAAGAACATAAAACTCAGGGAATAGCAGATGATGCCCATAGGTGAGCAGAGAGAGACATACATGTGAAGGAAACACAAACAGTAAGGAGGTAAGAGTAAACACACAAGAGGCTGCAAACTAACTTGTGACAGTAAGTGTGTATTTATTGCTTTGTGTGAAAGTTATAGCGTCTACAAACTATGGTATAGATAATGGAATTTACACAGCTTTTACTTTCTGACTGCTCATCACATTTCTTGAGGTGCTAAAATACCAGGATGGTACAAATATCCTCAAATAACCCCTTTTTGGAAAGTAGATACCCTAAGCTATCTGCTGAGAGGCACATTGAGTCCATGGAAGATTTATTTTATTTCCACAAGTTTATGGAAAATGACAAAAACATTTTTTTTACACAAAGTTGTCATTTAAATGATTTATTTGTCGCACAAGCCATGGGTATATGTGGAATTACACCCCAAAATACATTCTGCTACTTTTACCGAGTATGGGGATACCACATGTGTGAGACTTTTGGGGAGCCTAGCCACATACAGAAGCCTGAAATCCAATGACCATTTTGAAAGCCTGAAGGTGCGTAACTTCCTCATTTCACTTCACTTTTTTTTTTAAGTTATTTTGATTTTTTTTTTTTTTTTTACACTGTACCTTTCATTTTTTTTTTAATCACTTTTAATTCTATCACAGGGAATGCAAATATCCCCTATAATTTTAATGGGCACTGTCATATTCTTTTTTCAGAAATCTGGGGTCTATCAGACTCTAGATATCTCCTCTTCCCTCACATTATCTAATCAAACCAAAATCAGTGTGATCAGATGCTTTCCCAATTTACAAATGGTGCTGTTTATATCCTGCAAAACTGAAGTGATGAAATGCTTGTAGCTTCTGATTTCTTAGGCTATAGAGATCATTGGCACCATTCTGGTCTCTAATCAGCTCTATGGTCAGCTGGCAGAAACACTGCTCCATTCTCAGGTTCCCCCGATGGCGCGGGACTGCCTGAGGAGGCAGTGGGAATTAGCTGCAGTGTAAAAGCAATCCTGCAGCTAATTAGCCACTAGGATTGCTTTTATATGAAAGCCGATCGCCGGCTGAAAAAAATTATACCAGGATGATGCCTGCAGCTGTAGGCATCATCCTGGTATAACCATTCAAAGTCCAGTGATGTACCAGTACATCGCTGTTCCTTGTTGGATATATATGCTATGTTCTTTTTTTTTTGTATGCAGCCTGTAGACTGAATGAAAAAAAGAGAAGAAATCTCTGCCAGAAAAAGTGTGTGGTATGCCCGCCATTAGAATATACTGCCCTGCATCCACCCACTTCTAATGGTGGGCATACATTAGGTCACAATTTGTCACACACAGTTCCAAGATTGAACAAACGTCTAAATAGTGGCACGCTTGAATAAAAATTGTCCACGTACAGTATAAGTGGTACCCCATATGGAAAAAGGATGACACCAAGTCCCAAACTATCTTGCCACTACTCCCCATGTAGTCTGTGCATCCGGGGGGCTCCACGTGACTATCTTTTCCCTCATAAATCCGAAACTTATAAGTATAGCCTGTTGTCGTCTCACAGGTCTTCTACATCTTGACCCCATATCTGGCACGCTTGCTGGGGAGAAATTGTTTGAATGCAAGGCGGCCAGAAAAATTAATGAGGGACTCATCAACGCAGATTTTTTTGCTGAGGAGTATAGACATCTGCAAATTTTTGGTTAAAATGATTTGCGAGGGGCTGAATTTTGTGGAGCCGGTTAAATTCAGGGTTTCCCTGAGGATGACAGAGTGCATTGTCATTGAAATGCATAAAACACAATATACTCTCATATCTATGCCTGGCCATGGCAGCATAGAACATGGCATATGATGAATCAGGTCTGCGGACCAATACAACCGCAATTCATTTTTTTTAGTAATGCCCATGTTGAGGGTTAGGCCCAAAAAAAATGTAAATTCGGAAACCGTAATGAGTTTCCATGCGACTGGTCTGGCAAGATTTGAATTTGGGTTGGTGGCGATAAATTGTACATATAAATTGCTTTGATCCACAATCAACGCATACAGATATTCTGTGAAAAACAGCTCCAAAAATCAAGGGGAGTAGTTAAATTTGCTATTTCCACCTGAATTTCGGGTTGGGCAGTGAATGGGGGAAGTACAGATGCTGCAGAATTTGTGGGCTGTCAATCGGGATTTGCTAGCACATCTGGAAGGATACTAGGAGCTCTATGGGCCTGTGTGCGAATTCTTGGTGGCTGCGGGACAATACTTGTGTTCGCCACCACATTGGCTTGTACTGGACTTATGGGACTCGCCACGTCACCGAGTCCTACTGCAGTGCTGGTATTATTATTATACCGGATTTATATGACGCCAACAGTTTGCTCAGCACTTTACAGTATAACGGGAGACAATACAGCAACAATACAGTTCAATACAAGAGGGTTGGGAGGGTCCTGATTCTGGGAGCTTACAATCTAAGAAATATGTGAAAGACCAAGATGTACTAGACCGCAGGTGCTCGCCAGTTCACCAAAATGTAGCGTGGCACTAGTACTGGCATTCTGCTGCATATGAGAGTCCTCAAAATTTACGGACAAGTGCTAACAGAGATCAGGCCTGATTCTGTGAACACTGCGGTTTTGTGTGCAATGTATCAAGTGACAGTGACCTATTGACACTGCACTTGCTGGGGGAGAAGGCGGGGTAAGCGTAGGGGCCAAATGCAGGTGCTGCTAGGTGCCAGGGCTGATCCCGCTAACGCTGCGTTTTTGGGGATGCTATACAAATGTGCACGCTGGTATAGTGCTGATCTGATCAAAGATATTGATCCATTCAGACCCTATACTAGCAATGGTGGTTTATTGCACATGAGCGTGTTCATGGCAGTCAAGGCGTTAAATGTGATGACTGGTGTACTGACGGGCAATCTGATGCCATCTGGGAGGGGCGTGAAAACCGCGGGAGCACAAATCATGTCGGTGTGTATATATATATATATATATATATATATATATATATATATATATATGATTTTGCGCACCTGTGCCGCCCTGTAGCAGAATTTCTGCTATAGGGCAGTCAGGAAGCGGTTACTGTGCTGCGTTACTTTAACTGACAATTGCGTGGTCATGCAATACTGTACCCAAATTAAATTTACGTCCTTTTTTTCCCACGAACTGAGCTTTCTTTCGGTGGTATTTTATTGCCTGTGCATTTTTGATTTTTTGCGCTATCAAAAAAAAGGCTGTCAATTTTGAGAAAAAAACAATATTTTGGACTTTTTGCTATAAAACATGTCCAGTAAAAAAATGTAAAATTCAAATTTTGTCAAATTTCGGCCAAAATGTATTCTGCAATATGTCTTTGCTATAAAAAATCCCAATATGTGTAAATTAATTGGTTTACGTGAAAGTTATAGCTTCTACAAATGGCGGGAAAGATACTGGGATTTTTTTTTTTCATAATAATAATGGCAGCGATCAGCGATTTATGGCGGTCATCAGATATTTATGACAGTGATCAGCGACTTATGGCAGGACTGCGGCGGACATTTTGACACTGGGGGGGGAACTGACTTGGGGTCACTGACATCCCAAGTGACACCAATACAGAGATCAGTGAAGAAAAAAAACGCTGACACTGTACTAATGGCACTGGGGAGGAAGGGGTTAAAATTTTTATTCAATCAAAGGGTTAACTGTGTGAGGGAAGTGTTTTTACTAGTGGCTAGCTAAACTCTGCTCTCAGGTTCAGTGTGTTGGGAACTGACAGGGAGCAGAGCTACAGTGTAAATACTGCAGCCGTGCTGCCTGTCAGTGATTGCCGGTAATCGCCGGGACCCGGCGGGTAATGATCGTCCGGGACCCGGTGATTGACACCCGCGGCCGCGATCGGGCGCACTCCCCCTACCTGTTTTGCAAAATGACGTTTTAAAACGTGATTTTGCGCAGGGGTGCCGCCCTGTCGCTGTTTTTATACAGTGGCTGGTCGGCAACCAGTTAAAGGTACTAGACCTTTAAAGGTGTTTATATGATTACACATTCCACGGCACCTGGCTCTTTTCAGTACTCCGTGAATTATAATGATCAAATGTTACAGCTCACTTAGCCACCAGAAGATCAATCCATTGGCATAATAAAGTATCCATCTATCTTTTCACTTGGGCCTATACAACTCCTACGTCATCTATCAGAAGTCCACACAAAGACCGGTAACCTCCTTACACTATCAAGAGGAGATTGTCACAACCCTTATCTATTAATAAAGCCCTGTGCCTAAACACATTCACTCTGAAGAAAGGTGTAGGCTGAATGAAAGGCATTTCCCCTGTATCAACCCTCCTACTCAAAAAGACCACCAATCTCCCAAAAAAATTGTTGCGTATGCTCCAAAACGAGAATTAGACATCACACTTGATACTATCAATGTCCCTGCAAGTGTGGCCTCTACCTGCTGCCTGAACTGACCCTGACCTACTGTATTAGTCGACTATGCTTCTGCCTGTTGCCTGAACTGACCCTGGCCTAGTAATCACCCATAACACAAAGGTATGCATCACTTACTCAGAGCTGCTATAACAAACTGTGTTCGTGTTCAAACAAGAAGTCCTGAGAAAATGGCCATAAGATATGGGAAATGATAAACAAAATGATGGATGGGAAAGTCTAGCCAACTCCTGCAGCTCCTCTGTCAGATCAGGGAAGAATCTAAAGACATATATAAAAAGCAAGAACAGGGATTTGGAGTTAGTAAACCATAAGAGGCAACACTTTATTGAACATAGCACAAATACATAATTAGTAATGAAAAACCGGAAATATTGCCTGTGAAATGTGCAACACAGGAAAGATGGAGGGGTTAGAGAACTGAATGCATGGCTAAAGACTTTGTGTAAGAGGGAAGGAGTTGGGTTTTTAGAGCACCGGGCTGACTTTTCATTGGGGTACAACATATATGCTAAAGGTGGTTTGCACCTAAATGGAAGGAGGTCTTCAGTGCTTGGGGAGAAGTTTATGGGAAGGCTGGAGAAGTATTTAAACTAGGATTGAGGGTGAACTAGAATTCATTGGAGCAAACAGGTCAGGTAGGGGTCAGACAATAATGGAGGGTGGAATGGGGATAGATTGGGGGGTGGTTGTGGCAGGTGATAGTAGGAAGGTTCCAGTGCTACAAACAACCATTTGAAATGATAGTACTATTTTTACTACTAAAAAAGTTATGCAAAATGTGATAATGAATTAAAGTGTTTGTTCACCAATGTCTGAAGCCTGCCAAGCAAAATAAGTGAGTTGGAAGCTTTGGTGCAAAGAGATTTAATTGGTATTGCTGAATCTTGCCTTCATTCCTCACATAAATGGGCTATTAATATGCCAGGATATGCTCTCTTTCAGAGAGACAGGGAAAAACGTAAAGGTGGTGTGCGAAGTGATCTCAAAGCGAGTGTGAAATAGGACCTGGTTGATGGAAAGTGATTTGGCTTAAGCATTATGGATGGAACTGCATATAGATGTGCGTAGTTCAAAGTTAATCACTGGAGTTTGTCCACTGACTGTTAATGAGGAGGTGGAGACTCAGCTCCTTGCACAGATGGAAAGGGTTGGGACAGTGATAATAATGGGGTATATTAACTACTCTGATATTAATTGGAGTATTGGCACTGCTGGAACAGCTAAAGGGCAAAAATGTATCAACCTATAAAAAGACAATTTTATGGTACAGTTCATAGAGGCCCCAACTAGGAATAATGCTCTGATGGACCTGGTGAATTCAAACTATGCAGAGCTTATTAGTAATGTGCATATAAAAGAACATTTGGGTAACAGTGACCATAATATGATTTCATTTAATGTTAGCTGTAAACAACAAACACATACTGGAAAGAAAAAAAACTTTAAGAAAGCAAATTTTCCAATTTGCTTTCTTAGGCTGAGGGCTTTAATTAGGAAGGAATATTTGCATATTCAGAATATATTCCCATGAGCTATAAATATAAAAGGCTAAAAATACAATCTACTGTATGTGCCTCACTTCCAAAGTTTAAAAAGCTATAAATAATAAGAAAAGAGCTTTTAAAAAATATAAAATGAAGGAAAACTATCATCTTTTAAATGTTACAAAGAATATGACCTAATATGTAAAAACAAAATCAAGGATACAAAAATTTAAAATGAACGGCAAATTGCAAAAGAAAGTAGAACAAATCCCCCAAAATTTTTCAAACATATTAATAGTAAAAAGGTCAGGTTTGAGCATGTAGGCCCTTTACAAAATAAGCCAAAGTGGGTGACTGAGGACAAAAAGAAGGCACATTTATTAAATACCTTCTTCAGTTCTGTGTATACAAAGGAGCATAGGGATACTCATGTCTATAATAGGGATGATATTGACACATCCCTAAATGATCCACAATGGCTCAAAATTGCTATGGTCCAGAAAAATGTAGACTAGAATAATGGTGAATAAAACACCTGAACCAGATAGCATACATCAACGGATCCTAAAATAATTGATTCTAATATTTAGAGACTCTTGAATGACTGGCATAGTACCACTGGATTGACGTAAGGCCAATGTGGTGTCTATATTTAAAAAGGGATCAAAGTCTTTACCAAGTAACTATAGACCTGTTAGTTTAGCTACTTAGTCAGGAAGATACTGGAGAGTTTAATAAAAGGCCACATAGATGAGTTCTTGTCAGAAGTAACAGACAGCATGGATTCATGAAAGACAGAAGTTGTAAAACAAATTTGATTTCTTTTTATGAAGAGGTAAGCAAAACCTTAGACAAAGGAGTAGCTGTGGATGTAGTCTACTTGGATTTTGCAAAAGCGTTTGACATCGTTCCCCACACATGGCTAATGTATAAAGTCTACAAGCTTGGAAAAATCAGTATGTAAATGGATAGAAAACTAGCTAAAAGACCATAGTCAGAGAGTAGTGGTTAATGATTCATACTCTGAATGGTCTAGAGTTATTTCTGGTGTACTCCAATTTTCCCTTACCTTCTAATATCGTGATAAATGATATAGAGTCTGGGATTAAAAGTACTATTTCAGTGTTTGCAGATGACATCAAGCTATGCAGTGGAATAACATCCTTACAGGATATTTCCAACTTACAAGCAAACCTCAATGCACTGTTTAATTGGGCAACTATGTGGAAAATGAGGTTTAATGTTGATAAATGTAAGGTTATGCACTTGGGGGCTAAGAATATGCATGCATCATACATACTGGGGGGGGGGGGTACAACTGGGGGATCAATGGTGGAAAAGGATCTGGGTGTTCCTGTAGATCATATGCTTAATAATAGTATGCAATGCCAAGCTGTGGTTCTAAAGCGAGCAAAATCCTTTTTTGTATTAAGAGAGGTATAAACTCCAGAGAGAAGATATCATTTTACCCTTGTACAAATCATTAGCAAGACCTCATCTGGAATATGCAGTTATTTTTTAGGCACCAATTCACAAAAAGGATACCTGGGAACTGGAGAAAGTGCAGAGAAGGGCAACCAAACTAATAAGAGGCATGGAGGAGCTCAGCTATGAGTAAAGATTAGAGGAACTGAATTTATTCTCTCTTGAGAAGAGGAGATAAAGGAAGGATATGATCAACATATATAAATACATAGGTGGTCCATATAATGAACTCGGTGTAGAGTTATTCACTTTAAGGTCATTACAGAGGACAAGGGAGCACTCTTTACATCTGGAGGAAAAGAGAATTAATCTCCAAATATGGAAAGGCTTCTTCACAGTAAGATCTGTAGAAATGTGGAATAGACTGCCTCAAGAGTTGGTTCTGGCCAGTTCAGTAAATTGTTTTAAAAAAGGCCTGGATTCTTTCCTAAATGTACACAATATAACTGGATAGTAATATTTACAGGTAAAGTTGATTTAGGGAATATCCGATTGCCTAGTGGAGGATCAGGAGATAATTTTTTCCCCTGCTGGAGCAAATTGCATTAAGCTTTATTGGGTTTTTTTTGCCTTTCTCTGGATCAATTGTGGGTCTAGGATTGTATATATAGGCTTGTATAATTTTTTTCTTTTTATTAGTTGAACTAAATCGACTATGTAATTATTAGAGATGCAAGCTGATATGCAACACACCAAGAGATGACAGATGGATGTAGCTCTGTAAAGCATTTGGCAGTATGCTGAGATTGACAAACAGTCATGCCAGGACTCAGCAGGCAAGCTGGAGGCACCTGCTGCTGTAATCCAGGTGATGACAGTTGTCAAAGATGGTCCTTGAGGTTGGGAGTGGGTGGGGAGTTTGCCTCTGTTAAAATCAGACAGTGATGTTGGGGATGGGTAGGGCTACACCACATTTCAGAGGCCCCACCTCCTTTTTCAAGCAAGCCAATGGAGAGAAAGCAGCAGACATATATACACAGTGTTGGCCAAGAGGGGGAAGTGGCAAAGGAAATGATGGACACCTGCTGCCTGTACACTTTGCAACAAGGATAACAGAGGCAAAAATGGTAAAAAGAAATAGAAGGGAATGGGACAACAGCTTCCTTGGACTAGTATACAAACAAATTAAAATATTTAGAGTGTGTATGCAAGGACGGCCGGAGTGTATGAGTTGTTGAATATTTCTGCACAGTGAGCTACCATACACGGACCTGGCCCAAAACTCCTGCTGCTTCTGACAGGGATGGTGTCCCTTCCCATGCTGAGCTGAACAGTGGGAAAGGCCCATAGTGGCTCTCAGCTCCCGCCCCATGTGGTGGGTAGAGGGGGCAAGATGGTGTCCGACTCCGGTCCCAGTGTCTGCAATGCTCCCATGTAGGATAAACTCCTGCCACAGCGGACCAAGCCTGGAACCTCCAGCCCTGGGCCCTGCTGCTGATACCAGAGGGGTGAGTGAGCTACCACAATCCTCCCACCCCTCCTCCAGCCCTGCTGCATCCCCATCACAGGCCTCTGCTTGCTCCATGGGCCATGAATCCTACACCTCTTCTGTCCTTGATCAGGAGATGGCTGACATATTTCTCAGCCAAAATCGTGGCGTGGACCCTGACCTGGATAGCCCTGAAGGTTCCCCAGCATTTCCACCTGCCACACCACAGTATTCAGGTCCTTATTGCCCATTTTACTGACCTGTTACAATGAGAATTGGAAAAGGCTACTACTAAGCTAACAACTGATTTAAAACAAGATTTCCAGGAATTGGGCCAACGTCTGGACAGTATGGAATCCAAAGTGGATGCCACAGTCTATAACGTGTCCCAGAATTCTAGTATGATTATTGAATTACAGGACCGGCTGGAAGAGGCTTACACTAAAATTGATGACCTGGAAAACCGTGTCGACGCTACAATTTTCACATCCAGGGGCTCCCAGAGATGTTGAAAGACCTTACCTTTTTAACGCACTCACTCATGCAATCTGCAGTGCCTGATATCGATGACCTCCATATGGAAATTGACCACATCCACAGGGCCCTGGTTTCCCCTAAACTTGGAGGGCCTCCTAGAGACATTATTGTTAAATCACACTTTTTCCGGATAAAGCAAGTGGTCATGAAATATGCTAGACAGAATCCAGACCTGGAAATTGCTGGCCACAAAATTCAAATCTGTGCAGACATTTCCCAGGCTACCATCCAAAAGTGGAGATCCTTCAAGCCAATACTTTCACCCTTAGTGCAACAAGACATTTGCTATCACTGGACCTATCTATTTCGGGTTTAATATACCTACAATGGTAAACCCTATGCTTTTTCTTCATTACCTGAAGGAGAAAGGATCCTACTTCAGCTGGGCTTAATCTCCCCTAGCCCTTCACTTCACAATCCACCAAGGTCAAGAGCTCCACCTCCACCGCTTTCACCTCTTTGGTCTGCCTCACCATTACAGAAGATTAGATCTTCCTATCAAACTACCTGAGAATCATTAACTGGTGTGCTTGTATCTTTCATGTGGTAGCTTTTCCACGATTCCTACTTGGGACATTAGCTACTACTGTTACTTCATCTGCTGTCCTGCTTGAGAATCCTTCTCCCCCTCCCCCCTGTCCTTTTTTTCCCTGTAGGGTTCCTTGAGACTATGTTACGTTGCAGTCTGGTTGTTAAATTACTCTTGCCCAATTGGGCTCTTCTACAGTATTGTTGATCTGTAATCTTTCTATGGGCTATCAGTTGCCATATATAGTTTTTACCATTTTACTGTGTCAGAAGGTGTCTATGTGTCCTCCTAGTTTGAAGGACTCTCCCTGGAAGTTGGTCTTTTTGATACCCCTTCCTTTCCGGGTCCTAAAGACCTGGACTATACTGTATAGCTCACATTTCTATTTGTCAATTTACAATGTACATTGTAATGCATCTCCTGATACTGCGTAGTTGTACCCCAAGTATCGTGTTGTTATCCTTTCTCTTTGTTTTTCTAACCTTTTTTTTTGCTTTGTTTCATGAGGGTCAACCATGAGCTCTGTTGGACACCTGGGACTCCTGCTGCATTGCGGAGGTGGGTGAGTTTATATGTCTATAGGAGTTTTGTTGATTACCATGTCTCCATTACTGTCTGATAAAGGTACCATCCAATTGCTTTCTCATAATGTTCAAGGGTTTGGTTCTCCTTCTAAATGTATTAAAGCCTTTCACCATTACCGCTCCTTAGGAGCCGATATTGTGGCTCTCCAGGAGACACACTTTGCTCCTTCCTTTGCCCCTAGATTCGTACATATGGATTTACCTGTTTGTTATTTTGCTAATGCTTTAGAGAAGAAGAGAGGGGTGGAGCTCTGCCTGTCCCAACGGCTATCTTTTGCTGAAACTAAAATGATTTAGGACCGGGAGGGATGGTGTCTTTTGGTGAAGGGGCACATGGGAGAAAATCTGGTCATCTTTCTGGTCTACTATACACCAAACACTAATCAGGTAGGGTTTTTTCAATCCTTACTCTGTTCTTTGGCCTTGGAGTTTGAGGGAAATGTTATATTGGCTGGAGACTCTAATTTAGCATTACACCAGGTATTAGACAAATCCCGTGTCGCCACGCTCAGATCCCCTTCCAAACAGAGTCGCAAATTTGCCCAACTACTGTTCCGTGGTTGATATGGTTGATGTCTGGAGGGAAGCTAACCTGACTTCTCGGGACTATTCTCATTTCTCCAGGACTCATAATTGTTATTCCCAAATAGATCTTATATTCCTCCTACCTAGAATGCTCACCGCCAAGATGGTCTGACAATGACCCTATCTTACTGACGCTTTTCAACCTGACAACTAAATGGCCAACCCACATTGGCATTTAAACGAATGAATCTTATCGTCTTGACATCTCTTCCCATTTGAAGTTTTACTTTTAAACCAATAAGGCAGGAGGCATGGCTCCTGCTAATAAGGGGGCAGCCCATAAGGCCTCAGTTAGGGGCTTTCTTATCTAGTTGTCCTCTCTACTCAAAAGGGCTTGTGATGATTTGATTTCCGCCAAATTTAAAGCTTATGACGCTCTTGCTGCTCAACATAAAAAGACACCCGACCCTGACCTGTTGGCTAAACTTGACCAAGCCCGCACGGAACTTAATTTTTGCCTCACTACCAAAGCAGAAAAACGGCTACATTGGACTAACCATACATTTTTCACATGGCGAGATAGACCAGGTTCCCTGTTAGCACATAAGCTATCCCCTAAACACTCTCATTAGTGCTCCCCAAAATCAGATTATTGAATGGTAACATATCCCAAGACCCTTGTAAAATTCTTCAGGAATTTCATTCTTTCTATACTGACCAACTCTAAGAAGACACCTCCCCGTCTATTAGTCACTTTCTGACATCTCTGATTCTCCCATCTCTTATGAACTGGCCTATTACTTGTGAAGAAATCCAGAAGGCTATTTAAAACTTTAGCTTTACACAAATCACTGGGCCCTGATGGTCTCCCTCATAACTATTATAAAACTTTCTCAAACCTTTTGGTTCCACATATGGCTCTTTATTTTAACCACCTGTGGGATGGAGGTATAGTACCACATGATGAGAATAGGGCATATATAAGTGTTATTCCTAAACCTAACCAAGTTGCTACAGATGTTTTAAATTACCATCCTATTTCTCTGATCAATTGTGATCTGAAGATCCTTACTAAGACTTTGCGTCTTAATACCTTTCAAGAAACCTACATTCACAATGACCAATCAGGGTTCATACGAGGATGTCAAAGGGAAATATTGCTTTTATCACTGGATCTTTACAAGGTTTTTGATAGTTTGACCTGGAAAAACCTATTTAACATATTGAGCACCTTTTGGGTTTGGCTCTACATCGTCTCCTTTTCTTATCAGATGCTGTAGTAGACAAGGTTGTCCACTCTCCCCCCTCCTTTTTGTGCTGGCGATTGAAACCCTTGCTATCGCTATCCATTCTCACTCTGGTATTAAGGGTATTCAATGTGGATGACAGGAGCACAAGTGTGCCCTGTTTGCTGATGATGTCCTTATGTATATCGCAAATCCCCACGTGTCCGTACCTAATCTGTTGACTTTACTACATCAGTTTTCTCAAGCTTCAGAACTCTCTTTAAACTCTTATAAAATGACTGCTCTCAATGTTACTTTATCCCCTTCAGAGGTATGGAATCTTCAGGACAATTACAACTTTCAATGAGCTACTCGCTCCCTTGCCTATCTGAGGGTTCATCTTATGCCCTCCATTGCGAACCTTTATTATGAAAACTACCCCCCACTCTTTAAATGGTTTAAAGAAGACCTTCATCATTGGGCAGACTTCCCTTTATCTTGGTTCGGTAGAATTTACTCCATTAAAATGACTTTCTTGCCTAGACTATTTTACTTTTTTAGGACATTACCGATTGCAGTCCCTAGAGAACTATTATGATTACAATCTGAAGTTCTTCGTTATGTGTGGGGTAACAAATCAACATCATACTCTCAGAAAACACATGGTGGCTTGGGATTTCCCACCCTCCTGGCTTATTTTTAAGAAGCCCAGATAACACAGCTCTCTTACACTACAGCCAAAGGCCCTAAACCCCAATGGGCTCTTATTGAAGCCCTGTCTTGTCATCCTTATGCCATTGGCTCTCTGATGTAGCTTCCCAGTTGATTACATCCTCCCATTTTATGCCCTACATTATCCTACTCCTTAGCTGTCTGGGACAGGCTGCGCATCTATAAATCTCTATCTGCTCCTCATACCCTTTTAGCCTCTGTCTTCTGTAATCCTGAATTCATACCTCAGTTTACACCACATTTATTTTAGTGGTGGATCAATAAGGGCCTTCTCTGTATTGGGGATTACTTAGATGGGGATCAACTGTACTCTGTACAATACTTTCAGGATAACCACCAGCTCCAGTGAGACCTTTCAATATAACCAAATTGTGTATTTTATACGATCCTAACTTAAATTGTTGAAGGAACATCGAACGTTCACTTCCTTTGAACTACCCTGTGAAGCTACTGCTGTGTTTAAAGGTTGAATATCCACTATATATACTTCCCTTACTGATCCAAAAACCAAGCTCCGTTATATGGTTCATTGGGAACAGGACTTGAATATCTCCCTAGAACTAGCTTACTGGCAGGACACTGCTTACGCTTGTCCAAGATTTCTATCAATACAACACTAATAGAATCTAACTATAAAACAATTCTACAATGGTACTTGGTTCCCACACACCTTGCAAAATTACACCCTACTGCATCACCTTCCTGTTTTCGGCACCGTGGGCAGGAGGGAATCATGTGCCACATCTGGTGGCAATGCCCTGTGGTGTCTAGAGTTTGGATCTGAATGTTTAACTTTATTCATTAGGAGGTAATATCCGTAGGTCCCCAGAGATAGATCTTTTTCAAACTTAGCTTCAGGAATCCTCAAAAAATCAACCAAATTGTTCCTTTATATGATCCTGGCTGCCAGAATCACTATTACTAAACATTGGAAGCGATATGACTATGTTAAAATAAACTGAAGTAGATCATGGTTAATGACAAACTCACCTGCATTGTCAATAACAATACATCAAAATTCATTAGAACTTGGGATCTGTGGATTCAATACCCCTCCATCCCTAAGATGGCCGACCCTATTTTACTTCACTTTTTCTCTTATTCTTTTTTTTCTCATTTTCTCTCTCAATCTTCCGTCATACTTTTTGTTTCAAATATCACCATTTGATGTATCTGACTTTAGTACCTGACTACTGTTTGGTCATGCTCATTATCACAGATGGGGTGCAGTTCTCTGCGTGAGTGTGTTTGATGCTGGAGTGTGAAGCTGCAGTTGAACACAGCCCCCCTAATCATGTCTTCTCTGCTTTTCCACAGGTAAATGCTGCTCTCATCTGCTCTCATCTCCACCTTAATCTGTAATTTCTGCAACGCATAGACTTTTTGCAAAACTCAGAACAATTAGTGTATATATTTTGGTCTGTTTGTGGTGATTGATTCTCACTTCCACTTGCACTTCTTTTATGACTTTGGCCTGTGTCTGTGTTTGGTCTGTCTTTGAGAAACATCCCGCCCCAAATTAATGTGATCCTTATGAGTTCCTAATTGGGGCAGAGAAGAGTTGCTCATTTGACCATCTCCCTATAAATCTAGGCCAGCTCATTGGGGAGGTCACAGACAGGGGGGCACAGTCACAGATAGGGTGCAGTTCTCTGCGTGAGTGTGTTTGATGCTGGAGCGTGAAGCTGCAGTTGAACACAGCAGTTTAATTAAAGCAGGATAGCTCAAGCAGCAGGAAGAAACAACAAAGAATTCTACTACACGCTGGATGGACTGCAAGCAAACACCCTGGGAAACATTTCCTACATGTCTGAGTCCCGCAATCCACTTAATTTAATATCAATCCCCATGCTCCTAAAAACCACCCTCCCTTTTTCATATGTACTCTGGAGTGCCTGCTCTGTCTGTAATAGCTCACCTCTGTCCATGACCTTTTTGTCTCCCTCTCCCTTAACCTACTACCAATTACAGAAACCTGGCTTCAAGCAGCAGATTCTGCTTCTCCCGCAGAACTTCTTTGGACTCAATCACCCAGACCCAGTGGTCAGAAAGGTGGTGGAGTTGATTGCTTCTATCCCCACTGAGAACATTTCAAGTCCTCCATGACCCTCCCTCTCTATGCTTCTCTTCTTTTGAGACTCACTGCATTCGGCTGTTTTCTCCTATTTCTCTGAGGATTGCAGTGATCTACTGACCTCCTGGACCGGTGTCCCGCTTTCTTGATGACTTCCCTGCCTGGCTACCTTACTTTCTCTCCTCTGAAATACCAACTATCATTCTTGGAGATTTTAACATCCCCATTAATGCGAACAACCCAGCTACATCCTAACTCTTCAACCTAACCTCTTATGCCTTAACACAATGGACACAGTCCTCCACGCACTCTGATGGGAATACATTAGACCTTGCTTTCTCCCGTCTTTGCACACCCTACAACCTCACAAACACCCCCTTTCCTCTCTCTAATCAACCTGTGATCACAATCTGATCACCATCACAATCTCATCACCTTCACAGTGTCCTCCTCTTCAAACACCTATCCCTCCAAGCAGCAAACAATTATACCGAGAAACATTCACAACTTTAACCCTTCTGTTTTCTACTCTGCAACTGACCGCCTCTATGACAAAATCTCTCCCCTGTCCTGCCCTGACCTGGCCACTGCTGTCTACAACAGTTCACTATCATCCACATTAGACTAACTTGCTCCTCTAACCAAATGAAGCATCAGGCCCTAACCATTATAACCTTGGCAGACTGACAACACCAGAAATCTTAAGAGACATAGTCGTGCGCTGGAGCGAATGTGGCATAAAACCAAATCACACCACGCTTTCACCCTATATAAATCTGCTTTCTTAACATACAATTCCTCCATCCATGCTGCCAAACAAGCCTACTTTGTCACTCTCATCAATAGCTTGTCATCCAGTCCTTGTTTTCTCTTCTCTACTTTAAGCTTTCTACTTTCTCTACCTTCACCTCCACCCAGCACCTCACTCACTGCTTATGAAATTGCAAATCATTTCAAAAACAAGATTGATGCAATTCGTAGGGGCATCTCTACTGCACAGACATGCATCCCACTTAGCATACCTTATACTAAACCTCCGTCAACACTTTCCTCTTTTGACCTTGGTAATACTGAAGAGGTCACTAAGGTTTTCTCAAAAGCCCATCTCACTACCTGCCCCCTGGATCCTCTCCCCTCACAACTACTACAGTCACCCTCTTCTTCTATCCTATGCTCCCTCACTCACATCTTCAATCTCTTCCTCTCTAACGGTGCCTTACCCTCCCCTCTAAAGCATGCACACATCACTCCTATACTTAAAAAGCCCTTCCTGGACCCCTCCATCCTGAACAACTTAAGACCCATCTCCCTGCTCCCATTTACCTCTAAACTCTTAGAACGCTTAGTCTACAATCACCTGAGCTCCTACCTCACTGACAACAACCTTCTTGCCCCTTTACAGTCTGGCTTTTGCTCACTACACTCCACTGAAACTGCCCTACTAAAACTCACTAATGATCTACTAACTGCTAAAACCAATGGGCACTACTCCGTACTCTTACTACTTGACTTCTCTGTGGCTTTTGATACTGTTGACCATCCCCTCTTCAAAAAAAACCTCCACTCTCTTGGCCTGCGAGACTCTGCTCTCTCCTGGTTCTCCTCCTACCTATCGCAGCGTTCCTTCAGCGTTACCTATAACTCTGGCTCCTCCTCTCCACTCCCTCTTTCTGTAGGGTCCCTCAAGGTTCTGCCCTTGGACCCCTTCTCTTCTCCATCTACATCTCCTCCCTTGGTCACTTGATAAACTCCCATGGCTTTAAGTACCATCTCTATGCTGATGACACACAAATCTATCTTTCTACGCCTCACCTCACCTCACCCCTTCAGTCTCCTCTCGCATTACTAACCTACTAAGTGACATATCAGCATGGATGTCACTCCACTTCCTCAAACTCAATCTTTCCAAAACTGAGCTCTTAGTATTCCCTCCAGCCCATGCCCCCTCCCTTGACTCCTCCATAAAGGCCAATAACACAGGTCTGTGACTAAAAAGCTATTTGATTATTTTCATCTAATTTCCATGTATTTTGGTGTGCTGAAAACAACTGAAATATTGAAAAAACTCCTAGATGTCATGATTTGCCAAAAATGCAAAATTGTCTTCAAATGTATCAAATTTTTTTAATTTTTGGTATTTTTTTTATATTATGGGTTTTTAACCAAATTTAAAGTCCAAATTACTTTTAATTTATTCACATAAGTGCATTTAAGATATAAAATGCCAAAAAAACCTTAAAGGGGTTGTCTGAGTTATGTAAAAAAAATATAGCACTGTACATCTGATGGTCAGTAATATATACATAAGCTAAGCAAGTTTTAGGGAAAAAAAATGCTATTTCCTCATTTCCCTAGTTCTATTCTGGCCCTTTGTTGTTATTTGCAGGTAAACAATCTCTGCCCCTCCCCCCCATGCAAAGGGGGTGAATACAAGTGCTGCTCTGAGTGACATGTCTGACTACTGGGATACTCAGCAGCATGCTGTAGTGTAAGCCTCAGCCCTGAGTCTGTGCTTCTAATGGTAGAAGGAGTTAATCTTTCCTGAAGAATCCAGTGGGGGGGAGACACAGGGCAGATAGCAGCAGCTCCAGTCAGTGCAGGGGGGCGTGGACAGCACTGTGACATCTCGTGTACAGACACAGAGCTGCTCTCTCCTGCAGTCCACCCTTGTGCACGAATCATTATCAGGTTCTTGGTTCTAGGCTGTTCACACTTTTTCATCGCAGTTCGTGTTAGCTCGTCAATCTTCAACCGTTATGTTATGGCTCCGCGAAAGTGTATTAATTCACCAGACAGTTTCTGTTTCATCTGTGGTAAATATACAGTGTTGAAGCAACAGCAGAATATTACAGACTTTGTGAAAAAAGTATACTTTGCATACTTTGGACTAAAAATTGGAGATCAAGATAAAGTTTGGGCACCTCATAAAGTGTGTAAACGGTGTGTTGAGGACCTCTGAAACGGGTTCAAGGGTAAGAAAAAATCTTTCCGTTATGGGATTCCTATGGTATGACGAGAGTAAAAGAACCATAGTGACGACTGTTACTTTTGTTCATGCGATGTGAAAGGGTTTAATTCCAAATGGAAGTATTCCATTTCATACCCCAATCTTCACTCAGCAATTCGTCCCATCCCCTATGGCACAGATATACCAGTACTCAAGCCCCCTGCTACCTTGGAAGAAATACCTAGCTCCGATGAAGGTGAAGTCATACCTGAACCAGATGACGAATCAAATTCTGACTTTGAAGATGATACAAGACCAAAATTGTTTTCTCAGGAGATGAATGATTTGGTAAGAGACTTGAATATTCCCAAAGATGCCGCTAAGTTACTTGGATCAAGGCTGAAAAGCAGGAATTTATTGTTGCCAGGAGTGTCATCTTCATGGTTCAGACATCGTGAAAAGGAGTTTGTTCCTTACTTCGCCCAGGAAGACAAGTTGGTTTATTGCATCAATGTCAAAGGTCTGATGGGTCAATTTAAAATCCAATATGATTCAGAGCAATGGCGTCTTTTTATAGATTCTTCAAAAAGAAGTCTCAAAGCAGTTTTACTCCACAACGGTGTTTTTTACGCTTCCGTACCTGTAGATCATTCCGCACACTACGAGAACTTGGAATTGGTTCTTCGTAAACTGAAATATGAAGACCATGGTTGGCAAGTGTGTGGGAACTTGAAGGTCTTGTGCATGCTGCTTGAGCAACAAGCTGGGTATACCAAATACCCTTGTTTTCTGTGTCTATGGGACAGTCGAGACTGACAAAATCACTGGACCAAGAAGAGTTGGCAGCCAAGGGTGCTAACAGTCGGTGAAAAAAATGTCCTCCGAGAAACTTTGGTACCTTCCCATAAAGTTCTTCTACCACCTCTCCACATAAAATTGGGATTGATGAAGCAATTCGTAAAATCACTTCCAAGAGATGGAGAATGCTTCAAATACTTGGTCACCAAGTTTCCAGGCCTGTCGGAGGCAAAATTGAAGGAAGGTGTGTTCGTCGGACCAGACATTAGAAGGCTTATAGTTTTTCAAGAGTTTGTCAATACTATGATGGATCCTCAAAAAGAAGGGTGGATTGCATTTAAAGAAGTTGTACAGAAATTTTTAGGCAATAACAAAGATCCTCACTACAAAAAGATCGTCGGACAAATGCTGAAAGCATTTCAAGCTTTAGGTTGCCTGATGACTTTGAAAGTGCATTTCCTCCAGTCCCACCTTGACTACTTTCTAAATTTACTAAATTTGGGAGCTGTGAGTGAGGAACAAGGTGAACGATTCCACCAAGACATTAAAGAGGTGGAAAGGAGATACCAGGGAAAATGGAGCATTACAATGATGGCAGACTACTGTTGGATGCTTCAGAGAGACATTCCAGATGCTACTCACAAGCGTAAATGCACCAAGAGGAGCCTCACAGGGAAGAAAAATCAAGTTTAGTGTGTGTAGGTGAGCTCATTTCAGTTCAAAAAAGGATTTTCATGAAAAAACTGTAATAAAACTTTAATTTTATAAGTCTATTTCCATTTATTTTGAGGTATTGCCTTATTTAACATAGTTACCTAAATTGTCAGGAAAAGTGATGTCCTATGACAAAATGGAGGTCATTTTCGGATTCAGCGTACCAAAAAACAAAGAAAATGTGGAATAACCAAAACAGCTCTTGAAAAAAATTTTTTTGCAGACCTGTGTAATAAAACCATCAGTCCCTCCCCTCATGGGGGAAGCTCTGGAGAAGTCCTGGAGATGAGCATTGGAGGAGGGGACAAGGGAGCTAGAGAGCAGGAGGTCGTGCGAGGAGTGGAGAGTACGGTCTGACTAGGTGTAATCCTAGACTCCCATCTGTCCTTTCAGCCCCAAATCCAATCGCTGTCCAAATCATGTAGACTTCACCTCCGCAACATCTCCAAGATACGGACGTTTTTAAGCTCGAAAACTACTAAGCAACTTATTCACTCCCTTGTTATCTCTTGCCTTAACTATTGTAACTCCCTCCTCATTGACCTACCTCATCGCAGGCTATCCCCTCTTCAGTCTATCATGAATGCTGCTGCCAGACTCATCCACTTTACTAACCGTTCTGTATCTGCCAATCCCTCCATTGGCTTCTCATTGCCCAACGGATAAAATTCAAAACATTAACAATAACATATAAAGCCATTTATAACTCTGCCCCAAATTACATTGCCAATCTTGTCTCCAACTGTCACCCAAACCGTACTCTTTGCTCCTCGCACGACCTCCTGCTCTCTAGCTCCCTTGTCCCCTCCTCCCATGCTCATCTCCAGGACTTCTCCAGAGCTTCCCCCATCCTCTGGAACTGTCTACCCCAATTTATCAGACCATCGCCTACTCTGCTCGCTTTTAGGCGATCTCTGAAAACCTCTCTTCAGGGAAGCCTATCCTGCCCTCAGCTAATAATGCAATCTTCTACTTCTCCTATCCCCACAGTTACTACCTTTTGCGCCACTAGCCCCCCTCTTAGATTGTAAGCTCCAGCACCTAACCCTCTTGTATTGAACTGTATTGTTGCTGTATTGTCTCCCGTTATATTGTAAAGCGCTGAGCAAGCTGTGGGCGCTATATAAATCCTGTATAATAATAATAATAATTATTAATCATTTTTCATAGTGATATATGTACTGGAATTCTATCCATTGTTGCTGTTTACCCTTTTTATCTGTAGATTACACCAGAGGGACTTCCTGGTCCCACTAATGTATGCAATGTTCGATTCCTCAATCTCTCTGTACAATGCCAATTTTATCAATGTTCATACATAAACATTGTCGTAGGAACTAAATATCTCTCATCTTTTGGTACTGTGGTTTGTATGTTTGATCTTTTAAAAAAAGATTGAAATATATAATAAATTAAAATATTATAAAAAGGTACACAGTCACCCAAAAGACTAAGAGCATTAAAACATTTATAACAACCAATAGCATGATAAATGTTTGCCTGGATTACTGGAGTGCATGATTGGGGGTACCTATTAAAAGACCCTAGGATGTCAGCACAGTACAGAAGTAACCATTACATTACATTGTTTTCTATATGTTGTCAGATGGTTTCTGTGATATACAGGTTCTAATGTTCATACGTAATCAGTCCAAACATTGAAGAGGTCTTACATACACTACACTGCCAAAAGTATCGCCTGCCTGCCTGCCTTTACACGCACATGAACTTTAATGGCATCCCAGTCTTAGTCTGTAGGGTTCAATATTGAGTTGGCTCACCCTTTGCAGCAATAACAGCTTCACATCTTCTGGGAAGGTTGTCCACAAGGTTTAGGAGTGTATCTATGGGAATGTTTGATCATTCTTCCAGAAGCACATTTGTGAGCTCAAGCACTGATGTCGGATGAGAAGACCTGGCTCACAGTCTTCACTCTAATACATTCAAAAGGTGTTCTATCAGGTTGAGGTCAGGACTCTGTGCAGGCCAGTCAAGCCCCCCACTCACTTATTCATGTCTTTATAGACCTTGCTTCGCGCACTAGTGCGAAGTCATGTTGGAACAAGAAGGGGACATCCCCAAACTGTTCCCACAAAGTTGGGAGCATCAAAATGTCTTGGTATGCTGACACCTTAAGATTTTCCTTCACTGGAACTAAGAGGCCTGCCCAAGCCCTGAAAAACAACCCCACACATAATCCCTCCTCCACCAAACTTTACACTTGGTACAATGCAGTCAAGCAAGTACCATTCTCCTGGCAACCACCAAACCCAGACTTGTCCATCAGACTGCCAGACAGAGTTGCATGATTTGTCACTCTAGTGAACATGTCTCCACTGCTGTAGAGTCTAGTGGTGGTGTGCTTTACACCACTAAATCCAACGCTTTGCATTGCACTTGGTGATGTAGGGCTTGAATGCAGCTGCTCAGCCATAGAAACCCATTCCATGAAGATCTCCACGCACTGTTGTTGTGCTAATCTGAAGGCCACACAAAGCTTGGAGGTTTTTAGATATTGACTCTGCAGACAGATAGGGCTTGATTTACTAAGAATAAAGTGAAAAATGTTGAATCGGCATGGTCACTTTTACGTAATAGGCAATGCTAAACTTGGTCTCTAGAGTGTGTACGCACAGGATTAAGCCAAGATTCCATTTCTTTGTGTGTGTGCAAAAAACAAACAATTTGCAGGTGAGATTTGTTGTTTGGCTTTTTTAATGATAATTCTATTATTAATTCTCTTTCCTATTTGGTAGTGTTTTTTTTATGTTCTGCAAACAAATACATTTTTTAATAAATGTTACAGAGTAATGCATACTATTTTCTAATGTTAAATATATATCTAAAAATTACAGGTATACCTTGTTATATAGTACAAGAACAAGCAGTCTATAACTCGCCTTCACAGCAAGGAGCACATGAAAGGGAGACGCATGTCAAACAACAAAAGAGAAAAATTCCTGGCTCAACTTGCCAACCGGCCTGCAAACAAACCAAATTAACCTGTCAGTATGCGTTAAAAACAGGGGTTTAGTTATCTTGTTATATGACTAATAATTTTAAATGTCTACTTCAAATTCTTGAATCATAGTACTACTATATATTCTAGACACTGCTTCGCTCAGCATTGTGGCTTGGTAGTTAGCACTTCTGCCTAGCAGCACTAGGGTTGCTGGTTTGAATCCCAACCATGGCACTGAATGCATTGAGTTTGCATGTTCTGCCTGTGTGGGTTTCTTCTCAAGCTTCAAAGACATGCTGGTATTTGTTTTGGCTCCTGTCTTCATTGTCTCTAGTATATGAATGTGAGTTAGGGACTTTAGACTGTACCCTCCTTGAAGGCATGGTCTGATGTGAATGTACAATATGTACAGTATGTAAAGTGGTGTGTAAATTGACGGCGCTATATAAGTACCCAAACTAATAAAAATGCATGATTACATACAGTATGTGTTTTTTGCAAACTGATACATTTTAGAAAGTTCCACATAATATAGACAAAAGAGCTGACATTACAAATAAAAAGTGTGTGTGTGTGTGTGTGGGGGGGGGGGGGGTTGCTCTTCTACCCCCCTTTTCTAGCCTGCAAGACTGTATGCTCAGATATGTTAGTGATTTTGGGAGGAAGCCACACTTTTTTTTTAGTTAAGGGTTCCCCTTCAAATCCATGACAGTTATCTACTTATAATTATATATCTTAATTCTTGAATCATGGTACTACTATATAACCCAATTAATGTTATTAGCAGCATAGTGGTTAGCACTTCTGCTTAACAACACAATGGACATCAGTTCAAATTCCACCCATGGCACCACATGCCAGGAGTTTGCATGTTCTCTCTGTTCCTGTGTGGGTTTCCTCCCACACTCCAAAGACATATTTTGATAGGTTAATTGGCAGTAGTATGAATGTAAGCTCCTTGAGGGTAGGGATGAGCTCATAGTGGTGTATAATTGCTTCTTTGTAAATAGTGGTAAAAGCGAGCGCTGACCCAAAAAAAGCAGCTATGCACTCTAAGCAACCAATATACACTTAAAATGAATAAACAAAAACCAGTGCAGCGCTAAATGAAAAAGAAAATAAGATAGACATAAGATAATAAAATTGATATGCACATAAGATAATAATTCTGATATAAAGTCTATATCGTAAAAATCGTGCCAGGTGACTGATGGTAATCAATGGTGGTGATCCATGAAGAATAGCAGAAAAGCGCACTCACCAAAAGATAGATAAGTGTAAGCGGTGTATATCAAATCCAATGGATCCTCAATCAGGAAGAAAAAAGGTCTGGTCAGAACAGCTCAATCCTCCCTCCGGGTTGCATTCAGAATTTGCCCCAAAAATGATGTAAACCAGATCCAGGTAACCAGAGGTCTCCTATTTTTGGATGGATGGAAGGGGTAGCCTGTTTACAGGGGATCTTCCTCCTCTTGGTATGGCGTCTGAGATCGTGGTAAAGGGCTCTGTAAAAAAGAACTCCTCTCAAGGAGTCAGGGAAGGATGCCCATAGTGTAGTATTGTTGAAAAAAATTGCTTTGTTGTGAAAAAGTATCAGTTGGCAAACGTCCGAGCTCCTCCTTACACGTTATGTGCATACGCACTTCATCAGGGGAATGGAACCAGTGTAACCATGACGTGACTGACAATCTTATATAGGCAAAATGGCGCATGCGCGTTGTTCCGTGCACCATTTTCGTGGAGCTTAGAGACATGTGTCTCATAGACGCTCCTGCGCCATTTTACTGGCGATGTATTCAATTAAAAATAAGTTCAGCGCTGGTGCTCGTGCGCCATTTTCGTGAAGGGATATTCGGTCTGAATAACAGAAAAGCGTGATGGCGCTAATACGTTGAACTAATTAAAACAAACTAAAATAGGTAATTATTGTATTGGTATGTATGCGAGCATGCACCATCGGACAAACATAAATATACACAATCATCCATAAATGTAAAAAATGTTGCCAAAAAGTGCTGATATCATGTAAAAATGACAAACATCATAAATGGAAAGGGGAAAACCATTATCTAATAAATAGATCATTATAATAAAATTAAACTGGGAATCATAATAGATGGATCATAAAATTAGATTGAGAATCAAAAAAATGGATCCCCTCCTTAGTCCATACAAGAACACAGAAAATTGAAGTATTCTATAAATTGTACATATAACTGATAAGCCGTATATGGTAAAAACAGAGAAAAAAGTATAAATAATGGTTATTAAGTGGGTAATAACGTTCATAAAAATATATAAATATTTCATAAAAGACATACCGTATTTTTCGCTCCATAAGACGCACTTTTTACCCCCCAAAAAAGGGGGGAAAACGTCAGTGCGTCTTATGGAGCGAATATAAAGCGGCTGGTCTGGTATTTCTGCCGCCACCATGTCAGAATACCGGGCTGGCCGCTCAGCTGTTCTCTCCTGCAGGGCCTTACCTGTTCCTCGCTCCAGCGCTGCACAGTCTTCCCGCGCTGGCTTCTGTGACAGCCGGGTGCCCACTGCGCATGCGCTGCACTTTGTGAATGGTCCAGTGTTTTCTGGGACACATGACAGGTCCCAGAAGGCGCCGGGCCATTCACAAAGCACAGCGCTTCTCGCGCATGCGCAGTGGGCACCCGGCTCTCAGAGAAGCCGGCGCGGGAAGAAGAGGGAAAGACCCGCTCCCCCTCCCTCCCCAAAGGTCAGCAGTCTCTGGTCATCCCCTGCACTGTCTGCAGTCTCTGGTTATTCCCTGCACTGTCTGCAGTCTCTGGTTATTCCCTGCACTGTCTGCAGTCTCTGGTCATCTGTACTGTGTCCCTGGTATTTTCCCTGTACTATGTCCACAGTCTCTGGTCATCTCCTGTACTATGTCCGCAGTCTCTGGTCATCTCCTGTACTATGTCCGCAGTCTCTGGTCATCTCCTGTACTGTGTCTGCAGTCTCTGGTCAACTCCTGTACTGTGTCTGCAGTCTCTGACTGTCTCCTCTAGTTTGTCTGCGGTCTCTGGTCATCCCCTGTACTGTGTTCGCAGTCTCTGGTCATCTCCTGTACTGTGTCCGCAGTCTCTGGTCATCTCCTGTACTGTGTCCGCAGTCTCTGGTCATCTCCTGTACTGTGTCCGCAGTCTCTGGTCATCTCCTGTACTGTGTCCGCAGTCTCTGGTCATCTCCTGTACTGTGTCCGCAGTCTCTGGTCATCTCCTGTACTGTGTCCGCAGTCTCTGGTCATCTCCTGTACTGTGTCCGCAGTCTCTGGTCATCTCCTGTACTGTGTCCGCAGTCTCTGGTCATCTCCTGTACTGTGTCCGCAGTCTCTGGTCATCTCCTGTACTGTGTCCGCAGTCTCTGGTCATCTCCTGTACTGTGTCCGCAGTCTCTGGTCATCTCCTGTACTGTGTCCGCAGTCTCTGGTCATCTCCTGTACTGTGTCCGCAGTCTCTGGTCATCTCCTGTAGTATGTCCGCAGTCTCTGGTCATCTCCTGTAGTATGTCCGCAGTCTCTGGTCATCTCCTGTACTGTGTCCGCAGTCTCTGGTCATCTCCTGTAGTATGTCCGCAGTCTCTGGTCATCTCCTGTAGTATGTCCGCAGTCTCTGGTCATCTCCTGTAGTATGTCCGCAGTCTCTGGTCATCTCCTGTACTGCGTCCGCAGTCTCTGGTCATCTCCTGTACCGTGTCCGCAGTCTCTGGTCATCTCCTGTACCGTGTCCGCAGTCTCTGGTCATCTCCTGTACTGTGTCCGCAGTCTCTGGTCATTCCCTGTACTATGTCTGCAGTCCATTGGTTCAGAATATTTTTTTTTCTTGTTTTTCGCCTCTAAAACCTAGGTGCGTCTTATGGTCAGGTGCGTCTTATGGAGCGAAAAATACGGTAGATCAAATCTAAATAAACTAGCTGTTAGCGATAAAGCAATTTAGGTCTAGCTCAATGTTAAGACCTGCAGGATATAAGGTGCCCAACTCAAAAATGTGTTTGGTCTCCAATTGGGAGACTGCCCTAGCTTTATGTGTTCCTCTCCAATGTGAGGTGACTGTATGGATTCCAACAAATCTGAGCATTGAGGGTTCTCTCTGATGGCAACGCCTATAATGTAAGGATAAGGAGTGATCTTTATATCCTTTTTTTAAATTGGCAATAAGCTCTCCGAGACGGTCCCTCAGCCTTCTCGTTGTCCGGCCAATATATTGTTTGGAGCATGGACATTCCAACAAATATACAACAAATTTGCTATCACAACAAATAAATTGGTCAATCTCGTATGTTTTATGGGTTTGATTGGAACGATATGTATAAATTTTATTCTTTCTACTCCCACTGGCTTTACAGGCAATACACCTGTTGCAGGGGTAGAATCCCTTCATGTTAAATAGTGAAAGAGGTTTATCCGGAGGGTTAATAATATTAGGGGATATTTTATCCCTAAGAGTGGTAGGCCTTCGAAAGATAACCTCGGGTGTCTCAGGAAGAATCTTCATTAAAACTGGGTCCGCTTTTAATATACTCCAGTTTTTCTTAATTATGTGCTGTACTGTTCTGTGTTGCACAGAGAATGTATTAACGAAAGGACAAATAATGTTTTTTGTTCCTTTAGAGCTAGTACCGAGAAGTTCTTTTCGGTTCAAATTGGTTACTGATGTGATAGTATTCTCTAGGATTCCTACATCGTAACCTTTTTCCAGGAACCTTTCCTTCAGGACACTAGCTTGTGCTTGAAAATCGTCTGTTAGTGCAATTTCTTCTCAGTCTTAAAAATTGTCCTTTGGGGATATTTGCAAGCCAGTTAGGGTGATGACAACTGTCCAAGGGAATGTAGCTATTTCAGTCGGACGATTTAAAGTAGAATTTAGTAGTAATCCTACCGTCAACTTTCATCAAGGTGAGATCCAAAAAATTCAGTTCTTCATAACTATAGTTATAGGTGAACTTGATATTACTGTTATTATAATTTAAAGTGATAAAGAAATTATTAAGTGATTGTTCACTACCGTCCCACAGAAGGAGAACATCGATGTATCTTTTGTAAAAAAACAGTTCTTCTTCCCAATAGGACATGAACAGATTGGCGAGGTTTGGGGTAAATTTTGCCCCCATTGCCACGCACTTAAGCTGTAGGTAATACTTGTTATCAAACCACATGTAGTTTTTATTCATAGCGAATTTCAATAGGTCCATTATAAAGTCAATATGTGCGGTGGTCAGAGGGCTGTGCTGTCTGAGGTAATACTCGGCAGCTCTCATTCCCTCTAAATGATCAATGTTGCTATATAGAGCTTCAACATCAGCCGTAACTAATATAGTAGATGGAGTGGTAGCAACATCTTTAATAGCATTTAAAACCTGTTTGGTGTCCTTTAAGTAAGGTGGGGTATGGACCACCAATGGTTGAAGATAATGGTCTATGTATGCCCCAATCTTAGAGCACAGGGAATTGATCCCGCTGACTATCGGCCTTCCTGGAGATTTTAAAGGGTTTTTGTGAATTTTAGGTAAGATATAGAGGATAGGTATCCTAGGCGCCTTCGGACAAAGAAATTCTTTCTTTTTTGTCGATGATATTACTATCATAACCAGCCTTAATAATAGTTTTTAGGGCATTTTTGTATGTAAAAATAGGGTTTTTCTTTAAAGGGAGGTATGTGGAAGTATCCCCTAAAATCGTATAGACCTCATCTACATGCGCGGGCCTATAACTAAATCATTATTGTCGAGCAGTGATTTAGTTGCATTTTTAATAGATAAGTCAGTGTGGAGTTTTTTTATGTGCAGTTTGATGAGATCCCTTAGAGTTTGATCCCTAAAGAGACCTACCGCAGAATTAGTTTGTGGCGGGGGGTTGAAAGTGGAGGTGTTACTTAGGTAGAATGAATTTTTATTAACAACCGTCTCTCGTGTGATAGGATTACTCAGAAAGTGCCTTTTGATAGACAACTTCCTGGCAAATTTGTGTATGTCTATGAAAGTTTCGAACTTATTCAGGGGTCTAGCAGGGGCGTATTTGAGGCCCTTATCAAGCAGTTTTAATTTGTTGGTTGAAAGAGTGGCACTGCTAAGGTTCAAAGTCCCCTTGCCTACTACATTTTCCTTCTTTTTTGCGCATCTATGCGTTCTTCCTCCTCTCTTGCCTCTATATCTGTACTCCATTTTCTTATCTGGCCTGCCCCTAAAAAATGTTGTTGCTGATTATTGTAGTGTTGATATTCATTAGAATTTTGGGCTCGTGAAACTCCTGGGGGGATGTAATTATTGAAGGAAGATCTCGTAGGGGGATTAGGAAAATTCCTTTGGGGGGGGGGGTCTATATGAACTTCTGGGAGTTCTTGGAGAAGAGTAATAATGGGTAGTGTTACGTTGTATTGAAGGACCATTTCTAGAATATCCCCCTTGTTGTCCTGATCTGCGAGGAATTTGTTGATAATTCCTATCATGGGAGAATGGTATATTATGCCTATTGGGCTTATAATCGTTACGTGGGTGCCATCTAGAATCCCTGAAACCTACATTAGAATCAGATAGGTTAGATAGCGGTTCAAACCTATTATAGATCTGTATATGGGGGCCATTTTTATTATTGGCTTTAGGTTTCCCTCTCGATGTTTTAGGTTTAGGAAAAAATGGCTTAGGTAAAGAAGCTTTAGGTGTTCGAGGTACCTGAACAGATTCTAATATCTGTGTTGTATCCTCAGGAGATTCCTGCCACTTAAAAACAAGTTTGGATTGGTAGTCATTACAATCCCGATTATATTTTTTCTTCTTTTTAATTTTTTGCTCATTTTCCTGCAGGTCTTAACATTGAGCTAGACCTAAATTGCTTTATCACTAACAGCTAGATTTATTTAGATTTGATCTATGTCTTTTATGAGATATTTATATATTTTTATGAATGTTATTACCCACTTAATAACCAATATTTATACTTTTTTCTCTGTTTTTATCATATATGGCTTATCAGTTATATATGTACAATTTATAGAATACTTACATTTTTTGTGTTCTTGTATGGACTAAGGAGGGGGTCCATTTTGATTATTATGATTCCCAGTTTAATTTTAATATCATGATCTATTTATTTATTAGATAATGGTTTTCCGCTTTCCATTTATGATGTTTGTAATTTTTACATGATATCAGCACTTTTTGGCAACATTTTTTACATTTATGGATGATTGCGTATATTTATGTTGGTCCAATGGCGCATGCTCGCATACATACCAATACAATAATTACCTATTTTAGTTTGTTTTAATTAGTTCAACATATTAGCGCCATCGTGCTTATCTGTTATTCAGACCGAATATCCCTTCACGAAAATGGCGCACGAGCGCCTGCGTTGAACTTATTTTTTATTGAATACATCGCCAGTAAAATGGTGCAGGAGCATCTATGAGACACATGTCTCTAAGCTCCACGAAAATGGCGCACAGAACAACGCGCATGTGCCATTTAGCCTATATAAGATTGTCAGTCGTGTCATGGCGTCACTGGTTCCATTCCTCTGATGAAGTGCGGGCGCATGTAATGCGTAAAGGAGGAGCCCGGACGTCGTGACGCTACGCCGCCAGAGCCACGTGGAGGCCCAGTGGCCATCTTTTAATCTCCTAGGGTTAGTTGATTCTCTATACTCAGATGATACATGTTTGCCAACTGATACTTTTTCACAATAAAGCAATTTTTTTTTCAACAATACTACACTATGGGCGTCCTTCCCTGACTCCTTTAGAGGAGTTCTTTTTTACAGAGCCCTTTACCATGATCTCAGGCACCATACCAAGAGGAGGAAGATCCCCTGTAAACAGGCTACCCCTTCCATCCATCCAAAAATAGGAGACCTCTGGTTACCTGGATCTGGTTTACATCATTTTTGGGGCAAATTCTGAATGCAACCCAGAGGGAGGATTGACCTGTTCTGACCAGACCTTTTTTCTTTCTGATTGAGGATCCATTGGATTTGATATACACCACTTACACTTATCTATCTTCTGGTGAGTGCACATTTCTGCTATTCTTCACGGATCACCACCATTGATTACCCCCAGTCACCTGGCACGATTTTTACAATATAGACTTTATATCAGAATGTATTATCTTATGTGCATATCAATTTTATTATCTTATGTCTATCTTATTTTCTTTTTAATTTAGCGCTGCACTGGTTTTTGTTTATAATTGCTTCTTGCGAATCCTACAATGGACATCCTGCAAGTATGCACATGGTGCAAAAAAACCATGCCATGTACATCCCTCTCTGCTTTGCAGAAGGCTCTGGCAAACAGAGCCAGCAGCGGTGCCTCCTCCTTTTCAATTGTAAGGCAGAAGTGGTCAGGGTCGCAAATAAATATGCACAATTGACACCTCTGTTTGGTGTTTTTGAGTTTAATAAGTGTCATCTGCCTCCAGCTGCTGTATTTACTTTTGGCCAAGGAACTGAACTTACCTCTTATGTCTCTGGAGCATGCGGATGTCCTTCCACAAATGTGATGATGCAATTTGAGTCTGGGAGCTGCTCCTGAGACCATTTGTGTGTGATAACTAATTTTTATGCACAATAATGGCTCCCACATATGCAAATATATTATTTTATGTGCAATATATTTATTATGAAAACTATTTGACTTTAGTTCCTCAGATTGCAAATAGTGAATTAAAGAAAAAAAATGCCCAGGTTGACACACAGCCAAGGCCTCGGGCGCCCCGGCCTCCAAGATGGCTCCAAAACCTTTCCCCTCCTCATCACCTGTGGATGCAGGGCTCCGTGCAGAAGTAGGGCAGGTAAGCCCTCGGGGCTCTCTCTCTCTCTCTCTCTCTCTCTATCTCCACCTGGGGATCCTGTTCTGCAGCCACAGGGCACACAGAGATCTCGCAGCCCCTCTCCAGCATCTCTCTGCTCTGAGGATGGCTGGGATCTGCAGTCCCACATGCAATCCCTGCACACCTACATTAAATCCCTTCCTACAAAGGCAGATTTTGAGCTTTATGTAAAACGTATTGAAAGCACATACAAACAAGAAATTTCTGATCTTAACTACTTGCCCTCCTGAGGATTTACCCCCCTTCCTGACCAGGCCTCTCTTTGCTACTCGGTGCTGCACTAATTCAACTGATGCAATGCTGCACCCAAACAAAATTTACGTCCTTTTTTTCCACAGTGGTATTTGATCACCTGTGCGCTTTTTATTTTTCACGCTATAAACAAAACAAGACCAAAAATTTTGAAGAAAAACTATATTTTTTACTTTCAGCTATAAAAAATATATGGTAAACTCAAATTTAGTTATAAATTTAGGCCAAAATGTATTCTTCTACATGTTTTTGGTAAAAAAAAAATCCCAATAGTTGTATATTCATTGCTTTGTGTGAAAGTTATAGCGTCTACAAACTATGGTATAGATTCTGCAATTTACGCCATTTTTTTGCTATACTGCTATACAGCACTGCGCTAGTTTAATGGACAATTACGCGGTCATGCAATATGGTACATAAATGAAATTTATGTCCTTTTTTTCACACAAATAGAGCTTTCTTTTGGTGGTATTTGATCACCTGTGCACTTTTTATTTTTGGCGATATTGAAGAAAAATAATTTTTGAAAAAAAAAACAATATTTTCTCATTTCGGTCATAAAAAATATCCAAAAAAACTAAAATTTCGGCATAAATATAGGCCAAAATGTATTTTGCTACATGTTTTTGGTTAAATAAATCCCAGTAAGTGTATATTTATTGCTTTGTGTGAAAGTTATAGCGTCTACAAACTATTGTATAGATAATGGAATTTACACAGCTTTTACTTTCTGACTGCCCATCACATTTCTTTGAGGTGCTAAAATACCAGAATAGTACAAACACCCTCAAATGACCCCTTTTTCGGAAAGTAGACACCCTAAGCTATCTTCTGAGAAGCATATAGAGTCCATGGAAGATTTATTTTTTTTCCACAAGTTTCTGGAAAATGACAAAAAAAAATTTTTTTTACACAAGGTTGTCATTTAAATGATTTATTTCTTGCACAAGCCATGGGTATATGTGGAATTACACACCAAAATACATTCTGCTGCTTCTACTGAGTATGGGGATACCACGTGTGTGAGACGTTTTGGGAGCCTAGCCACATACAGGAGCCTGAAATCCAATGACCACTTGCGCAGTAGGTGCGTAACTTCCTCATTACACTTCCTCACTACCTAACACAGTTTTGAAGGCCCTGACATGCCAGGATAGCACCAAACCCCCCCCAAATGACCCCTTCCTGAAAAGTAGACACCCCAAGAAATTTAAAAAGAGGCATGGTGAGTATTTTGCAGATCTCATCTTTTCTCACAAGGTTTTGAAATCTAAAAAAAGAATAGAAAAAATTTTTTTGTTTTTTTTTTCATTTTCCAAAAACTTGTGGCAACAACTGAGATCTGTAACATACTTACCGTGCTTCTTCCTTGGGGTGTCTACTTTCCAAAAAGAGGTCATTTGGGGGGGGGGGGGGGTTAGGTGCTATCCTGGCATTTCAGGGCCTCCGAAACTGTGATAGGTAGTCTGGAAGTGTAATGAGGAAATAAAGCCCTTTAAAAGCCTGAAGGTGCTTATTGGATTTTGGGGTCCTGTACTTGGCTAGCCTGCGAAAACGTCTCTCACATGTGGTACCCCCATACTCAGGAGAAGTAGCAGAATGTATTTTGGGGAGTAATTCCACATATACCTATGGCATGTGTGAGCAGTAAATTATTTAATTGACAATTTTGTGCAAAAAAAAAATATATTTTTTTGTCATTTTCCAAACACTTGTGGTAAAAAAATAAATTCTTCTATTGATTCAACATGCTTCTCGGCAAATAGTTTGGGGTGTCTACTTTCCAAAAAGGGGTCGTTTTGGGGGAGGCATTCTATGCCCAGCATTAGAAGTTTATACCACACATCACTCACTCTTCTAACCACCTGAAGACCAAGCCTTTTCTGACACTTTTTGTTCACATGAAAAAAATCTGTATTTTTTGCTAGGAAATTAATTTAAACCCCCAAACATTATATATTTTTTTTAAAGCAGACACCCTAGTGAATGAAATGGTGGGTACTACAGTTTTTTATGGCACATAGTACTCGCACAGTGATTTTTTAAAAGCAAATTTAAAAAAAAAATGCACAAAAACACAATATATTGGCCAATTATTTGGTAAAATATAAAAGATAATGGTATGCCGAGTAAATAGATACCAAATATGACATGCTTTAAAACTGTGCATGCCCCGTGCAATGGCGACAAACTGCGAACATTTTTGTATTTCAATGGTTTTTATTAATTTTAAACAGTATAAAACAGAGGCAACAAAACACACCCACGCAGGGGCTATCAATTGCACCAATAAAAAAGGCATAATAGGCAAACATTTTTAATATCCATAGGCAACGCTTTAAAAGCCTTTAAAAGCTACAATTTTAGATTTACAGAGGAGGTCTAGTGTTAGAATTACTGCCCTAGATCTGACGTTCACGGCAATACCTCACGTGCATGGTGCAACCACTGCACCGCCCTGCATCCACCCACTTCTAATGGTGGGCACACATTAGGTCACACTTTGCCACAAGCGCCAGTTCCAAGATTGAACAAATGTCTAAATAGTGGCACACTTGAATAAAAATTGTCCACATATAAGTGGTACCCCATATGGAAAAAGGATGACACCAAGTCACAAACTATCTTGCCACTGCTCCCCATGTATTCTGGGCATCCAGGGGGCTCCACGTGACTATCTTTTCCCTCGTAAATCCGAAACTAAGTATAGCCTGTTGTCCTCTCACAGGTCTTCTACATCTTAACCCCATATCTGGCACGCTTGCTGGGGAGAAATTGTTTCAATGTAAGGCAGCCAGAAAAATTAATGAGGGACTCATCAACGCAGATGTTTTGCTGGGGAGTATAGACATCTGCAAATTTTTGGTTAAGGTGATTTGCGAGGGGCTACATTTTGTGAAGCCGGTCAAATTCAGGGTTACCCCAAGGATGACAGAGTGTATTGTCATTGAAATGCATAAAACACATTATACTCTCATATCTATGCCTGGCCATGGCAGCAGAGAACACGGGCATATGATGAATTGGGTCTGCGGACCAATACAAACGCAATTAATTTCTTTTAGTAATGCCCATGTTGAGGGTTAGGCCCCAAAAAATGTAAATTCAAAAACCGTAATGAGTTTCCATGCGAATGGTCTGGCAAGGTTTGAATTTGGGTTGGCGGCCATAAATTGTTGTGCATGTAAATTGCTTTGATCCACAATCAACGCATACAGATATTCTGTGAAAAACAACTCCAAAAATCAAGGAGGTATGTGAAAGACTAAAATGTAATGGGAGGATGGTGACTGAGTCCTTCTTTAAGGTATCCGACCGTAACAGCTATATCCCTGTGAGTAGCTGTCACCATCCAAATTGGCTGAGAAACATCCCGAAAGGCCAATTTACTCGGATAAGACGAAACTGCACGGATCTTGAGACCTATTGGTCTCAAGCAAATATCCTTAAAAATAGATTCCTCGAGAAAGGATATAAAGAACCCGAGCTTGACGAGTCCTTGACAAAGGTTGCGGACCTTGACAGGAGAGGGATGCTTTCACATAAACCACAAAGAAAAAATGAAAAAGTGTGTCCCTTTGTAACAACTTTTTCAATACAATATAAACAGGTAGGAAAACTTATAAAGAAGAACTGGGATATTTTGAAAATGGACCCTGTCCTTTCACAAATAATACCCAACAAACCTGAAATTATGTTTAGGAGGGCTCCGGCCATGAGAAACCGCATTGCACCAAATGTTGTGAATCCCCCTTTGAAAACTTCTTTCTTCGGGAATTTAAAGGGATTCTATCCATGTAACAAATGCATTATATGCAGATGTGGCAAATCTCGTAAAAAGAAAATAGACATGTTCACCTCAACATCAACAGGGAAGTCCTACACCATTAAGCAGTGTATAACATGTAACAGCAAGTTTGTAGTCTACCTCCTCAGTTGTCCCTGTAATAAGCAGTATGTGGGGTGGACAACCAGGCGCTTAAGGGACCGTCTGCGGGAGCATGTAGCCAACATCAGAAAAGGTTATAAGGACCATTCGCTATCTAATCACTTTCGACTGTTCCATAATAGCGACCCTACTTCTTTAAGGTTTGTGGGTATAGAAATGGTGTCACCACATTGGAGGGGACTTCATAAGACCAGAACAGTCTCGCAGGCTGAAACTCGTTGGGTCTATGAATTACGCACCCTTTACCCTCATGGACACAATGTGGAGGTAGACATCAACTGTTTCATTGCCAATAGCTAGGACATGGAAACTTTGTAACATAGTATAGTGCAGAGTTTTTATCATTTTTTCTTTATTTTATTTTATTTTATTTTATTTTTATGTCGATGTTTTATGATTGTCTAAGGCCCTATCCAGGGTATTTTAGCTGTAGTTCTGGACAATACAGGGAGCTGGAATTGGTGAGATTGGGTTATAATATGGAACTACTTAGCCTGTGTTATTAACACCATCTTCACCTTTTTCACACTAGTCCCTAGTATATAACCATAAGGTACCAGGACATTGTGACCCAGAATTTGATAATTATAAATTAAGCCCCTATTGAATATGGCTGCAACATTAAACGATGCCTATATTTAATTTTTTGGGGCATTCAGAAGGTTTATATGTACACGGTATTGTGAATAGTTTTAAAGCTCAGTTTTATTATTATTTTCATTTATGAATGATGGAATAATAGCCCCTATGCCATGGAGTTAGTAATTTTCAAGAGGGCTTTTGCGGCACTTATTTGTGCACTCCCCTATATATCCCACTTGGATAAATGACTCTAGGTCGGGCCTTTCTGTTTTTTCCCTTTTGGGGTGGGAAGGTATGTATATCCATCTATATGAGGAACCAGCACCTAAGTGTGTACCTACTTTCTTATTTCTTTTCCTATTTTGTAGATCCCCAGCAGCAGCTGTTTATTTCTTGCTGTCTATGATCCATGGCAATATGGCGGCGATCGGGCGGCGCATGCGCAGTTTGATACTGCACAGCCGCGATCCACGGCAAAATGGTGGCTATTCGCGCATGCGCAGTACCGCTTTTGATCGATAGAGCGGGATTTTCGCGCATGCGCGAACGGCTTTTAAATGGAAGTCTGGCTGTCACACTGCTAGTGGCGTCCATCCTCTGAAGAAGTGCTTTTTGCACGAAAGGCCTCAGGAGGAGCCAAGTAGCAAGTGTGACTTCCTGACCACTGAGACCACGAGGAGGTCTAGTGGTCTTTGTTTTATACCATTGCCGGGTTAGTACAATTTCTTTTTCATACCTACCTGTCCGTTATTGGCTAATGGTGTATGGATATGTATGTGCATATGACCCAGGCATTATTGCTCCAATAAAGTTTTGAAACTACCACACTATTGGCGTTCCCCCTTTTTTCTCGACTCTCCTGTTGGAGAGTGCAGATATACATCTTCCATTCTTGGGGTGTCTGGAACCAGAAGGGGGGATCCCTGTCTATCTACCTCTGGATCTGGAGATATTGCTACACCCAAGGCGGATGTGAGTGTTGGAGAGGGAGGATCCGTGTGGTCTCTGGAGCTGCATACCTGGCTGGTCTTTTGGATTATATCATACACAGGCGCATTTAAAATGTGCGGTCGGTGAGTGCGCAATCTTGCTATTTTCCAGTCACCTAATGAGGAGAAGACCTGCACATATTTGGTTTTATTGTCATAAGAAAGACTCTATGAATTTATACTAATTTTATCACATTTCAGCGCTGCACTATATATGTATAATGTCTCTGTTATGAGGTCTAGTGATCCCTTGAAGTGTTCCAGCAGCTGGTTTTTCTGAGCGCTCGCTATATTCACAATTCACTAAAATGTACTAGACTGCTGGTACTCGCCAGTTCACCAAAAGGTAGAGCGGCACTAGTACTGGCACTCTGCTGCATATCAGAGTCATCAAAATTTACCAGCAAGTGCTAACAGAGACCAGGCCTGATTCTGTGAACACTGCGGTTTTGTGTGCAATGTATCAAGTGAAAGTGACTACTGACACTGCACTTGCTGGGGGAGAAGGGGGGGTAAGCGTAGGGGCTAAATGCAGGTGCTGGCGTGATCCCGTTAACGCTGCATTTTGGGGGATGCTATACTAATGTGAACGCTGGTATAGTGCTGATCTGATCAAAGATATTGACCCGTTCAGACACTATACTTGCAATGGAGGTTTATTGTGTATAAGCATGCTCCTGGCAATCAAGGGGTTAAATGTGATGACTGGTGTACTGACGGGCAATCTAATGCTATCTGGGAGGCGTGTGAAAACCATGGGAGCGCGAATCACGTATATATATATATATATATATATATATGTGTGATTTTGCGCACCCGTGCCGCCCTGTAGCAGTATTTCTGCTATAGGGCGGTCAGGAAGCAGATACAGAAGCGGTTTGTGTTACGTTGCTGTTGTTTACCACAAATTGAGCTTTCTTTTGGTGGAACTTGATCGCCTGTGCATTTTTTATTTTTTGCGCTATAAAAAAAAAAGGTTGACAATTTTGAGAAAAAAAACAATATTTTGGACTTTCTGCTATAAAACATGTCCAGTAAAAAATGTAAAAATCAAATTTCAGCATAAATTTCTGCCAAAATGTACTCTGCAACATGTCTTTGCTAAAAAAAATACCAATACGTGTAAATTAATTGGTTTACGTGAAAGTTATAGCGTCTACAAATGGCGGGAAAGATACTGGGATTTATTTTTTCATTATACTAATAATGGCAGCGATCAGCGACTTATGGCGGTGATCAGCGATTTATGACAGTGATCAGCGACTTATGGCGGGACTGCAAGACTGCGGCGGACATTTTGACACTGGGGAGGAACTGACTTGGGGTCACTGAAATCCCGTGTGACACCAATACAGTGATCAGTGCAAAAAAAAACCACTGACTCTGTACTAATGGCACTGGGGAGGAAGGGGTTAACATTTTTTTTAAGGTAATGAAAGGGTTAGCTGTGTGAGGGGTGTGTTTTACTAGGGGGAGGGAGTGTGTCCTTCCAACTCATGACCCCTGGCCTTCCATTTCCCTCTTCCTGGCAGCGGTCCGATCACAAGAAGAAGAAACGTTCCAGATCCTCCTCCCAAAAGATCCCAGATGATCCCCTATCTGCCTGAATTGGGAGGTTTCACCCTTTCTCCCTCTTCCTACAGTTTTTACACATTTTGATGTTTACTCCTGTTGGATCTGTGCCTTATATTTGTGCCTGTTGTTTTTTGGGTCCTGGGACTGTAGCCTGCGGCAAATCCCTGGGTTCCGCCACCGCCATTTGCTGGGGGGGACGCCTTCGGCGGGGGCTTATTTTCTCATGCCTGTTTGAGGGTTTATGGCTTTATTGAATACGTTTTGTCGGGGGGGGGTCGTCCTCATCTGAGGGTGACCTTCCTCAAGTTATTATTTGCCTTCGAGAGGCCTGGGTTGGGATCAGATACATGCACCTCTGACGTTCCCCACCTAGGCCTTCGGTGTACTGCGTAGTATTACACTGTATGTTATTTTGGCAGGTCGCCTGTCTAGTAGTTTCTCCTTCTCACTTCTCTCTTCTTTCTGCTCTTTCTTTCTTGGCATTTTTTTCTTTTCTCGTTAGTTCTTTATTTAATCCCCTTCCTTTCTTACCTCTTATTGGGTTTTTTTTTTCTCCTCAGGGGCTGGGGGCAGCTCGGCAGAGCTTTATTGGTGACACACTTTTTTCCTATTTTCTCTCCCACAGACAAATATGACTCCAATTAAATTTTCCTTTATTGATTGTAGGGGCTTTAACACTCTGGAGAAGCGGAGCCAGATGCTCTACCATTTCCATAAACATGGATCGCAGATTTTGCTCCTCCAGGAGACTCATTTTCCCTCTGATGGTATCCCAGTCCTCCAAAATCGTCAGTATAATCAGTGGTATCATAGTACTAATCTGCAGGCTAGGTCTAGGGGGGAATCAGTGGCCTTTCATCACACCTTCGGCCCGGAGGTTTTGGACTCCCTAGTTGATCCAACTGGTCGCTACCTCTTCCATAAATTGAAATACCAAGATTTTGTTTTTACAGTCGCAAACGTTTACACTCCCAATCAAGATCAGGCTCCATTTCTTACAGCAGTCCTCTCTAGTCTGTCCGCTTTTGGGGGTCCCTGTTTAATTGTCGGAGGGGACTTCAGCGTAGCTCTCTTTCCAGACTTGGACACTTCCGCAGGTAAATCTTCTCTCTCCTTATTGGTCTTATCTCAAATTAAGTCGCTTTTGCATGACTTACATGCCGTAAGTCGTGCAAAAAGTCGTGCAAAAAGCTGCCGTAAACAGCTTCTTTAGGGACTCGAAGGCGGCCTGTGCCTCTGGCGTCCACTGAAAGTGTACTCCCATCTTTGTGAGTTGGGTGATAGGAGATACCAGGCCTGAGAAATTCTTAATAAACTTTCTGTAAAAATTGGCAAAGCCGATGAATCGCTCAACCCCTTTCTTGTCTGTGGGCACCAGCCATTCCAGGATGGCCGAGATCTTCTGAGGGTCCATAGCAATTCCAGTGGTGGAAATGATTAACCCCAGGAATGGGATGCTGTGCTGCTCGAAACTACACTTTTCCGCTTTGGCGTAGAGCCCTTGTTGGCGAAGTCGCTCCAACACGTTCCTGACGTGACCTCGATGTGCCTTCAAAGACGATGAAAAAATCAAGATGTCGTCTAAGTAAACTATTACAAAGATGTCCAAGAAATCTTTAAATATGTCATTGACGGGGGGGCGCTTGTGAGCAGCAGCCAGGATGGCTGCCTATTAATTTACTGTCTCGGCCAGCGGACAAATCGGCCGATTTCTGACTCTCAGGGGGGGTCCCTCCGCTTCCTCCCTGTCCCCCTGCCCTTCTAGCACCCTGATGGGGAAAAAAACCCCGGCCGCCCGCACCTCCAGCGTCCGACGGACCGTTCGGGAGGTTGCGGCCTACCCGCCGGAGATCGCGGGTGAAGCCGCGGCCTCGATTTTGGGCCGGCTGCCGGAGGCTTCCAGGACCCCGGCCGCGGATTCGCGTTTTTTGCCCGGGACAACAGCTGAAGCCCTGGCTGCAAGTTTGGGTCCCCTGCCATCACTACCTGCAGGTGAGATGGATCCTGGCAGTGGGGAGGACCTGGATCCCGAGCCATCCCGGCAGTCGCACATTCCATCCCTGCGGGATGCCGAGCTCCTGCGCCGCTTTAAAAGTATGTTGCCAGCAGAATTGTCCTCCGCTACCTCCAAGCTGGCCGACCGTCTTTCGCGGGAAATTCGGGATTTGGGCAATCGGACGAATGATCTCGAAGATAAAATGGATGCTGCGGCCACGGTCATTGACAATCACGAACAGGACCTGTGCGACCTTAAGAAAGAATTGGCGGACGCACTACTGCGGCTTGAGGATTTCGAACACCGTTCCCGCCGTGGCAATTTGCGGTTAAGGGGTATTCCGGAAACGGTCACGGATCTTACCTCCACTGCTACTGCTCTGTTTCAGGAGCTGACACCCGCTATTCCCATTGACCGGCTCGAATTTGACCGCATACATCGTTCTTTGGGCCCCAGACGACCGGATGGGCCCCCGAGGGACATTATCATCAAGTTTACTTATTACCGCACTAAGGAAACTATCCTCTTGGCGGCCAGAAATAACCCTGATCTTAGCTTCCAGGGGCACCGCTACCAGCTTTTCGCGGACCTCTCTCAGACCACTCTCCAGAAGCGACGCCAGTTGAAGCCTTTCACTTCGGTCCTGGTGAAACACAGAATTAAATATGCCTGGGGCTTTCCGTTCCGCCTCACCTTCACCTACCAGGGCCGCAGTCATTCTGTGGCTACGCCGGAGGAGGCCCATTCTCTCTTGGAATCTATACATCTTCTCTCGCCGGAAGCTGCTGATCGGAGCCCGGCTCATTCATCTGGATACTCGGCAAGGCCGCCCGCTCTGGGCCGCATCTGGGAGCGGTCGTCCACCAGGAGGGGGGCTCTCCCTCAGACCCCTTCGCGATCAAATCCTTCCTGTTCTTCTCCAGGCTGAAGATGCGCCTTGGAACTCCCACATATCGTCTCACCGAGGGACTACCCTGACGAGATCGTGAGTTTGGCCCTTAGGGCCTCCCCGGTTTGTCGACATTCTAGGTTGAGACTGCTCCGGCTTGCCCTTTTGGGTTTCATCCCGGGTTGGGGGGGGTCTCTTCCTGGACTTAGGAATCGGGACTTTTTGCTGCCGCAGCCTGTTTTGGGTCCATGTGATGGTGCTTGGGTCTACGTTTGTGGCATTGGGTGATGGTTCCCTTGGGCTCCGGGGTGGGAGGTTGACCCGGTGGGCCTGGTTGGGTGGAGGGGGGTTGGCCCCTGTGGTTCTCCGGGTTTCTATGGGGAGGTTGTCGCGGAGGTTCCTGCTCCTGGGACTTTTAGTTTATTAAGATTTACTATATTCTATTATGTACATTGCCTTTTTGCCCCCTGAGGGCTTCTGTTTTGATGTTTCCATTTGCAGCCATGTGTCCGGTGGTAGAGTTACCCCAAACTGCATCCTTCATGTGTAGGATGCACGTCACCATTGGTGTGACACGATTGCACTGTTGTGTATACTTTTTGTGTCTTTTTTCCTTTTTTCTTTCTTTGTTCTTCTCTTTTTCTCTGTTTTTTTTGTTTTTGTTTTCTGCAGGGTTCCAGGACGCCATGGTCCGATCGCCATTGGGAGTGGAAATTGCTGGCTGCTTTGGGCTTTTTTCTGCTGAGCGTGTTGCGTTGATACCGCCATGGCCTCACCCCTTTTGAAAATATATTCACATAATGTTCAAGGCTTCAATTCGCCTCAGAAGCGAGCTAAAGTTTTTCATCACCTCAAGTCACAACAAATTGATGTGGTATGTCTACAGGAGACCAGGTTTTCTCAGTCCTCCGCTCCGCGTTATCTTTCACCTCACTATCCCATCTTTTACACGGCCTCAGCTCCTGAGAAGCGTCGGGGTGTTCTGATAGCTTTTAAACGCAATCTCCCCTTTGTCTGTGCTCGGAATATAGCGGACCCCACGGGCAGGTATTTGCTTCTGCAAGGCACCCTCTGGGACCAGGAGGTTACCTTTGTCTCTTACTACGCGCCTAACCGTTTCCAGCATAAATTCTTTTTGCATCTTTGCACCATTATTTCTCGACACTCTAAGGGTCTTCTTCTTGTTATGGGGGATTCGAATGTTACCTTGGATTCCACACTGGATAGGCGCTACGCACAAGGAGCGACCCCCTCTCATGACTTGGTGCTGGAGGCACGTATGCGCTCTCTTTTGCGGACAGCGGGGTTAGCGGACGTCTGGAGGGAACTTCATCCAACTGAACGCGACTTTAAGTTCTATTCTAACCCTCATGACAGTTTTTGTAGAATTGATCATATATTCATGCAGGTCCAGCAACTCCCCTCGGTCCGGCGGATAACTATTCCCTCCTCACCCTGGTCAGACCATGATCCTTTGGTACTCCTCCTTGCCCTTTCTGGGTCAGAACGACGCCCTTTTCATTGGCGCATCAATGACTCTTTACTGACCACTCAGGCTACCTGCCAAGAAATAGAATTCTTCTTACGGACATACTTTACGGAAAACTCGGGATCGGTCTCTTCAGCAGTGCCCCTATGGGAAGCGCATAAGGCCACGTTGCGGGGTCATGTTATACAGCTGGCTGCGGTCCGGAAGCGGGAGCGGGAACGTCGACTCTCGGAGCTTCATTCTCTCCTGGCCTCTGCGGATGCGCGTTGGAAGTCATCTCCATCCGTGGCCCATAAACGCGCTCTGGACGCTCTGGACGCTCTTCGGAGGCGGAACGGGCCTTGCGTTGGACCAAACATAAATTCTATTCGTGGGCTAATAAGCCCGGTCCCATGCTAGCCAGGAAACTAAATTCTGTGGGGAAACCCCATAAACCGATTCGGCTTCGACTTTCCACGGGGGGCTGTACTTCTAATCCCCAGCAGATTGTTTCCCGATTCTCGGACTTCCTTTTGCGCCTCTATGCTGCCCCAGATCCCTTCCCTGTGGCCCAGGCAGAGGCATTCTTTCAGGACCTCCATCTTCCTGGATTAACCGAGGCAGCACAGGCGGCCCTCAACGCAGGTGTCACCGTACCGGAAGTGCTACAAGCAATCAAATCTTTACGGTCCACCGCGGCCCCAGGTCCAGACGGCTTCTCCGGTCTCTATTATAAAAAATTCTCAGCCCTATTGGCACCCTTTTTAGCTGCCTACTTTAATGAGTTACGACAGGGCTCCTTGCCCTCTCCGGACGCACTTAGGGCACATATCTCTATGATTCCTAAGACGACCGATGATGTCCAGGAACCGCAAGCCTTCCGGCCCATCTCTCTTCTTAATGGAGACTTGAAAATATTGGGCAAGATCCTTAGTTTTCGCATCAATAAATATTTGTGTAGCCTGGTCCACAGGGACCAAGTAGGGTTCGTCCCCGGGAGGCAGGCGGGTGATAACGTCCGTAAGGTGGTCCATCTTATACATTTTCTGCAACAACGGAAAATCCCAGGATTCTTACTGTCCTTGGACATATATAAAGCTTTTGATTCTCTATCCTGGGAATATCTGCGGTTTGTGCTGTCTCGCTGGGGTTTCGGGGATTCTATTCTCTCTTGGATTCAAGCCTTGTATTCCTTTCCTTCGGCTTCCGTTAAATACGCTGGATATTTCTCGGATCCCTTTCCTGTTGGGCGAGGGACGAGGCAGGGCTGCCCACTGTCCCCGGCACTCTTTGTCCTGGCGCTTGAGCCACTGGCTTTAGCGCTCCGGACCGACTGCAATGTATTGGGGGTTCCATACGCGGGACAGGAGTTTAAGCTGAGCCTCTTTGCGGACGATGCCCTCTTGACCCTTACTAATCCTCTGACGACGCTTCCTAATTTGCAACGGGTTCTTGAGCGCTTTTCCTTGATCTCGGGTCTACGTATTAATTTGGATAAAACCGTTGCTCTCAATATTACTTTGGCTTCAGATTTGGTTTCACGCCTACAATCCCATTTCCCTTACCGGTGGGCTTCCTCTTCTCTTGAATACTTGGGCATTCGCTTGACCCCCACCTATGACTCCCTTTTTGCTGCAAATTATTTTCCTTTGCTTAGCTCCTTATTTTCTCTTATGCATTCCTGGCAATTTCCGCACCTGTCTTGGATAGGACGGGTTCACTCAGTGAAAATGACCATCTTACCAAAATTGTTATATTATTTTCGCACCCTCCCAGTGCGGGTTCCCCCTCATTTTCTTCGGTTGCTTCAGGCGAAGTTTATGCGTTTTATCTGGGCCAATAAGCATCCCAGAGTTTCTAGAAATACGCTCTTTGCTCATAGACTCCAAGGTGGTCTTGGGGTACCCAATGTAACTAAGTATTATCAGGCGAGCCAAATTGCCCCGCTGTCTATGTTGCACGCTTCCTCCGACGTTCCTCTCTGGGTCCTGCTGGAACTGCCTAATTGTGCCCCTATCGCACTGTCGACACTTCTATGGCTTCCCCCTGCCCTGCGCCCTACGGCGCTGAGTCCGATGTTGCTCCATGGCCTACGAGTCTGGGACTCGGTACGTTACTCCAGTGGTCTGATGTCACCTTTCTTGCCCTTGCTTCCAATCGTTAATAACCCTCTTTTCCCGCCGGGTCTAGATCACCCGAGGGCATTTTCTTGGTGGGTGGCTCATGGTTTCTCACAGGTGCAACAATTTTTGATTTTTCGGTCCTTTCCCACCTGGAATGTCCTCCGGGAGTCTCGGGATGTTCCCCCAGCGGAATTTTTTCGGTACCTTCAATTGCGGCACTGGCTACTCTCACTGAGGGCCACTTCTGCTTTCCCATATCAGAAATCTGCCTTTGAACGGCTTTGCCAGCAGCGTCCGGGCGCCCCGGGCCTTATCTCCCTTCTTTACGCAGCTTTGAACAGATGCTCGTCGCACACTTCTCTTTCATATGTAGTTCAGTGGGAACGCGACCTGGGAGTGGCTGTGGATCCGGAGGACTGGAATAAAGCCTGGTCACTCATAGTTAAATGTTCGTTTAATACGACCACGCTGGAAGCAGCCTATAAGGTATTGTTTCGTTGGTATTGGGTGCCAGCTCGTTTGGCCCAGGCTAACCCTGCCTGTAGTGATCGATGTTTTCGGGGTTGTGGCCATCGTGGCGATGTACTGCATATCTGGTGGTCATGCCCGAGGTTGGTTCGTTTTTGGTCTCGTGTGTTTGGCCTCCTTTTCACTTTGTTTCATCTCTCCATACGCCGGGATGCTCGGTATGCTTTGCTTCATTGCCCCATACCGGGCCTCTTGGCTCGTCAGCAGCGGTTGGCTTCCTATTTGTTTTTATCGGCCACTAGGACAATTGCCCAGGCCTGGAAGAGTCCGTTTGTACTTTTTCAGGGGGTGCGGGATCGTATGACTACTATGATGCTCAATGAACAGATGTCGAGTATATGCAACGACTCTCAACATAAATTTTTGAAAATATAGGAGCCGTGGTTGCAATATGCCTTTCCCACGCTCCCCCCGGCCAGTGTAGGGAGGTGAAGGAGTTTTGTATTGGCGCTCATGGACCCTTGCTCTTTGGTGTGTGTGTTTTTTTTTTTTTTTTTCTCTTTCTTTCTTCTCTGCTTTTCTTCTTTCCTTTTCTGTTTGTTTTGATGTGACAGTGGACAAATGTCTTTAGGTGCGATAATCTGAGTTTCACTGATGTTATTGTAACCTATGTGCCATTGATAGCCCCTGCGCGGGCATACGTTTTGCCTTATTGGAATTAGAGCGTTGTCTGCTCTATTATGCATTTTCTATTGGTGCAATTGATAGCCCCTGCGTGGGCGTGTTTTGTTGACTCTGTTTTATACTGTTTAAAATTAATAAAAACCATTGAAATACAAAAATAATTTCAGGTAAATATGTCATTGACAAAGTGTTGAAAAGTGGCCGGTGCGTTACATAACCCGAAGGGCATGACTAAATATTCGAAGTGACCGAACCGAGTGTGGAAAGCAGTCTTCCACTCGTCCCCTTCGCATATACGGACCAGGTTATACGCACCCCTGAGATCCAACTTGGAAAAATAGAGGCTGATTTCAACCTCTGAAATAACTTGGGAACTAATGGGAGCGGATAACAGTTTTTAACCGTCATTTTGTTCAGATCCCTATAGTCAATACAGGGCCTCAGGGATTTGTCCTTTTTCTCCACGAAAAAGATTCCGGCCCCCGCCGGTGATGTGGACGGACGGATAAATCGCTTTCAAAGGCTTTCGGCAATATATTCTTTTAACCTCCTTAGCGGTGTTCCCGAGTGTAGCTCGGGGTAAAATTTCTATACCAAAAGCGGTAACCCTGAGCTACACTCGGGCTTACCATGCGGCGCTGCTCTGGGGGTCCCTGCAGCACTTACCTTGTCCTTCGCTCCCGCGATGTGTCCCCTCCAGCGTCCCCGGCCATCTCCTCCGGCCGATGCCGGCATCCGGCTTCTGTGTTCCGGTCCCTGTGACGTCGGGACGTACGGAGGGAAATGTGAATTTTTTAAAAAATGTCATTTTTGCTGTCATTGCTATTTCAATGCATTTCACATATATTTTGTCCCTACTGCTTTGTCCTGTCCCTTGCCTGCATTTTGAATGTTCTTTCTGCCTGGAAACTTAGAAAAGTCCATGGCATCCAAAAAGCATCCCTTTACGTCAAAAGCGGTTTTAGAACAGCGATAGTAAATCAGAACCACTTGCAGAATTGAGTGATAATGATTTGTGAGGAAATTCGTCATCAGACACTGAAAACGATTTTGCGACTTTGCTCAGCGATGTGCGAATTTGCCTCTGTATTTCAAATTTCAGTGTTTTTGGTTTGATTATATTATTGAATTAAATTTATTATTACTATATTATTATTTTTTATGATTATTTATTAAATTATAATTTATGATTTCGTGTTTAAAATTTTATCATATCCGGAATGTTTAATAGACTCTTGTTCGGACAGATTTCAGTGAGTTATTCCTAAAAATTATAGCCTACAATAAAAAACTACATATTTCCAGCAGAAGCAGTGGAAGAACACTTAACTTCTCCGGGCAGGAACGTACCACATGGCCTTCTGCTCCACAGTAGAGGCAAAGGTAGTTTATCCGGCGTCTCTGGCGCTCTTCAAACGTTAGGGAGGGCCGCATCACCCCGAGTTGCATTGGTTCGGCCCCCTCTGATGGTTCTGGATTCTGAATACGGGCAAGGGAGTTCGGAAAGGTCAGAACCCGTGGCAGCATCCATGTGGGTTTTAACCCTGGATCGTTCAGACCTCCGTTCACGAAGCCTGCGGTCAATCTGAATTGCCAGAGTTATCAATCCCTCCAGGGAGCCAGGTACACCTACTCTGGCTAGCTCATCCTTCAGTGGTTCAGATAGACCTAGGCGGAATTAGTGACGCAGAGCCGCGTCATTCCACTGGGTGTCCCCGCTCCAGCACCTGAAGTTGGAGGCATAGTCCTCTGCTGTCCGGCGACCCTGCTGCAAGGTATGTAGAAGTGCTTCGGCCGAAGCAGCTTATTATGGATCATCGTATAGTTCCGCCATTGCTTTAAAAAATGCTGAAACTGAGTTCAGGTGGGTGTGGCGAGTCTCCATCAAATGGTGAGCCCAGCCTTGTGGATCACCCTGTAATAGGGATATGATAAACCCTACCTTCACGGTTTCAGAAGAAAAGGTCCGCGGTTGTAGTTCAAAGTATAATTGGCAGGAGTTCTGGAAGGCCCTAAACTTCCCTCGATCCTTATTGAACCGCTCTGGTGTTGGTACACGAGGTTCTGGTGGAGGTATGGTAAACGTGGCTCCGGTGGAGGTTTCGGTAGGCCCCCTGGCTGGAGGCGGAGTTCCTGGGTTTGCGGGCGGAACTGCCGGTGAAACTAGAGACTGAATACGCCCTTCCAGATGCGTATATCCTTCTTGGAGTATCTTGACAGCTTGGGTGAGGCCTGCCAGGTGCTGGCAAATGTCATCCAAGGGAGAGGGACCTCTTCCAGGCTCAGTCATGGCTGTATGGTTCTGTCACAGACCAACTGACGGAAGCCTCTAGCGCCCCACAGGCTGGAATTCCCCAAGAATCTAAGCCCCGACCTGCTTGTTCACCAGAGCACCTGATGGTGGGGATGGACTTGGAGCAGGTCGAGACCAGGTTGCTTCCCTGGGTACAACCAGCTGTGGTAGAGGTACTTGCCAGTGGCATGTAGTGGGTGAGAGCCTGATGTGAAGAGGTGAACTAAGCGTAGTCAGACAGGCCAGGTTGGTAACGGTGGAGGCAGAATGGTACAGAGCGGCAGGCAGAAGGATAAACGGGTCACAAGCCAGGTTCAGTAACAAGAGGTCAATATGTTCAGGAGCAAACAGAAGAATGGTCAGACAAGCCAGGGATCAGAGCAGGAGACGGTCAACGGATCAGGGTCAGGCAGGGTCGGCAACAAGCAATCTCTCAGGATACACAGGATAACAGGAGTAAGACCATACGGCACTTGAGCATTGCAAGAGCCGGTTTTAAATAGAGCGCCCTGCGCTGTCATTGGTGACAAGCACGCGCCCGTGTGCACGAATGCGTGGCTGCAACTGTCGCCGCGGGCGCCCAGGTCCTAGCTCCTGCGTGTTAGTGTCTTGGCAATCTGCGCATGCGCAGACCTACGCGTCGTGGCGAACCCTGACATTGCCCCCCCCTACGGGCAGCCTCCTGATGCCCAACTGATTTCTCCTTTGTGGGTGGTTACGGAAAAATTCTTGAATTAGTCTGGGAGCGTGGACGTTTTGGGCTGGTTCCCATGAATTTTCTTCATTGCATTGCAAGAGCCGGTGTTAAATAGAGCGCCCTGCGCTGTCATTGATGACAAGCGCGCACCCGTGTGCGTGAGTGAGTATGCGCAGCCGCAACTGCCGCCGCAGGCGCCCAGGTCCTAGCTCCCGCGTGTTAGTGTGTCTTGGCAATCTGCGCATGAGCAGACCTACATGTCGCGGCAAACCCTGACACAAAGCATGCAACACTTTTTACTCCGTTAACAAACGTCGCGAATACCTGGCGCATGTACTCCACCCTCGTCCATCCTGTCATCTGATCCAACACCTCAAGGTGCCTGGCAATACTAAACTCTACCACAATAAGGGAATCTGTTCTGATTTTGAGCGTTATTATTCCCAACTTTATAATCTCTCCTCGGCGAATCCTGATGCTCCTCTCGTTTTCTCCCTGCCAGCTATGTCCCAATATATTGCGGAGATGCGTTACCTGTTCTAGATGTCCAAGATGCATTGGATCTAGAGGAGGCCTTCTCGATTATAGAAGTTCTTGGGGCAATTAAGACCCTGAAAACTGGTAAGTGCCCGAGTCCGGACGGATCCACCCAGCGATTTTACAAAACATTCGCCGCCCAATTGGCCCCGCTTCTGACCCTGCTATACTCTATACTGGCATCCACCCATCCATCCCGCTTGGATCCAGTCGCCACTGTCCAGGGCCTGCCAGTCTCTTCACATCAGGCTCTCCTCCTGTACATACCTCCAGTGGTCCTCTCTACCTCAGTTGGGTGTACCCAGGGGCCGCGACCTGGTCTCAATTCTGCTCCAAGTCCATCCCCACCATCAGGGGCTCTGGTGAATAAGCAGACTGGGGCTTAGACTTCGCGCCCTGCGGAATCCCGTTCTGTGGTTCACTAGAGATACCGCCGGGCGGTACATAACACCTTGGAAAAGACTGGTTTGGGTTTGCGGTTCTTCTCTCAGATTATGTCCCTCTACTCTCATCCTTCGGCGTCTGTCCTGGTCAATGGTATGGTTTCTTCGCCCTTCCCCATATCAAATGGGAGCAGACAAGGATGCCCCCTCTCGCCTCTTCTTTGTCTTAGTAATGGAACATCTTGCAAGAGCCATACGAGCTAACGACTCAATCATGGGCATCCACACTCCCTCCGCACACCACAAATTATCCTTATATGCCGAAGACCTTCTAGTTTGTGTTCAACGGCCACTTATTTCCCTTCCCAGTCTTTTCCACGAATTTCATAGATTTGGTTCCTTCGGTAATTTTAAACTTAATATCTCTAAAATGGAGGCCCTAAATATTTCTTTACCTGCACATGTACTGGCGAACCTACACTCTAACTTTTTCCTTTCAATGGCTACCAAAGGCTATGACGTACCTAGGGGTCATAATTTTGTCCGATCCTAATTCTCTATATTCCCTTAATTATTTATCCTTACTTTCATGTATCCGAAAAGATCTGGCTTTATGGGGCCCTTCAGCCCGGCCCTGGTTCGGCCGCATCAACACCCTCAAGATGGATACCTTATCTAAGTTACTATACGTTTTTCAGACTGTGCCGATCACTGCCATTAGGATTTTTTTCCTTTCTCTACACTCCCTTTCGATTAGATTTATTTGGCACCGTGGGTTTTCAAGGTTAAAACACAGGTTACTTACTTACCCGAAACCTGGTGGTGGAGTGGGTTTACCGGACTTTGAGCTTTATTACAGAGCCATGATACTAGCCTGGATGCTTGGTTGGTTTCCCAGACCCTTCCATAAAGCCTCTTGTATGATTGAACAAGATCTTTCTCAGGTTGATCTTCGGGAATTACCATGGGGGTATGACTGGGATTATCGGCGGTTTTCCGGCCTGTCCCCTTTGACTATAGCTGTAATGCGGTTGTCTCTATTCCCAAGCAGAGTACACCCAAAGCATGGGGTTTTGAAGTTGCTAGTACCGAGGACGGATGTGAGTCAATTTTTATGTGTTTTATTTATATTGTACTTATGTGAGGTTCATACAATTGAGAAATTTTTACTTTGATTTTTTGGCACATTATCCTATATTTGATTTGGTATTATATACGATTGTTTTTCATGTTAAATACACTGGATTTATGCACATTCCTTTATGTTACATCTACTGTATATAGTTATATGTATAGAGGTATTATAGTATCACTATGACCACTTGAATATTATTCACCTTCACAGTAGATTTATTATATTGATTCACGGGTCCCATTGCACAATTTTTTATATTTTATATAGAGGTCAGTTTAATGTGAGACTTTCCATTTATTATTCACTCTATGTGTTTTTTGGGATTTATGATTCCTTTAGATATTGGCTTGGTTGTGCGGAGTTCTCTCATATTGTTCCATACATCTCGCCCGGGGATACCTCCCTGAAACTATGTTTTGTTATATCTCTGTAATATGGGTTTTTGATCCTTCCCTCTTGCTGTTGTACTGCATAATTTTCATCCATCCACATGGATCATAGCCACATCTGTAATGTTTTTATGTTTACTTACTTGTACATGTTCTTTCTATTTCTCATGCTCTGTCTGTTAAATTTGTGCAAAATAATAAAGACAAATTTGCCCTTTAATATATTTCAAAGGTCTAAGTCCCTGGATCAATGCACATGGCAGTACATACATAAGTATATATACTACAATGAATATACAGTGAGGAACAGAAGTATTTGAACACCCTGCGATTTTGCAAGTTCTCCCACTTAAAAATCATGGAGGGGTCTGAAATTCACATTGTAGGTGCCTTCCCACTCTGAGAGACACAATTTAAAAAAAAAATTCAGGAAATCACATTGTATGATTTGTAAAGAATTTATTTGTCTTGCACTGCTGAACATAAGTATTTGAACACCTGAGAAAATCAGTGTTAATATTTGGTACAGAAGCTTTTGATGGCAATTACAGTGGTCAAACGTTTCTTGTAGTTCTTGACCAGGTTTGCACACACTGCAACAGGGATTTTGGCCCACTCCTCCACACAGATCTCCTCTAGATCTGTCAGGTTTCGGGGCTGTCGCTGAGCAACACAGAGTTTCAGCTCCCTCCAAAGATGTTCTATTGGATTTAGGTCTGGAGATTGGCTAGGCCACTCCAGAACCTTGATATGCTTCTTACGGAGCCACTCCTTGGTTATCCTGGCTGTGTGCTTCAGTTCGTTGTCATGTTGGAAGACCCAGCCACGACCCATCTTCAATGCTCTGACTGAGGGAAGGAGGTTGTTGCTCAAAATCTCACAATAAATGGCCCCATTCATCCTCTCCTTAATACAGTGCTGTCGTCCTGTCCCCTTCGCAGAAAAGTACCCCCAAAGCATGATGTTACCATGCCCATGCTGCACAGTAGGGATGGTGTTCTTGGGATGCAACTCATCCTTCTTTTTCCTCCAAACAGGACGAGTGAAGTTTAGACCAAAAAGTTCTACTTTGGTCTCATCTGACCACATGACTTTCTCCCATGCCTCCTCTGAATCATCCAGATGGTCATTGGCAAACTTCAGACGGGCCTGGACATGTGATGACTTGAGCAGGGGAACCTTCCGTGTAATAAATGATTTGAAACCATGACGGCGTAGTGTTCTACCGACAATGACCTTTGAAACTGTGGTCCCAGCTCTCCATGTCATTGACCAGCTCCTCCCTTGTAGTTCTGGGCTGATTCCTCACCTTTCTTATTATCAGTGATACCCCACGAGGTGAGATCTTGCATGGAGCCCCAGTCCGAGGGAGACTGACAGTCATCTTTAGCCTCTTCCTTTTTCTAACAATTGCTCCAACAGTTGATCTATTTTCACCAAGCTCCTTGGCAATTGCCCCGTAGCCCTTTCCAGCCTTGTGGAGGTCCACAATTTTGTCTCTGGTGCCTTTTGACAGCTCTTTGGTCTTGCCCATGGTGGTAGTTGGCGTCTGACTGACTGTGGGGTGGACAGGTGTCTTTAAAGAGCTCAGACAGGTGCTACTAAGTTAGATTAATGAGTGGAGTAGAGGTGGACTTTTTAAAGGCACAGTAACAGGTCTTTGAGAGCCAGAATTCTTGCTGTTTCTTAGATGTTCAAATACTTATGTTCAGCAGTGCAAGACACATAAATTCTTTAAAAATCATATAATGTGATTTCCTGAATTTTTTTTTTAATTCTGTCTCTCAGAGTAGGAATGCACCTGCAATGTGAATTTCAGACCCCTCCATGATTTCTAAGTGGGAGAACTTGCAAAATCGCAGGGTGTTCAAATACTTCTGTTCCTCACTGTATACTCAAATAGTAAAAAAAAAAAGAATAAATGACGGCACTAGCATTATTTAAAAAAATGCGAAAAAAAAGAATATTGTATAAGAAGCAAAAAAAGCCACAGCTAAATAAAATTACAAAGGAAATGAATAAGTTCTTAGAGTATCTATGTTGGTGTTTCTGTGCATAGTATTGGTTCTATAGTCACAAGCAGGCCTGGACTGGGACAAAAAATAGGCCCGGGCATTTTCGACTGGGCAGCCCAAAGCTGGGAGACCCTTTCCTCGGAGCCTGGTGGAGGAATACCAGGGCCAGGTCGCAAGAGCTTTTTATAATTTTTTTACATTTTTTTTGTAGGAAGAAAGGAAGGAGGGAAAGAAAAAGGAGGGAAACGAGAGAGAGAGAGAGAGAGAGAGAGAGAGAAAGAGAAAGAAAGAGAGAGACGTTTAGAAGGAGGGAAAGAAAGAGAGAAGGAAGGAAAAAAGGAGAGAGAGAGAGAGAGAGAGAGAGAGAGAGAGAGAAGACACAAGGTTGGATGAGAGTGTGGGCGGGGCAGACACAAGAGGAAAGGGCGGGAGGAGGAGGAGCATCTTTCTCTCTCCTCTCCCATCTGTGGTGGGTGGGGAACTGTCAGCACTGGGGATGGGATATGCTGACAGATCCCTGCAGTGCTCTGGGGATGAGGGGGGGCTGGCCGCGGGGAGGTATACAGGAGCCAAGGGCATTCAGTCTACAGGAGATGGGTAGGAGGTGGCTGGGCAGAACATAGAGGAACCAAGAAATGCACGGTCCTCTATGTGCCGCCCGGCCGCCTCTCCTGTCCAAGCGGCCCCCGGCCCACCGGGCAAATGCCTTGTGTGCTCCAATCCAGTATTGATTTATATGGTTAAATATATATATAAATGTTAGTCTGTTTAATAATCATGCTTTTCCAGAACCAGGTTTACTCTTTTCCAGAAACAGGTTCACTCTTTTCAATAACATTTCCAGGCTTGCCAAAAAAGGCATTTATTATAGCACTTTAGAAAAAACAACAGAGTGAAGGCAGTTTTTAGTTTTCCTGGTCTGAGCATGCTCAGTCGTCACTACTGAGATGTCTGAACTAGGGGAAGTCAATGCCTGTTTGGATTTTTGGATATACAGTATATCACTTTATACAGACACATCTACAATTCTTTTAAAACAGTTATTCTTAAAAATGTCCAACATATGTATAGGAAGTATAAATTGCTTGAGATCATGTCATTAAAAAGATTTTTCTCTGCTGTTCACCTGGTTCTAAGAGGTGAACTCATTTAGACGGTCGCTACGTTTTGTGACCATTAGTAAATTTTGATTGTGTCTATTTGTCGACTGAGTGCTTTAGTAAATCTCTTTTCCGCCTAAAAGTAGTCGGTCATGGAAGGAACTGTGACCATTTGCAGACAAGGTGATTTAGTAAATCAACCCTCAAATGTCATCTTGTGTCTAATCCTTACTGTTGATAACTTTGCATGCTAAATTGTGTTATTACCGTTGTTATTCCATTTTATGCTTGCCTAGTTACCAACCATATTGGGTGACAATATATTAAGTTTTCCTATACTACCTTGTTTGGTGCTGGTTTTGTTTGATATGGCACTATTATTGTGCAGTTAGTATTAATTTCAATGATTTCCTCTGGTATTGTATATTTGTACACTCAACTTAGTATGTCAGAGGGACTGAGGTTCTTGAGTAGGTTGAGGAAAAGGACAGAAGATCCATCCTATCCTGCAGCCCCTATGAGGGTAGCCTACATTAGACACAGATGTCTAATGTAGGGTCTGACAGCTTTCCTGGAGGTAGAGGGGAAAGATCACAGGACATTTCTAGTTCTGACTCAGGCTATTATTCACATGTATTCCATACTTGGCTATGTACACTGAGCCTTATCTCCTGGGTACATGTACGTTCATTAAAGGTTGTTTTTTTGGGGCCAGATCATTGTTGCTCTCTCTCCTCTTTTGTCTTATGAGAGGCTGCCATGCACTCTTTGTACTGTATCTGAGAGAGCTGCAAGATCGTCTTTTGAGTGGGAGACTGTGTTAATCCTTTCCTGGACTCTGTCCGACTAAAGCTGTACAGCCAGGATTGGGCCACATTTATTCCCCCCCCCCTTTTTTATTTTATTTTACTCAACATTTGATTGGTTAACTGACTTTATGATTTTTGTCTTGACTGAAATTCTCATTTAAATAATGTAATACATGATGTCACAATTTATTAGACGTTTTATAGGTACACACAGCCCACATGGAAGAGAACAAAGCCTGATCTCCCATATTTCTGTAAACAAACTCCTACCACCCCACGTGTTGCATCACTCACTCTGTCACTCAGCTCTGTCATTGAAGCAATTCCAGATTTAGCCACTTCTCCATACCACAATGACATCAGTCTTCTTTTTAATCTTTTCATGTGCTACTCTACAGGACCTGTTATAAATAAAACTAGACCTACTTGCTCAAAGGGAAAAAGAGACTCACTTTGTTCTGCTCAATGGGCATGATTTATAAAGCATATATCACATTAGAGAACAGTTGTGCATGCTTGTATGTAAATGAAGATAGTTATTGATGTGGGCATACTATATATATATATATATATATATATATATATTGTATGTGTGTACCGTATACACTATGTATACTGTGTGTATATATATATATATATATATATATATATATACACATACACACACACACACTGTATATATTGAGTGGGAAAACTACTATTTGCATTGACCAGCTACTTTACTCATATACAAACATATGGTGTTAGGCTTTAACGTAGGGCCCTCAGATGTGTTTTTATCTGTTTTTAGTTTACCATAGTGGCAAATTTAGATCAAAAGCCCTATCCAGAGGCAGAAAAAACTGCAAATGGCTGTCCGTGCTATTTAAAGATTTCTAGAACATATTGGCTGCATATGAAAGCATATGGCATTAGCCATATTGTTTTTGATATAAATGCACACATATATTGCACTAAATCCCAATGTGGATAAAAAGTGACAAAAGTGCAAAATGTAAAGCTAACAAGTGATGGCACTTTTGTCACTTTTTATCCACATTGGGATTTAGTGCAATTTATGTGTGCATTTATATCTGAACTTTGTTACTTGTTACTTCAGCGCCGCACCTTTTTGTCCTTGATTATTTTGGAGGTTTTTTTGGTTTGCCTTTTTGGTGCTTTGGCTGCTTGTGAGCGTTATAGCGCTCACTTATTTTACTATTATTTTGTTTTTGATAGATTGCGAAAAAGTTGGAACATCTGCCATATTTGTGTTTCTGCCATTGGCCCCAATGGATTTCCATATGCTTACAGGACAGAAAGGAATAGACAGTAACAAAGACTTAAAGGTTCTTACCTTCCCCTATGAAGAAAAAAAGTGTTTTTGTTGTTATCTCTTTCGTCACCGGACAGAAATGTCTTTCTCATTGGGACAGGAAGTTAATGAAAAATTTCTCAAACAAGGATTTGGAACAAAATAAAAATTTGATAGAGATTCAAAATCTTTCCCACAACCACACTAACCTAAACTGAAAATAAAGTTTTGGTTACAGATGAGCTTTAACTTTGAAATGGTCTTTAATTTCTTTAATGAGAATCCTTCACACATTTCTAGTTGGGAAATATTAATGCAAAATCTAAACACCATACACGTTTTAGGCAGTTTATTGAGCATAGGAATCCCTATATGGTTATACCTAATCATGCAGTCTTTGCACTTTTCCTTCTTGTAGGAGGGATCACATAAGTATTTGGATGTGAAATTAATGGTGCAGATTCTTGGACCATGATGCCATAGGCTGTAACTGTGTGTAACTATTTCTCTTAACATTGTTCAAGTTTTAATACTACTGACTTCAGACTCTAAGATATGCCTGATTTAAGCTACCTGTCCAACTGCTTTTGGTGAACAGAAAAGAGTCTGAGGGTTTTATCACCATGATAAAGCTGTCCCAGACACAGCCAGGTATAAAAATAGACGAAGAGGCTGCTACCATCTGCTAGACACCCGACACTGCTGAAAGCTTAGATTTCTCCTTTTGCTTGCGAAGGGAGCACCCATTACTATGCCCAGCTCCCCTAACTAAAACTTCTGAGACTACAAGGACATTATTTGAGGAATTTTTTTGGTCGGTTGCCTGTGTATTTTTACAATTAAGTGTTAAGACTTGACATTGGATATTACAGACATAGAAATAAGGTAAGATTTAAGCAACTTGGACAAAAATGTATATATACCTATATTTAAATATTTGCTGTTTGTGAATGTATAGGCTATAATGTCAAAAGTTTTGCATATTTAAACTGATTTCTTTAGGCATTTTTTTACTGTGATATTCAGTACAATACATAGCTAAGTTAAGTCAGGACTGGGGATAAAGGGGTATGTTCATTAAAATGTCTGAATATTAACTAATATATTATAATTTTTTTTTTTTTATTTAATCAGGTTATGTAGTTAACTGAGCAACAAAGATTGCTTGTGCATGTCAAAATTTCCAAAAACCCCAGACGATTTACTTCAGAGGAAGGCAAAAGCAAACCCCAGATAACTACTGCAAAATTTGTTTCACAGGGAAAACATTTCTTCTTAACCCCACAAATGGAAGCTAGGTCATTTCAAACTGTTCCCACTCGCTCCCACTTTAGTATTTACAGCTATACTGATTACATTACATTGTATAAAGTGTGTGTTTGTAGGGGAGGGTGGTGCATATGTAAAACTACCTTTATTTTTTAACTGCTAAAATAGCAATATTGCTATTCTGAATAGCAATTTGTGATTCTGTGGTCAGTTAACTGTCACAATAGTCCTATAAAAACACAAAAAAATAAAATTTACAATTAGCTTTATGTTTTAATAGAATAAACCACTTTAATGTGGAAATTTCTGATTACATTAGAACCAACCATATACAGTATCCGCAACTGTTAAATAAATAGGCAACAATTAGTAACTATATATATATATATATATATATATATATATAGTGTGAATATACAGTATATAGAAATGTCATAGCCTAGAACTGACTAATATCAATATATGGCAAAATATGCCTTTCAACTGGAATATAAAAGATTTTACTACACAAGCCTGACAGACCAGGAGGTTTGGCATCAATGGTGACCTTCTGAATCATTATTAGAATTATAGAAAAGGTTCAATAATCACTGAACAGATTGTGCAGGTAATCATTTTAATGTTCTTTAAACTTTTTTCATTCAATATATACTGTATGTATTATCAGATTGGACCAAAATCTAAATAATAATTGATCCACTCTTGTATACAAAGGTAAATAAAATCATTTACTCAGCAGTCAACAGGGCTTTTTTCAGTGGGAACGCAGTTCCCGCACCTCCATCACTGAATGTATGTAATGGCAAGGGGTGCTGGAGGGTCTATTGATGCTGGCTGCTGAAGCATCTATTGTCTCTGGAGGGGATCTATTTTTGCTACTTGGTCTATGGTTGCTGCTGGGGGATCAAGTATGGCTTGAAAGGATCTACTGTTGAGTAGGGTCTATTGTTGCTGACTGCTGGAGGGTTTATTGATGCTGGCTGCTGGAAAGTCTGATGTTGCTGGATGGCTCTATTGTTGCTGGGGGTCTATTGTTGCTATTGGGGGCCTACTATTGCTGGGGGGGTGTCTGTTGTTGCTGTTGGGGGGATCTGTTGTTGTTGAGATCTATTGTTGGTGGGGGAGTCTACTATGGCTGGGTGCAAGGGATCTATTTTACTGCTTTTCTTGTTAACAAATTCCATACAAATTACTTATTACCACAAAATGATACTTGGCTGTGTATTCCCTATAAGGAGCAGTACTGGGAGGTAGGTAGGGAGTGATATTAAGGGACGGTGCTCAGTGACTGGTTCGGGGGCAGAGACAAGAAATGATTCAGAAGGAGGGCATTTCTGCACCTATTCTCAAAGAAAAAAAGCAATATTTCACTAAACTTATGTTTCTCAGGGACAAAAAAGTATGATTACATTTCCCAATGATAAAATCCAGCCTCTGGCATTTGACTCCTTATCAGTTGTTCCCACTGGAAGATTTCACCTCATTCCACCTCATTCTCTCCCCTACATAAAGACAGCAAAGAATACTGAAAAGAAGCTCTAACCCTCAAATGTTTGGTGCAGTTACACTTACATTGTAGGTTAACTGTGCGGCAAAAGTGGAATCTAGAGGGTTGAGACAAAATCATATAAGCCAAGAAAAATTTTCACAGCACCCTGCAAGGCTGATTCAAACTTAGTTTATGGTCAGTTTAATAATTATAAAACTGAAATATGTTACATTGTTTAGTTTAGATATGATTTTAAGTGCTGTAATGTGAATTGAATGGACTGGAGAGGTCCCTTGCTCAAATTCAGTTTTGTTTATCTATTCCTAGATTTTTTTGATCTGGTTGAAAAAGCAAATTTATGCCAAGAAGATTTGATTTTTGGGGTATTTTCTAATTTCATTATGATGGTTAGCAAACTTTTCAGTGACACTGGTGACAGGGCAGTGAGGGGTTAACTGGGGGGGGGAGGCTATCAAGGGGTTAAACTGGATTACTGGTGTACTGGCGGGCAATCTGGCGCTATCTGGGAGGGGCGCTAACACTATCGGAAGTCGCCAGTGACACTGATACAGTGATCAGTAAAAATTGGTTCACTGATCAGTGACACTGGTGACAGGGCAGTGAAGGGGTTAACTGGGGGGGGGGTGATCAAGGGGTTAAATGGGATTACTGGTGTACTGACGGGCAAACTGGCACTATCTGGGAGGGGTGCTAACTCTATCGGAAGTCGCCAGCGACGCTGATACAGTGATCAGTAAAAATCGCTTCACTGATCAGTGACGCTGGTGACAGGGCAGTAAAGGGGTTAACTGGGGGGGGGGGGCGATCAGCGGGTTAAATGTGTCCTAGGTGTGTTCTAACTGTAAAAGTGTAGTGTTTTACTCACTTTTACTGTGTCTTCTTCTCTGTCTGGAACGGAATGTGTCCAGGCAGAGAAGAATGACATCATATCCTGCCCTGTGTAAATGTCAACACGGGACAGGATAGGACAGGGACCGATCATCTGATTTCAGCCAGAAATCACTGGCTGAAATCTAATGATTGATCCCTCCTGGATCGAATCGTGTCACCCGCGGGTCGGCAGGAGCGCGCGTGCCCCCTGCCGGCGAAAACGGGAGCGCGGAACCCGTTTTAAAACGTGGTTTTGCGCTACACTGCCGCCCTGCACACGTATATATACAGTGGCAGGGCGGCAAGCGGTTAAACAATTATTTCTGTTCAGTCTTCTCAGAAATAAATGAGAAGTTGGGGAATCGTTTTGGTTCTAGTAATGACAGTTCATTTTCAGGATTTATAGAGACAGAGGTAGCAGAAGAACTGGCAACGTTAAAGCTTAATAAAGCAACAGGTCCTGATGATATTCATCCCAAAGTTCTAAAATAACTTTCAGATATAGTTTTTGGACCATTAACTAATTTTTAACCACTTCAATACAGGGCACTTTCACCTGTCCTGTCCAAGCCAATTTTCAGCTTTCAGCGCTGTCGTACTTTGAATGACAATTGTGTGGACATGCAAAACTACACCCATATGAAATTGTATTCACACAAATAGAGATTTCTTTTGGTGGTATTTAATCAGCACTGGATTTTTTTTATTTTTTGTGCACAATAAACAAAAGAATGAAATTGTCTTCGTTTGTGTTATAAAATTTTGTAAATAAATAATTGTTCTTCATAAATTAGGCCAAAATGTATTCTGCTACATTTCTTTGGTGAAAGTAACCCAAATCAATGTTTATTATTTAGTTGGTAGGAAAGTTTATAGAGTCCACAAACTGTAGTATATATCTGAAAATCGATCAGTCATGATGTACTGATGAATAACACAAAAAACAGCGCAAAAATTAAATAAATAAAAATAATCACAAATAAATAAATGTCTGTGCAAAAATATATATATATATATATAATATTTCAAACATAAGTCCTTATTTTCCCAAAAGGATTTTCAAGACAATGTTCCAAAATGTGCTTCCACCTAATCACCACGTGAAAAATAATATTGACCGCACTCACCAGATGGAGGTGAGTAATAAGCCTCATAGGATATAAGGGATCCTACAGCCCCTCAGGAGGAACTCAAATCGCCTTCTTCACCCTGCTTAGATACAGCAATCGACTCCACTCTAATTCTCCATGGAATCCTCAATGTGCAAGGAAAGAAAGGCTACATAGTGTAATACTGCCACTCAATACCATATAAATCGATAGAATAAGGACACTCACATGTTTCAATAAAATAACAGGCCTTGTTTAATAGTCTCAAAGGCTTCAAAGGAACAAGTTTCTAAATTGTAAATATAGGGATCTCACGCTTTAAGAATCACTGTAGAAGATGACCAGCTTTCCACCTCTAAAATGGCCGCTTGAACCGCAAAAGTCGGCGTTCCAAATACCAGAAGTGACGTAGGCCAAGATGACGGCAGACCGGAAGTGCGTCAACGCGTTTCGCCCCACCCACAGGGCGTTCTCAAGACCATATATATATTTTTGCATGGACATTTATTTATTTGTGATTATTTTTATTTATTTAATTTTTGCGCTGTTTTTTTTGTCATTCATTATTGGTTGTCTTCACTGGTGCACAGCTGCATAATTGTATACTTTCTTTGATTGGCGCTGGGATTTTTTAGTTTGTTTATGATGTACTGATGGCCTATCTCATTTCTTGAAGCCCAAAAATGTCAGGACAGTACAAATATTCCCCAAATGACCCTTTTTGGAAAGTAGACAATCCAAGGTATGTAGTAAGAGGCATGGCACGTTTTTTGAAGTTGTAATTTTTTTGTAATTTTTTTAAAATGAACAATTGAGTACTGTCCGTGATACTTTTTTTATTTGCACTAACATACAATTTTGAGGACAAGCTTTCGGGGTATGTCCCCTTCTTCAAGGTCCAAGCAGTACTAATCACAAACTTTCAGCAGAATGTTAGAAGAGATGTGGGGGATGAAAAAAAAAAAGAGACTAGAGATAAAACACAGTAAAAGCAAAGACTGGGGGGGGGGGAGTCATGCTTGGGGTGATAGTCATAAAAATGTTGGATAATGATTGAGGAATCCCATGTCCAAATTAAGACCCTTATCTCTTGTGTCAAATAGAATTATCATTCTTAGTTCAAAAGTTTTTCTTTCCTGAATGGATTTTAAATTTCCTTTAAGAACTAAAATATTGAGGTCTTCCATTGTGTGGTCTGGTTGTGCGAAATGGTGTCCCACAGGTGTGCAAAAGTAATCTTCTTTATGTTCCTTGATGGTATGTCTGTGCAAATTCATCCTTGTTTGCAACTTCTGTCCTGTTTCGCCAACATAAGATCCTTTGCAACATTTTCTGCACTGGATAAGGTACACAACATTACTAGAAGTGCAGCTGTATGATCCAGAGATATTGAAGATTCCTTTTGATCCCTCTCTTATCACCAGTGGCCATTGAGTCAAGACTTGTCAAGGTCCTACCTTTTCCTAGAGGTTAAACGCGGTCTTCCACTCATCCCCCTGTTTGATCCGTACGAGGTTGTACGCCGCCCTAAGGTCGAGCTCGGTAAAGACTGTTGCTCCCTTAAGGCAGTCGAACAACTCAGAAATCAAAGGAATCGGGTAGGCATTCTTAATGGTGATCCGATTGAGACCCCTATAATCGATGCAAGGCCTCAATTCCCCACCTTTCTTCTTTATGAAAAAAAAAACCTGCTCCTGCTGGGGAAGTAGACTTATGAATGTGCCCCCGAGAAAGCGCATCCGCAACGTACTCCTCCATGGACTTATTCTCCACAAAACCGAGAGAGGGTACACCCTGCCACGTGGAGGAGTGGCACCGGGTTGCAAGGATATGGCGCAGTCGTAAGGACGATGCGGAGGAAAGGCACCAGCGCGTACCTTATCAAACATGTCCAGGTACTCCCCATAGTCGATGGGCAACGCAGAGTCTGAGGAGGCACACAATGCCTTAACCGGCCCACGGATGCACCCGGCCCCACACTGTGGAGACCATGAGAGAATCTCGGCTGTTCACCAATTGAAGGTTGGATTGTGCCTCTGGAGCCAGGGATACCCCAAAACCACCGAATAGTGTGGGGAAGAAATCACCTGAAAACAGGCCAACTCCCTGTGAACAGCCCCAATAGCTACCTCAAGCGGCAGAGTCTTGTGGGTAACCTGCGGCGGTTGCAGGGGCCTGCCATCTATTGCTTCGAGAACCAATGGGGTAGCACGAGCCTGCAGGGGAATGGAGTGCTGTGCAGCAAACGAGCTGTCCAAGAACAACCCACCGGCCCCAGAATCTACCAACGCCTGGGCCGTCACCGAGCCCTCCGTCCAAGAGAGGACAACGGTGATCAGTGGCTTATCCTTGCGGAATGCCGTGGACGAGGAAACTCTACCCAAGATCTGTCCCTGACAGGATCTCAGGTGCGAGCGTTTCCCGGACGGACCAGACAAGACTGCCGAAAGTGCCCACCGAGGCCACAGTACAGGCAGCGACCCTCCCGATGCCGAGCGATCCGCTTTCCCTCGGAAAGGTGAGCAAACCCCAGCTGCATGGGCTCACCACCAGACAAGCTATCCCCAGGAGGCGTGGGAGGAGAGGGAGGAATGGGTGGGACAGAAAACGCAGGTGCCAGTCCATTGGAAGGCCTCCGCAGGCGTTCCTTGAGTGAAGGCCTCTCCCTGAGCCTGGTGTCAATCAGGATCAGGAAAGAGATGAGCTCCTCCAACTCCCCAGACAGTTCCTTAGCTGCAATCTCGTCCTTCAATGTGTCAGAAAGACCATGGGAAAACGCAGCGACCAGAGCCTCATTGTTCCAACCCACCTCTGCCGCCAGGGTACGAAACTCTATGGTGTACTCGGCCACGGTCCGTGAACCCTGATGCATGGTCATGAGCAGCTTGGCCGCCGAGGCGGAGCGAAGCCGGTACGTCGAATACCCTACGGAAGGCATCGACAAAACCGGAAAAACCGTGAATCACCGGGTCATTCCTCTCCCATAAGGGGTTCGCCCAGGCCAAGGCCTTGTCTGAGAGTAGTGATATTAGGAACCCCACCTTTGACCTCTCAGACGGAAAAGCGCGGGGTATTAGTTCAAAATAAATACCCACCTGGTTGATGAACCCACGACACTGACTCGGCTCACCCCCAAAAGCGCTGTGGAAGAGGGGCAGAATCTTTTATGCCTTCAGGTCTCTGAGGTCCATCCCCCAGAGGGGTGTGGCTGATTACATATAAGCCTGTGGTCCGCACATGCTCTTTGCACTTGTGTCTTGTGTCTTTGTGTTGCTACAGCTCTGTTCTGACTCTCGTGACTCTCCTGGAATCTGACTCGGCTTGTGACTCGACCATTCTTTGTGTTCTCCTTTGATCTGACCCTCCGTTGCTGAACCTGGCCCGCGACCTGTGATTCTCGTCTGCTGTTCTGTACCATTTTGTCCTGTTGTTGTCGACCCTGCCTGCCCGACTACTCTATTGTCCTTTCCACCAGCTACACGCCATTGGCGGTGGCCATTACCGCAACTGGGGTGTCTCGGGGGCCACGACCTGGTTCCTGGCTGCGTCAAGTCCATCCCCACCATCAGGGGCCCTGGTGAAGGGCAGCCTAGGACTTAGACTCCGCGCCCTGAGGGACTTCGGTCTGTGGGTGGTGGTTGTCGTCAGCCAGTGCATTACATTGTTATTAGGCTTGCCTGTTCGTTCCTCAGCTCCTGCCCTGACAAGACTGTAAGATAGGCCTCCCTTTACACTTCAGACTCTGCCATAAGGAACTTGTCGTTGACATTCCAATAAAGTAAGAAAGAAATACATTTTTGGATCTTCATATTTCTGTACAGGGTAACAAATTCTCCACTAAAACTTTCAGTACAGACTGAAATTCTTATATTCACATATAAACAATTGAGTACTGACGTGATTTTTTTTTTATTTGCACTAACATACAATTTTGAGGACAAGCCTTTGGGGTATGTCCCTTTCTTCAAGGTCCAAGCAGTACTATTATTACAAAGTTTTAGCAGAATGTTAGAGATGTGGTGGATGAGAAAAAAAAAAGCAGAAAGAAACACAAGCCTAGGGTTAGCCTAGAGATAAGACACAGCAAAGCAAAAGCAAAGACTGGGGGGGGGGGAGAACAACACTCACAGAGGGAGTCTTAAAAATGTTGGATAATGATTGAGGAATCCCATGTCCCATGTTTTTTTTTCCTGAATGGATTTGAAATTTCCTTTAAGAACTAAAACATTGAGGTCTTCCATAATGTGGTCTGGTTGTGTGAAATGGTGTCCCACAGGTGTGCAAAAGTCATCTTCTTTATGTTCCTTGATGGCATGTCTGTGCAAATTCATCCTTGTTTGCAACTTCTGGCCTGTTTCGCCAACATAAGATCCTTTGCTACACTTTCTGCATTGGATAAGGTACACAACATTACTGGAGGTGCAGCTGTATGATCCGGAGATACTGAAGATCCCTTTTGAGTGTGTGACACTTTTTGATGGATTGATTTGGTTGCACAGTTTGCAGCGTTTTTTATTGCAGGGTTTGCTTCCATTATTTGTGACATTTTGTGAGAAAAGGAAGTTTCCTACTGATTAGTTTATTTCTGAGGTTGGGGGGTTGTCTGAAGGCCAGTATTGGTGGTTGCTGGAATATTTCTTTCAGAGTTCCATCCTCTGTTATGATAGGTTGTAAATCTTTGATTATTTTTCTTATTCCTTCTAGTGCTTGGTTGTATGTGGTTACTAGAGGTACACGGTTCTTTGTTTTTTTTCTCTTTGTATTGTATCCCTGATGTATACTGTGGTGTCTAGGAGGTTGACATGTGTGTTTGAGTATTCCATTTTTAGTTTGATTGATGGATGAAAAGTGTTGATCAATGAGTAAAAATTTTTTAGGTGTTCTTATGATGAAAATATCAATATAGCGATAGTATCTGTATGGTTTTTGTTCCATGCTGTTCAGAAATTTTTCCTCCAGGTCAGCCATAAATCACCTCAAGCAAAATCATACTATCACCAATGCAGTACAGTGTCATACTATAACTGGTGTAGTGGTGATCAGGGACACTGACTGATGACAATACAAAAATATAATTTAATCTATTAATTTTTTCAATTTTTTCTTTTTTATTCTTTTTTTACGATTTTTTTTCACACTGTGACTAGAGCAATATAATGTTACCATAGTAACATTATAATACTCTGGGGAAGTGATCAGGATTTTTTTTTCACATTATGATTGCTTATAGCAGTGAATTTCACTGCTATAAACAAGTATTTTTACTGAATGAAATTGATTCCACCTGGACCTGGAATGACTGAAGTTGTTAATTAATATCTTCTAGAAGGAAAAGTTCCCAGTGGCTGTCAGACAGCTAATATTGTACCTATCCATAAGAAGGATAGCAAGGAAGAAGCTTGCAATTACAGGTCACTGAGTTTAACATCTGTTGTGGTCATGTTATTGGAATCACTCCTAAAAAGGACAATTGATCACTTAATAATACACAATTTGCTGGACCCAAAGCAGCATGGCTTTACTGATGGCAGATCATGTCAGACTAAGTTGAATTTTTTGACAATATGACTAATGTTTGGACCAGGGTGGTGTTGTGGACATCCTATCTTGATTTCAGCAAAGCATTTGATATAGTTCCATATCATGATCTAATAGGTACCAGAGTGTGGTTGTAAATGTGTTCATTCAGAACAGAGAACAGTCACTAGTGGGGTAACACAAAGCTCTGTATTAGGTCCTATTCTATTTAATCTATTTTTCTTGATATTACTAAAGGTTTGGTGGGCAAGGTATGTCTTGCTGATGACAAAAGGTGTGCAATAGGGTTAATATCCCAGGAGGTGTCTGTAACATGGAACATGATTTGACATTTCTGGAAGATTGGTCAAAGCAACTGAAACTGCAATTCAATGTTTCTAAATGTAAAATAATGCACCTGGGGATAAAGAATCCCTTGACAGAGTACAACATTGGGGGTACAGTGCTGATGTTTGGAATAGACTTTGGGCAATGGTAGTAAGTCAGTCAACAGTAAGTGGATTCAAACATAGTGGGACAAACATACAGATGAAACTCGAAAAATTAGAATATCGTCCAAAAGTTTTTATTTCGGTAATGCAACTTAAAAGGTGAAACTAATATATGAGATACTCATTACATGCAAAGCAAGATAGTTCAAGCCGTGATTTGTCATAATTGTGATGATTATGGCTTACAGCTCATGAAAACCCCAAATACACAATCTCAGAAAATTAGAATATTACATTCAATCAATAAAATAAGGATTGTACAGAGAACAATATTGGACCTCTGAAAAGTATAAGCATGCATATGTACTCAGTACTTGGTTTGGGCCCCTTTTGCAGCAATTACTGCCTCAATGCGGCGTGGCATGGAAGCTATCAGCCTGTGGCACTGCTGAGGTGTTATGGAAGACCGGGATGCTTCAATAGCGGCCTTCAGCTCTTCCGCATTGTTTGGTCTCATGTCTCTCATCTTTCTCTTGGCAAGAGAGAAAGATTCTCTATGGGGTTCAGGTCAGGCAAGTTTGCTGGCCAATCAAGCACAGTAATCCCACGGTCATTGAACCAGGTTTTGGTGCTTTTGGCAGTGTGGGCAGGTTCCAAGTCCTGCTGGAAAATGAAGTCAGATCCCCATAAAGCTCGTCTGCAGAAGGAAGCATTAAGTGCTCCAAAATCTCCTGGTAGACGGCTGCGTTGGCCCTGGACTTAATGAAGCACAGTGGACCAACACCAGCAGATGACTTGGCTCCCTAAATCAACACAGACTGTGGAAACTTCACACTGAACCTCAAGCATCTTGCAGTGTGTGCCTCTCCATTCTTCCTCCATACTCTGGGTCCTTGGTTTCTAAATGAGATGCAAAAGTTGCTCATCATGGTGACCATGGTGACACTGTACTACTTGTGGAGGGTGATGAATATTTTTTTCTTTTTTTTTTACACTGATTGCTTTTACACCCATAAAGGCTGTAAAAGCAATAATTTCACCTTCTCTCTAGCTGCATTCTTGCAGCCATTGAGAACTACTATGTGAGCTGTGATTGGTCACAGCTTGTCACATGATACAAGACTGTTGTGAATAGCCCTGTACCATGTGACCTCTGTGAACATTCACAGATTTCACACGTAGTAAGTAATGATGTTACAAGTGACATCTTGATTACTACTCTGCATGTGATCACTGATTGGCCAATCAGTGACCACATGATCAGGACCTCGCACAGAGGTCCCATCCAACGATCGTTGTTCCACTGTGTCCGGAGGACACAGCGGGCACCGGATCTCGGTGCTGCGCACTCCCAGAGAGCACGCACAAGCAGGGTCACCCGGCCCTGCATTGCCACCGTCCAGCCGTTTATATACAATGGCCGGACAGGAAGTGGTTAACACTTTAGGCCTCGTTCACATCTGGTCATTTGGAATCCCAAAGCACTCTACAAAAATCACACCATACGTGTTCAGGTTCCAATGGCACTAAACCGCAGTTCAGTTTTGCTGCTATTGTCACTCAATAAATTGGACAGAGTCAGTAAAACAGTCCTTGAGCTGTTTATTTTGTTGTTTTTATGAGGTCCAGGGTTATATGAGATGCCCAGGGAACTGTAAAACTGTAGAACAAACTTTCTTAGCAGCAAATGTTGTACAAAAATGTGGATCAAGAAAAATAGCTCTATCTTTTTTAAGGAGCACTAAAGTCTCCTTGCTGTACCTCCTTAGACCCCTGATGAATCCTCCTCTTCACCCAGCTGCACTGAGGGTATCCCTGGACAAGGGGTCCCAAGAGCTACCAATGGCGTAGTCCCAGACGAGAACTAGTTGGGTCACCTGACCACCCTCTCCCCTTATCTGGCCCAGGGGGTGTAGGAGTACTCACACTGTCCTGTCAGCTTAGTGGGTTAGTGGCTGCCTGCAGGCCTTACACTGGGCTGGCTACTTTCCTGCTGCACAGGTTGTCCTCCCCAGGAGACAGTAGGACAGTGGAGATCCTCCCTTCCAGAATTCTGCCTGTAGATAGGCTCCTCTCCATGGGGCCCCCTCCTAGGCTCCTCACTCCAGCCTCCTTCTCAATCCATCTTCCACCCAACACTGCACACCACTTCCCAGGCTCTGGTACATTGAAGGGTTGTCCTGGCCACCATGCCCAGCCTCCTGCCAGGGGATTGGCCAAGGTCCCTCCACTCCAGAAGCGCTCCCCTCCTGCTCCAGAAGAACCTCCAGTTGCACCTGTAGAACCTCCATGCCCGTACTGAGAACTACTGCCTCACTCCCAGGCTGCTACCCAGCCTCTATCTAAAAAAAAACAAAACACCTATCTAGCTAAACCTAGGGGGCATTATATCTATTGAAAACAAATCAAAAATGTTTTGCCTTTGGATAAACTGTTCATGTTCCTCAGGAGTATGTGCCTTATCTGTTATAGATAAGTGACTGATAGTTCTTGAGTAATACCATAATCCTGAATTCCCAGGACAGGTATTTCTTATCATGATTATTAAAAGATATTAAAAACTTTAAATAGTGTTTGTATTTTTTTTAAGGCAGCCCGACCAGCTTAACCTTTTTACCCTGGCAGCAAACGTGCTGCCATCTCTGTTCAGCACTGTGGCTGCAAACTTTTGAAAAGAATGCATTAAGATATTCACCGTCAAAACTAACCGATTGCTAAACTTTCTGTTGGTATACTATGAGATGTCACTGTAACCTTTACGGATCTTTTTAACCTTTTCAAGCACCCAAGAGAATTATCATGCAGCAACTAATAGCTAATGTGAATTTTGTTGTAAAACAGACAATGACATGCTTTCATTGAAGTGGAACTTAACTCTCTCTCAATCAACGTTAACCACATTAACTCCCTTACTGCCCAGGCCAATTTTCATCTTTTACAGCTGTTGCACTTTGAATGATAATTACTCAGTCATGCAACACTGTACCCATATGAAATAATTTTAATTTGTTTTAGAAAGATTGAGCTTTCTTTTGGTAGTATTTGATTACCAGTTTTTTTAAATTTTTTGCTAAACAAAAAAAAGTCCAAAATTTTTAAGTTTTTCTTAGTTTCTGTTATAAAATTTTGCAATTAAAGCACAGCTCTACCACAAAAGAGAAAGCTGTGCTTGTTTGCACCCTCCACTGCCACATTTGGCACTTTTTTTTGGGGGGGGAGCGTGTACCTGGTTTTGACAGGTTTCTGCCATGGCGAACTGAGCCAAAAGTTCACCCCCCCTTCCCCCGCAGTCTACTGGGACACATCCCAGAAGACTACGGGACCAATCATGTGACTTGCACATGTGCAGTAGGAAACCAGCTGTAAAGCCGCAAAGCTCCACTTCAGGTTTCCCTTACTGAAGATGCCGTTGCCAGGAACCCTGAGAGTACTGAAGAACTATCCTGGGTGACAATGGTGTTGGACCCCTGGACAGGTAAGTGTCCTTACATTAAAAGTCAGCTGCTACAGTATTTGTAGCTGCTGACTTTTCATTTTTGGGGGGGGAGCCTGGAACTCCTCTTTAAGTAATTTGTCTTCTTCACTGATGTGCGCTATAATGAGACTGATGGGCAATGATAGGCTGCACTAATGGGCACAGATAAGGTGGCACTAATGGCCACAGATAGGTGGCACTGATAATAGGCAGCACTGTTGGGCACTGATGAGCTGCACTGATGGACACTGATTGGCAATGATAATGAGAGCAATGATGATCTGTAGTGTTGGTCTTGATTTCAGCTGTTTGTGTGTTCCGCGAACACACAAATGGTAAGGGCATTCAGCGGGCTGTTTGGCCGCCACACCCCACAATGCACTGCACCCTGACAGTGCATTGTGATTGACCAAAGCAATGCACCTGACCACAAGAGAGCGGGATAACATAATCACAGTATATAAGAACTGTAATCCCTGTGCAGCTGTCAGATGGCAGGAGCCAGCATCGAGGGTGGAGCATCCTTTTTTTTTTTCTTTTTTCGCGTTGGTGGTGGTGGCAGGCATCGTGCCTGATGTTGGATCTACTTGGGGGGACATTTTTTTAACTTTTGTTTTTAATAAAGGACTTGTCAAAGACTGTCTTCTGTCATTTTGTACACTACTTTTTTATTTTTGTGAATGAGTAGCAGTACCATGTACCCCATACTCATTCACATTGGGGGAGGCGGTATCTGGGGGCCCCCTTGTTAAAGGGGGCTTCCAGATTCTGATAAGACCCCTGCCCGCAGACCCCCACAACCACCGGTCACAGTTGTGGGGAAGAGGCCCTTGTCCCCATCAACATGGGGACAAGGTGCTTTGGGGGGGAGCCCCTCTGCCCCAAAGCACCCCCCCATGTTGAGGGAATGTGTCTTGGTATGGTTCAGGGGGGAAATGCTCATCCCCGCCCTTTCCTAACCTGCCAGGCTGCATGCTCGGATAAGGGTCAGGTATTTTACTCAGATAGTAGAGGAAAATGAAAGAAAGAGCGCACAAACCTTGCGCATTACCTCAATAAATAGTGACTAATTTTATTAATAAGGAAATATACTCACAAAATGATTGTATAACAGGCATAAGTAACCATAATCCAAACAGGGTTACAGGTAAATCAAAAAAGGGGGGGTATGAAGGCTAACGCGTTTCGAAGGGTGCTCCCTTCTTCATCAGAGCTGGGTTTGGCAGATAGAAACTTCAGTATGGCAGAGTTCCCATGGCAAGGAGATATTCAGCCACTGAGTGTCAGTATTACAGCAGTTCAGCCTGTTTAGTGTCACTAAACAGGCTGAACTGCTGTAATACTGACACTCAGTGGCTGAATATCTCCTTGCCATGGGAACTCTGCCATACTGAAGTTTCTATCTGCCAAACCCAGCTCTGATGAAGAAGGGAGCACCCTTCGAAACGGTAACCCTGTTTGGATTATGGTTACTTATGCCTGTTATACAATCATTTTGTGAGTATATTTCCTTATTAATAAAATTAGTCACTATTTATTGAGGTAATGCGCAAGGTTTGTGCGCTCTTTCTTTCATCTTCCTCTACAGTTTTATTAAGCTTCATGATAGAGCTGCACAACCTCTGATCACCAGTGGATGAATACACAACACGCTGCTTGTCACTAACGCCTGTTTGATCTGAGTCCTTGAGCGCAGGAGATAATGGATCTTTGGTGACATTTTACTCAGATACTCAGATGCAGTAAGATACAGCTCATTGAATTGTCCCCTCTGTTCAAAGTTCACGGTTGAACTTTCGAATGTTCGATCACAAACCGAACAGGGGGATGTTTGGCCCATCACTAATGATCAGTGCCCTGATTATCAGTGTAAATTATGTGCTGACAGCCTTGCTGGTTATCAGCTGTCCTTTCTTTCACACAGACACAGTGTGGAAGCAAAGGACTGTGGATAACTGGTAAGTTTGTTTACATGTGATCAACTGTGATAAGACACAGCTGATCACATGGTAAAGGGCCGCTGCGATTTGCCCCAATCTATGATCAACTGTGTCCAAAGGGCACAGCAATCAGAGCGTGCCCGATGCGCAGCCCAGAGGGCGTGCAGAAGGTGTGGTTATGGGAGGACGTCCCTCCTTGCGCTATAGCCATCTTTCAGCTATAGCACGGTCTGCAAGTGGTTAACTATTTTGATACTAGCATTAGAAAATAGATATGAAAGTATATCATATTTACTTGTTTTAAACTGTTTTTTACAATTCTATAATTATTTCCCAGTTTCCATGCCTAGCAATGCAAATAATGTCAGACATACCAGGAGTCTTCATGAGGGGAGGAGGGGTTTTATCAGTTAAGCACACTCTCTCGCCTGTATGCCAGAGCTAAGGGAAGATGGATTCCAGGAAGTCATTGCTACATGAATTATCTGCCATTACGCAAGCTGGCCACGGCCAGAAATACTGGGGGGGGGTGTTTTTCTACGTGATTTCTCAGCAAAATAAAGCATGGAGACATGAATGGATGGCTGAGTTTGCTTTGAATATTAATAATAACTTAAATAGCGAGTTTGATTTTGTGGTGCTCATATACAGTGTAGTTCTGCTTTAAATTTATTTTTAAAAATTGGAATTTTACTTGAACTAATTAAATGGATGAAGGTTGTCTTCAAGTAAAACAAAATCCTGACTTACACAGACACATCAATATATTGTAGATGTCACACCACTTCCTTAGAATCAATCTTTCTAAAACTGAAATCATGATATTCCCCCCACCCATGCCTTCCTCCCCAACTTTTCCAACAGGATCAGCAAAACAACTATCAGACCCTCCCCTCATGCTGAGGTGCTAGGTGTAATTCTGAACTCTGACATGTCCTTTCAGCCCCAAATCTAATCACTGTTCAAATCTTGTAGACTTCACATTTGTAACATCTCCAAAATAAGCCTCTTTTAAGAAAATGAAACAGCCAAGAAACTCATTCACTTTCTGTTATCTCTTGCTTTGACTATTGCAGCTCCCTTGTTACAGGCTTACCTGTACACAGGCTATTCCCCCTTTAGTCTATCACAAATACTATTGCCAGAGTAATCCACCTTACCAACTACTCAGTGTCCGGTACCCCTCTCTGCCAATCCCTCCACTGGCTTCTGATTGCCTAGTGAGTAATTCCAAATACTAAGAACAGCATACAAAGCCATTTACAACTCAGCCCCAAGCTACATCACTAAGCTTGTCTCATAATATCACCCAAACCATCCACTCTGCTCCTCCCAAGACCTCCTGCTCTCTAGCTCCCTTGTCTCATCCCCCATGCTCATCTCCAGAACTTCTCCAGAGCCTCTCTCATCCTCTGGAACTCTTTACCCCAATATATCCAGCTAACTCCTACCCTGTCCACTATAAGGCAATCCCTGAAAACTCATCTCTTCAGAAAAGCCTATCCTGCCTTCATCTTACAACTAAAACTTTTATTTCTTCCACCAGCTCATCCATCGCAGTTATTACCTTTAGTACCACTTGTCCCTTCCATTAGATTGTAAGCTCTCAGGAGCTGGTCTTCCTAACCCTGAATTTTATTGTAACTGTACTGCCTCCCTTTATAATGTTAAGCACTTTACAAAGAAGTAATATAAATACCGTACATATTATTGATTCACTAAATCATTTAATTTAATTTTACTATTCACACTGGATATACCTTACTGAACCAAATCTTATGGTCTTGTAGTGTAGTGTAACTGCAGAGACTTCAACCATCAGTTTTTGTATCTATGTTGGTATTTTATGCCAGTACTGTTAGGTGGAATGATCCCCTACCTGGCAATGGCTGCATAGTTTTATCAGTGACATTATCCAGTTAGTAAAGTGTGGGACAGAGAATGTACCAATGATGGGGAAATCTGTCCTGAGTGTGGGTAGCACCTGGGATGGTGTAGCTGCTGCTAGTACTCCCTGTGACAATGCCGTTCTCAACCTTACCCTGAACAGAAATTTTTCAGATTGCAGGACAGCAGACTGACAGGGGTCATCAGTAGGGTTGGTTAACTTTGTAGTTAATCCTTTGTAATAACTACCACCATATGTTTTAATGGAAACATGAACTGTAGCAATTCTGATCTTTTAGAAATGTATGTGACACCAATGTCATGTAGACAAGGAAGTAACAAAGTTTAATCACTAGCCTACAGGGCACTTATACCCCCTTCCTGCTCAGGCCAATTTCCAGCTTTCAGTGCTGTCGCACTTTGAATGACAATGCAACACTGTACCCATATGAAATGTTTATCATTTTTTTTGTGACAGATAGAGCTTTATTTTGGTGGAATTTAATCACCTCTAGGTTTTTTATTTTTTTCTTAAACAAACCAAAAACCACTGAAAATTTTGAAAAAAAATGTTTTTTCTTAGTTTTTGTTATAAAATTTTTTAATAAGTGATTTTTCTCCTTCACTGATGTGCACTAATGAGGCTGCGCTGATGGGCACTGATAGGCTGCACTGATGGACACTGATAGGTGGCACTGATGGGCACTGATGAGGAGGCACTGGTAGGTGGCACTGATGGGCATTGACAGGCATCACTGATGGGCACTGGAAGGCAGCACTGATACATGGCACTGATATATGGCACTGATAGGCAGCACTGATAGGCGGCACTGGCTGGCACTGTTAGGGGGCACTGATGCGCATTGATAGGTGGCACTGATAGTTGGCACTGGCTGGCACTGATTGGCAGCACTGATAGGTGGCATTGATTGGCATTGATAGGTGGCACTGATGGGTGACACTGAAAGGCAGCTCAGATGGGCACTGATATGTGGCATTGATGTGCACTGGTGTGCACTGTTATGTGGCACTGATGGGCACTGGCACGAGGCACTGATGGACACTGACTGGTGGCACTGCTGGGGCTACACTGATCATCAGTGTACATGTCCCCTCCGCGGAAAGCCGATTACCGGCTCTCCTCTCCTCTTGAGCTGTCAGCGTGACAGCTCGAGAGGAGAGAAAATGCCGATAACCGGCATATCCCTGTTTACATGTGATCAGCTGTGATTGGACACAGCTGATCACATGATCGAGCCGACATCTTTGGCTCTTTCCGTGATCGGTGATCCGCTGTGTCCGAGGGACACAGCGCACCGCCGATCACCGCGCTGCGCGCTCCCTGAGCTGTGCATGTGCAGTGAGAATGGGAGGACGTCATATGATGTCCTCCCAGAACGAGAGAACCACCAGCGGGAGGTAGTTAAACTATGGTAACATTCCAAATAGGCAAGGATTCTTCAGTTTTGGTTTAGAGTATTTATAGAATCAGTTTGACAGTTTTTAATTGGCAGCACAGTGGCTAAATGGTTAGCACTTCTGGCTGGCAGTACCAGGGGCGTTGGTTCAAATCCTAACCACGGCACCACCTGCCTGGAGTTTGCATGTCCTCCCTGTGCCTGTGTGGGTTTCCTCTGGGTACTCCGATTTCCTCCTACACTCCAAAGACATGCTGGTAGGTTAATTGGCTCCTGTCTAAATTGGCCTTAGTATGGATATGTATGAATGTGAGTTAGGGACCTTAGATTGTATGTTCCTTGAGGGTCAGGGACTGATGTGAATGTACAATATATATATGTAAAGTGCTGCATAAATTGACAGCTTATATAGAGAAGTAATAATAATTATAATTATTGTTTAACCACGTGAACACTGGCATGTTAAACCCCCTTCCCATCTAGGCCACTTTTCAGTTTTCAGCACTGTTATACTTTGACAGTTACTTGACCATTGAACACTGTATCTAAATGAATGTTATATATTTAAAAAAATAAACAGATGGAGCTTTCTTTATGTGGTATTTAATCACCGCTGTTTTTTCTTTTTTACTATATACACATAAACAGACTAAAAGTTTTAAACAAAAAGTTTCCCTTAGTTTTTGCTATAAAACTTTACAAATAAATAATCTTTCTTGTTCAATATATTTATTGAATTTTACACAGTACAAATCACAACAGCATTAAGGCACTTTGGACACAGAATGAAAAGTAAAGTTACCAAGAAACATTCATGTGCACATACACCATAGCATAGAAGAGTGGGAATACAGATTGAAGCAGATCAGGTTTCCAAGAGTAATAATCTCTCATATGTAATGGAGAACAAAGTTGAGAGTGTAAGCTGTTCCCACAGAAGTAGAAAACAACACAGTCAGTTGTATAAAATACTTAGTAAGTTAGGTCATGTATCCAAGTGCAAACAAGGAATAAGAATGGTTTGCTGGAGAACCCAGGTTGCCATCTGCAAAAAAAAGGGAAAAGGGATGAAAGAGTGGGGGATGGACAGGGAGGAGAGGGAAGGAGGTCCTGGGGGTCTGCCTATTAGTAATGCAGAGGAAATCTGATAGCATCAGCAACATAGAAGTGGTTGGGAACAGGAGTGTAGCATCAAAATGCAGAGGCAGGTAATGATCAACCCATGGCTGCCAGATTTTGGCATAGTTTGCTACTTTATCTTGTATAATCTTTCTTAATAAATTCAGACCAAAATGTATAATGCTTAATTTCTGTGTAAAAAAAAACACATGCATATTATTTAGTCAGTGTGAAAGTTATAGAGTCTACAAACTGTTATATACAGTATATTTGAAATGTATCAATCCTTAAATTCTTCCTGTCTAATTTCTTGAGACCCTAAAATGCCAGGACAGTATAAATACCCCCAAAATTACTAAATTTTAGACAATAGAGACGTCAAGGTATTTAGTAAAAAGCATGGTGAGTTTTTGAACTTGTAATTATTTGCCACAATATTTTGGAAAACTAAAAAAGTAAATACATTTTGAAAATTAAATTTTTTTTTAAACAAAGCTGTCATGTTAACCAGTTATTTTCCACTCATATGCCTAGGCATACTCACAGTTACACCCTAAGACACGTTACATAGTTAAATAGTTAGTCTAGCTGAAAAAAGACAAAAATCCATCCAGTTGAACCGTTAAAAAAAAATTATTTATAAAAGTTATAATCCTATACCCACAGTTGAACCAGAGGAAGGCAAAAAAAAACAGCAACGCATGATCCAATTTTCTCCTGCTGGGAAAAAAATTCCTTCCTGATCCCCCAAGAGGGACACAAGTCGATTTAGTTCAACTAATAAAAAGAAAAAAATTATACAAGCCTATATATACAATCCTAGACCCACAATTGATCCAGAAAAAGGCAAAAAACCCCCAATAAAGCTTAATGCAATTTGCTCCAGCAGGGGAAAAATTTTTTTCCTGATCCTCCAATAGGCAATCGGATATTCCCTGGATGAACTTTACCTATAAATGTAAGTATCTAGTTATATTCTGTGTATCTAAGAAAGAATCCAGGCCTTTTTTGAAGCAATCCACTGAGCTGGCCAGAACCAACTCTTGAGGGAGTCTATTCCACATTTTCACAGCTCTCTCTGTGAAGAAACCTTTCCGTGTTTAGAGATTAAATTTATTTTCCTCCAGACATAAAGAGTGCCCCCTTGTCCTCTGTGATGACCTCAGGGTGAATAGCTCTACACCGAGTTCACTATATGAACCACTGATGTATTTATACATGTTGATCATATCCCCCCTTAATCTCTTCTTCTCAAGAGAGAATAAATTCAGTTCCTCTAATCTTTCCTCATAGCTGATGTCCTCCATGCTTCGTATCAGTTTGGTTGCCCTTCTCTGTACTCTGCCAAAAACTGAACTGCATATTCCAGATGAGGTGTTACTAATGATTTGTACAGGGGTAATATGATATCTCTCTCTCTATAGTCTATAACTCTTTTAATACAAGAGAGGATTTAGCTTGCTTTAGAAACTGCAGCTTGGCATTGCATGCCATTATTAAGCTTGTGATCTACCAGAACTCCCAAATCCTTCTCCACCATTGATTACCCCAGTTGTACCCCCCCTAGTATGTATGATGCATGCATATTCTTAGAGCCCAAGTGCTTAACCTTACATTTATCAACATTAAATCTCATTTGACACATAGATGCCCAATTAAACAGTGCATTGAGGTCAGCTTGTAAGTTGGAGACATCCTGTAAGGACATTATTCCACTGCACAGCTTGGTGTCATCTGCAAAGACTGAAATGGGATTTTCAATCTCAGACCCTATATCGTTTATAAATATATTAAAAAGTAAGGGTCCCAACACTGAACCTTGGGGTACACCACTGACGACCCTAGACCATTCAGAGTATGAATCATTAACCACTACTCTTTAAATACGATCTTTTAGCCAGTTTTCTATCCATTTACATATGGATTTTTCCAAGCCCGTAGACTTTACCTTACACATTTGCCGTGTCTGGGGAACTGTGTCAAACACTTTTGCAAAATCCAAGAATACTACATCCACTGCCACTCCTTTGTCCAAGGTTTTGCTCACCCCCTCATAAAAAGAAATCAGATTTGTTTGACAACGTTCTTCTACTCTTCCCAAGTGTGAGACTTTTTTGCTGCCTAGATGCATAGAGGGTCCCAAAATCATAAAAGGCCCTGGGCTTTCAAGGGAAATCTTTCATCAGATTTCCTAACTATCATATTTCTTGAGGCTTCCAAGTTGCCAGGACAGGAGCAACAACAACAACAAAATGACCACATTTTGCAAGTAGACACTCCAACTTATTTAATTAGAGGAACGGTGACTCTTTTGAAGATCACATTTTTTGGCAAAAGTTTTTGGAAAATGAAGAAAGAAAATTACGTTGTATTTTTTTTTTTTTTACACAGCTGTCAATTAATAAGATATTTCTCCTCTCACACACAGCAGGAACATACTTACAATTATACCAAAATACTCTATTATTCCTCTCAAGTATAGGATACCATATGTGAGGATTTTTTGTATAGGGGCTCAACATTCAAGGAGCACCTTCAAGCTTTTAAATAACATAAATAAGACATCTGATTTCCCAACTATTTCCTGCATGTTTGGAGGCTCTCGAGTGCCAGAAAAGTGGAAACACCCACAAAATGAGCATATTTTAGAAAGCAGATACCCCAACGTGTTTTTAGGAGACACAGCATAAGCATATTTAGAATTACACCCCAGAACACATTCTTCTACTCACCCTGAGTATGGGGATATCACATGTGAGACTTTTTCAGCCTAGCTGCACTGAGGGGGTAGAAAATCCAAAGAGCACCTTCAGGTTGTCAAGAGGCATACGTTACCTATGACATTTTGGAGGCCCTGGAGCAGCAGGGCAGGAGAAACATCCAACATCTGTTGACACTGGGACTTGTATGGCAGTGATCAGGAATACTGTTGCTGCCTTACACTGGTCTGGTAACATTCTACTGGTATGGCAGAAATCAGGAATTCTGCTGCTGGCTGCACTGGTCTGGAGACATTGGGGCAGGAACACTGTTGCTGGCTTACATTGGTCTTTTGACACTGGGAATGGTGTAACAGTGATCAGGAACGGTTTCTAGCTTACATTGGTTTGATGACATTGGGACTGGTGTGGTGGCAATCCTGAACACTGTTGCTGGCCTACACTGGTCTGGTGACATTGAGACTGGTGTGGTAGTGATTAATGACACTGTGGCTGGCTGCATTTGAATGAGGACACTGCCTTAGTGTGATGGTAAACAGGAACACTGCTGTTGCCTGCATTGGTTTGGTGACACTGTACTGGTGTGGCAGCAAAGAGGGTCACTGATTGACAGCAATGGTATGGTGGCACTATCCTGGGTTGGCTAGTGATCAGGGACACTGGCTGGCTGCTCTGGTGACAGTGTGTAACAAAAAAAAAAATGCTGCTAATCACTTTGGAAACTCTGTTTTATTTCATAGCAGATCGGTGTAAGAGGAAACAGAGCACTGATGTAAACAATTTACAAAAGGCAGATAGACTGTGCACTTTGCAATTGCGGTTGCTAAAGAGCTTAGCAAATGAGGGGAGGCTCTGCTAACTTCCATCATCCAATCATGTGCAAACAAAGCTTTTTTTTGTATTTTTCTTGCATGTTATTGGGTATTCTTGGCAAAGTGAAGTTTCACCTTCTTTATTAAGCTCAGGAGCAACTTGCAAAGTGCACAGCCTATTTGCCTTTTGTAAATCAAGCCCAATGTCTCGGTGTGCTTTATCTCCCTGCAACAGTGTCAATTTCATAGACAAAAATATTTTCATCAAATAAATTAGCACTAATTTAGTTGACAAAAAGATGGCTAAAACTAAAACATTTCAGATGACTAGAATACAACTAAAATGGCATTTTAGTACCGGTGTCCTTGATGTTCGAGTTGAAGGGCTTGGTATGGACGGGGGGGGGGGGCTAAATTGTGCTTAATTTTTAATTGATGGCAATTTTTTTTACATTCAGCTATCAGTGGGGAACATCGCTGGCAGCTAAAACATTACCGCATGCTTTCACTACTAAAATACCGCATGACATAATAAAATAACTCATTCTGTATTTTAGTAGCATTTTAGTGAATGCCAACTTTTTTTGCAAAATTGCTGTGCGGTATCTTACCGCATGCTTGGATGCGGTAAGATATCGCTTAGTGAATTGTCCCCGGAGTTCGAAGTTCGTGGTCAAACTTTCGTTAGAGTCAAATGTTTGAACGCCGGTCGAACAAGGGGGGTGTTTGGCCCATCACTACATTTTAGTCAAAAGACTAAAATACGACTAAAACTAAAATGGCATCTTAGTCAAAAGACTATGACTAAAACTAAATTGAAATTTGATGTCAAAATTAACACTACACTACCGCATAAGAATAAGTAGAGGGCATCTTCTAAGCTGCTGAAAGAAATGAAAAATTGAGAAAAAGGCTTTTCTTTTTTTTTTCTTAATATTTAATGTTGTTAATATATTCAGGTAATATGTACAATGGCATTACAGCCCATAGAGTTTAGTTTTTTTGGGGACTTTATATTGTAAAGTTGCATATCTGTGTGTCAAAAATCAATATTTTTGTTTGCTTATTAAACTTGGTTTTATTTATTTATTTATTTATTTATACACTTGGTTTACGTTATATATCTTTATGGCTAAATCTGTGTCTGTAGTGCATGTTCAAACCTGAATACCATAAATATTAACATGTACATGTTATTAGATTTTTACTCCAGGAGTATATGGGTTTGGCAATTCCAGAGAAATGTTTTATTAATCCATTACTATTTAACTAAACCCATTAGATTTTAGTTGACTAAAATATGTACTGGAGATTTTAGTTGACTGAAACTAAAACAATACAGATGACTAAAATACGACTAAAACTAAAATGGAATTTTAGTCAAAAGACTATGACTAAAACTAAGTTGAAATTTGATGTCAAAATTAACACGGCCCCACAGCCAGCCAGTTCACTTCTGTGAATATTTTACAAATAATACCTAAATCAGCCAGTGCTGAATACCCCCTGCACATACTGTAAAAGCACTTAGAACATGGAGACACAACTTATCACTCCAATGTCCAGAATTTTTAAATAATCATATATAACTAAATAAAACATGGCATGTGGACAATGTAGATAATGCTGGTATTAGCGGTTTTCTGAAAGGGTTAATGACATTACACTTTGGCAGATCTACTTTTATCATTTTCAGCTACACATTCCTTTCATGGAGCTAAACTCTTCTGTCATTTCCCTCTGCTAAGTGTTTCTTTCCGCTTTTTTTTTTTCTCATCCCCCACATCTCTAACATTCTGCTACAACTTTGTAATAATAGTACTGCTTGGACCTTGAAGAAGGGGACATACCCCGAAAGCTTGTCCTCAAAATTGTATGTTAGTGCAAATTACAAAAAGGATCACGTCAGTACTCAATTGGTTCCTCTGCTAAGTGAAACCAAAACTCTGCTAAACAGTCATTGTTCTGTTGTTCAACAGCACAGCTTGTCAGATGTACTCACTATTAAGCAGCTGCCTGCTTTGACAGCATTTCAAGTTTAATTTGGCTATTAAACAGTACGTACCACACCAGTCAGATGGTAATAGCCAATGTTGGACACTCACAGGTTCTGCAATATGTAACAATCTCTTTCCCATCCTTGCTGCCAATAAACACTACTGATGAATTTCCCTCTCCCCTCCTCACTTGCAGTGCAGTCCAGATCCCAGTGTTGTCTCCCTGGCAGAGTTGTTCCTTTTGACTCACAGAACCCTGTCTCTTACAGGGCTGTTCCATGTTGCAATCTCCTCCTTTCCTCAAACTTCCTTCCACCCTTAGGCAGATGCTGCTTTTACTGCTGTTCAACCCTCAGGTCTGGGCCACCACTTTCCTTACAAAAACATAAGCATGACAGCATTCTCCTTATGCGGGTATAAAAAAACACCTCTATTTCAGAAAGATAAAATCCTATTTACAAAGCCACCATTTCTGATCAATTACACATTAGAAATTTCTGGGACCCAAATAATAATATCAGTCCACCATAAACTGGGTACAAATTTCTTCTCTCTTCCTAAAATCACAAACAACTGGGTTTATGGGGCCCAAATGTTAATATCAGTCTACCATAAACTGGGTGGACTGATACTAAAAAAAAGCTAAAATAAAAAATTGAAACTTTACAAGTAGACCTAAATAAAATAGAGGGATGGGCAACTACATGGCAATTGAGGTTCAATGTAGAGAAATGTAAAGTGATGCGTTTGAGGGCTAAAAATATGAATGCAGGCTACTCTCTAGGGGGACAATCTCTGGTGAATCAAGGATGGAAAAGGATTTTGGGGGTCCTAGTTGATGATAGGCGCAGCAATAGCATGCAATGCTAACCTGCAGCAAGCAAGGCCAGCAGACTATTAGCATGCATTAAAAAGGGGATATACTCAAGAGATAAATCTATAGTTCTACCACTCTACAAAACTCTGGTTTGGCTGCATCTTGAGTATGCTTAGTTCTGGTTACCAGTTCTTAGGAATGATGTGCTAGAATCGGAAAGAGTCCAGAGAATGGCAACTAAATTAATTAGAGGAGCTGGAGGACCTCAGTTATGAGGAAAGGGTACACACATTAAGCTTATTTTCTCTGGGGACGAGACACTTAAGAAGATATATGACTGCAATTATAATCCAAATGGTGATTCTAGCATAGGGAGAAAAGCATAGGATGTTCAAGAGGACACATGGTCACTCAATGAAGTTGGACTAGAAGTAGTTTAACCTTAAACTGAATAAGGTGTTCTTTACTGTTAGAACGTTAAAGATGTGGAAGACCCATCAACAATTGGTGGTGACTGTGGAAAGTGTCAACAATTTCAAAAAAGTTTTAGACAGGCATCTTATAATCAAGCGAAATCAATATACAGGGATATGGGAAGTGTTCGAAACATAAATGCATACACATGTCCACACAGGTTGGACTGATGTCTTTATTCAACCTTACCAACTATGTACCTAATGTACACATCTCTCACATCAAACTTCCCCTATTAGGCCATTCTAGAATGGATACTTTCCACCAATTTTTTTTTTTTTATAACGTATCTTTTACAAATAGGAGTGAGGTAGAAATTATCCATTCCATAAGGGCCTAATAAAGGAAGGTAGATGGAGAGATGTGTACTTTTTTTTTTTTTTTTAAGTTCAACTCAAGTGGGAATACCATCTGTAGACAGTTTATGGCAGACTGATATTAACATTTGGGTCTCATTAAAACAGTTGTTTGGGATTTTACGAGGAGAGAAGAATTTTAAATGTGTAACGTAATCACAATACATTGTATTGTTGACTGACTGATGAATGTATCTATAGCAGATAATTTAACTCTAAGGGGTAAATTTTCACACAGCCAGTAGGCAGAGGGGCTTATTAAATGGTAGTCAGCTATATAATCAGAACTGGGGGCAATCTGAAGTCATTGTGACAAAACCAGTAGGGTGGAGCTTTGCAATCTCAGTGGAATGCTGTGGCTGTGTGCAGGAGGATTGCAGCTGTTGGCTGGTGTTCTGTGACTAGGATTGCACATGAGTTTACTCAGCAATTTGGCATTTTGTATTTTAGCCAAGTGACTATTGGGGGATATGCAGTGCAATATATCTGTGATCGTTTTTAATAATAAATGCAACAGTGTGCTCTATATAGTCTTTATTTTGTCTTTTTTGAGCCTGGTTTATGTGAAAGGCTGAACTTGGCCTTTTCCACCCACTAATCCTTTGTTTACAAGCTGAGAGTTGAGAGATACCCATCCCTGCCAGAAGTGTTTGATAAGGAGTCTGAATACCTGGTATTTAGTTTAAAGGAATATGCTATCTCACGTTTGTGATGAGGGTCAGATATTAAATGTGACAGCACTTTCAGGAGGGTAGGTGAAGGGTCCACATGGAGAATACCTCTTAAGGATAATGTCTACACAAGGGAGTATGGATGGTTTTGCAAGTTTACTTTTTTTCACTGTTCATTGCACTTATTGCTTAAGCACCTTATACAAAAAAATATTGCACTGTTCTTGGACTTTGTATTTTTGCACTATTTTTTCACATTAATCTTTTTATCCCTTTACATAAATAGATGTGATATATTAAGTAACTTTCTTTTAATATTGTATTATCTATAGTGCAATGCTGTATGATTGTACCATTTAGGGATTTTTTTCACTGTGTTTTTCTGTTTTGGAGTACACAGTCTTTAGCTTTGTGTGCAAAGTTTTGCTTTTACAAAACTAAAATCTCTTTTAGTGTTCATATCATCTCTGCCATTTAATCGATTCACTTCTTGCAATATTATTGACTCTTTGGGGTTAATTTACTAAATGTAAATAGGCTGTTCACTTTGCAATGGAAATTTTCCCTTAGCTTAGTGAATAAGGTGGAGCTTTGCTGACTTCCCACATCCAATCATGTGCAAACAAAAATACTGCTTTGTTTATTGGTCCTGCATGTGATTATAGTAGTATTCTTTGCAAAGTGGATTTTCACCACAATCACTAAGCTAAGGGAAAATACCTTGCAAACAGAACAGCCTGTTTGCCTTTAGTAAATCAACTCCTTAACATTTCCTTATCTAAAATATCTTTCCTGTACCCCTTTACATGCAAATTTTACTCTCAATATTTACTTTGTTGCACAAACAGAACTGTCACAGCACAATTCCAATTTAGCTTTATTAATTTACCTCTTGGAATGTTTTGCCAACCATTGCAATTTGATATGTGAATATATTCCATTTTGCTTGAGGTGATTGTAACCGTATTAGTGCACTTGCGACAGAAACAATTGAGTACTGACGTGATACTTTTTTTATGTGCACTAACATACAATTTTGAGGACTTTTAATTGTATGTTAGTGCAAATAAAACAAGTATCACGTCAGTACTCAATTGTTTCTGTCGCAAGTGCACTAATGTGGCTACAATCACCTCAAGCAAAATGGAAGATACTGCATATAGCCGCATAAAGAAGCAGTTAATCAACCTAATCACAAAGGAAACACAGATCAACAGTGATATCTTCTTTCTCTCAAGATGCAAAAAGAGGAATCTCATACCACAAGGCCTCCGGATTAAAAATCCTTGCGTAAATACAATCAACTCTCCTTAGGCAGAAGGACTTTGCAGACGCACCAGTGAGAGATTAAGGAATAACCTCATTCACAAACTGTATGGAAAAAGGGTAACTATCAGGATACAAAAGCAATCATTGTTTGAAACCCTAACATCATTGGACCCTACCAATATTAACCAAATCAAGAATGAATTGGAAACTCTACAAAGACAAAAACAAAAACTTGCAATGAATGGGAAGCAAAAAAAACTTCAGAAGCTACACCAAGAGCAGACCTTTTGGATACAACCTAAACATAAAAGCAACCCAACATCTATACCTCCTACCGTCAGTGACCTGGAATCCAAGCCGGAATCCAAAGGTATCCCTTGTGTAAATGCTGACCTGACTGAAAATGTGGATATAACAGAGGAACGTGGAATCATCAACTTGTCAAATCATAAACTTTCTGAACCAGAATTAACCATCCTATACAAAGGCCTTACATTCTGCCCAACCACCAAATTGGATCATTTACAAGTATTGTCAGATATGGAGGATTTCTTCAGGAGACTAAGGCTCAAAGAATATTTCCACAGTAATGAAAGGAATCCTAGGACAATGGAGTGCTACACAAAGAAAAAGAACAGCTGCTTCACACCCCCACAAAGACGCAACCCCGAACTGGACACCTATATTGATAGCTTCAGACTGCGAGCTACATCCCTGATATCCACCCAGCAAAAGAAAATTCTGTACAATCTTTCACCACTAGAGCGAAGGGCTATACACGATTTCCGCAATAATCAGGCCATCACCATTAAACCAGTGGATAAAGAGGGAGCAGTTGTTGCGATGGATACAAACAAATACATACAAGAAGGCCAGAGACAGCTGGAAAATGCCATCTACTATAAAAAACTGGATTATGATCCGACCCAGGACTTTACAAAGCAATTAAAAGGCCTCATTAAAACACTTCCAGCCCACCTACATTCAGAACTTATAAATGCGATTCCGGATCATCCAGAAATCGGGGACTTCTACATGCTATCCAAAGTCCACAAGCCAGGAAATCCAGGCAGACCCATCATAACAGGTATGAATACACTCAACGAACAAATCTCAGGCTTTGTAGAAAAATTTTTAAAACCGTTAGTCAAGAATACTGCTAGTTTCCTGCAAGACACAACTGACTTTCTGAACAAGCTCAACAACATACAGCAATTACCATCTAATACACCTCTAGTGACTATGGATGTAGTATCCCTGTATAGTAATATCCCTCATAAGGATGGATTAGCTGCATGTCACAGATCCTTGTCATCCTCACCAAACCATAAATACACTGCTGAGGATGTTACACAGCTCATTGAATTCATACTTATACACAACTACTTTGCCTTCAATAAAGACATCTATCTTCAATGTATGGGTACTGCGATGGGAAGTAAAAAGGCACCCCAATATACCAATTTATTTATGGCTGACCTGGAGGAACAATTCCTGAACAGCATGGAACAAAAAGCATAGAGATACTATCGCTATATTGATGATATTTTCATCATAAGGACAGAAGGTGAAGAAAACCTAACACAATTTTACTCCTTGATCAACACTTTTCATCCATCAATCAAACTGAAAATGGAATACTCAAACACACACGTCAACTTCCTAGACACCACAGTATACATCAGTATACATCAGTAGGAAACTTCCTTCTGATTATGAGGTCACAAATAATGGAAGCAAACCCTGCAATAAAAAACGCTGCAAACTGTGCAACCAAATCAATCCATCAAAAAGTGTCACACACTCAAAAGGGATCTTCAATATCTCCGGATCATACAGCTGCACCTCCAGTAATGTTGTGTACCTTATCCAGTGCAGAAAGTATAGCAAAGGATCTTATGTTGGCAAAACAGGACAGAAGTTGCAAACAAGGATGAATTTGCACAGACATGCCATCAAGGAACATAAAGAAGATGACTTTTGCACACCTGTGGGACACCATTTCGCACAACCAGACCACATTATGGAAGACCTCAATGTTTTAGTTCTTAAAGGAAATTTCAAATCCATTCAGGAAAGAAAAACTTTTGAACTAAGAATGATAATTCTATTTGACACAAGAGATATGGGGCCTTAATTTGGACATGGGATTCCTCAATCATTATCCAACATTTTTAAGACTCCCTCTGTGAGTGTTGTGCTACCCCCCCCCCCCCCCAGTCTTTGCTTTTGCTTTGTTGTGTCTTATCTCTAGGCTAACCCTAGGCTTGTGTTTCTTTCTGCTTTTTTTTTTTTCCCATCCCCTACATCTCTTCCAACATTCTGCTAAATCTTTGTTTCAGTACTGCTTAGACCTGAGGAAGGGGACATTCCCCGAAAGCTTGTCCTCAAAATTGTATGTTAGTGCAAATAAAAAAAGTATCACGTCAGTACTCAATTGTTTATATGGGAATATAAGAATTTCAGTCTGTACTGAAAGTTTTAGTGGAGAATTTGTTACCCTGTACAGAAATATGAAGATCCAAAAATGTATTTCTTTCTTACTTCATTGGAATGTCAACGACAAGTACCTTATGGCAGAGTCTGAAGTGTAAAGGGAGGCCTATCTTACAGTTTTGACTCAATGGCCACTGGTGATGAGAGAGTGGCCACAAGAGCATTGCGAGGTACACGTGCCTGTAAGATGTCCAGTCTACAGTATAAGTAAGTAGCAGGTGCTTCGCCAGAGATGGGTTAGATGGCCCAAACAGCAGGTGAGCAGTTGCTTGGCTGGCAGATGACCGGTCACAGGTGCAGAAGAGGCTGGTAGCATGTGGCAGGTGAAGGATGAGCAAGGACCAGGTAAGTAGCATGTAGAGCTGAGCAGATGAATAACTGAATACGTAGTCAGACAAGCCAGGTCAGCAACATATTGTCTGGTACAAGCATGGACAGCAGGCAGGAGAGTGGTCAATGTACAAGCAAAAGTCAACAACACTAGAGCAGGCAGATGAGCAGGAGGTAAAAGAGCATCCAGAGACAAGCCAAGGTAAGGGAAGGTAACGTTCAAGCTTGGTCAGGGCAAGCCAGCCTTCTATCACAGACGTCAAACACAGAAACAGATGCAGGAACACAGGCAGGGCTATAGATCAGACAGCACTGACTAGTACAACTGCACTTAAATAGTCCATTTGGCACCAGTGTTATTGGTGGGTTCGCAGAAGCCAGTGCATTTGCATGTGCCTGCAAATATGTGCACATCCATGCATAGCCAAACAAGCATCCGCAGGCCTGCACATCTGTATCCACCTTGAGCCTTCATCTGTACTATGGCCAGTGTTTTCCTGACAGTCAGTCTTACACCCAGAATAATTCTTATTATTCCTCCTCCAAAATTACCGTTAATCTCCCCACCAAATTATTATGACATCATCAGCAAAGCATTTCCAAAAATTGGGAAAAAAATTTTCTCCCCAACTATTCATATACAGTAGATGTTAGTGAGGCTAGGTGAAAATTTAGCTCCCATCACAGTCCCTACTTTTTACAGGAAAAATAAATTGTTGTAGACATTTTAATAAAAAAAAAGTTTGAAACAGAACTCCAGACATTCTACAATGTTTTCTTTCTCTTTACGTGGTATATGGTTAAGGGATATATTTTACTCCCTTTCAAAAGCATCTTTCACTGCTTCCAACCCCTCATCATGCTGAATGCTGGGATAAAAGAAATATAAATCTGCTAAGACTAATATAAAATCATTCTCATGCTTAACTTCAATAAATTAGAGTAGATGTCTCGCATCTCTGAGATACTAATGAAGACAATATTCTATTTCAAATATTTTTATTGAAATCATTTTATCAAAACAAGATATGGTACGGCAATGCGGTTCACATTAAGTACAGCAAGGTATATATGCAGTAGATTCCCTACCAATTGGCTAGGGAAAACATAAACAGAGGTTTCGCTTAACTGAGAGGTATGCTTAACGTGGTATGAACCAGGGTTAGGTGAGGTACTGTGTATAGAATGGATAAGGAATAGGAGAGGGGTGGGGAGGGGGGGGAGGGTGTTTGGAAAACTAAACACCAGTCAATTGCAAAGGTTTTTGCACAATATGGTTATATGGATATCAATTCATAGTACAGTTGGGGTTCTGTAGCCATGGAGACCATTGGTATTTAAATTTTTGATAAGAGGATTTGTGGAGTGCTGATCTTTTTTCCATCTCGCATTGAAAGTTAAGGTGAGTAAGGAGGTCAGAGAGAGAAGGAGTTTTGGATGATTTCCATAATTTAGCGATGTTGGTTTTGGCAGCTGCTAATATGTATATGATGATGGTGCGAGAATCTGCAGGGAGTTTGTCGATCCCTATATGTAGGAGTGCGAGAGCTGGGTTTGGTATCATTGGGGTTCCAGTGATTGAGGAAATCAATTGAAACACTTTGTTCCAGCAGGATTTGAGAGATTTACATGTCCACATTATGTGTAAAATTGAACCTATTTTTCCACATTGTCTCCAACAATTGGGAGAGTGTTGAGAGTAATATATAGAGAGTTAGGTACCATTGGTGTAGAATTTTCATGTAAGATTCTCAGTGGGAACTACATCTGGAAGATTTATGGGTGATAGTAAAGGTTCTTTCTCATGTGTGAGGTTGTATTGGTAGTGTGAAAGTTGTTTCCCAGTTGGATAGAGAAGTAGTTCATAAAATAAACTTGGCGTTAGTTATAAGTGAATAAAAGGTTGAAATTCCTTTTTTGGGGTAATGTGGTTTTTGTAGGAAGTTGAGTGTAGTAGTAGGGATTGCTATTGTATGCGGAATATTTAGTAGTTGTAAGGAGTGCGCTATTCGCATGTATGTGTAGGATTCAGTGCTGGGGAGATGGAATTTTTCTTGGAGGATTGAGAAGGAATGTAATTTATTGTTTGTATAGATGTCTCGAATGTATGAAACGCCTTGTTTCTCCTATTGTCGTAGATTTAGGGAGGGAATAATGAAGTACAGAGTTGTAATTGGGGTAGGGGTTAGTTTGGTGATCGTTTGGTCAAATGCTAAAAGATCATACCAGGCTTGGAGGGAGGCTTGTATGCAAGGATGTTTAAGTATAAGTTGGTGTTGAGTGGTTTGAGGAAGGGATAGCATTCTTTCGGGTGTAGGCACAGAGTGTGGGAGCATTTCCATGGTAGTCCATGACTTTTCGGTAGTTGGATGCCACCAGAAATAGATCTGATTTAGCAACGAAGCAGTGTAGTACGATTTTAAATGAGGGAGGCCTACTCCTCCTCTATAAGTTGGACATATTAATAGGTTTGTAGTGCATCTGGGCTTTTTCGAGTTCCACATGAATTTGGCAAAGATTGCTTGTAATTTGGAAAAGAATATATTGGGAACTGGGATGGGAAGAGTGCAGAATATGTAGAGGATCTTGGGTAAGATACACATTTTTAAAGTCGCCACTCTCCCTAGTGTCGATAGAGTTGATGTGCGAAGAGTTTTGAGTTCTTGTGGGATGGAGTCGAGTAATGTTTTATGGTTAGAAGTATATAGTTGGTCGGTTGTAGTAGTAAGTTTGATCCCCAGGTAAGGGATGCTATGGTATTCCCATGAGAAGGGGAAATGTTTGATTAGTAGTTTTTGAGTCTTTTCTGAAGTATATAGATTTAGTATAGAGGACTTGGGCTCATTGAGTTTATAATATGAGACTTCTGAGTAGTTGCTTAGATGTGTGCGAATCGCTTGGAGTGATTTGTAGGGGTTGGTAATCATCAGGATGATGTCGTCCGCAAACAGGCTGATTTTGTGTTCATTTTTGAGGTGTGTAATACCTGTAAATATTGGGTCATCTCTGAGCTTGGATGCTAGGGGTTCGATGAGTAAAGAAAAGATTATGGGAGATAGTGGGCAGCCTTGTCTAGTGCCATTGGATATATTGAAGGATTGGGAGAGGGTGCTGTTAGTTAGTACTCTAGCTGAGGGGTTGGAGTAAAGGGATAGAATTGCCGATAGCATCCAGTCTGTGATACCAAATTTTTGAAGTGTGAGTTTTATGAATTGCCAATGTATGTGGTCAAATGATTTTTCAGCATCTAGGGATAGTAGTAAGGAAGGTTGTCTGGAGCTCTCAAGGTTATGTAAAAGTGATATAATTTGTCTGGTTGCATCTGGAGCTTGTCGACCAGGAATAAATCCCACTTGGTTTGGGTGAATTAACGTAGGGAGATGAGGAAGTAGTCTCTGGGCAATTATTTTAGTGTATAGTTTGATGTCCGTGTTCAATAGCGAAATTGGTCTGTAATTTTGGACCATTTGGGGGTTTTTACCGGGTTTGGGGATGGTTGTAATTATAGATTTTAGCATGTCTTTGGGGAATTGTCATGTGGAGGCTGCTTGGTTGAAGAGAACAGATAAGTGTGGTGCAAGATTAGGGGCAAATATTTTGTAGTATTCATTCGTAAATCCATTGTTTCCCGGAGATTTATTAAGAGGGGTGAGTTGGGGGAGATTAGCGGTTGCTAGGAAGTTAAGGATGGATGTGGTCGTCGGTTGTGTTGTGTCTGGATCATCTTTAATATTATATAGGGATTGGTAATAGTTTGCAAAAGCGTTGGCTATGTCTTGTGGGTTCGTGAGCGAGACGCGAGTGGTGGGGTGGTGAATTAGGGTGATCTTGGGTTTGAGCCGTCTTTGTTTAATTATTTTTATGAGGAGTGAGTTTGCTTTGTTACCTAGGGAATAGAACTGCGATTTTGTCTTTTTGAAGGTTAAGGTCATATTTGTAGAGTAATAGTAGTCGAAGTTTGTTTCTGTCCGTTGTTAGGGCTTTAGAAGTAGAAGCATTTGGGTTTTTTTTGTTAATGTCCGGTGTGTCGTTACAATCGAAAAAGAGATTGTGGGCTTCTAGCAGGTGTTTTTGGTTTTCTGGGTTCTGAAGACAATATTCTAATTACCTTATCAAAGAATTTATACCACTGACAATTGGTCCTTAGATGAATCTTTATGAATTTGGGGTAAATAATATATAACCAGAATTTCATTGCTAGACAGTATTAAATATCGGTCTTCAGTTTACCCCAAATTCCTTTTCTTGTTCAAACTTTTTATTGAGTAACAGAGATTAGTTACATACAGTGAAGTACTACAAGTAGTACCATATATGTCAAGTAAGTAAATATGAGGCTCAGGGCCGCTAACAACTGTATGGTTACAACAACTGTGTGCACTGAATAAAATAACCAAAAAAACGAGAAAAAGAATAAAGGAAGAAGGAAGCGTGAGGAGTAGAGAATAGTAGAAAAAAAAGGGGGGTGAGAGAAAGGGGGAGAGAAGGGTGTGTGACTACCAGGATGGGGGGGGGGAGCGGGACCAGATCAGAGCTCCGAAGCTTCTATCGAGGAAGGGATGCGTTAAGGAAGGAGTAGTGACTCATCAAATCCTTGAGGAAGGAAGTGGTCAACCCAGGGAAACCAGGTCAATAAAAATGTATAAATTGTGTCAGTGACAGTGCCCTCTATTTTAGCGTGTATCATCGACTGCAACACTGTGTTCCGCCTGTATACAAGACCACCAAATGTGGAGGTATGTACCATTCACCACACAGCCATGAAAACAGTCGGGGGAGTACCCAGGTGTAAATTTAGCGACCCTAGCCGGAACCAGACACCATCCGGATAAGACCTTATAGTTTGTCTCAACTGCCACAACATTTTGCAAAGAGGATTTAGTTGCCTGCCAAATATGATCCCAGTCTTCAGAGCTCAGCTGCAAGGCTAAGTCCCTCTCCCACCTGGTGACATATGAGGGACGAAAGGAAGGTATGGGGGTTGAGAGTTGAGCATAAAGTATAGAGATAAGGCCATGCCTATGTCGATCTTTGTTACATGTACTTTCAAAGGGGGTCATTGATCTAACAGAGCATGCGGTAGTGGAGAGAGGGGAATAGAAATGCTTCAATTGTAGGTAGCGGAAAATTTCCGACGTAGGGAGAGAGTGTGATTCACGGAGGGATGGGAAGGAGCGAAACCCAGAATTAGTAAAAAAAAATGATGGGCTCTTAAGAGATTAGCAGAAGACCAGGTCAGAGCAAGTTGTGGACCAAGCTGGGGGGATAGCCGGGTTGCGAAGATAAGATAGGAGGGAATATTTGGATTTGAGTTTGTCCCAGAGTGTCATAAAATGGGAGGTTATTGGGTTCCGGATCCCACAACGATCAGAAGGGTGAAGCCAAAGGAGGTTAGCTAATGAGAGGGGATCAATATCAATAGACTCCAAGATTACCCATTGAGGGATTTCAGATGATGCATGATACTTTGGCAATTGGGCTAGGCGAGCCGCTTCGTAATATTTTGCGAAATTTGGGTGTCCTAAACCTCCTTTCAATTTTGGCAGATAGTGGAGCGGGGGACTTGGGGGCGAATTGAGCCCCAAATGTAAGAGTGAGCTCGGCGTTGAAGTGTGCGGAGAAGGTGTGCCAGGACAGGTATGGGAAGAACTCGGAAGAGATAAAGAATCTTGGGTAGGATAGACATTTTAACCACCATTATCCTACCTAGCCAAGCTAACGGGAAAGAGGACCAGTTGCGCATTAAACTAGTGAGGTGAGCGAGCATTGGGAGGTAGTTAGCTGAGTATAAATCAGACAGACAGAGATGCTGTCAACTTGATACCTAAATAAGGAATAGCGTGATGGGACCATGCGAAAGGGAGAACTTGCCGGAGATGGAGAGAATCTTGGGGAAAGAGTGAAATGTTCAGGACCGTAAATTTTTGGGGATTAACCTGGAGACTAGAAATGGCGCCAAAGTCATGGAGGAGCCAAAGCAGTGGCGGAGCGGAGGAGAGAGGGGAGGTCAAAAAGAGTAGTACATCGTCTGCAAATAAACAGAGTTTGTGGTGAGACCCGCCAACCTCTAGGCCACAAATATCAGGGTCTGCCCAGATCAGAAGGGTTAGGGGTTCGATTACTAGAGCGAAGAGGAGTGGAGATAGCGGGCATCCCTGAAAGGTACCACGAGCTATTGGGAAAGGGCCGAATTGTGACCCATATAGCAAACTTGGGCAGAAGGGTTGCGGTAGAGCAAGGAGATCCAGGTCAAGAATTGGGGACCAAAGCCCCATTGGCATAATATATAATGGAGGAAAGACCAGGAAACTGCATCAAAAGCTTTTTTAATATCTAGGGATAAGAAGCAGGAAGGGATGTTTCCAAGTGCGTGCAAGGTAGGAGAGAAGAGCTGCACGCCGGATAATGTCCCCAGCTTGTCGAAAGGGAATAAAACCAGCCTGATCGTTATGTATAAGAGAGCCTATATTGAGGTTTAAATGAGTGTGGAGAATTTTGGCAAGGAGCTTGACATCAATATTGAGAAGGGAGATCGGTCTAAAATTAGACCAGGCAGAGTCATCAGAGTGTGGTTTCGGTATCATTGAGATGATAGCAGATACTGTCTCTGGGGTAAATGAATGGCCTGAGAGGATGGCATTAAAGGTTTTAGTAAGGACAGAAGAAAGTAGGTGAGCGAACTTCTTGTAGTAAGAGGCTGAAAAGCCGTCCGGGCCTGGGCGTTTTCTGAGCTTGAGTTCCTTAATTGCGGACAGGACCTCGGAATCCGAGATCGGTTTCTCCAGTAATTTGAGGTGTTGGGCTGTCAAGGACAGAAAGGGAAGATGGGCAAGAAGATTGTCGGCTCGGGATTGGTCGAAGGGCTCAGTCTGGGAGTAAAGTACAGCTAAGTGTTTACGGAAAATACAGAGTATGTGGACAGGGTTGATAGTATAATCTCCGTTGGAGAGCTTAAGATGGATGGGTTTAGGGGCATGGTCTAGTCTACGAAGAGAAAGAGCTAAAAAAAAGTATCTGGTTTATTAGCCTTAGTATAGTATTTATGGCGTGCCCTGCGTAGAGAAAGTTCAGCTTGGTCTGTCAGGAAGAGGTCGAGTTCGACATGGACTTGTTCCAAGGCTTTGCAGTGAAAAGGGGAAGGGTTGGTCTGAAATAAAAGGTGAGACTGACTATAGGCTGCCTCAAGGTGTAGATGGGTCTGCTGTTTTTCTTTACGGAGGAAAGCTGATTTGCTAATACAAATCCCACGGAGAACAGGCTTATGCGCTTCCCATAAAAGAAGGGGGGAGATATCAGGGGTAGAGTTTAGAGTTAGATACTCCTTGAGGGCATTCTCAAGGTCAAGACAATGTTGAGGATGGGAAAGTAAGTTGTCATTGATCACCCATGCACTATTAGTGTTTGACGGGGATAGGGAAGAAAGGGATGAAACGACAGCACAATGATCGGACCAAGGGACGGGGAGAATATCAGAGTGTAAAAGTCTGGAGGAGGTGCCCACTGTTAGAAATATATGATCAATACGCGAAAACGATTTATGAGAGTAAGAGTAATGGGTGTATTTATGTTTAACAGGGTGAAGTTCTCTCCAGGAATCTATCAAGGAATGACGATTAAGAAGTTGCGAGAAAGAGCGTGAGGTGGCTGGAGGGAGGGGTGGCTCAGGAGATTTATCCAGAAATGGATATATAGTGAGATTGGAGTCCCCACAGATAATTAGAGTACCGCGCTTGTGATGATCTACGGTAGTCAACAGGTGAGAGAGGAATGGGAGGGGATCTTGATTAGGGGCGTAGTAGGAGACAATTGTAACTAAGGTATCCAGTAGCAAACCCGACAGGATAAGGTATGGACCTTCCGGATCTTCAAGTTGAGTGTGGAGTATGAAGGGGGCTGTCTGATGAAAAGCTATGAGGACTCCCCTACATTTAGTTTTTGCGGCGGCGGTGAAGGCTTGCGGGCAGAGAGGACCAAAAACTTTAGGTGTGGAAGTGGGGGTGAAGTGGGTTATTCTGATTCAGATTGTTGTGACAGCGATTTATCCCTTGTGAGACCTCTCTGCCTAGCCTGTATAAGCAGATATAATCACTGTGGACAATCCTTATCAGATAGCTTGAACTCACCAATACTGTGTTCATCCAGAAGTTGCTTTATTCTGTACATGTGACAACAGGATACAGCAGAATGAATGGTTTCCAGTATTATGCGGTCAAAAGATGATACTTTCCATAGCGTACTATGCAGAATACATGTGTCCCTGTTACATGTGGTCTGTTAGCTGCCTCCATGACACAGGAAGTGCTGAACTCAAGAAGAAGGGAGGAGCTTCATATACAAAGGAATTGTGTCATAGATCTCAGGGAGGCAACATGAAAAACAAATGCATTACCAAATAAGACCACTGGAAGGCAGCATTACTAATTATAGAAATGTCCATAGGAAATGGTACAAAGAATAAACTATATCAATTACATTGTAATGTACATTAACATAAATATTAACTGTGTAACAGCATACTCCCCGTCTGGCATTGTAAATGTCACTATTTAAACCATAACGGTAGTTATACAATTGCAAATAAACAACAGCGCAATTTGCTTGATGTCTTGAAGACCTGAAAGACATAAAAAAGGGAACATGCATATAGTGCAACAATTATAACGTAAGGCTTCAAGTTGTATCAAATAAAGTTCAAGACACTTCCTTCTTGAAGTCACAGGTTGGATCCAGCAGCATACGCAAGCAAGTTCATTCTCCAAAAGGCAAGAGAAGAACAAGTTCCGTGATAGGTCTGCTGAAAGTCTTTACAGTTCCTTGTCTTGCAACTTTCACCTCCACCTTGCGTACCTTGCCGTCATCACTAGGAATACTCTTTACAATGAGTCCCATAGGCCACTCAATTCTTTCAGCTTGCTGGTCCTTCAGCAGAACGAGATCTCCAACTTTAATGTTAGGGTTCAGGCGTTGCCATTTTCTGCGTCCTTGCAGAGTAGAAATATACTCCATTCTCCAACGATTCCAGAAGCAGTTGGAGAGGTGTTGTACTCGCCTCCACTGATCATAGCACAGATTTCCTGCTTTAAAGTTTCCAGGTGGAACAGGAACGGACCCAAGCTTCTGGGTAAGTAGAGTAGCTGGGGTAAGGATAGTTGGGGTCTCTGGATCTGTAGAAACTGGAACAAGTGGTCTTGAATTGATTATGGCAGATGCTTCTGAGAAGATGTGAAGCTCTTTTCTCTGACTTGTAGCAAGGGAAGCTGAGGTGTAACAGCGCGGTATACTGATTCCATCTAAGGCATGTAGAGATTGTTTCCAGGACTCCCACTTTGGAAGCTTGTCTGTAGGCAGCAGAGCATCCCAATCTTTTATAGTCTCTGAGAACTGTCTAAGTAAGGCTTTACCTTGTATGGTGATGGGAGCCACAAATCCCAATGGATCGTATAAGCTGTTCACCACTGACAGAACACCACGCTTGGTAAATGGTTTGTCTGCAGAGCCGACTTGAAAGCCGAAGGTATCTTTTAATAAGTCCCACCTTAGGCCCAGACTTCTCTGTACAGGTGGCATGTCCATCCCAAGATTTAAATCTTTAAACCCAGTGGCATGATCGCCAGGTTGAAAGGCTTTCATAACAGCGACACTATTCGAGGCAATCTTGTGTAGTCTGAGGTTAGCCTCGGAAAGCATACCTTGTGTCCTTTGGAGCAGGTCTATGGCTTCTTCGTCTGTAGGTAAAGACTTAAGTCCATCGTCAACATAAAAGTCTCTCTCAACGAAGTGTCGAGCATCCGCACCATACTCCTTTTCTCCATCAAGGGCAGTCCTTCGTAAACCATATGTTGCAACAGCGGGTGAGGGACTATTTCCAAAAACATGTACCTTCATGCGGTATTCAATGATCTCATTGTCCATGTTGTTGTTACGGTGCCACAGAAACCTTAGGAGGTTCCTATGGTCTTCACGTACAATGAAGCAATGAAACATTTGCTCAATATCAGCAGTTATGGCAACTGGTTCTCTTCTAAATCTCATAAGTATACCTACAAGGTTGTTGGTTAGATTCGGGCCAGTGAGAAGAACATCGTTCAGGGATACGCCTTGATGCTTGGCACTGGAGTCAAATACTACCCTGATTTGTTTTGGCTTACGTGGATGATACACTCCAAAGAAAGGCAGGTACCAGCACTCATCGTGTCTTTGAAGTGGTGGCGCTGGTTCGGCGTGATCATTGTCAAAGATCCTTTTCATAAAAGCGATGAAATGTTCCTTCATTTCAGGCCTGTTCTTTAGTGTTCGTTGAAGTGAGTTGAATCTGGATAGAGCCTGTTCACGATTGGTTGGGAGTGTGGCCCTTGTAGTACGAAGAGGTAATGGTGCGATCCAGCTGTTAGACTCATCCTGGAAGAATTCTTCGTCCATTATTTTGATGAACTCTCTATCTTCGACTGACAAGGCTATTTTGTTGTCATCACTTGTAGTACAAAACACTGTGGTACCTAGGTTGTCATCACAAAGAACAGGAGTAACATCAGGTACTTGGATGATGTCAAGAGGCTTCTCCTTTACTTCATAATGGTGAGGGCACTGTTTGAAGTGGGATGCACATCCATTTCCCAACATGTACGTTTTGAAGGAGTTGATCTCAGATGACATTCTGTCCAGGCATACATCACCCACTATTACCCAGCCTAGGTCAAGTCTTTGTGCATAAGGGGCATCGTTAGGTCCATCGCATTGGTCGCGTACTTTATGTACTCTGAGAATGTCTCTTCCTAGCAGGACCAAGATTTCAGCACTCTTGTCCATCGCCGGAATCTCATCAGCAAGGTGCCTTAAGTGAGGATGATGATATGCAGCTTCTGGAGTAGGAATCTCTTCTCTTTCGTCTGGTATCTGATCACACTCAACTAATGTTGGGAGGGGTATGCCTTCTCCATCCTTGATATGAGAGACCATGAATCCATTGACCCTTCTGCCAAAGGTCTCTACATGACCAGAACAGGTTCTGAGAGTATACGGTATGGCGTGACCTTCTAAGCCAAAGATCTCAAAGAATTTAGGCTTAACCAGGGATCTGTTGCTCTGTTCATCTATTATGGCATACATCCTAGCAGCTTCCTCAGGATGACCCTTTGGGTATATCTTGACTAGGCATATCTTGGCACAGCATTTGTGATCCAGTCCCTCTCCACATACTTCTGTGCATGAAGAAGAAACATTACTTTTGGCTAGAGCATGACTTTGTTGCTCCCCGCCATAATTTGAGACAGGGGTTGAGGTAGGTAGCTGCTGCGGGTTGTCTGGAAGTGGAGTAGGATGCATGGCTGTAACATGTCTGTCGCTACCGCATTCTGTGCACTTGATGACAACTTTACAGTCTTTAGCAAAGTGGTTATAAGAAGCACAGCACTTGTAGCATATTCCAAGTTTCTGGAGAATCTCCCTGCGCTCTTGTAAAGTCTTTGCCCTAAGCCCACGACATTTCTTAAGAGGGTGAGGCTTCTTGTGAATAGGACACTGACGATTAGGGTCTTTATCTCTGACATCCACAATGCCTTGGTCAGTAGGCAAGGTTGTGGAGGGTGAGATGTCTGTCCTTTTAACAGATATTGCTCTAGTACAGTCTCTACGTTTAGCTGCTGTGTTATCATACCTTGATGATGATGAGGATGAAGCAGGCAAGTTTGGTTCACTGAAGCTGAAGCTGGGATCGTTTCTCGTCCAGGCTTGATCACTAATGAACCTGCAAAAGTATGAGATTGGAGGAAAGGATACGTTATAGTCTCTTTTGTACCTTGAGCCCTGTTGTGCCCATTTCTCTTGCAGGCCGTATGGCAGTTTGGACACCACTGGGTTGACACCATGAGCGGTGTCCAGGAAGCTTAGTCCAGATAGATGTGGGTCTGTCTTTGCCAACTCTAGCTCCATGAGGAGGTCACTTAGATCTTGGAGCTTGCGATAGTCTCTGTTTCCTATTTTTGGGAAGTTTTGCAGTCTCTTGAATAGAGCGCTCTCTATGGCTTCAGAGCTACCATAGGCTTGCTCAAGTCTTGCCCATGCAGCAACAAGACCTGCGTCTGGGTGGTCAACATGTACTGTTCTCAGTCTTTTAACACGATCTGCAGATTCTGGTCCCAGCCACTTTATGAGCAAATCAAGTTCTTCCTTAGTAGTAAGGTTGAGATCAGCAATAGCAGCCTTGAAAGTTGATCTCCAGGCCCTGTAGCTCTCTGGACAGTCGTCAAACCTTGAGAGGCTGGTGTTAATGAGCTCACGGCGAATCATATATCTGGCAAAGTCATTCAAGTCTGATCTCTCACTCTTTGGTGCCAAAGTAACTTGTGGAACCCCTTGGGTGTGAAAGTTCTCTGGTGATGTAGGGTGAGGTTTACCAGGGTAAAATGATGTTGCATGAGCGTTTACCGGGGTGTAGTCTCTAAGGCTTGTTCTGGCTGTGGCTTGAGCTGCGACTTGTCACTGGAAGTCACCTTGTTGTTGGCAGGAGTTGATGTGGTTTGCTGCATAGATGTACTTGTGTTGTAGATTTGAAGAGGCTTAGGCATATGGAGCTGAGAGGTCTCTGTGTTGAGAGTCAGAACAGTGTTGTTAGTAGGAGGTACAGGAGATGACTCTGTATCTTCACAAATGTTATGCTTTAATACGTATTCACTGGTGCGTTCAACTGGATCCTCCAGTTCTGCTGGGATAAGGCAGTCTGAATTAGTACTTCGTCCCATCGCTTGTTCAAGGAATTTCAGCCTTGCTAGGGAAGCTGCTTCCTCCCCTTCCATCTGCAGAATCTTTATTTGGGAATCTGCCTCTGCTTGTTGAGAAGCCATTTGTGCTTGGAGAGCTTTGCTTTGAGCTTCCATCTCTGCTTGCTGAGCTACCTTGCGTGCTTCTATCTCTGCTTGCTGAGCTACCTTGCGTGCTTCTATCTCTGCTTGCTGAGCTACCTTGCGTGCTTCTATCTCTGCTTGCTGAGCTATCATCTCTGCTTGTTGAGCTTTGCTTTTAGCTTCCATCTCTGCTTGTTGAGCTTTGCTTTTAGCTTCCATCTCTGCTTGCTGAGCTTTGCTTTTAGCTTCCATCTCTGCTTGCTGAGCTATCATCTCTGCTTGTTGAGCTATCTTGCGTGCTTCTACCTCTGCTTCCTTTCTGGTAAAAGAGCTTTGCGCCTTTTTTGATTCAGCATCAGCGCGGGCCTCTATTAGCTTATTGCTTAACGTCAAACTTCTGGAGCGAGAGGATCTAGAAGAAAGTGCAGTGCGCTTGGTTGAGGTGGATCTGTGAGATCTGGTCTCCTGCAGTTGAGTAATGCGGAGTTCTGCTTTAAACTTAGCATTTTGCACTGCAAGATCCCTTTGTTGGTTTAGTGCATCAGTCCTGGTCAGTTCTGCTGAAGAATCCTCTATATTAGAGTCCTGCAAGAAAGCTGAGTATTTTACAGACAGCCGCTGGTAGCGTTCATACGCAGCAGATAGGCGATTTATAGAGTCTCTTAATTCAGCTGGTTGATCATTAAAGTGTCACAAAACTGACATGCATTGTGAAGTTCGGTCCCAGAGGTCTGACAGATTACTGGAGAACTCATCTCTAGTGGCTTCATAGTTTTCCCTGAGTTTCTGTGTCGGTTTTATTGTACGTTTGGGTTTTACGCTCTGTTCGGGAATGTCTGCAGAATCTGCTCCCTGTACGTCTGCTGGTTCAGAGGAATGATGTATCTGCGTTGGTTCGGCCATAAAGGAGTGTTCAGAGCCTTGTCTAGACATTTTTTACTGTTCTGCAAAAATTGGTACTGTCTCTTTAAGAAGACGAACAGCAGCTTAGACAGGTGGGGTAACACAGTTCAATGCAGAGAAACAGTATTCAACATTCACATGAAGTGCAGTAAGCTTGTGCGACCATGTGCTTTGCAAGATGGCGGATGGCACTGAGCTTGATTGCAGATTAGGCACACACATATACACAGCAGGCTGTAGGGATTCTATGCATCTTTTGACTATTCTGACTCAGATTGTTGTGATTGCGATTTATCCCTTGTGAGACCTCTCTGCCTAGCCTGTATAAGCAGATATAATCACTGTGGACAATCCTTATCAGATAGCTTGAACTCACCAATACTGTGTTCATCCAGAAGTTGCTTTATTCTGTACATGTGACAACAGGATACAGCAGAATGAATGGTTTCCAGTATTATGCGGTCAAAAGATGATACTTTCCATAGCGTACTATGCAGAATACATGTGTCCCTGTTACATGTGGTCTGTTAGCTGCCTCCATGACACAGGAAGTGCTGAACTCAAGAAGAAGGGAGGAGCTTCATATACAAAGGAATTGTGTCATAGATCTCAGGGAGGCAACATGAAAAACAAATGCATTACCAAATAAGACCACTGGAAGGCAGCATTACTAATTATAGAAATGTCCATAGGAAATGGTACAAAGAATAAACTATATCAATTCTCATGTACATTAACATAAATATTAACAGTGTAACAGCATATGGGTTTCCTGTAGGCATATGACGTGGGCTTTCTGGGAAGCAAAGAATCTAAAAGCTTTGTTTCGCTTTTGGGGATATTCAAACCCTGAACGTTCAGGGAAAGAATTTTTAAAGGTCCCATTGCAAAAATAGGGAAACTGCTAACGAAAGTTGGAACCAAAGCGGAGCGCTGGGGAAGCAGGCCCAGGGAGGGGGGGCATGGGGAAAGAGGGGAGGGAGTCACACGTAAGAAATGAAGAAAAATAGAAACAATAGTCGGAATAAGTGAAGGGAAAGAGAAGTAGAGGAATAACTGAGGACAACAACCCGGCCCCCTGGGCTGAATTAATTTGGACAGCCCGAGGGGTCAGCTCAAAAAAGATGCACCACATAAGCTGAGGGGAGTACGCAGTGACAGGCGGAGAGGACAAGCAACACATGATAAAAAATACGAACGAATGGTATCTGGGGCTCCCAGGACAGTAAAGGGAGGGTCTGGACTGACAACGGTGGCAGAGAGAAATGCACCAAAAAAAAAAGGGAGAGGTGCAAAGATAGGAAGAAAAGGCAGGCACCGTTGGAGTCCAAATCCCCAAAACAGTAATGGGAGACTTCCACAAACATAGTCAGCAGCTCAGGTGACCTAAGGAGGGAAAAAACAAGGTTAACAAACAATGTACAACTTAATAAAGGTAACATGGGATTTAGAAGGCAAAACGACCAGTGCGGTCAGATGTGGTGGCATTAAGAGCACAAGATGAAGGGGAGGACCCGATATGGGTCGGTGGGATAGAGAGGAAGTCCTCCAGACCGACTGGTGGTAAAAGGGGGAATGTAAGGGATTTCCAGCAAGATGAATCGTGATCGGAAATGCGCAATTGCGCACACGCACGTGCGGCGAAGATTGGCACCAGACGACCTATTTAAGGAGTGTCTGTGCTCATGTTCAGTGCTGACTGGTCTTCAGCTCCCCCGTGTCCTGCTTGTTCCTGTATGATTCCTTTGTTGCTGACCCGGCTTGTTCCTCACCTGACTCTGATTGCTCTCCTGACACTGGTTCCTGACTTCGCCTCTGCTCCTGACCTTGGCTTTTGCTTCTGATTCTGTACCGTGCTGCCCGACTGTTGATGACCCTGGCTATTCCATGACATTGCTCCTGTCTCTTGTCTGCACTACCTGCCATGCTCTGGTGCACGCCTGGCAATTTGCTAAACCTGCTCTGCCTACTACTACTGTGCCAAAATCAGAGGATCATCAGCCTTCCAAGGTTTTGATCTGCAAGGGTGCAAACAACAACTACTGGCACTCTTGTTCCCCTGGGTCCTAGACTCCCTCTGTTCCTACTCCAGCGGGGTCAGGACTAGTGACACAAGTGAGGCCGACCTCGTCATTTCAGTCTCCCATCAGGTACATGACAGGGAAAGGGGATAGGTGGGGACAAGGACTCTTCGTATAAAGACTCAAAAGTATGATCGGCTTGTGATGGTTAAGGGAGGGAACTGGTGTCCAAAAAGAGGTGCTGGTGAAAAAAAACAAGAGGGTCGAGTCCCAAAAACTTTCAGGTGTGCGAATTGAATGGAGGAGATTAAGATGAATAGAGCAGGATTCAGTCCTTGGTGTCTTGAGGGGCGGGTGCTGGAGAGATGAAGCACCCACATTTATGTGTGGCGGGTTGTCCAGTTGCTGAAACGGAGTGGTGGGATTTCTGGGGTGAGCAGGAGGCAGACCTTCTGCGCGATCCTTCTGGAGCCTCTGGGGGAGGGTGGAGTTGAAGGTGGCGGAGCATATCAAGTATTTACTTGCAGGATCTGCAGGTATAGTCACGGGACTGGTAGGAAAAGTGCACCGCAAAAGGAAAACGATAGTTGATGCCGTGCTGGTGGAGAAGTTGTAGGTGGGGCTTCATGGCTCTGCATTTAGTGATGGTGGTCGGACATAGGTCATGAACAATTGGTAGGTATGGCCTTGAAAGGTGAGGGTATCAGCATTCCGAGCTGCTTGAAGAATCTGTTCTTTGGTGCAGAAATAATGGAATTTTGCAATAATGTCCCGGGACGGGCCATTTGGTCTGCGTGGGGCTAGGGCGCGATGAACCCTGTCCAGCTCCAAGCGTTCAATTGGGATGGAGGGGGAAAGCTCTTGTAACAAGGCAGTTATTGTAGAGAAGAGATCAGTAATAGTTTCAAGGAGTCCACGGATTCGGAAGTTAGAACGGCGGGCCCTGTTTTCGAAACCCTCAAGGCGGGACTGAAGCGTTTTCGTCACACACCGCTGCGAGTATGTCTTAATAAGTGTGAACTTCTGCGTCCAGGTTGTCAACCCTGTGTTCTAGCTCAGCAGTGCGGACACTCAGTTCACAAATTTCTTTAGAAATTTTGCTAGTAATGTGGTCGGAGGTCTGCTTTAAATCTCTGTGCAGCATTTTTTCAAATTGTTTGAGAAGGTCATGTTGCAGTGGGTCAGGGCTAGAGGGGTCTGTCATAGGTGTTGGGTTTAGGGACCCTTTATGTCAGATGTCAGACTCACCCTCTGAGCTGCTGTGGTCTGGATCTGGCTGCAGTGCTGTGTAGGACATGGACAGGGAGCGTGCCTGCTTCCCTGATGCTGTGGAGCCGGTGGCCATCTTTGTGGAGCTCGAGCCAGGGCTTCCTTAATGGGTCTCACCTGACCCTGGTGTTTCACGGCTCCCCGGACCATTGTGCCGGGTCGAGGGGATGCTGCTTATGATAGTAAGGCTGCGGGGGGGGGGGGGTTTGCATAGCTCAAGGGGGCCAGGAGCCATGTCAGCATGGCTGCTTGTCCCCGTCCGCAGCGGAGCCTCAGGCGGACATGTCTGCGCCGGAGATCCTGCGCATGCGCACTTTCCCAAATTCCTTTTATTTAACTAAAAAGTTTAATTGTGTTTTATATCCCCCTGTAGGGTTTCCCTGTAATACTGAATATGTATATCTATTATCAGGGAGTTATTTCATTTTTCATTCCATTCTGTTTATTGGCTGGGTGGATGACAATATTTTTTTTTTTGCTTCACCTATTTTTTTATCAATCTAAATTCTTTACCCTTTTTATATTCTTCAATTTCGATATTTAATTTTAATATTTAGCATCCTATTCCTTGCTCAGTTTGGGGTCCCGAGATTTCATTATCATCACACTCACCAAGAATAGTTAAAAAAATGGAATGATTTTAGTGTGAGCCCAAACTGGACACCTATATTGATAGCTTCAGATTGCGAGCTACATCCCTGATATCCACCCAGCAAAAGAAAATTCTGTACAATCTTTCACCACTAGAGCGAAGGGCTATAACGATTTCCGCAATAATCAGGCCCTCACCATCAAACCAGTGGATAAAAGGGGAGCAGTTGTTGTGATGGATACAAACAAGAAGGCCAGAGACAGCTGGAAAATGCCATCTACTATAAGAAACTGGATTATGATCCGACCCAGGACTTTACAAAGCATTTAAGAGGTCTCATTAAAACACTTCCAGTCCACCTACATTCAGAACTTCTAAATGTGATTCCGGATCATCCAGAAATCGGGGACTTTTACATGCTGCCCAAAATCCACAAGCCAGGAAATCCAGGCAGACCCATCATAACAGGTATCAATACACTCAACGAACAAATCTCAGGCTTTGTAGAAAATTTTTTAAAACCGTTAGTCAAGAATACTGCTAGTTTCCTGCAAGACACAACTGACTTTCTGAACAAGCTCAACAACATACAGCAATTACCATCTAATACACCTCTAGTGACTATGGATGTAGGATCCCTGTATAGTAATATCCCTCATACGGATGGATTAGCTGCATGTCACAGATCCTTATCATCCTCACCAAACCACAAATACACTGCTGAGGATGTTACACAGCTCATTGAATTCATACTTACACACAACTACTTTACTTTCAATAAAGACATCTATCTTCAATGTATGGGTACTGCGATGGGACGTAAAAAGGCACCCCAATATGCCAATTTATTTATGGCTGACCTGGAGGAAAAATTCCTGAACAGCATGGTACAAAAAGCATAGAGATACTATCGCTATATTGATGATATTTTCATCATATGGACAGAAGGTGAGGAATACCTAAAACAATTATACTCATTGATCAATACTTTTCATCCATCAATCACACTAAAAATGGAATACTCAAACACACGCGTCAACTTCCTAGACACCACAGTATACATCAGGGATGATACGCTTCACACCTCAATATACAGGAAACCCACTGGCAGATGCAACTACCTCCACAGTTCTAGCTTCCACCCCCAGCACACAAAACGTGCCATCATACACAGTCAGGCCATTAGATACCACCGAATATGTTCTGACCCAAGAGACAGATAAACATCTCGGGACACTAGCAGACTCCTTAAATAAGAAAGGTTACAAGGACAAAACTATCAACACCAGCATAAACACAGCCTTGAGAACCCGAAGAGAAAATCTACTTCAGTACAAGGACAAAAAAAGAAACAACCTTGTACCTCTAGTAACCACATACAACCCAGCACTAGAAGGAATAAGAAAAATAATCAAAGATTTACAACCCATCATAACAGAGGATGGAACTCTGAAAGAAATATTCCAGCAACCACCAATACTAGCTTTCAGACAACCCCCTAACCTCAGAAATAAACTAATCAGTAGGAAACTTCCTTCTGATCAAGATGTAACAAATAATGGAAGCAAACCCTGCAATAAGAAACGCTGCAAACTATGCAACCAAATCAATCCATCAAGAAGTGTCAGACACTCAAAAGGGATCTTCAATATCTCCAGCTCATGCAGCTGAACCTCTAGTAATGTTGTGCACCTTATCCAGTGCAGAAAATGTAGCAAAGGATCTTATGTTGGCGAAACAGGACAGAAGTTGCAAACAAGGATGAATTTGCACAGACATACCATCAAGGATCATAAAGAAGATGACCTTTGCACACCTGTGGGACACCATTTCGCACAACCAGACCACAATTTGGGAGACCTCAATATTTTAGTTCTTAAAGGAAATTTCAAATCCATGCAGGAAAGAAAAACCTTTGAACTAAGAATGATAATTCAATTTGACACAAGAGATAACGGCCTGAATTTGGACATGGGATTCCTCAATCGTTATCCAACAGTTTTATGACTATCAGCTTAAGCATGACTGCCTCTGCTAGTGTTGTCTCCCCCCCACAGGCTTTGCTTTTGCTGTATCTTATCTCTGTTTTTTTTTTCCCATCCCCTACATCTCTTCCAACATTCTGCTAAATCTTTGTTTCAGTACTGCTTAGACCTGAGGAAGGGGACATTCCCCGAAAGCTTGTCCTCAAAATTGTATGTTAGTGCAAATAAAAAAAGTATCACGGACAGTACTCAATTGTTCCTGTCGCAAATGCATTAATACAGCTACAATCACCTCAAGTGTGAGACCAGAAAATGTGCGAAGGTGTGGAGGAGCTGAAGCACTGAAATGAACATTGCAACCTAATTTGTTGAGATTGTATATTGTTCTGTATATTGTGTATTGATTGTATAAAAGTTGGAACTCCATTCCTTTTAGCTTACTGAAAATGTTCCAGTAAATTCACCATAGATGTAAACATAGATGTAGAGTGTAGCTTAAACTATCTTGATTGTGTTGAAGAATCTGTGTGCATAGGTAGGTTCAGAGAAAGGGTTAGACAACATATGGACCTGAATTGACCTGAAGCTTTGTGAGGATTAGGCACCTGCTAACTGTAGATTATAGACTACAGATAAAATTGAACCAAGAAAAGTAAATAATGGGATTTTAGAGGTGCATAAAAATAGACAAACAGATTTTTGATTTTAAAGTTTTTTTTTCAATTTATTACAATCAAATTATATTGGGTACAGGTAAGTACAGTAAATCTTGACAATCATAACATGCTTGGCTGTTTTCTGTGGCATATAGATGGTGGTTCCCTACATGTTTCGCCCAGCCTTGGCTTCTTCAGGGGAAGAGATGAGTTATCCACAGTACAGTCTACAATTATATCAAAGACATTACTCAATCAGACATGGTTATAACATGCACATCAAACTAGAGCATTTGATTATTATACATTCCAAAAAAGGTTTTTAACTGTCCAGAAGCTAACCCTTAGGACCACACTGCTAATATAATTCATTAAAACAGTGATACACATACATTGAAATTATGACCCAGGTGTCCGTGCAATTGTAAAAGGTACATAAAGGACCGAATGTCCACCTAAACATAGATATATGACCATCAAAGTTGTTTAAAAAAAAATGTGGTCTAGTATTTGCATAGATCACTTACAATAACATAGGAGAGGTAGGGAGGATTATCAACACCAAAGGGAAACTCATACAAATGAGCGCAGAGAGGCCACTCCAGGTGAAAACGTGAACAGTTAATCATGAGCTCACCACTGCTGCCTTGTTAATCATTTGCATGATGAAGAGAATTGGAAAAAATAGGCGCTGTGGAAAATGCTCTCAGACGAGCACCTTAGTGAAGGTGCATCTTTATTGGGTGAGACAAAGTAGCAAATATAATAAAATTGACCAGCCTGAAGTGGACAGTGTGACTCCAATGGATGGCCCGTCCGCTCTGAAGGGAGCTGAGATCAGAGAATGCTCCTGTCGGCTTCAAATCACGTGGTGTCAGCGTACCAGCGTCCTGGATGGTGTTACCATGGCAAGCGAAGGCAGTGTCCGGCGTTGGCTTCAGCTGGGAGCATATGTAGGGTTACCAAGACGCTTTGTCAAGTCTGAGACGGACGGGCCGTCCATTGGAGTCACACTGTCCACTTCAGGCTGGTCAATTTTATTATATTTGCTACTTTGTCTCACCCAATAAAGATGCACCTTCACTAAGGTGCTCGTCTGAGAGCATTTTCCACAGCGCCTATTTTTTACAGTTCTTATCAACACCAAAGCATCACCACTAGATGTCTGAGGTCTCCCTCACTCATCAAAAATCCACACAAATAAAGAGAAGACCAAGAAAGAGTTGCTCACAAAACAGTTCTTGGAGGTCACATGGGTAACTATAGACTTAAAGCATCAAATATCGGCCTCCCCAGACAGATGCCAAGCACAGCCTCAATGTTCAGGCATCACCTCTGCGGCCCAAAGACCATCTCTCATCTGATCAGCCCTTATATACCTTTCCCCGGCCGAGATATGATGTCATTGGTCGGGTGCAGATGTACGGTATATGACTGCGCATGCGCGGATACTGTCAATGTGCATGTGCAGACATAAGCTGCCCAGAACTACCATACAGTCAAAATGGCTGCAGAAATAGGAGGAATAGGATCGAGACAGCGCCACCAATGGTTGGAGGGTCTATATAATACATGGAAGGAATCAAACAAAATATAATCTGCATCTAGTTGTAAAATAGAGTAACTGCAGACACTGCCATGAAAATTCAATAAATCAAGATAAAACCAACACCACCACCACTGGTAAAATAGTCAGAGTAACATATCAAACATATCAGACAGCATGTAACTAAGTATCAAGTTGCAAAATATGCTCATAACAAACTCTGCTGTCAATATCCTCAAGATGGTACAATCCCCAATGATAGTATAGATACAATTGGTTATGTGTCATTTAAAATGTGAATATTCTCCCCTGTCAAGATCAGGCTATAGTGATTCAATATTCCAAACTATGTTGGTGGTGAATAATGCCGTGCTTAGGTGCCAACTTAGGGGGGTGCGGTCCAAACCCAGTGCCAACTCTTGGGGACTGCTGAGTTCACCAAACATTTTTTTTTATGGTGCAGAATCACAGTGCTGTGCAACACAAACACACAAAAATTTGGGGCATCCACAGCACAGATTTGACACTGTTCCCCTGACAGCAGCAACTCAGGACCATGGAACGACTCCTTCCCTGCTCTGGTCATATGACACAGCCAAGGGAAGGTCTCTTACTCACTATCAACGTCTGCTGCCACCTGCCTGGTGAGCAAGCTTGGGGTCTGTATGATCTAAACTGGGGAGGGGGGGTCTGAACTGTCCCTACTGTGGGAAGTTGGTATTGAGGGTGTCTGTACTGAAGGGTTCATATTTGGGAGGGGGTTTATACTGTGGGGTATGTACTGGGTGTGTGTTTGTACTGAGGGGATCTGTACTGGGGGAAGAATGTCTGTGCTGAGGGGTATGTACTGGGGAGTCTCTGTACTGAGGGGTCTGTATTGAGGGGTCGATACTGGAGAGGGGGTGGATTTGTACTAAGGGGTCTGTATTGGGATGGTCTGTACTGAGGGGCCAGTAGAGAGGGGGATTTAAGGATGTTAGGGGAGGTATGTACTGATCTAACAAATAGTTCCCCATTGCAATGGGTAATCCGTATGTACAGTTGTGTTCAAAATAATAGCAGTCAGACATCACTAACCCGATCAATCACTGTTTTTGGTAGAAATTATATTTCTACATGGCAAATAATTTACTAGCAGGTGTAGTAGAGTAATAGAAATCCAACAGACCCAACTGTCATGACATGCATGCTGCTGATTCTGAGTAATTGGATCACTAATTGAAAGGAGCATGCTCAAAATAATAGCAGTGTGGAGTTCTATTAGTGAGGTCATTCATTCTTTGAAAAACAGGTGGCAATTATTGCCCTTATTTAAGGAAGGAAGGCAGCAAATGTTGTACATGCTGGTTACAGTGCATTTCTCTCTGAATTTCTGAAGAAAATGGGTCGTTCCAGACATTGTTCAGAAGAACAGCGTACCTTGATTAAAAAGTTGATTGGAGGGGGGAAAACATATAAAGAAGTGCAGAAAATGATAGGCTGCTCATCTAAAATGATCACAAATGCTTTAAAATGACAACCAAAAACTGAAAGATGTGGTAGAAAGTGAAAAACTACCATTCGAATGGATAGAAGAATAGCCAAAATGGCAAGGACAAGGGCAAACAATCAGCTCCAGGAAGATCAAAGAAGGTCTAAAGTTATCTGTGAGTACTGTTACAATTAGAAGACGCCTATGTGAAGCCAAGCTATCTGCAAGAAGCCCCCGCAAAGTCCCACTGTTGAAAAAAAGACATGTGCTGAAGAGGTTACAATTTGCCAAAGAGCACATTGACTGGCCTAAAAAGAAATGACGCAACATTTTGTGGACTGATGAAAGTAAGATTGTTCTTTTTGGGTCTAGTGGCCGGAGACAGTTTGTCAGACGACCCCCAAACACTGAATTCAAGCCACAGTACACTGTGAAGACAGTGAAGCATGGTTGCGCAAGCATCATGATATGGGGATATTTCTCATACTACAGTGTTGGGCCTATTTATCGCATACCAGGGATCATGGATCAGTTTGAATACATCTGAATACTTGAAGAGGTCATGCAGCCTTATGCTGAAGAGGAAATGCCCTTGAAATGGGTGTGTTGGGGATTGCCGCCGCGATGGGCTCGGCGCAGTGCACCGCCCTGTGTTGGAATGCGGGCACTGAGACCTGGCCGACCGCGGCGAGTGAGTTTGCGCATGCGCAGTAGGGACCGCGGGCGCGCGCATGGCACCAATGACAGCGCAGGGCGAGATATTTAAATGGCCCTGAGCTGTCATTCAGTGCCTTCTGGTCTTCCCTGTATCCTGTATCCTGCGAACCTGCGTATTGTAAGTGACTGACCCGGATTGTACTTGACCTGCTGATTTCTCCTGCCCAGACCCTTGCTTTGCCTGACCTCTCTCCTGAATGCCCCCCATTGGATCTGACCTGCTGTTGCTGACCTGGCGTGTGACCCGACTATTCTCTGCCTGCTGCCTTGTACCGTACCGTCCTCAGAATGGATGCTATCGCATCGCCCCTTTTCCCAGTCATTCTGGGGCTCCCATGGCTATGGGCCCATAACCCTCAAATTGACTGGGAAACTGGGGTAATCTCGTTCCCTTCCCCATACTGTCAGGAACATTGCCGCACTTCGGGCCCGGAGGTCCCCCGGGTCCTCCTGTGCTCTGAAGGGGATGCCGACTTAAAACAGGTGATTCCTGCAGCCTATCATGAGTTTCTTGATGTGTTCAGTAAATGGGGAGCAGATACTCTACCCCCCCACCGCCCGTATGACTGTCCCATTGACCTGTTACCTGGCTCAGAGATTCCTTTTGGGCAAATTTTCCCCCTTTCTGAGCTCGAATTGGGGGCCCTGAAGGAATATATTGAGGACAGCCTCCAGAAGGGGTTCATCCGCCCCTCCACTTCTCCAGCAGGGGCAGGGATCTTTTTTGTAGAAAAAAAGGACAAAACCTTGAGACCGTGTATTGATTACCGGGAATTGAATAGGGTCACAATCAAAAATCGTTACCCGCTGCCATTGGTACCGGAGTTGTTCCAGAGTTTAAAGGCTGCAGTAGTATTCACCAAGCTGGATTTAAGGGGAGCTTACAATTTGGTTCGCATAAGGGAGGGGGATGAGTGGAAAACGGCATTCCGCACCCGTTTCGGCCATTTTGAATACCTGGCTTTCGGGTTGTGCAATGCACCGGCCACTTTTCAACACTTTGTAAATTACATTTTTAGGGACTTCCTGGATATCTTTGTGATCATCTACTTAGACGACATTTTGATTTTCTCATCTTCCCTGGGGGAGCACAGGATACATGTAACAAAGGTGTTGGGGCGGTTGCGGCAGCATGGGTTGTACGCCAAGGCAGATAAATGTTGCTTTGAACAGTCCAGCATTACATTTCTGGGCCTGATTATCTCCACCGCGGGGGTCGCAATGGACCCTCAGAAAGTCTCTGCAATTCTAGATTGGCCTGAACCCACGGACAGGAAAGGCGTCCAACGGTTTATCGGGTTCACAAATTTCTACCGGAAGTTCATCAAGAACTTCTTGGGTCTGGTCTTCCCCATCACTCAGCTAACCAAGCTTGGGACCCGGTTCAGATGGACGCCAGAGGCACAGGAAGCTTTTGAAGCATTAAAGAAGTTATTCACCTCGGCACCCATTCTGGGTCACCCTGACGCCGCCCTACCCTACATCTTAGAGGTAGATGCGTCAGAGAATGCGGTAGGTTCCATTCTATCCCAACGAAAGGGCACCAAGGAATTGCTCCACCCGGTAGCGTTTTTCTCACGGAAACTTACCCCTGCAGAGAGAAATTACGATATCGGCGATCGAGAATTACTGGCTATCAAGACAGCATTAGAGGAATGGAGGTACCTGCTGGAAGGTGCCTCACACCCCATCTTGATATTCACAGACCACAAGAACCTGGAATACCTGACCAAACGTTTGCGCCCACGACAAGCGAGATGGGCATTGTTCTTTTCAAGGTTCCATTTTCATATTACGTACAGGCCTGGATCAAAGAACACAAAACTGGATGCGTTATCACGCATGTACGAGGACGCCAAGGAGGTCCCAGTACCCGTCACTATTCTGTCCGCGGGAAACTTCTTGGCACTCCAGACGGACCTTCACTCCAGGATAATGGGAGCATCCACAGCCATGTCAACCCCAGTTGGGATGCCCCTCCAGAACAAGGGGGGACTCCTATGGAGGGAAGATCGGATTGTGGTGCCAGAAGAAGCCCGAACCCTGGTCTTGGGACATTGCCATGACCACCCGATGGCAGGACATTTTGGCCCGGCCAAGACCCTGGAGCTTCTCCGACGCTCCTTCTGGTGGCCAGACATGGCTAAGGATTGTAAGCGCTACGTGGGTTCCTGTGTCACCTGCCAGAGGAACAAGCCTTCAAGGAATAAGGCTTGGGGTCTGCTGCGTCCGTTACCCATTCCTGAACGGCCTTGGCAGAAGATTTCAATGGACTTTATAGTCGAACTTCTACCTTCACTAGACCACACAGGAGCCCTTGTGGTCGTGGACAGTTTATCCAAAATGGCCCATTTCATACCATTACGAAAGACTCCATCGGCAGCGCAAGTATTCATTCGAGAGGTTGTAAGACTGCATGGGGTTCCTGAAGACATCGTCTCGGACCGAGAGGTTCAGTTTACCTCAAGATTCTGGAGGGCACTGTGCAAAGCCCTGGATATAAAACTGTCCCTTTCCTCTGCATTCCACCCTCAGACTAATGGAAAGACCGAAAGGACCAATCAGACCCTGGAGCAATACTTGCGATGTTACACATCATTCCCTCAGGACGACTGGGTGCCACTTCTATCTTTGGCGGAATTCGCGTACAACAACGCTTGCCATTCAGTAACGGGGCAGTCCCCGTTCTTTTCCAACTATGGGTTTCACCCTGTCTTCCTCCTGGATTTGGTCCCGGAATGCCCAGTTCCAGCAACACAGGATGCACTAACATTTTTCTCTTCGAACAACAAGAAACTACAGGAAGCCATCAGTCGGGCCCAAGAAGACTACAAAAAGGCATTCAACAGGAAACGAAGAGGAGATCTGGTGTTGCGGCCCGGAGAGGTTTGGTTGGCTACGTCCAACTTAAAGATGCTCTGCCCTTCAAAGAAGTTGGGACCTAAATTTATAGGCCCCTTTTGCGTTAAACGGATGGTCAACGAAGTGGCCTATGAACTTGTCCTCCCTGATACACTCAAGATCCACCCGGTCTTCCATGTGTCCCTGCTGAAGCCAGTAATCCCAGATGCCTTCCCAGAATGGGAATCCAGACCCCCGGAGGCCATAACGGTCGAAGAAGAAGAGGAATTTGAGGTGGAAACAATCCTGAAGTGCCGAAGAAGGGGGGGCCAGACCCAATTTCTTATTAAATGGAAGGGCTATGGCCCTGAGGACAATTCTTGGGAACCAGCCCATAATGTCCATGCACCCAGACTTGTCCGGAGGTTTCTTCGTGACCACCCGTGGTGGAGAGATCGGGTGGGCACCCAGAGGTTGCCCGTAGGGGGGGGCAATGTCGGGGATCGCCGCCACGATGGGCTCGGCGCAGTGCACCACCCTGTGTTGGAATGCGGGCACTGGGACCTGGCCGACGGCGGCGAGTGAGTTTGCGCATGCGCAGTAGGGACCGCGGGTGCGCGCGTAGCACCAATGACAGCGCAGGGCGGGATATTTAAATGGCCCTGAGCTGTCATTCAGTGCCTTTCGGTCTTCCCTGTATCCTGCGAACCTGTGTATTGTAAGTGACTGACCCGGATTGTACTTGACCTGCTGATTTCTCCTGCCCAGACCCTTGCTTTGCCTGACCTCTCTCCTGAATGCCCCCCATTGGATCTGACCTGCTGTTGCTGACCTGGCGTGTGACCCGACTATTCTCTGCCCACTGCCTTGTACCGTACTGTCCTCTCTGTTACCGACTCGGCCTGTCTGACTTCGCACTTGCTCAGCCATCCATCCATCCATCCTTTCCAGTGGGGTCTTCAGACCTCCTCATACCAGGCTCTCTCCTGTGGGAGCCCTCGGCGCATACCAATACCACTGACGGGTATACCCAGTAGCCACGACCTGGTCTTGGGGGGCTCCAAGTCCATCCCCACCATCAGGAGCCCTGGTGAACAAGCACCCCGGGACTTAGATTCCATGCACTGGGGACGCCTATTCAGTGGAGTGCTAGTGGTGTCGCCGGGCGGTCCCTTACAGGGTGTTCCAACAAGACAACGACTCCAAACACACCAGTAAACGTGCAACATCTTGGTTCCAGACCAACAAGATTGATGTTGTGGAGTGGCCAGCCCAATCCCCGGATCTTAATCCAATAGAAAACGCGTGGGTTGACATAAAAAATGCAGTTTCTGAGGCAAAACCAAGAAATAGAGAAGAACTGTGGAATGTAGTCCAATCATCCTGGGCTGGAATACCTGTTCACAGGTGCCAGAAGTTGGTTGACTCCATGCAACACAGATGTACAGCAGTTTTCAGAAACAGTGGTTATACAACTAAATATTAATTAAGTGATTCAAAGGAAAGCAAAATCTTTAAACATTTTTTAGTTTATATAGTGAATGTTTGAGTTTGTAAAGAAGAATACAAACACTGCTATTTTTTTTTTGAACAGTCTAATATTCACTTTTCTTCAATTTGTTTAGAGGAACAACACAAATGTAATATATTTTTCTTCATGTTTTGATTTGGAATAGAATGTGTAGTGTTCCCAATGCATTTGTGTGTATGGAAATAAAAGCTATTAGAAGGATTTTGAGCTTTATTCACTTTTTTCAACACACTGCTATTATTTTGAACACAACTGTATGTAAAGAGTTCTGAGTTGGGTAGTGAGGATTGGGTTTGAAGAATAGGAAACGTAGTTGGGGTATGTATTGTGAGGAGGTCTTCTAAATTGAGAATGTTCTGTTTTTCCCATTGGGTTAGGTCCAGGGAGGGTTTTATATAGTGTAGTATGTTAATGGGAGTCGGGATCTTTCTGGTATCCATGTAGTTAGTATTTGTGAATTCCTGCCAGGCTACTAAAGCAGCTTAGATGCATGGGTGTTTTATGAAATGGTTTTTTTGTAGTGATGGTGGTAAAAAGAGGGTTTGTAGTTTTAATGGGCGCAATTGAAGGGTTTCCATTGTGGACCCATAACATAATTAAAACTAAGGATAAAACACAAAAAAGAATACTGAAGAACAAATGGGATAGGAAATATTTTTTATTGCAGCCCTAAAGAACTCCTCCACAGCAGAGATCATAACCAAATACTAATATGGATACACTGCTTGGGACATGCTACAGGACATCTCCTGCATCAGACATTACCACAACCAAGTGGGGGCAATTGATATTTAAATTGAACAGGGGCCTGTCTATTCACTGCGTGTAATTATATTGTCGTGTTACACGCTTCGTAATGCTGTTGTAGGGTGCATGGCCATTGAGGCTTTTTCAGGGAATATTATACTGACTAGCCTGATCCTAATTTTTTTCCTCCTCTTGTTCTGAGTAGATCCACTCCTTGAGCTCTGATCGACTGTGGTCCCCGGGTTGTGTTGTGGTGAAGATCATTGAGATACAGTATTTCTATATTTTTTTGAACACCCTTCCCCAAAAGAAGCTTTCAGGTGAAACTTGTTGAGTTCTCAGAACTCATCCATAATTACATCATTGAGATACAGTATTTCTATATTTTTTTGAACACCCTTCCCCAAAATAAGCTTTCAGGTGAAACTTGTTGAGTTCTCAGAACTCATCCATAATTACATAGTTAGTGAAGTTGAAAAAAAAGACACTAGTTCAACCAACAGGGAAAACAATGATGTTGAACACCCCCAGATACCCAATTCTATATCCACAGCGTATTATTGGTTGAATGGAGAAGAGATGAGAAAAGAAGGCGCTTCTAAGTGCAGTAACTCCAAAATAGCTTTAATAAGAATGGTTAAACACTTACACTTACACTTACAAGGTGGAAGAATTACCAGGCTCTTAATAATCCATCAGAGTGAGGGGCTGTATCCACTGTGTGGCATCCCACTGTGCATATCCATACTCATCCCATATTGTGTACTATGGCAGGTACATTGATGATGTCATTATCATCTGGGATGGTGATGAGGACAGTATCCAATAGTTCATGTCCCACTGCAACACCAATGATTTGGGACTCACATTTACCTCTGTGATAGACAAAGACACCTTGGCCTTCCTTGTGTGTCAATATTATGACTTATGTGGGCACCAAATTTTTGCCAAGAATTATTCCAAACCCACGGTTGGTAATTCTTTTCTCCACTATAAAAGTTTCCACCATCCTAGGTGGTTGAATAACATCTCAAAAAGTCAGTTCTGCAGACTTAGACATAACTGCACTAAACTCAAGGACTACCAATCACAAAGCATAATTCTGAAGGATAAGCCCTTTGAGAAAGGTTACCCGCTTGCTCTAATTGACGAAGCTCAATCATTATATAACACGGGACCCAATACTACACACCTTTGTTTTGTAGAGAAAAACCCCACTATCAGATTCACTACCTAATTCCACAGCCGCCACATACACATGGAAAAAGTAGTGCGCAAGCACTGGTCCATACTGTTACAAGACCCATATTTACTCAATAGCATACCCACCAAACCCAGGTTCTTTTATAGAAAGGTTCGTAACATCAAAAGTAAAATTAGCACCCAGTAAATTAAAACCCAATAAACCAGACACTGCCCCCCTCAAACTCTTTTCCATTTCTGGCATGTATCGATGCAATAAAACACTTTGTTTGATATGCCCATTTGTCCAACATGGTCAAAAAGAATTCAGTATCAAAAGGGAAAACATACAAGATCACAGAATTTTACACATGATCTTCCAAATTTGTGGTGTACTGTTTGACATGTCCTTGTGGTTTATACTATGTAGGGAGAACCATCCATACTCTACAACAATGTTTTGGGGAACATTGCCGCCTCATTGAGGACAACATAGATAAACATTGTGTCAAGGTCCTACCTTTCCTCAGGGCTTGTGCTGCTCCATGTGCTGGTATCCATCTTTAGGTGTCTGCAAAGCATTGTGGGATCCTTTATGCTTTCAGCCCTCTGCAGCTCCTCCCAGGAGGTGGCGGCTTATCACATTTAAGTCTGCTGTTTGTAGCTGTCCATTGCATTTGTGTCCTATCTGTTGCACAGCAGCAAGCTCCTGTTCAGTTCACTCATTGCCAAAGCAGAGTCGGTATACAGGAGAGCAAAGACTCCTCCTGGCTTCTGACCCCGGCTCTGGCGACGATTCCTCCTGGCTTCTGACCCCGGCTCTGGAGACCATTCTTCCTGGCTTCTGTCCCCGGCTTTGGCTACAATTCCCGCTGGTTCTCGACTTGATTATCCTTGAAGACGACCTCAGCAGGAGAACTTCTGTCCTACCAAGTCATCCGCTGATGCTGTCGGACTTGCATAGACTCTTGCCTTGTTTCTGTGTAAATAAACCTACCTTTAAATTGAGTTTCCTCTGCAGGCCCCTGCAACCGCCACAGGTTACCCACGAGACCCTGCCGGTTGAAATAGCTATTGGAGCTGTTCACAGGGAGTTGGCCTGTTTCCAGGTAATTTTTTCTCCGCACTACTCTACTCCGAGGTTTTGGGATATCCCTGGCTACAGAAGCACAATCCGACCTTTAATTGGCGGTCGGCAGAGATTCTCTCGTGGTCTCCACAGTGTGGGGCCGGTTGCATCCATGGACCTGTTAAGGTGTTGTGTGCCTCCTCGGACTCTGTGTTGCCCACTGACTATGGGGAGTACGTGGACGTGTTTGACAAGGTGCGCGCCGGTGCTCTGCCTCCTCATCGTCCATACGATTGTGCCATAGCCTTGCAACCTGGTGCCACTCCTCCTCGTGGCAGGGTGTATCCTCTTTCGGTTGCAGAGAATCAGGCCATGGATGAGTACGCTGCGGATGTGCTTTCCCGGGGGCACATTTGTAAGTCTACTTCTCCAGCAGGTGGTCATCCTAGGCCATCTTAGCTTTCGAAGCTCTGAAATTTGCCTTCGCTTCGGCTCCGATACTGTCTCATCCCAATCCTGGGTTGCCCTTTGTCCTCGAGGTTGATGCATCTGAGACGGGAGTAGGCGTCCTCCTGTCGCCCGATGGAGGACTTGTGCTGCTCCATGTGCTGGCATCCATCTTTAGGTGTCTGCAAAGCATTGTGGGATCCATTATGCTTTCAGCCCTCTGCGGCTCCTCCCAGGAGGTGGCGGCTTATCACATTTAAGTCTGCTGTTTGTAGCTGTCCATTGCATTCATGTCCTATCTGTTGCACAGCAGCAAGCTCCTGTTCAGTTCACTTATTGCTCTCCTGGATACCGACTCGGCTTTGGCAAAGACTCCACCTGGCTTCTGACCCCGGCTCTGGTGACCATTCCTCCTGGCTTCTGACCCCGGCTCTGGTGACCATTCTTCCTGGCTTCTGACCCCGGCTTTGGCTATGATTCCCGCTGGTTCTCGACTTGATTATCCTGGAAGACGACCTCGGCAGGAGAACTTCTGTCCTACCAAGTCATCCGCTGTTGCTGTAGGACGTGCATAGACTCTTGCCTTGTTTCTGTGTAAATAAACCTACCTTTAATTGCACCTCCTTGTGTGTCTGGCTCCTCACTCCCTGACACATTGTGTCCCTAGACATTTCTTAGAATGACATGGTAAATCCACTGAAGGTTTAAGAGTCTGGGTAATTGAAGCCATGTCCACTGATCTCCCGAGAGCTGAAAGATACCAGTGCCTGTGCCACAGGGAGACCTATTGGATTCATGTAATGGATGTCTCCTGGGGGTCTGAAGGAGGACTCAGAGATCCATACTATTTTATAGAATTGTTACCATTTGTCCTCTCCATACCTCTTCATCAGGGTTACATATTTTGTCTCTTTGCCTGACCATATATCCTATACTCACACTATATATATATATATATATTCATATAAGTTCATTTATCATCATTATCCTATGTTGCAGACAAATCTGCTCATTAATCTCTCCCTCCCCCCCTTCTGTTTTCTTATATACTCGTTCCCATATGATGCTCACCTGTAGCACACCATAGCCTTTTTTTTTGCTGTACAACAATTTATTTATCTATTTTATTTACCAAAGTTTATACATTTTCATGTTATGTTTGTCTTTCATCATATATTCACTTTTATTGTTTAACCTTTTATTATGTATTTTTTTTTCCATTTATCTTCTTGCATCAGGGTTGCTCAGGGTTGCTTCTTATCCATGTTCATTGGGTACTCGGTCATTGTGTCTCGGCATCCTGAGTATAGACTTACTTTCCCCCTCCCCACGTTTTCTTCTCCTTATATAGTTTTTTATCCTCTTACATGGGTTTTAGTTAAATAAAAACACTTACAAGGTGGAAGAATTAACAGGCTGTTAATAATTATTATAATCCATCAGAGTGTGGGGCATTATCCACTGTTTGGCATCCTGCTGTGCTGGCCAACAGCTGCAGGGGGAGCTCAGGATGAGGTGTCAAGTTGTCCACTGCTCTTCTGAGAACACTGGAGCACATGGCATGCGGTGACGCGTTTTGGAGCATGCACAGAGATCCTTCTTCAAGACCGATCCCAAGGAGATGGACGAGCCTAATAAATAGGGAAGTGGGGCGGGAACAGAGTGGCCTGGGAAAGTAATATGTGCACGCCCCTAGAATACAAAAAAATGTGGACAAATAGACTTAATATTTACCCTGTTTTTTAAACAGCAGGATGCCAAACAGTGGATAATGCCCCACACTCTGACGGATTATAATAATTATTAACAGCCTGTTAATTCTTCCACCTTGTAAGTGTTTTTAACCCATCTTATTACAGCTATTTTGGAGTTACTGCCTTGTCTCATCTCTTCTCCATTCAGAGTTTGCTTCACACTCTCAGAAGTGCTGCCCAGTTCATGCTTCCATTCCACAACCCACTGCAGACTGTCATCTCCACATCTACAGTCTCCTCCACAGATGCGTCCTGTGAATATTTTCTTTTGTTCTTTCTAAAGCACTATAGGTCGCTGCATCGTGGGAACTCATACTTCCCTGTGAGACTTTTCCATTATACAGTCATTATGGATTGCTTTCTTTGAATATCACTGACTATTGTGGACTGCATCATATTGCATTTAATTCCACCTATTTCTACTCATTTTCAGAGTCCCTGTTATATATTATTATTTCACTGCCATTCTGTTGTTAGCATACCTTTATTTGCAAATATTGTTTTTTATTTTTATTTTTTTTTCCCAATTCATTTTATTTAGATGGATTTACTAACAGAAGTCGAATCTCACAAATATGTCACATTAGAAAATCTATATTCAGTTCTCCCTGTGTCTCTATTTGTCCCTATGGTTAAATTCATTTACAACAAATATCACACCTTATGTACATCTTTTGGCCAACATCCAGTGGTGGGATGGATTCTTTCTCAAACAATACTGCTCCACTCACATCACCCTCGAGAGGTTTAAGGATCCTAAAAGAATGTCCTTTCCTTGACATGGACCATTCTAAGGAATGGTTTTCCATTTCTGAATTCTGTACCACTAAATGGATCCAGCTCATAATCCAGAAGACGGACATCAAATATCAACAACGAGTTCACCAATCACAAATTATCTCCCAAGATATTATGAATATCACTTCCCAATTACCAGCCAGATGGCTCATTACTCTGAAAAAAATGCACAAAAAATAAAGAAGATATCCTTATCTAAAAAACTAAATTAGGTAAATTTTGCAAGGTTTTGAATATTACAATCATAACAATGTATTTTCTTGGAATAAACATAAATCCCACCATATCCCCTCTCTCATGTCACTCACCAACCTCTGCCCTCCACGGCCTCAAAATCCTGACTCCCAATACAAAAAACAAAAACCCCCGTTTCATCCTTCATGATCCAACATAGAACCGCCTCGGGCTGCCCATGTTCCACCATTACCACCTCATGTATTACCCGTGGCACCCCATTCTCACAAAAGAGGTCTCGATAAGAACAATATGACAACACATATACACTCTTATCATAAACCCTCCACTGATACGCATGAGACCCCCTCCAATTCTCCACATATGCCCCCACCACCACCAGGGGGGTTACCACCCCTACAATCAAATTGACTAAGATCTCTCGGAACTTAAATCCTCATTCCAATCATAGTCTTCTCAAGGTACCACCTGCCACAACATCTATAATCCACAAGCCATACAGTTCAGAAACTCCCTCTACTGCCTCTGGAATTATTGTACATAATTCTACCACTCACAACATGAACGTTATATCTAGAGATGAGCGAAGTATTCAAAAATTCGATTCGGCTGATTCGCCGAATTCGCGGAATAAATTCGATTCGAGGCGAATATATTCGCTGCGAATTTAACTTATAAAAAGGGTGTTTCTAGGCTTCAGAGAGCCTTTATATTAGTGCAGAACACTGTACCTTTAATTTAAATGCCCTTGGAGTCTGCTGGGGAAGAGAAATAATACTGTCAGTCAGTATGACATGCAGATGAGTGCCGTCGATCTTAGAATCACCGCACACTTCACTCATTTGGGCAGTCACGGGGCCAAAACCAGAGTGTGGAGCCACAGTGTGGCGGTGGAGGCAGCAGCAATGGGAGGCCATACAGCACCCTATGACAAAATGGAATCCACCAGCAGTGTGAGGAGACCTGAAAGTGGCACATGGCAGAGTGTGGCGATGGAGACAGCAGCAATGGGAGGCCGTACAGGGACCCATGACACACTCTGGACCTGGCAGCAGCATGAGGAGGCGGTACAGGGGCCCATGACAGATTACGGGCTTGGCAGCAGCATGAGGAGTCGGTACGGGGGCCCATGGCAGATTACGGGCCTGGCAGCAGCAATGGGAGGCCATACAGCACCCTATGACAAAATGGAACCCACCAGCAGTGTGAGGAGACCTGAAAGTGGCACATGGCAGAGTGTGGCGATGGAGACAGCAGCAATGGGAGGCCGTACAGGGACCCATGACACACTCTGGACCTGGCAGCAGCATGAGGAGGCGGTACAGGGGCCCATGACAGATTACGGGCCTGGCAGCAGCATGAGGAGTCGGTACGGGGGCCCATGGCAGATTACGGGCCTGGCAGCAGCAATGGGAGGCCATACAGCACCCTATGACAAAATGGAACCCACCAGCAGTGTGAGGAGACCTGAAAGTGGCACATGGCAGAGTGTGGCGATGGAGACAGCAGCAATGGGAGGCCGTACAGGGACCCATGACACACTCTGGACCTGGCAGCAGCATGAGGAGGCGGTACAGGGGCCCATGACAGATTACGGGCCTGGCAGCAGCATGAGGAGTCGGTACGGGGGCCCATGGCAGATTACGGGCCTGGCAGCAGCAATGGGAGGCCATACAGCACCCTATGACAAAATGGAACCCACCAGAAGTGTGAGGAGACCTGAAAGTGGCACATGGCAGAGTGTGGCGATGGAGACAGCAGCAATGGGAGGCCGTAAAGGGACCCATGACACACTCTGGACCTGGCAGCAGCATGAGGAGGCGGTACAGGGGCCCATGACAGATTACGGGCCTGGCAGCAGCATGAGGAGTCGGTACGGGGGCCCATGGCAGATTACGGGCCTGGCAGCAGCAATGGGAGGCCATACAGCACCCTATGACAAAATGGAACCCACCAGCAGTGTGAGGAGACCTGAAAGTGGCACATGGCAGAGTGTGGCGATGAAGACAGCAGCAATGGGAGGCCGTACAGGGACCCATGACACACTCTGGACCTGGCAGCAGCATGAGGAGGCGGTACAGGGGCCCATGACAGATTACGGGCCTGGCAGCAGCATGAGGAGTTGGTACGGGGGCCCATGGCAGATTACGGGCCTGGCAGCAGCAATGGGAGGCCATACAGCACCCTATGACAAAATGGAACCCACCAGCAGTGTGAGGAGACCTGAAAGTGGCACATGGCAGAGCGTGGCGATGGAGACAGCAGCAATGGGAGGCCGTACAGGGACCCATGACACACTCTGGACCTGGCAGCAGCATGAGGAGGCGGTACAGGGGCCCATGACAGATTACGGGCCTGGCAGCAGCATGAGGAGTCGGTACGGGGGCCCATGGCAGATTACGGGCCTGGCAGCAGCATGAGGAGGCGGTACAGGGGCCCATGGCAGAGTGGCGGAGCGTAAGCAGCTAAAATTGAAGGCCATACAGAGGCCTATGTTAAAAAGTCCCCCCAGCAGCAGCGTGGGGAGACGACTAATAGTCGTCTCCCCACGCTGCTGCTGGGGGGACTTTTTAACATAGGAGGCCAAGGAGGGTGTGCTTTGCGGTGTAGGAATGGCTGAAATGCATGCAAAGTTTACGTGACATTTTAAGGATGTCTTGCAGTGGGATGGTGGATTTTAGGAACCGCTTGACAACCAGATTGAACACGTGAGCCATGCATGGCGCATGGCACAACCTTCCTTGACGCAGAGCAGACACCATGTTCTTTCCGTTGTCGGTCAACATGGTTCCGATTTTCAGTTTGCGCGGAGACAGCCATCTGTTGATTTCTCTGTTCATTACACTCAGAAGTTCCTCCCCTGTGTGACTACGTTCGCCAAGGCATACCAGGTGCAGCACAGCGTGACACCGTTGCGCCCTGCACATGTGATATGCCGGTCGGGTAATGGGACTTGGCACGGGGGTGGCGGCTGAGGACACGGCGGAAGAAGAGGTGGTAGAGGCGGACATCTTTGCTGGACCAAGGACGTGCAAACGTGGAGGCAAAAGCGGCGTGACCTGTCCAAGTTGCTGGTGCGGCTGTGCCGGCACCACGTTCACCCAGTGGGCCGTAAATGACATGTACTGTCCCTGACCGTAGTTACAGCTCCACACGTCGGCGCTGCCGTGCACTTTGGCAGAGACCGACATGCTCAAAGACTGGCCCACCATCTCTTCTACATGTGAATGCAGGGCTGGCACTGCCTTTTTGGCGAAGAAATGCCGGCTTGGCACTCTCCACCGCGGCGCGGCACAAGCCATCATTTCTCGGAAAGGTGCTGAGTCCACCACTTGGAAAGGGAGGGACTGCAGCACCAGCAACTTGGACAGGAGGACGTTCAGCTTCTGCACCGTCGGGTGCGTGCTCGCAAACTGTTGTCTCTTGGAAACGGATTCCAAGAAAGACTGCTGACGGAATCCGTGAAGAGGAGTAGCAGGAGAAGGAGCATCTGAACGAGCGGAAGATGCCAACGAGCGACAACTCCCCTCAGCAGAGGTGTTGGAGCCTTGACTGGCTGATAGAGGGCGATTGACGTCGGGTGACGGAGCAAGTAACGGAGCGGGTGATGGAGCGGGGGCTGGGGCAGGCAGAACCGCCGTATCTTTATCACGGTTTTCCCAGGCCACCGAATGGCGACGCTGCATATGCTGACACAACGCTGTAGTCCCAACATGGGCCCCCTGGCCACGCTTGACTTTCTGGCCACATAGTCGACATACGGCTACGTTTACTTCCTCGGGCGGCTTGACGAAAAATTGCCACACCGCCGAGTAGGAAACTTTGCCCCCGCTACTCCTCACTGGCTGACTGCTACTTCCTCCGTGCACACCGGCACCACTACTGGCCGTGGTGGTAGGCTGCAGTGGAGCTGGTGCTCTACTCCGTGGCCATTTGCCTCCACTGACACTGCTGCGACCCTGCTGCCTCCTGGGCAACCCACCGACTGTTTTGCTCGCTGCCAAGCTGGCACCCTCTTCTCCTGATGATGCGGAAGCAATAGCCTGATGACGACGAGGCTGCCAAGTGCGATCAGCCTCATCATCATCAATTAGGGTCTCCGCCTCACTACTAGCCCCCTCGGCTGCGTGTGGGTCAGGAGACAGACCTGTCTCTAGACCGGCTACCGAGCCACTCTCCTCGCCATTACTTCTTTGCCTGGCTGCTGAAGAGACGGATGTCTCCCCCATTCCTGACCGCCCTCTGTTAGCTCTTCCTCACTGTACAGTGGGGCTGAGCCCACAGCATGCGATACTTCGCTTGGTGAGGGAACACCAAAGGACAGGGGCAGGTAGAGGACACGTGATTTCAGTGGGCTTGCTCCTGGGCCATGCCAACTAACGGTTGTGTCTGACGTACCCACCGACCGTTGGCTGTAGGTGTCAGAGGTGACCTGGGAAGAGGAAGACGACCGAGCCAACCAATCGATAACGGCAGGGTTGTCGGTGGAGACACGACCGCTGGATGACACCGGGAGCACTGGCCTCTGGCTGCGACTAGTGCTGCCTCGACCCCTTCCTCTGCTGCCACGTCTGCTCGCTCCTGAAACATTGCCTCCTCTGCCACTCCTCTGCGTGTTGTCTGACATACTCTTTAATTCTATAAGCAACCCAAAAATAACGTAACGATTCTGTGTCCCTCAGTAACAATTCTGTGTCCCTGAGTAACGATTCTGTGTCCCTGAGTAACGATTCTGTGTCCCTCAGTAACGATTCTGTGTCCCTCAGTAACGATTCTGTGTCCCTGAGTAACGATTCTGTGTCCCTGAGTAACGATTCTGTGTCCCTGAGTAACGATTCTGTGTCCCTGAGTAACGATTCTGTGTCCCTGAGTAACGATTCTGTGTCCCTCAGTAACGATTCTGTGTCCCTGAGTAACAATTCTGTGTCCCTGAGTAACGATTCTGTGTCCCTGAGTAACGATTCTGTGTCCCTGAGTAAGAATTCTGTGTCCCTGAGTAACGATTCTGTGTCCCTGAGTAACGATTCTGTGTCCCTCAGTAACAATTCTGTGTCCCTGAGTAACAATTCTGTGTCCCTGAGTAACGATTCTGTGTCCCTCAGTAACAATTCTGTGTCCCTGAGTAACGATTCTGTGTCCCTCAGTAACAATTCTGTGTCCCTGAGTAACAATTCTGTCTCCCTGAGTAACGATTCTGTGTCCCTCAGTAACAATTCTGTGTCCCTGAGTAATAATTCTGTGTCCCTGAGTAACAATTCTGTGTCTGTCCCTGAGTAACAATTCTGTGTCCCTGAGTAACGATTCTGTGTCCCTCAGTAACAATTCTGTGTCCCTGAGTAACAATTCTGTGTCCCTGAGTAACAATTCTGTGTCTGTCCCTGAGTAACAATTCTGTGTCCCTGAGTAACAATTCTGTGTCCCTGAGTAACGATTCTGTGTCCCTGAGTAACAATTCTGTGTCCCTGAGTAACGATTCTGTGTCCCTCAGTAACAATTCTGTGTCCCTGAGTAACAATTCTGTGTCTGTCCCTGAGTAACGATTCTGTGTCCCTGAGTAACAATTCTGTGTCCCTGAGTAACAATTCTGTGTCCCTAAGTAACGATTCTGTGTCCCTGAGTAATGATTCTGTGGCCCTAAAGTCTCTGTGGCCCTAACTCTGTCCCTAATACACAGAGGTCTGTCTCTCTTGAATGACCGGAGGCTAATGGAGAATTCTAAGATGGCCGCGATTTATAGCTCCACCATTACACAGTGCTGGCTGGCTGGCTGCTGATTGGCTAATGCGATCACATGTCATGAATGAATGCATTATGGGTCAGCGCGCCTTGTCTGCGCGCCTTCCCAGAGATCCCCGCTCCGTCGCCACACATGTCGCCGCCATTTTTGGGAAAATTTGATTCGTGCATCCGAAGTTTGCTAATTTTCGGATTCGGCGCGAATCGAATATTTCCTAATCTCCAAAACGAATTCCACTTCATCATGTTCGATTCGCTCATCTCTAGTTATATCCATTCCTGATGTTCATTCACAATCACATACATCTGGATCCACCACCTCAGCTTCCATGGTGGGTACAAACCCCCATATCAACACTGCCCCCAATTCAGGTCTGTCTGTCTGTCTCCATGGTATCTTTTTTAGGATCCAGCCTCCTCCCCCACAGACCTCCCAAAAGAAAACATGCCGCAGAGGAGGAAGGGGTAGAAAAGGCAGACCCAAGTTCATACCCCAGGAAACCACGTCTTCAATAAAAATATTCAATTTATCCCCCCCTCCTTGACCATGGAAGAACATAGTTTATTGAGCCGGTGACTGTCCTTTGCCCCCCCCCCCCCGACTCAACCTAACCCCTTCCAGTTGTTTCAAGATCTCCATAAATTCATACGCAATCTCACACACTTTCAATAGTAAACAAGCCAAACAGGATCCACAACCTGTCATGGATCATGATAATACTGCCACACCACAGAAAACAGATGATGTCTTAGCTTTTGAGTTGTTACAGAAATTATATGTGAATGTTCAGACTTCCCGGTAAAACCCATTGTTCCTGAAGAAGACACACTACGCTATGATCTCAATCAAACTTTTACCCCACAGAATCAAAAGGGCCATGCCTAGAGGCTTTTTACCGAGTTGTCAATGCGGATTTTCTCAAAATGTGTAATACCACTAAAAAACCTACACCCAGTGAATGAAACTTGACCACTCTTGAACGATCAGCATTGCAGACTCTCACCACCAATACCAACATAGTAATTAAATCTGCTGACAAAGGGGGCAGCATACTTATACTAAATAGAACAGACTGTATCACTGAGGCTTTACATCTATTATCTGATACACATACCTATACTAAATTAAGGGGTAACTGTCACGTACCTGACTGGAGGCTGGAGTAGAGAGAGGGCTCTCCTTGCGGCTGAGTGCAGTGCGCCCCTGGAGGTAGAGACAGGAGGTGCAGTGCCCAAAGAAGCACGGGTTGCCAGTGGTGTTGCTGCTTAGTGAAGCCTGATGGGATGAAACCCGTGGATGCTCCGGATGCAGAAGGAGTTTACTCATCCTCTGGGATTCACAAGCCCTCTGGAGAGAGTAGTCAGTAGTCAGAGCCGGGGTCAATACGGAACAGCAGATAGAAGCCAGGTCAGGATTAAGCCGGGGTCAAACACAGGGCAGCAGACAGGAGCAAGGTCAACAACAAGCTGGGGTCATACATGGAGCAGCAGACAAGATCAAGGTCAGGATCAAGCCAAGGTAGAGAGCCAGGAAGAGTGCCAAAGCAAGGTCAGGGTCAAGTCGGGTTGGTAGCGCATAATCAATAGTAAATACAGGAACATAGGAACTGGGGGGCTGACGATAATCCAGCAATTTACTGAGCAGAGTAGCAGTCCTTATAAAGGCCACTGATTGTTGCCAATTATCGTGCCCTGCGTGTGCTCGTGCACTTCTGTGCACAGGAATGCACGATTACGTGCTGCCCACCTATGCACATATTTTTTTGAGAATTGGTGTGGCTATCTTGAGCATTGGCGCATTTGCCCGAGCTTCCTCATCTCTTCTCCTGACAGTGCCCTCCCCAAAGGGGCAGCCTCTGGATGCCCAGGCAGGCTAATTTTTCAGGAAATCTGTTAAAAAATTCTTGAAGCAGTTTAGGGGCATGCACATTTCTCGCTGGTTCCCAGGAATTATCTTCCGGTGGATACCCTTTCCATTTAACCAGATATTTAATCTGTTTCCCCCTTTTCCGTCCATCCAAGATGGTTTGAACTTCGAATTTGATGTCTTCCCCTATCGTAACTGGCGGTGGGGGTGATTCCTCTCTTCCAGGGATAGGGCTCATTACAGCTGGTTTAAGTAGAGAGACATGAAAGACCAGGTGAATGCTATAGGAGTCAGATAAGTCCAGCTCGAAGGCCACAGGGTTCATTTTCCTTTTAATTTTAAAAGGTCCAATGAACCTGGGACCTATTTTTATTGAAGGGCAAGCAAGCTTGAGATTTGTTGTAGTGAGTCACACTTTGTATCCCACCTTCCACCCAGGGATATATCTCCTTCTTTTATCAAACTGTTTTTTGTAATCCTCCTGAGCTTTTTGCATGGTTCTTTGGAGCAGGGGCGGACTGACCATTCGAGCACTCGGGCACTGCCCGAGGGCCCGGGGTCAGTAGGGGGCCCCATGTGATGCCCCTGGTACCTTTCATTGGCTTTTTCATAGGCTTTTTTGGGTGTGGGTGAGGACACAGGGGCCCCATGATCCCCTATTTCCTGGGGGCCCCATGAGTTGTCAGTCATACACTACCCTGCTCTGGAGTGTACGATAATTGGATTGGATGAAAGTTAACCTATCCTGGACTGCAGGTACAGATCCGGAATGAAGGAAGGGTGAAAACCATAGTTTGCCCAGAAAGGAGACGGGATGTTAAGATTAACAGGGATGTTGAAGTCACCAAGAAAGATTGTGGGAGTATCAGAAGAGAGAAAGTAGGGTAGTCAGGCAGAGAAGTCATCGAGGAAACTTGATACCAGTCCAGGAGGCTGATAGATCATACCAATTCTCAAAGGAACTGGAGAGAAACGAGGAGATGGACAGAAAAAGAGGTGAATGAAGGACCTGAAAAGTGCATTGAGGGAATAGGAGGATTACAACTCCACCTCCCTTCCACTAGGCCTGGGAGAGAAAGTCCAGAGGAGGCCATCATGGGAGAGGGCAGCAGGAGAGGCAGATTCATGTAGCCAGATTTCAGTAATTGCAAATAGGTTAAAGGCATTTATGATAAAAAGGTCATCAACAGAGGTGAATTTGTTACAGACAGAGTGGACATTTCAAAGGGCACAGGAAAAGGGAGGCCCAGTTCTAAGAAGAAGAGGAATTGAAATCAGATTGTGTGGAATTGCAGCCACTATTAGAGGAAAGGGGGTGCTGGGTGTGTTGGTCAAAGAAAAATTATTGCAGCCCAGGATTTGCGGAAATGTCTCCAGATGTTAAGAGAAGCAGAAGGGTGAGAGAGATAATATGAGACTTCTATGGAGGGACATGTCAAAGTGTCCCGAAGGTTTTATTAGTATGTGGGTTCAGAATTAGCAGGAGTTGATGAGTGCAGTAATAAGGTGAAGACAGGAGTTAGGGTGATATATATAAGCTGTGAGGTGGAGAGGAGGGGTGAAGGAAAGAGAGTTTGAGGAGAGAGGATACAACTGTGAGAAGGAGAAGTAGAGAGTGCATGTTACAGAGTGGTGAGATTAAGAAGCAGACTGCGTAAGAGACAAAGAAGCTGGATTGGGAAAACAGGTCACCTGCAGTCTGTTTAGTATTTTGCAGTTGTCTACTTTAGTCTGCTGTGGATTCTTGTTCTGTGCATTCCCTAAAGTGCAGAGCTTAAGTGCAATACTCAATACTTAATCCAATATTAATACTTTATCCAAGATGATAGTTGCCAGTGCCTATCCCTCTATCCCTGCCTGTGATCCCCTAAGGAAGGCCTAACTTTATACTGAGTTGGGTGGGATATTGCCAATTAATCAATTAGGCAAGTTAGACAATAAAAGCAAAATAAACATCACAGTAATATGGACAGACCTAAAGACTTTGGAAGCAGCATAGATTAACTACAAGAACATCAATAGTAATGAGTGAGCTTCAGTTAGAGGTGGATTTTGAAAGCAGCATAGATTACTATATAGCATAGCAGTATCAATTAACAGTCATACACGCCATGGAGATAGTACAGATGTATAGTACTTGCAGACATTTACCTCTGAGGGGATAGAGAAGAGTTACTTGGATGATGCAGAGCCAAAGTGCAATACTCAAGATTAATCCAAGATTAATACTTTATCCAAGATGATAGTTTCCAGTGCTATACCTGCCTGTGTATCCCCTGCCTATCATTCGCAGCTTATCTTTCTACTCTGTGTGGTTGACTCCAGTAGAATAAGAATGGACTATATCATGCCATTAAAAGACCACTAATTCAATCATAAATGTCCCATAAGATTATATACATCGCCAAAATCCGCACGTTCCTAACCCCAGAAACCACTAAACAGCTCATCCACTCCCTCATCATATCGCGACTCGACTACTGCAACTCCCTCCTCACTGGCCTGCCTCGCAGCTGACTATCCCCACTTCAGTCGATCCTGAACACGGCTGCCAGACTCATTCACCTTTCCAACCACTCCATCTCCGCCACCCCCCTCTGCCAATCCCTCCACTGGCTTCCGATTGCGCAACGGATCAAATTCAAAATCCTAACACTGACGTACAAAGCCGTCCACCACACTGCCCCGAACTATATCACTGACCTAATATCCAAGTACCACCCAGCACGCACACTCCGCTCCTCAGAAGACCTCCTTCTCTCTAGTTCCCTGGTCTCCTCCTCCCATGCCCGTCACCAGGACTTCTCCAGGGTGTCTCCCATCCTCTGGAACTCCCTGCCCCAACCCATCAGATTATCACCTACTCTCCTCTCCTTTAGTTGCACCCTGAAAACCCATCTCTTCAGGGAAGCCTACCCCACCCCCTGCTAACTTGCCGACCTCCTCCACTCTTCCTACCACTCCATCCCCCACAGATATCTCCTGTGCCACCATCCCCTCCCTCCTAGATTGTAAGCTCGAAAGAGCAGGGCCCTCAATCCCCTCATGTTTTGCATTGTATTGTTATTGTTCTGTCACATGTTCTGTCCCCCTTTGTAATGTACAGCGCTGAGTGAACTATTGGCACTTTATAAATACTGTATTATAATAATAATATGTGCATTTCACATATGTTATGCATCCCGTTTACCGTAAAAGCCTTGGATGTGATGTTATCAGCCCAAACAAACTCAGAACTGTCACTCATAGTATTCCCCTTCATTTCTCATGCAGCAGCTCTATAAAAAGGTTATCTATGGAGGAGAGGGGATAGGTGAAGGAACCAGGCCAGCACAAACAATAATTAGGCATGCCCAGAAGAGGGCTATGACATGGCAGATGGGAAAGGGCTGCGCAAGGACATTGACTCTGCCAGAAGTCAAATTGGCTATTCAAAGACACATTGCAAGTTAAAGAAAAAAATTATGGAAGGAAAAAACACTATGAGTAAGCATTTGAAAAAAAATACCTAATATTTCTCTACTATTACCTGTGTAACGCACCTCTAGAGGTGCTAGAAAGGTACATTTAGTGTGGCTCACAGTAGTGTAGCATGTATGTGAGCACATCTGTTTGGGTTTACTTTAGGGCAGGTCTTTGCTACCTCCCCCTGCTTCTGGAGTCTTCAAGAAGATTCTAGAAGCTAGTGGAGACCAAAGTCTGCATTTTCATGGAAGTCTGACCAATCTCAGGCAGGAGGCCTGGCAGTGTGGTAGATGGGCCCATAATTATGAGAGAGCCTAGAAAGCAGGGGAGTCTGGTGACCACATGGAAGATGGAGTGCTAAGGATCATGAAGCTTGGGAGGGGACCTGAGGAAGGGGGGCTTTGCCTGCAGGCTAGAGCTGAGGAGGAAGGAAGGGAGGAGAAGAAGAAATTAGATAGAGGGAACTGCGCTACAAGTCCTACCTAAGAGGCATCCTGCTCAGCATGGAAGACAAGCACAGCTAAAAGGCCTGAACAAGCAGTCTTATGCAGTACATGGAGGATCCGGTTTAGTGATCCCAAAAGTGTTTTGGTCGAAGCAAGGAAGTGAGCGGCTAATCCGGCTATTTTCGGATACCTTCTGTGGTTACCCACATCCACTATCCACGTGCACGAGTGTTGTTTCGTCTACTGGATTATATGGTGTTGCTAGCACCAATTTTGGAAATTTTTTTCACATTTATTTGTAGTTTTGGGTCATGTACTTTTTGCATGATATAGGCACACAGATATTTCTCACTACTGTATTAATTATTGGCTGGCATTTGTCTGTGTATGGAAACACGATGTAGTGCTTGGGATTTATTTAATTTTTATGCATGATTTATGCACTCTTTGTATACACCTTTATGCGTTTCTTTTGATTTAAGTCCAAATTTTGGACATGTCACTTATTAGTCCACATTTGGACCAAGTCTCCATGCTCCTGCCCGCCATCCCCCAGGAGCCCGGCCACCATCACCCACCTGGAGCAGAGAGACCTCTGGCAGTGCCACGCCCTCCACGGCAGCAGCGGCGGACGATCCGACAGCGACGATCCCGCCATCCATCCGTGGCATCCATCCGTCCATGTGGTCCACGAGGCGCCGACCTGCCAATCCGCCTCCACCCCAGCGCCCCTCCTCAGCCGCTCTGAGCCCAGGTACGTCGGGCACGCTGGGGAAGCGGCCGGCCGAGCCTCCCCGCCACTCCACCCCTGACTCCACTATGGCGGCGCCCATTCCTGCAGGCCCAGCCCAGCTGCTGTCACACCACTAGCCACCAGGGACACTAACAGGGGTGCCTGCAAACCACTACTCACCAGGGACTGCAAACCACTACCCACCAGGGACTGCAAACCACTACCCACCAGGGACTGCAAACCACTACCCACCAGGGACTCTTGAACACAGGGGAAACCAAATAAGCCCCCAGCCCACAACCCTACTGCCTCCCACCGCTCGCTGCAGCCCACATCCAGGCCGCACGTCGCACCGAAGCCGCACCAGGGCCTACTGAGGCCTACCACTACACCCCCCCCCCCGGTCAACCCAAAGGGTGCCTGCTCCTGGCCTAAAGGAGTTCCACCCGCACACCCCCATCCACACCCGTAAGGCTGACCTGAAGCAAGCACTTCCCACACCACTGAGCCCAGCAGATGATCTTGGCCTGGTGAGGCCCACCATTGCCTCCCAAGATGCAACCCTGCCCGGACCGCTGAGCTCAACGGACAACCTCAACCTGGTGAAACCTACCATTGCCCACCACAGCGCAACCTTGATCTGCCTGGACCTGAAACCCACCTGATGACCCCCTTCATCTCCACCACCTGGAAAACACCTCCGCTGCTGACAACCACCCTTCATCTCCACAAACGAAACCTCACCCCTCAAACCAGACTTTCACAAACTGATACTAGCAGCTTGATTATCCCCGGCTACAACCGATCGACCTGAACTCTACCCATCCTGCTCCTAGGCACGAGAACTCTAGCTACCTGAAGACACAGCGACTAGATACGCCACTGAACGCTAGACTATCTGCAACCAAGCTTCCCACCACACCTGTCCGCCACTCCGTTTAGCTCCCTAAAATGCCTCCTCCACTCCTCTTTCTCATACTCCTCTCCTCCATTCCCAAAATCTCTTCTCTATATCCCTCTGCTCCTCCCAAACATCTGTTCATTGCGTCCTCACTGCTTTCTTCCCCCCTCTACGGCACCCACCACCTCCTCCTAATGCTCCACTCTCCCACTGACCCAAACACCTCCACTGGTAGACTTACACGATCCTGCACATCCCACTCCCATGCCACCTTTATCACCCTTCTCCTTCTCCTAACCGCCAGGGACATCTCCCCGAACCCTGGCCCTCCATCACCTCGCCCACCCACAAGGCACCCTCCCACTTCCACGTCCTGCCGCAACCCCCTCAACCTAGTACCTGTCCCTCTGCTCCCCAAAACCACCCCTCCATTTTCGTGTGCACTTCTGAACGCCCGATTGGTTTGCCACAAGCTCACCGCCATCCACGACCTCTTTGTTTCCCACTCCCTCAACCTCCTAGCGATCACGGAAACCTGGATCCAAGCCACTGACTCCACCTCCCCTGCAGCACTCTCCTATGGAGGTCTCATCTGGACCCACTCACCCAGACCAAACGGTTGAAAAGGTGGTGGGGTTGGTCTGCTCCTGTCACCACCTTCCGAGTCCTACCAACCCCCCCTCTCTATCCTTCTCCTCCTTTGAGGCCCACTGCATCCGACTTTTCTCTCCAACCCCCCTGAGGATTGCTGTGATCTACCGGCCTCCTGGATCCGTATCCCACTTCCTTGATGACTTTTGCGCCTGGCTACCTTTCTTTCTCTCTTCCGAGCTACCCACCATCATCCTTGGAGACTTCAGCATCCCTGTCAACATCAATAACCCGGCTACATCTCAATTCCTCCACTTAACCTCCTCTTTTGCACTCGCTCCGTGCATTCAATCCACCACCCACTCCAACGGGAACATCCTGGACCTCGTCTTCTCCCATCTCTGTGCCCCCCACAACCTCACAAACATCCCCTTCCCTCTCTCTGACCACAACCTTATCACCTTCTCTGCCTCGTCCTCAAAGCCTACCCCTCCAAATGTCAAACTATTACCAGCCAAAACCTCCGCAACCTGAACCCTGCCCCCTTCCACTCTGCAGCTGATCAACTTTACGACAGCATCCTTCACTTGTCCTGCCCCGACCTGGCCATGACTGCCTATAACAACTCACTGTCATCAGCTCTAGCCTCGCTAGCACCTTTAACCACATGAAGCATCAGACCCCGACCGCTCCAGCCGTGGCAGACTGATCATACCAAAACTCTCAAACGACGCAGTCGTGCGCTGGAGTGACTATGGCACAAAACCAGATCCCAACTAGCGTTCACCCGCTATAAATCTGCCTTCCACATCTACACCTCCTCCCTCCACGCTGCCAAACAAGCCTACTTTCTGACCCTCATCAATTCCCTCTCCTCCAATCCTCGCCGGCTCTTCTCCACTTTCAACTCTCTACTCTCTCCGCCCCCACCTCCACCCAGTACCTCACTCACCGCCCTTGAGATTGCCAATCACTTCAAAAACAAGATTGACACTATTCGCAGGGACACCGCTGCTGCTCAGACCTCCACCCCACCTACCTCCTCTCACACAGCAACCCCCTCAACACCCCTCCCCCTTGGCCTCACCACTGTTCAGACCTCCACCCCATCTAACATCCATCTAACCCCATCTAACATCGCTCACACAGAAGCCCCCTCAACACTCCACTCCTTCGACCTCACCACCACTGAAAAGGTCACTAAGGTCTTCTCTAAAGCTCGCCTCACCATCTGCCCCCTCGACCCTGTCCCCTCACAACTCCTACGATCTCCCCCCACCTCCATCCTACACTCCCTCACCCACATCTTTAATCTCTCCCTCTCTTCTGGCACATTCCCCTCCCTCTGAAGCACGCACACATCACTCCCATACTTAGAAAGCCCTCCCTGGACCCCACCGACCCAAACAACCTTAGACCCATCTCCCTGCTGCCATTTACATCCAAACTCCTTGAGCGCTTAGTCTATACTCGCCTAAGCTCCCACCTTAACAACAACAACCTCCTCAACCCTCTACAGTCCGTATTCCATCCCCTACACTCCACCGAAACCGCCTTACTTGAACTCACAAATGACCTGCTAACCGCCAAAGCCAATGGCCACTATTCAGTGCTCCTACTCCTCGACCTCTCCGCGGCGTTCAACACAGTCGATCACCCCCTCCTCTTCAAGAAACTACACTCCCTTGGCCTCAGAGACTCTGCTCTATCCTGGCTCTCATCCTACCTATCACAACACTCCTTCAGCGTTACCTATAACACTACTACCTCCCGCCCACTCCCCCTCTCTGTTGGGGTCCCTCAAGGCTCTGTCCTCAGGCCCCTTCTCTTTTCCATCTACACCTCCTCCCTTGGCCAACTGATACACTCTCATGGCTTCAACTACCACCTCTATGCCGATGACACGCAAATCTATCTCTCGATCCCTCGCCTCACCCCTTCAGTCTCGCCCGAATCACCAGCCTACTGAACGACATATCAGATTGGATGTCGCTCCACTTCCTTAAACTGAACCTCTCCAAAACTGAGCTCCTAGTCTTCCCCCCAGGCCACGAACCCCCCACACTGACTTCTCCATCATGTCCAACCATGCCACCGTCAAGCCCACCCCGCAAGCCAGAGTACTTGGTGTCATACTAGACTCCAACCTATCCTTCCAGCCCCAAGTCCAATCGCTAACAAACTCATGCAGACTCCACCTCCGCAACATCGCCAAAATACGCCTATTCCTAACCCCTGAAACTACTAAGCAGCTCATCCACTCCCTCATCATATCACGCCTGCCTCACCACAGGCTATCCCCACCTCAGTCGATCCTAAATACGGCAGCCAGACTCTTCCACCTTACCAACCACTCCGTTTCCACCACCCCCCTCTGCCAATCCCTCCCCTGGCTTCTGATTGCCCAACGGATCAAATTCAAACTGCTAACACTGACGTACAAAGCTGTCCATAATTCTGCCCCAAACTACATCACTGACCTAATATCCAAATACCACCCAAAACATACTCTCCGCTCATCACAAGACCTCCTTCTCTCTAGTTCCCTGATCTCCTCCTCCCATGCCCACCTCCAGGACTTCTCCATGGCATCACCCATCCTCTGGAACTCCCTACCCCAATCCATCAGACTATCACCCACTCTCCTCTCCTTTAGGCGCACCCTAAAAACCCACCCTCTGCTAACTGTCGATCTTAAAAGCCTACCCCACCCTCTGCTAACTGCCGATCTCCTCCACTCTTCCTACCACTCCATCCAACACAGCTTTTCCTCCCGTACCACTATCCCCTCCCTCCTAGATTGTAAGCTCCAAGGAGCAGGGCCCTCGAACCCCTCGTGTTTCGCACTGTGTTGTCATTGTACTGTCTCATGTATTGTCCCCCATTAGAGCGCTGAGCGAACTTATAGCTCTTGGCGCTATATAAATACTGTATAATAATAAATAATAAAGTTTATATATTCTTTTCTGTCTACACCATCACTTCAGATCCTAATTTAGGATTTATGCACAATATAAATATAATATAAATATATATATATAATATAAATATAATATAAATATACCATATATTTTAGTATTGGTTTATACAACTCTGCTATTACCATCCTTGAGGTGGTGCAGTATTCACTGTGTTCACTATTGGATCCGCTGAGGATTGGGTCACGGTTATGCATTTGAAGATCCTTGGAGGATCAAGCCACTTTTACGCTTTCTTGCACATTGTATCACTTTATTTATATGTATTTATATTGATTTATATTATGTATGTATTAGTTATTTAATAATTGTATCTGTGGAGTAGCGCTGTATCATTTCCTTTTATCTCATTTATCCTTAATCATTTTGGTATATGATTGATGTTAGCAGCTTTTCCATATATATATATATATTTTGTTCATTCATCATAGGCAGAAGCGCAGGAGGTTCACACCATTATTCCTCAAATATGTTGAACGGTTCATTCAAATGGGAAAAGGGGATCTAAACAGCTATTCCATCACTGGATTAACTTGCTTGCATTGTTGCTATAGCTATATATAGATAAGCCATCACTATAAAATATATATTTCTGTAGACATTGCAGGTGGTTATATGTTTATTGGAACAAAAAAAATGAGAAAAGGTTATATATATATATATATATTTTTTTTTTTTTAAATGCATAACTACAAGTCTGAAGAGCTGGGAAAAATCATTTTAAAAAAGTACCCGAACTCTATCAGATAGATCAGGACAAATCTTGCACATAGATTTTACACAAGGTTTGCATCAAACCTTGATAGATACCTTGCCATACATCAGGCATTTGCTCCATTTCCTGTGAAAATTAAAGTAAATTAACACTGCAGATTGAGAATGTAAATTACCTCAGAAAGGTTTGGGACCTTAGTACATTTCCATTTGCAGCACTCACCCCCAAAGGAGCCGCTGGAATATTGCCCATTTTCTTACCCATGTAGTGAAAAGGCAGCCAGGCACACTACAATAGTCACTCCAGTTTGCTGAATGAACAGTCTAGGGGTATTATTTTTGATGCTTTGTTGAAAAACTTGAGGACTCTTCCTCCTAATGAAACTAAGAACAGTCTTTGAAGCAGGTGAGCTGCAGTGGGACACTATGATCTTTTAAATAATGCAGAATCTAATACAAGAGAGATAGGAGCATGACACAGTCACCAGAATCAATCATACTGGTCTGTACTCACTAATGTCATTGGATAAGGTCTGCAAAAAAATTTATTTCAAGCTCTGTTTTGGTTATTCCACATAATCTTTATGTTTTTTGCTGTGCTGAATCTTAAAATTACCTCCATTTTGTCATTGGACATCACGTTTCCTGACAATTTAGGTAACTATGTTAAATAAGGCAAAACTCAAAATAAATGGAAACAGACTTATAAAATTAAAGTTTTATTACAATGTTTTCATGAAAATCCTTTTTTGATCTGAAATGAGCTCACCTACACACACTAAACTCAGTTCTTCTTTCCAGTGAGGCTCCTCTTGATGCATTTACGCTTGTGAGTAGCATCTGGATTGTCTCTCTGAAGCATCCAACAGTAGTCTGCCATCATTGTAATGCTCCATTTTCCCTGGTATCTCCTTTCCATCTCTTTAATGCCTTGGTGGAATCGTTTACCTTGTTCCTCACTCACAGCTCCCAAATTTTCAGGAAAGTAGTCAAGGTGGGACTGTAGGAAATGCACTTTCAAACTCATCAGGCAACCTAAAGCTTGAAATGCTTTCAGCATTCGTCTGACGATCTTTTTGTAGTGAGCATCTTTGTTATTGCCTAAAAATTTCTGTACGACTTCTTTAAATGCAATCCACCCTTCTTTTTGAGGATCCGTCATAGTATTGACAAACTCTTGATCAACTATAAGCCTTCTAATGTCTGGTCCGACGAACACACCTTCCTTCAATTTTGCCTCCGACAGGCCTGGAAACTTGGTGACCAAGTATTTGAAGCATTCTCTATCTCTTGGAAGTGATTTTACGAATTGCTTCATCAATCCTAATTTTATGTGGAGAGGTGGTAGAAGAACTTTATGGGAAGGTACCAAAGTTTCTTGGAGGACATTTTTTTCACTGACTGTTAGCTCCCTCAGCGGCCAACTCTTCTTGGTCCAGTAAATTTGTCATTCTCGACTGTCCCATAGATACAGAAAACAAGGGTATTTGGTATCCCACTCACTCAGGAAAGATTAACCCCCTTTTACCATTAGAAACACAGACTCAGGGCTGAGGCTTACACATACAGCATGCTGCTGAGTATACCAGTAGTCAGACATGTCACTCAGAGCAGCACTTGTATTCACCCCCTTTGCAGGGGGGGAGGGGCAGAGATTGTTTACCTGCAAATAACAACAAAAGGCCAGAAGAGCACTAGGGAAATGAGGAAATAGAATTTTTTTCCCTAAAATTTGCTTAGCTTATGTATATATTGCTGACCATCAGATTTACAGTGCTATATTTTTTTTTTACATAACTCGGACAACCCCTTTAAGGTTTTTTGGCATTTTAGATCTTAAATGCACTTATGTGAATTAATTAATAGTAATTTGGACTTTAAATTTGGTTAAAAACCCATAATATAAAAAAAATACCAAAAATTAAAAAAGGTTGATAAATTTGAAGACAATTCTGCATTTTGTGGCAAATCATGAAGTCTAGGAGTTTTTTCAATATTATATTTGTTTTCAGCACACCAAAATACATGGAAATTAGATGAAAATAATCAAACAGCTTTATAGCCGCAGACCTGTGAACTGGATGCCTCTTCCAATATCTTCCAGTCTCCCAAAAGTAGTCACATGCAGCTCCACTGATTACAGGAGATCTAAGAACTAAATATATCTAAACCTAGCACCCATCTAGGAGGGTGCTACACATTTAATGGTAACTGTTAGTCTGACTGCAAAAAAGAAATGGGTTACAATAGTTCTATAATCAGAAGGGCACAAGTCAATTCTTTTACTCAATGAAGCCAGTTTAGGTGTGGATGGCATTATATATTTATATAAAATGCTAGTTTAAAAACTGAGAACAAAAAACTTCTACTAGTTTTGCAGCCCCAGAGGATGTACATTTAAATTACTAGTTTTTGTACACACTCCTTTACACTCCCTCCAACAAAGAGTGGAGTGGTTGGGGAAGAGTTTATATAGTCTATATTGGATCATATACCAATGATGTATTTTTTTGGGAGAATTTTCCCAGTGGTTAATACACTGGGAAGAGCAATAAATAGTTTCTATAGCTATTTGCTACTGCTCAGGAGTAAATTCGTATTGTGAATCCTTTTCCCACGGTTTTCCCACGGTTTTATACAGTAGAACAGGCATCACTAAATGGTGGACAATGGTCCCGATCTGGATGGAGTTATTGTTCTATCTGGACCGCCACAGTTGTGCCACTTAGGAACCAGTTCTTCCCCCCAGACATTATCGCTGTTATCCTCACAGTAGCGCTGATAGCAGGAGGCAGAACAATTCTGGAAAGGGGCGTGGGAACTGTCAAAGGTAATTTTTCAAGTTAACAAGCAGGTGATTAGTTGCTTGGATGCAGGGCAATCATAGCAACCAATCACTAGCTTGCAGTTCCCATCCTCTGTCCAGATCTGCTGCGCCTCCTGCCCTCCCCCCTGTGTAAGGAAAGACAGTGAAGGGGGGGCATGTGAAGAGGGGCTGAGGACACTAGTGTGAAGGATGGGGGGATAGATTTGAAGGAGGGCTGAGGACACTAGTGTGAAGGATGGGTGGGGTGTGATGTGAAGGGAGACTGCAAACACTACTGTGAAGAATGGGGATGGTGTGTGAAGGGGTACTGAGGACACTACTGTGAAAGATGGGTTGTGATATGAAAAGGGGCCAAGGACACTACTGTGAAGGATGGGGGGGCATAGGGAGGGGTCTGAGGACACTATGGTGGGGTAGTGATGTTAAAGGGAGCAGAGTACACTGCAGTGAAAGGGGCTGATGACACTACTGTTGGGGGAGTTGATGTGAACAAATCGGTGATGTGAAGAGGGGTGTAAGAACACGGTTGTAAAAGGGGTGGCGGGGGGTGATTTGAAGGGGGCTGAGGATAACACTGTGAAGGGAGAACTGTGATGTGAAGACAACAATCCTGATGTGAAGGGGAGGAAACTGTGATGTGAAGGGGGCTGTGATTTGCAGGGGGACTGAGGACATTGATGTAAGAACAGAATTGTCATATGAGACTTACTTAAGATATGTGTGTGCGTGTTTGCATGCACATGTCAAAAGGTAGGGCAGCCTATTCATTTTAATAGGCTATGCTACCTAAGAGAAAAAGTACCCCATCTTTTTTTAAATCAAGCCACACTGAGGTTTGGTGTGAGTGAAATGCATCGTGGATGCTGATGTCTGGTTGTGCCATTAAAGTGGTTGTAAACCCATACATATATCCAGTTAAGTGACTAACCTCAGGTAATACCCAGAAATGAAACACATCCTCCTACGTAAGTTATACCTGTCTCTCTGCAGCCTTCTCTTCTCTACACCTGCTGAAAGTACTGAATTTTTAAAGCTTGTCTGAGAGTTCAAAAAAAGGAGGTGGCGAACTGAGGTTACACTCTGCAGAGCTAAGTGGAGGGAGCTCTGAGAGCTGATTGGAGGGAAGGGACACAGCCCCCTCCACATAGCTCACAGGAACAGAGCTGAGGTTTTCAATCTGCTGGAAGTACCTCCCCTATCATCATTTTTCTCTTGGTGTCAGGAAAACTTGCCAAAAGTCCTAATTGAGACACGTACACACTATAGAGGGATATGTGTACTGTATAGCTTTGTTCATATTTCATGTCTGAGGTTCACAACCACTTTAAGAATTCAATACTTCTGCTGTAAGAAAGTAGAAAAATAATAGACTTCCCTTTGGAATTTTGGGATGTATAGTGTTTTTGAAAAACTCCAGAAGGGATACTGATCTGGGTTTGAAGAAGATTTTTATGAAAGTGATTAACTTGAAATCTTTTATCTCAATCCTCAACAACGGATGTGGAGGATATATCTGGTAAATCTGATAAGGTGTTGATATGTTTGGTTGTCCAATATCTGATATTTTGATTGGGAATCAGATGTTCAAGCACTTCCAACTTGATATTTAGGTGCACAGAATGTCTGCATGCCCAAAAGAGTGCTCAATAAGGTTACTAAGACAGAATAACTTTTTTTCTGCTTAGATATTGTTTATGATAAGGTTAGGGTTGCATTCCAGAGTGACTGATCTCTCTATGTGGAGTCATAATTTATCTGCGTCTTGTGAAAAACACGATTTCAATTTGTAAAGCTGCTTTGTAATAATCATGTAGGCTGGAAGTCCCATGTCACCTATTAATCTATGTTTAAGCAGTGTGGAGTACCCCCCCAAGGGAGCTACTGGGGATAGTTGATTTCCTTACCCAATTTAATGCAAACACAGCCAAGCACACAGCACTTTCTCCTTCTCGCTGGCTAGGAGTGTCTTGTTTATGCTTTATTGCAGATTAAACTTGGACGGTGTGAAGGGAGTATGGGATACCTCAACATTTCTGAACTGACTTAGCTATGGACACTTCCCACCAATCTGACAGAATTCTTTACTGGCTGAGAAGTGCCTAGGACTTCCTCTTGAAGAACTGAGAACTGCACACAGTCAACAGTTCACAGAATTTTGAATGGTACTCACAATACCACAGGCTCATCAGTTGCCTCCTTACAATATTCATCGTGCACTCTTAAGTGAAGAGACAGAGACTCACAATACCACCGAACAGCTCAACTTCCATGGGTACCCTTCAGTGAGCTCTCCAGATCATAAAAATTACCTGAGCCCCCATAAATGTTCAAGCTGCCTCTCTGTCTTTATTTCTACTGTGATTCTAGAATCCTTTAGAATGCCGGTGGAAATAATCAGATCAGCAGCCTGTGAAACATTGAGTAGACAAAAGTAGTCAACCACTACTCCAATGGCTACAGAGCAGCTAAACCAAATTCTCTTAGCAAACTACACTTACCAGGAGGGTGCTACACCCACCTTCTACTAAAAAAAGGCCAAGAGCAGGCTGTCCCACAATAGCAGGGATGGGGAAAAAGGGAAGTAAACAAATTAACAAGTACCTGTGGCATTCCACATGATAAAAGAGAAAAAAATAAACCATTCTGGTCACAATACAAACTTCAAGTACAACATTTTTTTATTCCGAACTTTATACAATATGGCAGATAGCTGGTACCATGTCAAATCCGGACCAACCCAAATCCAATTTACATAGTTACATAGTTAGTCTGGCTGAAAAAAATCCATCCATCCAGTTCAACCATTAAAAAAAAAAAAAGTTATAATCCTATACCCACAGTTGATCCAGAAGAAAGCAAAAAAACCCAGCATAAGCATGATCCAATTTGCTCCTGCAGGGAAATAAATTCCTTCCTGATCCCCCCAGAGGCACTCGGATATTCCCTGGATTAACGTTACCTATACATTTTAGTAATCCACATTCTTATAACATAATATTTACACAACTATTTACAGTCTAACTGGGTAGAGCCCTACCTAGCTAAACACAAAAAGTTAGTGAATTAGAGATCAAATCATAGTGCAAATCTTCAGTGTTGTTTTTCTAAAAAATCCCCAGAGTTATTAACACATTTCAAAATTACATTACATTTGTTTGAGCATTATCTTCTCAAAGAAAATCCTCCAGGCAATTCAATGGTGTACCACTTTACGTAACCCTAAGCATAGCATGTATCAAACTCCATGAATTTTATGCTGCAGTTATTACTAATTACTAAATGCCCTCTAGTAAACCTGAATGGACACAAAATCTGTTTAAACAAATCGCTATAAATATAACAAATGTTAACATGTTGTCGTCTTCCAGGTCCCTGGAACATACTGTAAAAGGTTACATAGTTGGTAAAGATGAATACATACAACAGTCCATCCAGTTCAACCTGTGTGGGTGTATATATGTATTTATGTCTCTACTATTTCCCATATCCCTGTATATTGTGTATGCTAAAATGCCTATGTAAATGTTTTTTTTTAAATTGTCAACACTTCCTGCTGACACCAACTGATTATGGAAGGGAGTTCAACATTCTTACTGTTCTAACAGTAAAATACCCCCTACTCAGTTTAAGGTTAAACTGCTTCTCATCCAAAAGGCAGAGGGTCCGCTCTGGTTATTTCAGGGCATGGAAGTTCACTGCTACAGGATAGTTACTACATCCCTAGGTAGGCATTCAGGGAGAGGTGAGGGTTTTGGAAGTCTCTATCTACCATTAAAACCTGAGAACACAAACAATAGCACAAAAATTTATTATTTGTATATATTTCCTGAATTTCCTGAGGGGACAGGTTTAGCAATACCTTTAAACTTGATGTTGCCATCTTGGCTCTCACTCATCACATAAAAAAACCTCAGTCAAGCTTGCAAGACCCCATCCTTGGTTCTTCGGTGGCTGGCCAAATATTGACCAGGAACAGAGTGTTTGAGGTGTTGCTGTCCCCATTGCCTGTTCCACACATCTAGTTCTGTCACTCCTGGAGCTCTACAAACTAGTGGTCATTCACTCTGGCTGCAGGTTATGTCCATACTTGCCAACAGTCCCAGATTTGAGAGGACAGTCCCAATTTATACTCATATGTCCCTTGCAGGCTGTGTCCTGGGCTTTGTCCCAAGATCAGGACCTGAAGCTGAGTCTCTTTTCTACTGAGTACAGAGTGTATTATACAGATCCTTCATGTGTGAATTACACTGGCATTTGCATGTAAATTGGGTTGGCATTTAAACACCTGATTAATTCATGTGTAAATCATGCCCCTTCCTCTGCATTCCACCCACCTATGTGATCTAAACAATTAGGAGCAGGCTTGAAAGTCATGCCTGCTTCTACTCCCATTGAACCTGCCATCAGATACCTCACTTTAAGACTGGCACAGCCTGCAGCAGAGGTGAGTAAAGAAAAGTGGGTTATTGTTTGGATGCAAAGGTGAACAGCTGGGTAAAGAAGTACACTACACGGTGATGGGATCATTGTTTAGGGTACAAAGGTAATGGGGATTAGGCTGAAAAGGTGATCAGAGGGGGCATATAGAGGTAAACAGAGAAGGGGCTTGGGGTGCAGAAATGAACAGAGAAGGAGTTTGGGGTACAAAGTTGAACAGAGAGTGGTTTAGTGCTGAGGTTAGCAGAAGCAATGTTTGAGGTGCAGAGGTTAGTAGAAGAGGGGTTTGTGGTACAGAGGTTAGCAGAGGAGGGGTATAGGGTGCAGCATTGAACAGTGAAGGGTTTGGAGTGCAGAGGTTAGTAGATGGGGGGAGGGTTTGTCATGCAGAGGTTAATAGAGGAGTGGTTTGGGGTACAGACATTAACAGAGTGGAAGATAGGGGTACAGAGATTAGCAGGGTATATAAATGCAAAGGTATAGTGAGAGGGGATAAATAAGGATGCAGAGAAGCTGTTACATTGTTTTTCAGTGTAAATGTCTCAATTACATTGGTGGTTAGTGTAAATACATCTGTTGTGTTGGGATCAGTGTAAATGTCCCCATTACATTGGGGGTCAGTGTAGGGTTCCCTCTTACATTGGTTGTTAGTGTATAAATCCCACCTTACATTGGTTGTCAGTGTAAATTCCCCCTTACATTAGTGGTCAGTGTAGAAGTTCTCCTTTACATTGGTTGTCAGTGTAAACCCCCACATACAGTGCTGGTCTATGTAAATGCTGCTATTACATTGGTGGTCAGTGTAAATTCCCCCTTACATTGTTGGCCAGTGTAGAATTCCCCTTTATATTGGTGTTCCCCTTTGCATGGTGGTCAAAGTATATTCCCCTTTATATTGGTGATATCTGTAAATTCCCCATTTTATTGGTAGTCAGTGTAGGATCTCCAACTACATACATTTTCATGATTTATATCTTTGCTCTACAGGATTCAGAATTTGCCACAGTGTACTGCATCCTAACTAGTTGCATTATCCAGGATATTTACCACCTACAGCAACCTACAACCCAACAGATGTTGCAGTACTCGGCAGAACGGTCAGTGTCAAATGATATTTGCCAAATGTGTCTGAAGTGTGATTGTTTTTTATCACTGTATTCCCTGCAAGAATTGTTGACTTGCGGCACTTTAGATAGATTTTACAGACTAAGGCTAGCCATACACATGAACTTGTTCAGCCCTGAAAGAGGGAAATCACTCTATTTCCTCATCCACACAAAACAGATGAGGGAATCTCTAGGCTGGTGGCTAGTATATTTAGACAGTAGCAGTAAGTTGTGGCTGTTTTAATATCCAGACAGTGATGAATCTAATTGGATGATACATTATTAGATGCAGTCATTTTTGGCTGATAATTTTCCACCCAGCTTCTTTGATTTTGAAGCTAGCTTATGTTGAGCTAGGTGTTGCTGACAGGGCTACCCATGCATCAAATTTTGTCTGACTCAGCAGGAGTTGTGTATGGTTAGGTAGCTAAACAAATACATAAATACTATTTACTATTAACATTCCCTTACTCTATCCAAAATGAAAACAAGTTTTGCCTTTAGTTACACTTTTATTCATAGTTGCATTATTATGAATACATTATTTTGCACTGGGGCATGGCCTGTGACCAGATCTGAGAGGGTACATGGTGAAATTGTATTACCATGAGAAAAAGACTGCCGTGCACCAGATTGAGTCAGCTATAGTGCTTCCTTGCTGGCTACAGTGACTGCAGCATTGTTATCTACCCCTGGCTATCCATGGTGGAAGTTGCAGTGTCAATGGTGGCAGCACACCACAACGGCTTGTTGTAGTGGAAGTTGTAGTGGGACAGAGTAAAGGAGGCAGCTATGTACCTGGGGCACTTTGCAAGGTAACATGAGGCAGTATGTGGGGTTCAGGAGAATGGAAAATATGTACCTCTGTAGGACACAGGCTTGAGGGCTCTGAAGAGTGTATTCTTGCAGACACACAGAGGTTCAGGGATGAAGTCAGATCCATACATACCTTGGGGACTGTGAGTACTACTACTTCTCCGCCTTCTGCCTGTGAGCCTGATGCTGTTGTAATGAAGACTTGTGAGATTTCTATAGAAGCTGGTATTATTAATGCTACAGACAGAGGTCCCAAGCCTACTTAGTTCAGAAGATGAGGTATTGCAAGTCTGAATTGCTCTATATATGTCCTAAGTACTCAGATGCATGCTATCAAAAAGTGTACCCTGGCTCTGGAAGTAGGGTCAGTAGTTTGGAGGACACTGTACATTCTATGAAGGCTGAAGTGAAAGCTGATGTCCTCAGAACAGCTGTATACAGTTGCAAGAAAAAGTATGTGAACCCCTTGGGATTACGTGGAGTTTTGCATGAATTGGGCATAAAATGTGCTCTGAACGTCATTTAAGTCACAACAATAGAAGAACACAGTCTGCTGAACATAATACTACACAAACATTAGATGTTGCCATGGTTTAATTGCACATAACATGTAAACATTCACAGTGCAGGGAGGAAAAAGTATGTGAACCTTTGGACTTAATAACTGGTTGACCCTCCTTTGGCAGCAATAACCTCAACCAAACGTTTCCTGTAGTTGCAGATCAGACCTGCACAACGATCTGGAGTAATTTTGGACCACTCCTCTTCACAAAACTGTTTCAGTGTAGCAATATTCTTGGGATGTCTGGTGTGAATCGCTCTCTTAAGGTCATGCCACAGCATTTCATTCGGGTTGAGGTCAGGACTCTGACTGGGCCACTCCAGAAGGCGTATTCTGTGCTGTTGCAGCCATTGTCTTGTTGAATTACTTGTATGCTTTGGGTCATTGTCCTGTTGCATCACCCATCCTCTGCGGAGCTTCAGTTGGCGGACAGATGGTCGTATGTTTTCCTGCAAAATGTCTTGATAAACTCTGGAATTCATTTTCCCATCAATGACAACAATCCATCCAGGCCCTGAGGCAGCAAAGCAGTCCCAAACCATGATGCTCCCTCCACCATGTTTTACAGTGGGGATGAGGTTTTGATGTTGGTGTGCTGTGCCTGTTTTTCTCCACACATAGTGTTGTGTGTTCTTCCCAAACAACTCAATCTTGGTTTCATCTGTCCACAGTATATTTTGCCAGTAGTGCTGTGGAACATCCAGGTGCTCTTTTGCAAACTTCAAACGTGCTGCAATATTCTTTTTGGACAGCAATGGCTTCCTCCGTGGTGTCCTCCCATGTACACCATTCTTGTTTAATGTTTTCCTTATTGTAGATGTGTCAACAAAAATGTTAGCATGTGCCAGAGATTTCTGTAGGTCTTTAGCTGACACCCTGGGATTCTTCTTTACCTCATGCAGCATTCTGCGCTGTGCTCTTGCAGTCATTTTTACACGCCTAGGGAGAGTAGCAACAGTGCTAAGCTTTCTCCATTTGTAGACAGTCTGTCTTACCGTGGACACATGAACATCAAGGCTTTTGGAGATACTTTTGTAACCCTTTCCAGCTTCATGCAAGTCAACAATTCTTGATCGTAGGTCTTCTGAGAGCTCTTTTCTGCGAGGCATGGTTCACATCAGACAGTGCTTCTTGAAACCAGTAAACCCAAAACAGGTGTGTGTGTTTTTTAAGGGCAGGACAGCTGTCAGCAACACATCCAATATCATCATACTGATTGGAGTCAAGGTTGGCTCACTCCTGGCTCCAATTAGCTCTGGGAGAAGTCATTAAGCTAGGGCCTCACATACTTTTTCCTCCCTGCACTGTGAATGTTTACATGTTATGTGCAATTAAACCATAGCAATATCTAATGTTTGTGTAGTATTATGTTCAGCAGACTGTGTTCTTCTATTGTTGTGACTTAGATGACGTTCAGAGCACATTTTATTCCCAATTCATGCAAAACTCCACATAATCCCAAGGGGTTCACATACTTTTTCTTGCAACTGTATATACATATCACAAATTGAAAAACAGAATGTGAAGAAATACTGTAATATCAGGCTGGTGGGAGGTCCAGAATGTACTGAAGGTAATAATGCTGCTGGATTTTTTTGAAAAATGATTGTAAGATATTGTTGGCACACAGAGTACTCGTGACTGCCAGCTCCTCGATACTCACCATGGGCTGTATTGATGTGGCTGATCAACTATATTTATAAGGAAGTTATATTGCAAAGAGCCAGACAGCTTAAAGATATCAATATGAGGTGACCAGGATAGTAATTTGTTTACAATCCCAGCTGCTGATTAGCTAGATGGAGGTGGCAATAATAGCGTCTTCTTTTTTTCCTTTGCTATGAATATGATGTGATGTGATTATGATTCAATCTAATATTCCTGTAACTCTGAGAAAAGTGTGTGTGTGTGTATGTTGGGGGGGTGCAGAGAAAGGGGAATATATTTTTTTTTCTTTTTCTCCCTCTTTCTCGCTTTCCTTTTTTGCACAGCTTTGTTATACGAGCAATATCAGGAGTCAGTGGACAGCTAATTGTCCTTGACAATATACTGTCAGTACTCAGTGTCCACACTGATATCATGGAATACACACACAGCCTATCAGACATGGGAGCCCCTCAATTCTGCTTCAGCGTGGAGATGTTGAAAATGTTTTATGTGTTTGTTTTTTCTGTATATATTGAGTATGTTAGTTTTGTAGGCCCTGTACATCAAAGTTTTTATGAGTTTAGTTCTAGGTTTGCAATGGCTGGATGCAGCCATATATCTGGACAGATATGTACAATGGGATTTGGAAATAATGCTTATACTAAGATGTTGTTGTAATGGTTACAAGATTATTAAGTTATTATCATGGAATTTTCAGGGATTAAATTAAACCTTCAGTGTGCAGCTCCCTCCTCAACACCCCAACATATCCCTCCTCAATATGTGTGCTGTTAATCAATAAATAGTAGGAGATCTATTCCATAGTCTGATCCAAATAGGACTAGAAAAAAACAAACCAAATGTGTCAATCATGCTTAAAAGAAAAAGGGGAGGGGATAAATTCCAATTATTAATTAGTAATCTCCTTACTTACTAAGCAAATTGACCCCGGGGGATTACGCAGTTCATATTAGAGAAGCTTTTTTTCCTGTGTTTCTCCCTGGATTCCAGGGCTGAGTCAGTTTTGGGTGCATTGATTTGACATGTTTTACCTTATGTTCATTATCCTGTGAGTCACACCTCAACAGCAACATCAGGATATGATACATTCAGCAGTGGCATTACTAACAATTCTAAATATGACAACTTTCTCTCAGAATGGTTGTCAAGAAACTGGCAACCACTGGCATCCTAACAATCATGACACATCCCCACCTGGCCCATTCAGCTGTTAGGCAAGGATTCCCAGCTCACAGTGGAATGTAAATGAAGGAGCAGGGACTGTGTAATAAAATAAAATGGCAAAGAGGTTCCCCCTAAATTCCATACCACACCTGACCCAAGCTGACAAGGAAAGGGAAGGATAACAGTGCAACCCCTCCCTCCTGAATCATACTAGGCCACATAATCTCAACATGTGTGGGTACCATGCCAGGGGGGACCCTCCAGGCAAAGCACCTTTTCTCCATATTGATGAGGACAGAGGCATCTTCCCTACAACTCTGGTCCAGCTGTTGTGGGGTTTGTGGTCAGGGAGCTTATTGGAATCTGGAGGCCCCCTCTAACAATAAAGGGACCCCCCTGACGTCACTGACAAAGTATTATCATATCCATATTTGGTCAATGACACATTACAGTTTGTCTCGGAAAAGCTCATCGTTTGCAGCTGTCAGTTCCTAAAACATTTTTTGTTGCAACCTACGTACATGTAATGTACAGTTGTGATGGTCACCTCCATCTAGCGGCCGACATGCACACAGATCTGGAAGTGTGCCCCAGGATTCAACTGCCTAAGGGTTTCCACAGAATTTAATCTGGCACTGTTTGCCTATTTGTGTATGTGTCAGATCTACAGTATTTAATGTTTGCAGAGCACTAGACTCTAGATTAGACTTGACTAAACCTAGTGATTGTGTGATATGTAGTTTCTTCACAGGAAATATTTGTTCTCAGATGACAGACAGGTCATGCGTTAACCTGTGCAATGTTATGAACAGACATTTCTAAACACAGGAATGTGAAGAATTACTCTACTTTAGGTTACACAAGGCTACAAATGACACCATAAACCTACATTATAAATGACCATCTTAGACATCTTGCACACTACTGCCTAAAAACTCAGCATTTTTTTTTCTAATCTAAATGCAGCCCATTGTTTTGAATGTGCATGTACACACAGGCGCATAAACATGTGCTCCATATAGACACGTAAGAAAAACAGAAATCTGAGCTGCCCATCAGTATTTTATGAGCATGCAAGCATGTGCAAAAAAATGTTCATTTGAAGAGGTTAAAATTGCATTCTGGGAGTTAGAGTTTATTTATGCACACCAATATGCACACATACACACAAAATAAGTGTAAGACATTTTGGCTAGGAATACTCATGTTCAAACATCAGGGCTCTGAGGAAGTCACATGGTATTGTGACGCAACATGTCGGCCCAACATAGTGACGCACTTCCGGTGTGGCGGCCATCTTGGTACACCCATGCATATTTATTACATCCAAAAGCATGTGGTTGGAGCCCTGATATCTACTATTTTGATGTAAGTGCGCATTTTATCTGTTACTACTTGTCCTTACTTGGCAATAAACATACTACACAATGGAAGCATGTGTTTTATGTTCCATATGAGTTGTTAGCGCAGCATTTGATCCTGCCTGGAGAAGGAGCCATTATTGAAGTGCTGATCCCTAGAGGGAGATTTATATACAGTGGGAGCAGTCGTTTGGAGTGATACTGACCTGGAGAATCTGTGAGAAGGATCCTACTAAACGTTTTGACTCGCAAGGGTCGAGTCTTTAAAGGTGAGAGGCTGATTCAGCCGGCGGTCGGATGATCTTCTGCCCAACTATCAACCCACTTTTGAACAAATATCAGCACGAGTGTGTTTTTTGTTCACCTGAGTGTGATCATTCTGTGTTTGGACTTTATACGCACGGAAAGAGACTGTGTGTGCAGTTGCACCTATTGAGTTCACATATATGCATATTGTTTTGATTTATTCAGTGTATGGGGTATGTATAGGTATATATATATATATGTGTTAATGTACACTTTTCATATGTATATGTATATATACACTTTTAGAAGCACGTATTGTTTGCAGTCATTTTTTCAGTTGGAAAGGTTTGTTTCCCACCATCACTATTGGAGTTTAGATCCATTCACATTATTGTATTATTAGTTATGTGCATGATTTCACCTAAGTGGACACATTTTTTCACTTATTTGATATTTATTTACTAGATGTTTATGCTGTTCACTTGTTTATATAAATACAAGCGATTAGCGCTACATTTTTTTCCATACTTTAATTCTGAAGATCATTGGTATATGATTTAATGTTAGCAGCTTCTCAGTATTATTTTTGTTGGGATTTATCCTGAGCGCAGGAGGTTCACACCATTATTGGAACGTACGGTTCGTCATCAGATACTGAAAATGATTTTGTGACGAAGCTCAGTGATGTGTGAACTTGGTGCTCTATTTCAAATTTCAGTGTTTTTGGTTTGATTACATTATTGAATTAAATGTATTATTATATTATTATTTTATATGATTATTTATTATAATTTATGATTTCGTGTTTCAAATTTTATCATACCCGGGATGTTTATTAGACTCTTGTTCGGACAGATTTCAGTGAGTTATTCCTAAAAATGACAGGCCTATAATAAAAAAACAACATATTTCCATGCACAAAAAGGTACCGCTTTGTGCACAGAAATATTGACATAATCAGACCGCTAGGGAGGTGAAAGAAAAAAAAAATTAAAGATAAACTAAAGCACTTTAACCACCCGCCCCCCCCCCCCAAAAAAAAATGATGCCCCTAAAGTAAAAATATACATTTACATAAGCTCACTGAAGTGACTAGCCTCAAATGATTTATATTGTAAAGCGCTGAGCAAACTGTTGGCGCTATATAAATCTTATATAATAATAAAATGATACACAGTGATGAAACCAATGCTCCCACATAAGTTGTACCTGTTTATATGCAACCCAATCTACTCCAAAGCCTTCCAAAGCACAAAAGCCAGGTGGTGTTTATCAGCTTCCGGGAGGTAGGAAGCAGTGATCTGGAATTAGACACTGCACAGCACAGGGCAGAGATCTGAGTGTTATATGAATGGAGGGTCTGGACAACCCCCCCCCCCCCCCACCACCCTACACAGTCTCATTGGGAAACATGCACATCTGACCTGCTGTGTGCTGGGGGGGCGCATTACCATGGATTGCCTGGTGTTGGGTAAAACAGTTGGTTTTCTCCTTCCATGCAATCTACACAAATCTATCAGGTTCTACACTAAGCACTATGGATTGAGCCAAGTACATGATATATGAGAATATGCTTTGTTAATTTTTCTTTTCAAAGGTGTAAAACCACCTTAGCCCCTCCGCTCTTGCAAACACATATGGATGTAAAAACAAACATGTAACATGTGTGCAGAAATCAACATTTCATATATCGCCACACACAGCAATAATTCCAGGGCCATTATTTTCTGTAAACTCTAAACTGATGACCTGTAAGAGCTATAAAAGTGTTGTCTATGGAACATTTTTGGTACAGAAGTTTCTTGCCACTGCATAGGCTTGTGCAATTTTGAGACTTGACATGGTGGATATCTATCTACTCAGCATAACTACATCTTTTAAGTTTTACCAAAAAACAGTGTTTTTGTGCACTAAAATTAACTTTAGTGTAATTTTTACAGAAATTTTGTGCTAGATGATGTACTCAATTGCATTAATATTGTGTGACATTGTGTTATCATGTGAAATATCAATATTTTGGTCTTAAGGGTCTCTGCTTTCATAAACAAAATAGTGCCTTGGGTGTTTTACTTACCTTCAAGCTAAAAATGGTTACTTTAAATATATTCAAATTTGGCAAGAACAAATCTCAAATATAGTTCCCGTCTCAGCTAAGACAAGAAGGGAAAATAGGGCCAGTCCTACTGGTGCAGGGTGAACACTTAGACCTAGATGGCAAGGAGTTATATCCATAATGGGGAACATGGTTTGTGGCCACCCTGAATGGTGCAGCCGGGGAGTTACTTATCTGCCATAAATATCTAAAAGCCTACCCAGTCCCACAACTTGGTCTATGGTAAAGAGATACTAAACAGGTGGTCCACCAACAGACTCAACAAGCATCACTCCTTGTCATAGCTAAGTAATAGATATGCACACAATATGCACACAAACCAATTATATCACTAAAGCTACGCAATATACACCTCCTAGTGAGAAAGGGCAGGACACAGCAATAAAAAGGAAAGGATTACTCTATGGGAAGCACTAAGAGTTAAGCAATGTTTCTCTAGGACAGAGAGGGCTCTAACAAACACAGGCTGACTAGAAAGGTGTAAATTCTATCCCATCCAAAAATAAAGAAGAGCTAACAGTAAGGAAGGCATCTTTAGCCAGAGACCACCCACAGCATCCTCCTCATCAATGTATGGTCCAGTAAAATATAAAGCATCCATGGTCAGGATGCAAATCCTAGCTCAAGAACAGCTGAATGAACAAAGCAAGGCCGCTAATATTAGCAACCAGGGAGCAGTATCCAGATTGCAGTAGCTAAAAATAATTATGGAAAAACTGTCACCAATGGTTACGGATCTCTCTCCAAAGGCAGTCAATGTTCCATATGGCTCTTGGCAGATGGTAGTGAGGAGCCTGGAATATGACTCAGTAATGCTGCCCTGAGAGAGCCGGTCAATGAAGTTGATGAAGATCTATGGTGGGGATCAAGTCATCATACACTCAAGCAGAAAGAGCAATACCAGTCTGGGAGTTTTGACAGGGGAAATGCCTAGAATATCAAAAACATCTTGCAAGCCATCCAGGGTGCACAGGAGTGCAGTACGGCCCTGATTAGTAGCCAAAAGAAAAAAAGGGGAACCATCATTTATATGGTATACCCTTCACCTGAAGGATCTTGAGCAAAGAGTGCAGTTCTCCTCTGTGCTGTAGCATTATGTTGAACAGATCCTGATAGATCTTAAGTTCCATTTCATCCATAAGAATGTAGTCTCTCTGTCTGGATCTGCAGAAGATCTCCTCCTTCAGCGAATAGCTAGCTAGGAAGCAGTTACCATCTCTCAGTGAATATGCTCAATGTCAATAGAGTATCCTGTGGCCTATCTAAGAAGTTGTTAAAGATGCCAAGGCCCCCCCATATACACTCATATTACTTAGCTACACTCCTCAACCAAATATATTTTTGGTGGCATCCCACTAAAGAAAAAATTTGGTCCCTTATAGAAACATCATTATTCCTTCCCCTTTATCCACAAAATCTCCTTATCCTACGCTCGATAGACCATACACAAACCTTTATTAACCATTCTTGCATTAAAGCCTCCCTAACTGCCTGGTCCACATTCCTCTCCTACAAATTCACTGAAGCTAGCTCAATACCAGTACCCATTAATTCTCTACACTCATTCATGCCCTATCTCAACCTAAACATGTGGGTAAAATGCAATATTAAACTAAACAAAATCCCAGCGCCAATCAAAGAAAGTATATAATTATGCAGCTGTGCACCAGTGAAAACCACCAATAATAAATAACACAAAAAACAGCGCAAAAATTAAATACATAAAAATAATCACAAATAAATAAATGTCCGTGCAAAAATATATATATAATATTTCAAACATAAGTCCTTATTTTCCCAAAAGGATTTTCAAAACAATGTTCCAAAATGTGCTTCCACCTAATCACCACGTGAAAAATAATATTGACCGCACTCAACAGATGGAGGTGAGTAATAAGCCTCATAGGATATAAGGGATCCTATAGCCCCTCAGGAGGAACTCAAATCGCCTTCACCCTGCTTAGATACAGCAATCGACTCCACTCTACTTCTCCATGGAATCCTCAATAGTGTGCAAGGAAAGAAAGGCTTGTTTAACCACTTGCCTACCAGGCACTTATACCCCCTTATTTACCAGGCCAATTTTCAGCTTTCAGCGCTGCCGCATTTTGATTGACAATTGCGCGGTCATGCAACATTGTACCCATATGAAATTTTGATCATTTTTTTCTCACAAATAGAGCTTTCTTTTGGTGGTATTTAATCGCCGCTGGGCGCTTTACTTTTTGCTCTATAAATAAAAAAAGTGCAAAAAATTTGAAAAAAAAAAAAAGTTTCTTTGTTTCTAATATAAAATTTTTCAAACAGGTATTTTTTCTCCTTCACTGATGTACGTTGATGAGGCAGCACTGATGGGCACTTATAGGCGGCACTGATGGGCACTGATAGGCAGCACTAAAGGGCACTGATAGGCAGTACTAATGAGGTGGCACGGATAGGCGGCACTGATAGACAGCACTAATGAGGTGTCACGGATAGGCGGCACTAATATGCAGCACTGATAGGCGGCACTGATAGGTGACACTGATGATGGGTACTGATAGATGGCACTGACTGGCATCACTGCTGAGCACTGACTGGTGGGACTGACTGGCACAACCCCTGGGCACTGACTGGTGGCACTGACTGGCAGCACTGCTGGGCTGCACTGGTGGGTGGCACTGGTGGGCAACACTGGTGGGTGGGCACAGGTGGGTGGCACTGGTGGGCACAGGTGGGTGGGCACAGGTGGGTGGCACTGCTGGGCACAGGTAGGTGGCACTTCTGGGCACAGGTGTGTGACACTGCAGAGTGGCACAGGTGGGTGCACTGCTGGGCACAGGTGTGTGATCTGCTGGGCACAGGTGGGCAGAGCTAGTGGGCGCACTGCTGGGCACAGGTGGGCGGAACTTGCAGGTGGCACTGCTGGGCACTGATCATCAGGGCACTGATCATCAGTGCCCTGATGATCGGTGCCGATCCCCGCTCTGACAACTGCCGGTTCTCAGCAGTACTTTCCTCACGATCTGACAGCGTGAGGAAAGTGCAGCCGAGAACCGGCACTTGCATTTCCCTCTGATCAGCGTGTCATTGGACACCGCTGATCACGTGGTAAAAGGCCGCTGTGATCGGCCTTTTACCACATCACGTGATCAGCTGTGTCCGTAGGACACAGCGATCACGGAGATCGCCGGGTGCGTGCCCCCTGGGGCACACAGGAGAGCGCGTTCTGGGAGGCCGTCATACGACGTCCACTCAGAACTGGCCGGCCGCAGGGCAGCCGTCATTTGGCTATCTGCGGTCGGCAACTAGTTAATAGCCTCAAAGGCTTCAAAGCAACAAGTTTCCAAATTGTAAATATAGGGATCTCACGCTTTAAGGATCACTGTAGAGGATGACCAGCTTTCCACCTCAAAAATGGCTGCTTTAACCGCAAAAGTCGGCGTGCGTTCCAAATACCGGAAGTGACGTAGGCCAAGGAAAACGCCCTGTGGGTGGGGCGAAATGCATTGATGCACTTCTGGTCTGCCGTCTTCTTGGCCTACGTCACTTCCGGTATTTGGAACGCACGCCGACTTTTGCAGTTAAAGCAGCCATTTTTGAGGTGGAAAGCTGGTCATCCTCTACAGTGATCCTTAAAGCGTGAGATCCCTATATTTACAATTTGGAAACTTGTTCCTTTGAAGCCTTTGAGGCTATTAAACAAGCCTTTCTTTCCTTGCACACTATTGAGGATTCCATGGAGAAGTAGAGTGGAGTTGATTGCTGTATCTAAGCAGGGTGAAGGCGATTTGAGTTCCTCCTGAGGGGCTATAGGATCCCTTATATCCTATGAGGCTTATTACTCACCTCCATCTGGTGAGTGCGGTCAATATTATTTTTCACGTGGTGATTAGGTGGAAGCACATTTTGGAACATTGTTTTGAAAATCCTTTTGGGAAAATAAGGACTTATGTTTGAAATATTATATATATATTTTTGAACGGACATTTATTTATTTGTGATTATTTTTATGTATTTAATTTTTGCGCTGTTTTTTGTGTTATATAAAATGCAATATTAACCTAGTTCTAGACCTCTATTCAGCAGACGACATAGTACCCTTTCAGGTGCTCCAAAACAAATTTTTATTACCCACAGTGGAATACTTTAACTACCTGAATATTATCCACTGTATCCGCTCTGAAAAGATTCCATCTACCTCTACACTTCCAACCCAAGTACTCCAATACTTACAGAAATCTAAATACCCAGGAAAGGGGATCTCCATGTTCTACTCCTTTCTCACTGACTTAAAACTTCCCATGAGGACATCATCCTTACACAACTGGGAACTGATTCTTTCCCGATCCTTTTCAGATCAAACTTGGAGTAAAACCTTTACTCTCACATACAAATCCTCCCTTTGTGCTACACATTGGGATTCCTACCTAAAAATCCTCCATCAATGGTACTTAACCCACATCCGGCTTTCAAAAATCTCTTACCCATTCCCCGCAGTGTTGGCGTCAATGCAGAGAATTAGGCTCCCTACTACACTTATTATGGTCTTGTAAATCCCTACAATCATTTTGGAATAGTATTTTAAACTAATTTCCGAAGTAATAGGCTCCACAGTGCGCCCTGACCCTGCCCTAGCATTATTCCATATTGGCTTGGACAACATTCCTTCTAAATCCATTGTTATCCATATTCTATTAGCCGGCAAAAATAATATCACCAGGCTATAGAAATCGCGTACACCCCCTCAAAAACAATGGTAATTATATAAATGCGATTCCGGATCATCCAGAAATCAGGGACTTCTACATGCTGCCCAAAATCCACAATCCAGGAAATCCAGGCAGACCCATCATAACAGGTATGAATACACTCACAGAACAAATCTTAGGCTTTGTAGAAAATTTTTTTAAAACCGTTAGTCAAGAATACTGCTAGTTTCCTGCAAGACAACTGACTTTCTGAACAAGATTAACAACATACAGCAATTACCATCTAATACACTTCTAGTGACTATGGATGTAGTATCCCTGTATAGTAATATCCCTCACAAGGATGGATTAGCTGCATGTCACAGATCCTTATCATCCTCACCAAACCACAAATACACTGCTGAGGATGTTACACAGCTCATTGAATTCATACTTACACACAACTACTTTGTCTTCAATAAAGGCATCTATCTTCAATGTATGGGTACTGCGATGGGAAGTAAAAAGGCACCCCAATATGCCAATTTATTTATGGCTGACCTGGAGGAAAAATTCCTGAACACCATGGAACAAAAACCATACAGATACTATCGCTATATTGATGATATTTTCAGCATATGGACAGAAGGTGAAGAAAACCTAACACAATTTTACTCATTGATCAACACTTTTCATCCATCAATCAAACTAAAAATTGAATACTCAAACACACACATCAACTTCCTAGACACCACAGTATACATCAGGGATGATACGCTTCACACCTCAATATACAGGAAAACCACTGACAGATGCAACTACCTCCACAGTTCTAGCTTCCACACCCAACACACAAAACATGCCATCATACACAGGCAGGCCATTAGATACCACCGAATATGTTCTGACCCAAGAGACAGAGATAAACATCTCGGGACACTAGCAGATTCCTACCATAAGAAAGGTTACAAGAACAAAACTATCAACACCAGCATAAACACAGCCTTGAGAACCCGAAGAGAAAATCTACTTCAGTACAAAGAGAAAAAAAACAAACAACTGTGTACCTCTAGTAACCACATACAACCCAGCACTAGAAGGAATAAGAAAAATAATCAAAAATTTACAACCCATCATAACAGAGGATGGAACTCTGAAAAATATTCCAGCAACCCCCAATACTGGCCTTCAGACAACCCCCCAACCTCAGAAATAAACTAATCAGTAGGAAACTTCCTTCTGATTATGATGTCACAAATAATGAAAGCAAACCCTGCAATAAAAAACGCTGCAAACTGTGCAACCAAATCAATCCATCAAAATGTGTCAGACACTCAACAGGTATCTTCAATATTTCCAGATCATACAGCTGCACCTCTAGTAATGTTGTGTACCTTATCCAATGCAGAAAATGCAGCAAAGGATCTTATGTTGGCGAAACAGGACAGAAGTTGCAAACAAGGATGAATTTGCACAGACATACCATCAAGGAACATAAAGATGACTTCTGCACACCTGTGGGACACCATTTCGCACAACCAGACCACACAATGGGAGACCTCAATATTTTAGTTCTTAAAGGAAATGTCAAATCCATTTTTGGAAAGAAAAACTTTTTAACTAAGAATGATAATTCTATTTGACACGAGATAACGGCCTGAATTTGGAAATGGGACGCTTGACTCCCTCTGTGATGTGAGTGTGGTCTCCCCTCCCCCTTTGCTTTTGCTGTATCTTATCTCTAGCCTCCTTTTTTTTTTTTTTCTAACATCTCTTCTAACATTCTGCTAAAACTTGTGATTTGTATAGTACTGCTTGGACCTTGAAGAAGGGGACACTCCCCGAAAGCTTGTCCTCAAAATTATATGTTAGTGCAAATAAAAAAAGTATCATGGACAGTACTCAATTGTTTCAATGCGACATGGAAAAGAGATTTGCCATTGCCAACTTTTCATACCCAAAATTTGCTTCCTCATGGTCTCAATGGTCACTTAATCCCAATTGTAAAGTTAAATTTTGATAGCTTACCCTCACAGTAATAATGTGAGTATACATTATTATCCTGACTGGTATGGTGTTCTCTACCCTTCTAGCTCAGACAGTTGTTCCTGTTGATGCAATTTCTCCTACCCCTCCCCTCTCCCATACCCCTTTCCTCCCCTTATTCCCCATGGTTCTTAGTTGTCTTACAATCGATTGAAACTGGTTCCAGTATCACTCGACCTTCTCTGAAAATGTATAAAATATTATACAGGTGAATGTTGGAATTGTTAACCTCTTCCCTAAAGATCTGTACAACAAAGAACCAATAATGTCTCTTTGTTCTTTACATGTTACTATATGTGTTGAAAAAAATTCAACAAAGAATATTTGAATATAAAGATGGCAAGGGCTGTCTATTCAAATTGTGGCTGTTCCAACAACTCTGGGTTCTCCTGGATTCAGAGGTAAAGTTTGCAACCCCTACTATCCAAATCTTCCACCGGCCTATGTAAGGCTAGGATGTGAGTGATATGTGCTTATGGTACCACTTGTACCTAGTGGAGAGCAGTAGTGTACTCCATCTTCAGCCTCATAGCCATAACTCTAATGTCAGAGTGGAGATCGCAGCTTACAGAGTATTTTTGATATCCATGCCCACCGCTTGTAGGTTGTTGTTTCAGACTGTTCCCAGGAGATCCACTGGAAGATTAGAGAACAGGGTCAAAGAGCCCACGTACTGGTTTCCTTCCTGAATGCCGAAAAGCTCTGGGATATTTTCCGACTCAGCTAAGTGCCAAAGTCCTTAGCAGAGTGGGTGGTGGAGGAGCTTTTGCCCATCTTCCCCACGTCACTGCGGATGGATTTTCCCAGGGTTAAGCACCAGAGGTGATCCTCTGTTAAGCAGCCATCATGGATCAGTGCTAGACCATGCCTGAATTTTGCCCTTTTAATGTTTTTGACTCTCAGTTCACATCTGTGCGGGTGGTGCCATTGCAGGACCCACACAAATGCCTGCAACCGCACCACCGACACAGAGGAATGCGGGACCCGGCACGTCGACTGCACTAGAAATCACAACCGTACTTGGAACCTTGGTTCCCGTGCAGTCTGCAATTTCCGAAGTAGTGCAGAGACATCTCTGCGCGTCCCGGGGCACGGGAGTCCATTCAAATGAATGGGCTCTCGTGCCTGTGCAAATCGCGGCCCGCACTACCATACAGATATGAACTAGGGCTTAATCTCCTAGATTGTAAGCTCTAAACGAGCAGGGTCCTCTATTTCCTCTTGTACCAAATTGTATTGTAACTAATGTCTACGTTCATTTTGTAAAGCGCTGCGCAAACTGTTACATAAATCCTGTATAATAATAATCATTATCAAAATTGCTGCTTCCTGCCAAATTCAACTGAATATTTATTTGCTTTGTACATGCTCCTAAAAGCAGTGTCCAGCCTTCCATGCCATTTGTTTGCCCATTAGCCTAGAAAAAGGTCATTACTGTTGTTTATCAAATTCTTCTTCCATTGACTTCAATGAGGTGCAGATTGGGCACTCGTACTTTTAGTAATGTTCACAGAACCATCTTTGAACCGAACCCAGAGACCAAGAGATCAGGCAAGGCACTATCAAAAGCTGTGGGTGACTCAGTAGGAAGAGCCACTACCAGACAGCAGAGGCCCTGGGTCTGTATTAAAATTTTGGCAGTAACTTTCTTCTTCTAAAATGGTCTCTGAATGTCTTAGGGTCTGGTTTATGAGCAAATACAGATTTTCAGCCTAGAAGCATAAACATTTTGTTCCCGTTTCCAAGATTTTTATTTAGGGCCATATCCTTTCCATCAAACCAGATATTGTAATTTGTTTCTGAAGATTCTAGAGTCAAGTATTTTCCCAACTACAAATTCTTCGCCTTGTGAAATTGTTTGAGAAGTGAGATATGGAAAACCAGGTGAATCTAAACATGACTAGTTTGATTTGAGAAGAGATTAAAAAAAAGTTCCCAGAAGCGTTTTGGGCCAGCTTAGGAGATGAAACATGCTTTTTTACATTTTTGGTAGCCAGACCTTGTCACCTATAAGAAAGGTAGAAAGTGCTTTGCCATGTCCATCTGCAGCCTTTGTAATTTTCCTGAATTTCCTTCATGCCTCAGTAACTTCTGAAATTGGTTACAGCAGGAAATCAAGTTGAGATAGAAAGCTTAGAAATGAAGACTGCATGACAATCAGTGTTTAACCACATGAAGACCAGCATGTTAAACTTCCCTTCCTTTCCAGGCCATTTTTAAGTTTTAAGCACTGTCATATTTTGACTGACAATTACACAGTCATGCTGACTAAGATTAATTTTATTAGTTTTATATAATTTTATACCCAGATTAATTTTATATCATTTTAGAAGACCAAAAAGATTTTTTGGTGGTATTCATTTTTTATTATTTACTATATAAAGCCTGATTTTTTTTTAAGAAACTGTTTCTTAGCTTCTGTTATAAAACTTTGCAAATAAATAATCTTTATGCCTAAATTTAAGTCAAAATGTACTCTGCTGCATTTCTTTGGTAAAAAAACAAATGTGTATATTATTTAGTTTCAATAATTTTTATTGAAGATTTTAAAGACATAACAGGGTAATGGTATACGGTTCAACAGAAAATGTTGTAATACAGTATAGAAATGAGTATTATACCCCACCAGAAATTGGGGAGTGTTGTAAAGGTCTTTAAAGACAATGTCATCAGAGGTATTCTAGGTAGTGTGTTGAACTTGGCGAAGTGTATGGGGTATTGGGGGAGTATTAAAGAGGAGAAGGTAGGGGGAGGAAAGGAGGGATGGGGGAGATATGTAACTTGGTAGGGGAGGAAGTACCAGTCTGGGATTAGTTAATGGTGTCAATTGTGATCTATTTATCAAAGTTGTATGGAGCAATTTGGATTGCGTAACCATCAAGCCCATTGAGGATTACATTTATGTTGAGAGGAGTTATTTAATGCTAATTTCTTTTCCATGTCACATTGGAAATTGAGATCATGGATCAGGGATGTGAGAGAGGGAGCGTTGGTGGTGTTCCATAGTCTAGTGATGTTAACTTTGGCTGCAAAAAGTGTATCGGTAATGATGGTGCTGGAGTTAGGTGGAAATTGTTCGATTCCAATGAGTAGAAGTGCTAAAGAAGGATTTGGGGTGATCGGGGTTCCAGATATTTCAGAAATTAAATTGAAGACTATTCCAAAAGGATCGAATTGTTTTGCAGGACCAGAGGATGTGCAGTGTTAAACCGATTTCACCGCATTGTCTCCAGCAAGAAGGGGGATGATTGGATAGTAGGTAGAGAGCTTGACGGAAGTTAGGTACCATTGGTGAAGGATTTTTAGGTACGCCTCCCAGTGTGAGGTGTACCGGGTGGATTTGTGGGAGATGCTGAATGCTCTTTCCCATGATTGTGTTGTGATTTGTTCCGAAAGTATTTTTCCCCAGTTTGTTAAGGAGGTAGATTGTATGGTGAATTGTAGGTTAGTGAGAAACGTATAGAAGGTGGAACTGCCTTTGCCGGGATATCGTGTTTTGGTAAAGAAGTTTTAGGCGGTAATTGGGAGCTTTGTAGAGTAAGGTATTTTCATTGTTTGTAAGCAATGTACAATTCTTAGGTAGGTAAAGTATTCAGTAGACGGCAGATTGTATTTAATTTGGAGACTTTGGAACGAGTATGGGATTTAGTCATTATAGAGGTCAGTAATCTGTACTATGCCTTGTGATGTCCATTGGGTTAAGTTTAAGGAGGGTGTTAGGTTATGCAGTAAATTGAGTGGAGTAGGGATATGTTTAATGTCAATGAATTTGGTGGTAAGGAGATTTTTCCAAGCTTGTAGGGTGGCTTTGATACAGGGGTGTTTCATTTGATATTTGAATTGGGCTGTGTGTGGTGTTATGAGGAGGTTTTGTGGATCAAGAGGGTAGAATGGGAGAGTTTCCATTGTGGACCATATTTTTTTCTTTCGAGGGGTTCCACCAAAAGTATATTTGGTCAAGTAGAGTGGCATTGTAGTATGATTTCAAGTGCGGGAGACCTGCTCCTCCTCTTTTTGTGGTGCATATGTGAAGGTTAGTAGTGCATCTGGGTTTTTTGGAGTTCCATAGGAATTTGAGGATTGTTTGCAGTCTGGGGAAGAAAGCATTAGGAACCGGTATTGGAAGCGTGCAGAATATGTACAGTATTTTGGGTAGTATGTACATTTTTAGAGTTGCTACTCAACCTGTTGCTGTTAATCTAATTCCTAGATAGGTGATACTGTGAGTTTCCCAGGAAAATAGAAATTGTGTAGTCAATATTTTTTGGTCTTGGAGTGATATGAAGATTTAATATTGAAGACTTGGGTTCATTGAGTTTATAGTAGGAGAATGTCGAGTAGGTATGGAGGTGGTTACGAATTGTTGTGAGGGATTTGATGGGATTGATCACCATCAAAATGATGTCATCTGCAAATAGGCTAATTTTATGTTCTGTGCTGAGCTGTTTGATGCCGATAAATGACAGGTCATCTCTAAGTTTGGAAGCTAGGTGTTCGATGAGGAGTGCGAATATTATCGGGGAGAGTGGGCAGCCTTTTCTAGTACCATTTCTGATGTCAAAAGGATCAAATAATGTTCCATCTGTTAGTACTCTAGCCAAGCGATGTGAGTATAGGGATAGTTTGGCTGTCAACATCCAGCCTGTAATTCCAAATTTCTGGAGTGTGAGTTGCATAAATTTCCAGTATATGCGGTCAAATGCTTTTTCTGCGTCTAGGGATAGTAGCAAGGAGGGACACTTTGAAAGTTGTAGATTGTGGAGGAGTGATATGATTCTTCTTGTAGTGTCAGGTGCTTGGCGACCTGGAATGAAACCTACTTGGTCTGGATGGATTAAGGTAGGAAGATAGGAGATAAGTCTGCGTGAAATGATTTTTGCGTAGAGTTTTATATCAGTATTAAGTAACGATATCGGCCTATAGTTTTGGACAAGTTGTGGGTCTTTCGGGTTTTGGTATAGTTGTGATAATAGATTGTAGCATGTCTCTAGGGAAAATGTCATTTTCGGCTGCATTATTAAAAAGTCCGGCCAGGTATGGCGATAGTTCAGGGGCAAGGTACTTGTAATATTAATTTGTGTATCCGGCTTTTCCCGGAGATTTGTTTAGTGGTCGCGTTTTAATAGTGGTTTCTCTTTGGGGGAGATTGGAATAGAGATGTCAGCAAGTTGGGATGGCGAAAGTTGGGGGAGTTTTGTTGTGTGGAGGAATGTTTGTATGGATGAGAGTGTAGTTTGTGTGGTGTCGGGATCGTCTTTAAGGTTGTATAAATTTTGATAATACTTTGCAAAAGCGTTAGCTATATCTTGTGGGTTGGTGTATAGGGTATGAGTGGTTGGGTGTTTAATTGATGCAATTTTAGATTTTAGACGTTTTTGTTTGATGAATTTAGATAGTACTGAATTAGCATTGTTCCCTAGTGTGTAATATTTTAGTTTCATGTTTTGCAGATTAAGGTCATATTTATATAATAAAAGGGATCATAGTTTGTTTCTGTCTGTATTAAGAGAGGAAGCAATTAAGGGGTCTGGGGATTTTTTGTTGATTTCTTCTTTTGATTTGATGGAGGAGGAGTTTGTCTATTTGTTGGCTTCTTTGTTTAGTGATGTGGGAATTAAGTTGTATGAGAATACCTCTCATGTATGCCTTGTAAGAAGACCATAGTGTGGAAATAGATGTCAGTTGTATCATTATGTTCAAAAAAAGTGTAGTGTGCATCCTATATGCGTTTCTTGAGGTCTGGATTCTTCAGTATGGAAGAGTTCAGTCACCAGAGCCGAGGGATCTGTGAGAATTGTTTGTGGTCAAGAGAGATACTAAATCGGGGCATGGTCCGGCCATCTGATGGTGCCGATCCTAGAGGAAGTGATATGTTGTAGAGTCCATTTGTCGGTGATGAAGAAGTCTATTCTGGAGTAGGATAGATGAGATGGAGAATAGTAGGTGTAGTCCCTTTCCGTGCTGTGTTGGCATCGCCAGGCATCATATAGATCGTTGGAGTGTAGAAAGTGGTTAAGGGTCTGTTTGGAGAGACGTCTGTTGGAGGAGGAGTCCAGGAGCGGGTTACCAATGATGTTGAAGTCTCTGGCGATGATTAGTCTGCCTTTTCTGTGTTGAGAGATGATCACATTGAGTTTGTTGAAGAATTGAAGATGATTGGCATTTGGGCCGTAGACATTGACTAGTGTGTAGAGAATGTCTGTGATTTTACAGGTCAATATATGGTAGCGGCCTTGTGGATCCACTGTTTTGGAGATGAATTGAAATTGGAGGGAGGCTGTGATGACCCCTTTTTTTTCTGGGGGTTTGTTGACATATGTCAAGGAATAGTGGTGGATATTGAACTTGTGGATTTTAGTAGAGGCAAAGTGGGTCTCTTGTAGGAATAGTACATCCGCTTGTAGAGAACGAGCTTCTTTTGAAAGTAAGGATCTTTTGTAGGGCGAGTTGAGGCCTCTGACATTTAGCGATGAAATATTAATCATCTTTTCTTTTGTTGGTGGTTTGTATAAGGTATTGATGTTGTTTCAGAGGTAGTGGAGAGAAATGAGATTCTTCATGGTGTGGATAGCGCTCATCCCATGTGAATCTGTTGTGGGCTCGTGTCGATTGTTGTCATGGAAGCAGGTTTTCATCTTGAACTGGAGGACTGTGAGGAGGGATGTTTCGTACGAATTGACTGGTACTGTGGGGAAGGAGGGGGGATAAAAAAGACTTGCAAAAAATACAAGGAACATGGGTAGCATTATATGCTACTACATAAAATGGAGGCTTGAGCAAGCATGATTCGCAAAAGGAATCATGCTGGGAAGAAACTTGAAGTATTAGGAAGTCCATACAGGGCCGCTTACCAGTTTTAGTTGTTTATGGAACAAAGCCCATTTTGTGGAGAGCTGAAAAATGCAGGTCGGTTGGAGGTCATGACCATTCTGCGTCCATTTGTTGCGGTCGGTTGGAGGCGGACTGGCGGGAGTCCACCGGAATGATGTTCCACGTTTTCAGAAGTATACCTGCTTCTAGGGTGTTGATCGTGTGAATCCTGCCTTGGTGTTTAACGGTTAGTTTCGTGGGAAAGCCCCATTGATATCCTATTCCGTGGTTTTGCAGTGCTTTCGTTATGGTGAAGAGGTTTTTACGGTTAAGGAGTGTCGTTTTGGACAAATCAGCATATAACTTGGTATTTGCATGTGCTGCTGGGATTGAATTGGGATTTCTGGCAGCTAACATTACTCTCTCTTTCACGTGATAAAAATGTATGTGCGCCAATGGGGATTGTGGCCGGTAAGAATGATGGTTTGAGAAATATACATATACACACACCACACACGCACTTTATAAAGATGCTATAAAGATGCTATAAAGTAAGGAGATGCATTTCTGTTTAGGTGCAGGGAATGTATAAAATAGCCAAGCCATTTTATGACGTATTTAACAAAATACAATATATAATATATACAGTATATATAATATATAAGCCAGATGACCTTAAAGTGAATTACTCTACACAGAGGCATCCCTAGGGTTGGTGTCATCCGGTGCGGTAACACTTGGTGACACCCCCTCCAACAATCCCCGCAGAATGGATCGGATCTGCGGATTGAGCATAATGGATCGGACTCCGATCCATTATGCTCAATCCGCAGATCCGATCCATCCTGCACGGATTGTCAGCTTTCTTTACAACTTACCTTTTCTTGGAGCGGGTCCGGGACAACTGCGCATGTCCCGATTTCAGGCACGATCAATCAATGATAGCAGTAGTTCTATCGTCGATTGATTGTGCCTGAAACCGGAACATGCGCAGTTGCTTCAAGGAGACATATCTACATGGGAGACACATCTTGCCAATACGCCGGTGTCACCCCACAGGATCGTCCGCATGTAACCTATACGGGGTGACATCGGACTCGCTCCAAGAAAAGGTAAGTTGTAAAGCAAGCCGATGATCGTCGGCTTGCTTTCCAACTTACCTTTTTGTGGAGCGGGTCCGGTGTCACCCCATGTGGTCGGTGTCACCCGGTGCAGACCGCACGCCCCGCACCTGCCTCGGGACGCCACTGACTCTACATCAAATTCACTGCATGGACCACTTATGTATTTTTACACAGTGATCATTTTTCCACTTACTTGCCTCTTCTCAAGAGGGAGTAAATTCATTTCAGCTAATATTTCCTACTAGCTGTGGTCCTCCATGCACCCTATCATTCTTGCTGCCCTTCCTCTAGTTCCCAAATATTCTTTTAATGGTTAGGGGTCAGGCTCAGAGACCAGTAGCTTTAGCAGTAAAGAGGCTCCCACTGACCAGCAAAATAGCACACGAGCAGGTCAACCTGGCAGATGACTCCAGCTTACCTGAGGTGTGGAGCCTAAGCACTTATCGGTATTTACCAGAGCTGCTCATGGTGGAGATGGGCTATGCTGTGTGTAAGTATCAAGTCTCAGTCTGCAGGATCGTCCCTCTGGGAGATGAGCAAGTTGGGGTCTTGTAGTATATATAACAGGTAGGGATCAAGCAGAGGTGTAGTCAGTGGTTGCAGGTTTGGATCAAGTGGAAGTGTAGTCGAGGAATGAGTCAAGGTTGGTTGCAAGTGTTAGTAAAGATACTGACAACAGCAGGTGACAAAGGCACAAGATATTGGCTGGAGAAGAGCACAAAAATCTGGCAAATGGGAAGCTCAGAGACATAGCTTAAATTAGGAAATTCAGGGAGGAGCAAAGAGTTCAAGGTTCACTAGAAGCAAGGTACAAGGAAAGATTGTCTAAGGGATCAGATAGGGAGCTGTCCAGCATCTCAGATGGCTCAGCAAGAAGAGTTACTGCCAGACACAGTAAAAAAGGTACCAGGTTCAGATCCAGGTTTTAACAATCGCTATTGTGAACTGGTGTCCAAAACTGAACTGCATATTCAAAATCAGATACCAATGCTTTGTACAGGTGAAAAAGTATGTCAATCTTTTAAGACAGAGTCTATACTTCTTTAAAGACAAGAAAGTATTTTGCTTGCTTTAGAAGCCACACTTTGGCATTGCATGCTACTATTAAGTCTTTGATATACCAAAACACCCAGGTCCTTCTCGACCATTGACTGTATATTGTAGGAGAAGTACAACTGGGACAGTGGTATGATACATGCAAATGCATAACTTTTCCCTTATCAACATTAAACCTTATTTGCAACCTAGTTGCCCAATTAAACTGTGTAAGAAGGCCTGCTTATCAGTATTGTATTTGTGTAATCCATATTTGTTTCTTTAAAGAAATATAATACTGTGATTTCAGAAAGGATGGCCCAATTTAACAATGTGATATAGAAGAAGTGTAGAGGGTAGAATTTGAAAAAAGGTTTTAAATCTTCCAGCTCATCTGATCCAATGTGATTAAGTTTACTTACTATTACCCACTGGTTATCAGAAATATTGTGATTTTTGTTAGATATTTTAGAAGTGTTAGCTGTACTGATTTCATCATAAAATTGTTGAAATCCAGAACTTACAAATAATAACCTGCGTAATATATCTACATTTCTCACAGTAACAAGCTACATTTCATGAAAATTCATGACTAGATTATAGGTCACAGATAGGATTCTGTATGGCTCTTATGGATACATATAGCCAGTGATCTGCCTCTGAGCGAATTATTTACTTCATCTATTTTTATATATTGATGTCAGGACTCCCAGCTGTTGCAAATACACAATGGTATGTTCAGTAATATGTTTAAATATGTTATAATGCTGATCTTAATGCACTAGTATGTTCCTATTCATGATGAAGAACCATGCTGTATTATTTATATTCAAATATTTTTATTAAAGGATTTTCAACATACAAAGCAATGTACGTTAACGTGAAAAAAAAAAAAAAAAAAAAAGGTTCACATTCAGATATAACATTTGGTACATGTAAGAAAGGTCCCCACCAATTGGCTGGGGAGGCTGTGGACTCACGTCGCGCTTACATGAGAGGTATGTTCAGAATAAAGTGAACCATGTTGGAGTAGAATTGTAGTTTATATTGGAGAGGGGCAGTGGGGGGGGGGGGAGGCACCAGTCAGACGTTTAGGTCAGAGAATGGAGTTATTTTGTAGTCATTTTATGGTGCAATTGGGATTTTGTAACCATCGAGACCACTGAAATTGGAATTTCTGGTGTGAAGAAATATGGAAAGCTGTTCTTCTTTCCATCTCACATTGGAGGTTAAGGTCGGACAGGAGAGCTGACAGAGGGAGTTTTCGTGGATTTCCACAGTTTAGTGATATTGATTTTAGCCGTGGCTAATATGTGGATAATGATGGTACGTGTGTCTGTAGGGAATTTGTCTATTCCTATGTGTAGGAGAGCAAGGGAGGGGTTTGGGGTCACAGGGACTCCAGTAGGATTTGAGGGATTTACAGGACCATAGTAAATGTATTGTTGATCCTGTTTCTCCACAATGTCTCCAGCATGTAGGTGAGTGTTTAGGGTAATATAGTGCGAGTTTAACAGGCGTTAAACCACTGGTGTAAAATTTTCATATATGTTTCCCAATGGGAACTACATTTAGAGGCTTTATATGTGATGTTAAAAGTTCTTTCCCAGGTGTGTGGGCTTATTGGCTGGGGGAGAATTTTCTCCCAATTGGTGAGAGGTAGTGTGAAGTGTAAACTGTGTTTTGGTTATGAGCGTGTAGAAGGTCCAGATTCCTTTCTTTGGATATTGTGTCTTAAAAAGAATTGGTGTGCGGTAGCAGGGATTGTGAGTTCGAGCGGTATAGTCATTTTGTGTAGAGAGTGAGCTATTCGCGTGTAAGTAACGTGTTCCTTGTCAGGAAGGTGGAATTTCTCCTTGAGAGTGGAAAATTACTCTAAATTGTGGTTCGTGCATATGTCTCGAATATGGGAAATGCCTCGATTCTCCCATTGCGTCAGATTTATATAGGGAATAAAGAAGTGTAAGGTGGAAATTGGTGTAGGGATTCGTTTAGTATCTGGTTTGTTGGAACTTAGGAAGTCATACCAGGCGTGTAGTGACGCTTGTATGCAAGAATGCTTAGATAAAAGCGAAGTTTGGACCGTTTGAGCTAAGAAGAACATTTTATCAAGTGTGTGCGGTATTTGTGAAGGAGTTTACATGGTAGTCCACGTTTTTTCATTGGTAGGGTGCCACCAGAAAAAGAGCTGGTCAAGAAGGGTGGCATTGTAGTATGATATTGTTTGCGGAAGGCCCGCTCCTCCCTTAGAGGTTGGACGTATTAGGAGGTTTGTGGAGCATCTAGGTTTTTTTTGAGTTCCATATGAATTTGGCTATTAGTGCCTAGAGTTTGGAAAAGAAGATGCTGGGGATGGGAATGGGGAGTATGCAGAATATATAAAGTATTTTGGGTAATATGCACATTTTTATTGTTGCTACCCTTCCCAATGTCAACAAAGTTGATGAACATAGATTTTTCAGTTCTTGTGGGATGGTTTCGAGTAGTAGTTTGTGGTTGGCAGCATATAATTGGGAAGTTGTGGCGGTGAGTTTGATCCCAAGATAAAGAATGCTGTGGTGTTCCCAAGGGAAATGTTTAGTCAGCATATTCTGGATAGTCGTAGGTGTATAGAGATTTAGGATAGAGGATTTGGGCTCATTAAGTTTATAGTAAGAGACTTCTGCATAGTTCTTGAGATGCGTATGTATCGATTGGAGCGCTTTATAGGGGTTGGTAATCATTAGGATGATGTCGTCTGCAAAAAGGCTGATTTTATGTTCTTTTTTAAGGTGCGTAATTCCCATGAAAGTTGGGTCATCTCTGAGTTTAGATGCTAACGGCTCGATGAGTAGGGTAAAAATTATGGGGGAAAGGGGGCAGCCCTGCCGTTGGATATGAGAAAGGGTTGTGAAAGAACGCCGTTAGTTAAAACTTTAGCAGACGGGTTGGAGTAGAGGGATACGATTCAATCTGTAATTCCAAATTTTTGGAGTGTAAGTTTCATGAATTGCCAGTGAATTTGGTCAAATGCTTTTTCAGCATCTAGAGACAAAAGTAATGAGGGTTGCCTAGTGGACTCAAGATTATATAAGAGGGATATGGGATATGATTCGTCTAGTTGCATCTGGTGCTTGTTGACCAGGGATAAATCCCACTTGGTCAGGGTGGATTAACGTAGGTAGGAAAGGGAGCAATCTTTGGGCAATTATTTTGGCGTACAGTTTTAGGTCTGTGTTCAGAAGTGAAATGGGTCGGTAGTTCTCGACTAATTGGGGATCTTTACCTGGTTTTGGGATAGTGGTGATTATCGATTGTAGTATTTCAATAGGGAAATTCCCTGTAGAGACAGCGTGGTTGAATAGAGCAGATAGGTGTGGTGTGAGGTTTGGAGTAAATATTTTATAGAACTCGTTGGTGAACAGTCATTTCCTGGCGATTTATTTAGGGGTAAGGTTTTTATATTGTGTTCCACTTCTGCGGGAGAAGTTGGGGTGGAAAGCGCTGCGAGCTGGGATGGTGTGAGTCGCAGAAGATTAGCAGTGGCTAAGAAGTTTTGTATGGAAGTAGTTGTCGGTTGGGTTGTGTTTGGATCATCTTTAATGTTGTATAGATTTTGGTAATAGGTTGCGAACGCGTTGGCTATGTCTTGCGGGTTTGTAAGCAAGGCATGTGTGGTTGGCTGTTGAATTGTAGAGATTTTAGATTTGAGCTGTTTTTGCTTAATTATTTTCATTAAAAAGAGAATTTGCTTTATTACCGAGTGCGTAGAATTTGATTTTGTTTTTTGAAGGTTAAGGTCATATTTATGTAGTAGAATAGTTCGTAGTTTGTTTCTATCTTGGGTCAGGGACGTGGATGTGGAGGGGTTTGGGTTTTTTTTGTTGATTTCTTCCTTTAGTTTAATGGAGGATAAAAGTTAGTCAATTTGTTGCGATAGTTGTTTATTGATACGGGAGTTTAGTTGTATGAGAATACCGGCCGCGCATGCGCCCCTCCATGCTGTATTATTTAGAAGACAGGTTTGCATGCTTAGCTCATTAACCAAGCCTAGTTGAGTTACTTGCAATGGGGAAGCCAAAATATATTCTAAGTGATACAGTATCAGGCAACAAGAGTAACTTATAAGATACAGTATATGACTTAGGGAAGACTGGAAAACAATGTTACCAAATATAAATTACTGGGCATTAACCAATTCAATACTGGGCAAGCCAATGATTAGCTTTCAGTGCTCTGATCTGTTGAATTACAATTACTCAGTCATGCAACACACTGTACCTAAACAAACTTTTTATCATTTTTTTTTTAGACAGTGTTTTCTTTTGGTGGTATTTAATTACCACTGAGTTTATTTTATTTTTTTGCAATATAAGCAAAAAAAAAAAAAAGAAAAAAGGCCAAAAATTTTGAAAAAAAAAGTGTTTTAGTTCCTCTTATAAAATTTAGCAAATAAAGTAAGTAATCTTATTTTCATAAATTTAGGTCAAAATTTATACTGCTACATTTCTTTGGTAAAAATAATCCAAATCAGTGTATTTCATTTAGTCTGTGAGAAAGTTAAATGTATAGTTAGAGTCTACAAGCTATGGTGCGTATAATTGAAAATTGATCAATCCTGTCGTATGGTTTCTTGAGGCCCTAAAATTCCAGGAAAGTACAAATACCCCTTAAACAGGGGCGGACTGTCCATTTGAGCACTCGGGCACTGCCCGAAGGTCAGGGTCAGTAGGTGGCCCCATGGGATGCCTCGGTACCTTTCATCAGCATTTTCATAGGTTTTTTTGGGTGTGGGGGCGAGGACACAGGGGCCCCATGAGTTGTCAGTCTGCCCCTGCCCCCAAATGACCATTTTTAGAAGTAGACTGTCCAAGGTATTTAGTAAGAGGCATGTTGAGTTTTTTGAAGTTGTAATTTTTTCCCACAATTCTTTGGAATGTGAATAAATTAAATATTTTGTTACTTCACATAATTGTCATATTAACAAATTATTTCTCACCTATGGCATATAAATACCTGAAATTACACCCCAAAATACATTCTGCTACTCTGAGTATTGGGATACCATATATGTGAGACTTTCACACTTTTTCCACATAGAGAGGCCCAACATCCAAGAAGCACCTTCAGGCATTCTAGGAGCATATATTACCTGATTACCTATCACACTTTTGAAGGCCCTGGAGCACCAGGATAATGGAAAAACTCATAAAATGACCATATTTTGGAGAGGAAACATCCCAACGTAAGGGGCATAATGTGTCATTTTTGTTCCACAGGTGTTTGGAAAATGTGGAGAGAACAAAAAAAGTATTTTGACACAAAGTTGTCAAGTTAAAATATATTTCTAAACACTCAGCATGGACTTACCAAGAATTACACCCCACAATACATTCTGCTACTCCTCCTGTTTATGGCATTTTTTTCACAGCCTAGCTGAACAAAAGGTAAAATGAAGATTACCTGTGGCTTTAGTAGAGCAGTTGTCTGCAGAAGAGGGCATTGGTCCAGGAAGCAGGTAGAGATATGGTCAGCAACAGCCAAAAGGAATCATCCAGATAGCAGGCAGGAACATGATCCATAAAAAGTCCTGGGTGAGTACAGGCAGCAGGCAGGTGTATGGTCAGCACAGCTAAAGTATTGGTCCAGGCAGAAGGCAGGAACAAGATCCATATAAAGTCCTGGGTCATTACAGGCAGCAGAGTGATATGGTTAGCACAAACAAAGAATTGGTCCAGGCTGAAGGCAGGAACATGGTCCATATAAAGTCTTGGGTTATTACAGGCAGCAGGCAGCGATATGGTCAACACCAGGGGTGGACTGACCATTTGGAAACTCGGGCACTGCCCGAGGGGCCCGGGGTCAGTAGGGGGCCCCATAAGATGCCCCTGGTACCTTTTTCATAGGCTTTTTTGAGTTTGGGCAAGGACACAGGGGCCCCATAAACCCCTCTTGCCCAGGGGCCCCATGAGTTGTCAGTCCGCCCCGGTCAGCACAGCCAAATAATTGGTCTGGGCAACAGGCAAGAACATCAGGCTTATAGCCTCAGTCAGGGAAGACCTGGGTACCAGAGTACAGGCTTCTTTCCACCCAAATCTCTTTGAAGCCTATGAACTCCAGACCCTGATCTGGGAATTATAAAACCTTGAGAAAACCAAAAAAAACTGTTTTTCTCTACTTGAACACTTCAATGAAGTCCCTTACATATGTGAGACCCCTGTATTATCTTGAATCCCACCACTACAGTAGCAGGGCAAAAGATCAGTCCAAGCAGCAGACAAAAATAAATGGTCAAATAAAAGGCAAAGGTCAGTGCAGGCAAACCAGGCAGCCAGCAGAGGCATTGTCAATAAACAGGCCAGGATTAGATCAAGTGGAAGGCAGAAATGTGGTTGATAAACAATCCAGATGGCAGGGAGAGGCATCGTCGATAAACAGGTCACGGTCAGTTAAGGTGGAAGGCAAAGACATTGTCAGTCAAAGCAGCAAGTAAAATGATCATCAGATATTAGAAATGGAGAAATTGCAGGTTGTTAGAAATATGGGCATTATACCTTCACTAATATTTTAGCAATGTGTAGTAATGTTGGGAGCAGTCTCCAATGCATAAGACCGGTTGAGAGGGACACTGCAGACAATGAAAACAGTCCCGTTGTCTCTCCTAACTCCCCTCTGATGCATAAATAGCATTTTTTTCTGGCGTCTTCAGCCTGCTTCGTTCCTTACTCGCTGATTCCCCCATTTGTTGCCTTTGTAGCCTTGTAGTCACCAGCATTTGTGGGATGTCCTTCCTGTTTGTTAAGGTTCTCTGGAGGTATAAGTAGCAGAAAATGGGTAGACTTGTGTAGACACTATCCAGGTAGATGTGATACATTTTTTGAATAGTGGAAATGCCAGGTCCCAGACAATTTGTGCCAATATAGATTGGGCACTCAGGGGGCTGGAGCTGGGAATATTTTATTTCATACACACAGAAGGCATACACATATCCTGTGGCTCTTTCATGAAACATGTAAAGCGTCACCTTATATCTGGCCCTTTTACTGGGAATGTACTGCATGATTAGCAGCTGGCCAATGAAGTGGACAAGGGACTTGTCCACACAGATGTTTTTATTGGGGATGTTCAACACAGTGAATCTCTGGTAGAAACAAATAATTAGTGGATGAATTTTTGTAGTGCTTATCATAGCCAGGCTGATTTCGTAGAGGGCACTGTGTATTATGAAAATGGGGGAAGCGCATGAACATGTCATAGTGAGACCTTGACATAACAGCTAAATAAATGGGCATGTGATGAATGGGGTTGGTGGACCAATAAGCATGCCTTTAATTTTTTTTTCTGTAATCCCCATGTTAAGTGTGATGCCCAAAAATAATTTGAATTCCTCCACTGTGAGACGTCACATTGGGGTTATTTGCAATATATTTCTGGGCAAAAAGATCGGTCTGGTCCACAATCAACGGAAATAAACTGTCGAAAAATAAATTTAAAAAAATCAAATTTGTGAAAATTTTCAGTGTTGACTGTGTGATAAAAAGGGGGATTGTAGCTGATCCTGAGTTGGAAGGCAGTAATAATGGGTTTGCAAGTGTGTCTGGGAGATATGAATGGGCCCTAATTATTGGGGCCTGATGTGATTCCCCAGTACTAGTATTGGTCCTTTCTTCCAGGGGCATGACAGCTCTGGTGACACTGGGACAGGTACGCTGCTGATTGATGAGGTTGGCTGTGTGATGGGTACACTGCTGATGGCAACTGTGTGATGGGTACGCTGCTGATGGTGTTTGTGCGATGGGCACACTGCTACTGGTGGCTGTGAGATGGGTACACTCCTGATGGGCGTCTGTGTGACGGGTACACTATTGAAGTCAGCACTGATGGGTGATGTGTGACAGGTACACTGTTGATGGCTGCATTGATGGCTGCTGTGTCACAGGCACACTGTTTTGGGCAGTGCTTTGAGGGCAATCAGTGTTGTGCACAGTACTGACAGGGTTAAATCTGTAACTTCCTGTTCCCAGATTCTCCTTCTCACACAGGATCTGTGTGTGAAGAAGAAGCCAGTAACAGTGAGTTACTGTTCTTTGTTTACATTTGTAATCGGATTTGATTGAACACAGAAATCATGTGGTAGAGAGCCGCTTTCAGTGGTCGTGGTGCTTCGCACCCCCCCGGAGGCGCGCATATGCAGCAAGTCTGGGAGGATGTCATATGACGTCCACCCTGAATGCAGAGGGTCCAGAGTGGCCTATAGTAAATGTTCTGGGTGGGCGTCATATGATGTCCTCCCAGACTTGCTGTGTTTGTGTGCCCCCAGGGGTACATAGCGCAGCGATCGGTGGTGAGCTGTGTCCCCTGGACATAGTGCATCACAGATTGTGGTAAAGAGCCAGTTAAACACATAGGCCATTCATGATTAGCTATGTGATAATGGTTCAGTCTTGTAAGGTTTACCACATTTGAACCTGGCCACAAACAAGAATTTTGCAAACATTATCAAATGCTAAAGCCTTCTAGGAAAAATAAGAATACTGAAAAGACTAAAAAAATACTTTACCAGGATAAAAAGTTGCTGCAGGATTCTTTTGGACTTTCTGAACTTTGATCCGCTCTTTTATTGAAGATAAGACTACCAAGTCCCTACGTCTTCAGACATGTGTGGGCACTGAAGGAAGTCTAGAACAGCATTTATCTCTAGGAATGTTTTTCTCTAGGTAAATATATTCATCCCCCATGTTAATCTTTTTCTATTACAGCATAGCAACTAACAGATTTATGTTACCATTTGAGTATAGGCTTGTTTACAATTAATGAAAAAGTAATACTAAAGTTAATCTCTAACTAAAATAAACTGGCAAATAGAAGCAAGTAGCTAAAATATAGTATTTGTGTACTTCTGTGCAACACCCTTAGACAGATACACTATACTGCCAAAAGTATTGGGACACCCCTCCAAATTATTGGATTCAGGTGTTTTAATCACCTCCATTGCCACAGGTTTATACAACCAAGCACCTAGGCATGCAGACTGTTTCTACAAACATTTGTGAAAGAATGGGTCGCTCTCAGGAGCTCAGTGAATTCAAGCGTGGTACCATGATAGGTTGCCACCTGTGCAATAAGTCATTCTGTGAAATGTCTTTGCAACTGAATATTCCAACTGTCAACTGTTAGTGGTATTATAACAAAGTGGAAGCAACTTGGAACAACTGCAACTGTAAAATGACAGAACGGAGTCAGCGCATTCTGAAGCACACAGAAGTCGCAAACTGTCTGCAAAGTCAATAACTGAAAACCTCCAGACTTCACGTGGTCTTCAGATTAGCACAACAGTGCATATAAAGCTTCATGGAATGGGTTTCCATGGCCGAGCAGCTGTATCTAAGCCTTACATCACCAAGTGCAATGCAAAGCATTGGATGCAGTGGTGTAAAGCATGCTGCCACTGGACTCTAGAGCAATGGAGACGTGTTCTCTGGAGTGACGAATCACGCTTCTCTGTCTTGCAATCCAATGGATGTGTCTGGGTTTGGAGATTGCCAGGAGAACAGTACTTTGCTGACTGCATTGTGCCAAGTGTAATGTTTGGTGAAGGGGGGGGGTTATGTTGTGGAGTTGTCTTTCAGGGGTTGAGCTTGGCCCCTTAGTTCCAGTGAAGGGAAATCTTAAGGTGTCAGCATACCAAGACATTTTGGATAATTTCATGCTCCTGTTCCAACATGACTGTACACCATTGCACAAAGCAAAGTCTATAAAGACATGGATGACCGAGTTTTGGGTGGAGGAACTTGATTGGTCTGCACAGAGTCTTGACCTCAAACCGATAGAACACCTTTGGAATGAATTAGAGCAGAGACTGCAAGCCAGGTCTTCTCGTCCGACATCAGTACCTGAGCTCACAGATGTTCTTCTGGAAGCATGGTCAAACATTCTCATAAACACACTCCTAAACTTTGTGGACAGCGTTCCCAGAAGAGTTGAAGCTGTTATACCTGCCAAGGGTGGGCCAACTCAATATTGAACATTACGGACTAAGACTGGGATGCCATTTAAGTTCATGTACATCTTTCTAAAACTGAGCTTACAATATTTCCTCCTCCCCGAAACCCCACTCATGGCTTTACCATTGAGGTCAACAGCACAATCATTGGTCCTTCCCCTCATGCCATAGTGCCAAGTGTAATCCTAGACTATGACCTCTCCTTCAGGCCCCACATCCAATTATTGGCCAAATTCTGCCACCACAACATTTCCAAAACCCGCCCCTTTCTGACCAATGACACCACAAAACAACTTATCCAGGCCTTGGTTATATCCCGCCTTGATTGCTGCAACTCCCTCCTCATTGGCCTACTGTTACACAGATTATCCCCTCTTCAGTCTATTATGAATGCTGCAGATAGACTCATACACCTTACCAACTGATCAGCGACTGCTGCCCCTCATCCGCAGATATCGTCCAAACCGCCCGCTCCGCTCCTCCCAAGACATCTTGCTCTCTAGCTTCCTTGTCACCTCCTCCCACGCTCGCCTCCAGGACTTCTTCAGAGCTTATCCCATCCTCTGGAAATCTCTACCCCAGTATGTCCCCCACCCTGTCTGCCTTTAGATGATCTTTGAAAAACTCACTTATTCAGGGAAGCCTACCCCACCTCCACCTAAGAACTGTACTTGAGTCACCTCCATAAGATCATCCCCTGCAGCTATCACCTTTTATACCACCTCCCCTTCCTTTAGATTGTAAGCTCCATGAGCAGGGCTCTCCTATTCCTTCTGTACTGAAATGTATTTTAATTTCACTGTCTTCGTTTGTATTGTAAAACGCTGTGCAAACTGTTGGCGCTATACAAATCCCACATAACAATAATGCACATGTAAAAGGAAGGCGTTTCATTACTTTTGGCAATATAGTGTATATATATATATATACATACATACATAAACACACACACACACACACACAGAGAAATTTGTTTATTTTACAAATTTTTTTTTATACTTTATATTTTCATGGGGTGGGATTTGGACCTGGTCAGTGGAGATCAGATCCAGGCCTACCCAGGCAGCTGTGCAGAAGCAGATCACTTCTAATAGTAATCTATTGCTGGCTGCAATCATCCAGAAATAAGTCCCTATAGCAGTGATCGTTGCTGCAGGGATAGGCTTAACAGAGCCAGAACAGCGCTGTCCCAACCCTCATATTGAATATGAGTGGAATGATATCACTTGTATCTTCACACTCTCAGTCTAAACATAATGCAGAAGTATTCCATTTACTTTCGCTTTTACAGTTTTGCCCTATGGAGCAATATGAAAGGCGTTAGAAGCACAGAAGCTGATCAATTCAGCCCTGGCCTTAGTGCTGGATGCCAACTGTCACAGAAAGGGGGGCTGTAGTGCTTTACTGAATGCTCCCTGCTCATTTTCAGAGTGTTTCCTAGCTCTAAGGTGTGGCTTGAAGTCTATACTACAGTCATGTAGGCCTTTATGACCCAAATCACCTAGTCATTTGCTGGCTCTTATCCCAGAGGTCACAATCATATCACATCACATTTCTGCGTCTTCTCCTTCAGATTCTGTAAGTGATTATTTTATGGCCATAGTGGGTTCTGAGCCATCAGCCATGGAGTCTGTCTGATTCTGTGATGCTTTAATCCTTACTGATGAGATTACTCCTGAGTGCAGTGCAATCTACCGCTATTACTTCCAAGTTAAGGGGACAATTTGGCTCTTATTAGTGTGGTGTGCACCAATTACCAAAGTATGGGTCTCTTGCTTCTCCCAGTACGGTTTTCAGCCTTGAGACATTTAAAATTCCTAAAACCACAAAGATTTTTTCTTTTGTTTCTCTACTGAGATTAGGAGTACCCTGATCAATTGTCTTAATGCTTGCTGGCTTTTCACCAGTTTTGTGTGGATTTTGTTTAGAAGTGGTCCATTCCCCCCCATGAATATGGCCTTGTCTCACCTTAATAGAGTGACTACCAGTATGGTAGCATGAAGCATGCACCTGCCTTTAAAGACCCAACACCTAAGTAGTTAGAAGCACTTTCAAGAGCTGTATTCTGGGCACACCCTGCTCCCAATTTTGGCGTAACATTTCTTTGTCAAACCATATATGACTAGTCAAAATCCCATAAAAATTATATCTAACCACCATTGTGGTTGATCCTTTGCTCAATAGACACATGGGACAAATGGATGCAGTATTAATCTTCAGTTGTGACAGTTTACTTAGAGATCCTCATTTTTTTCTTGCTTCTTGTTCATGCATATGCATAGGGGAATTTGCATAAAGTGCTAGACTAAGGAACTCTCTCATAAAAACGTGTTTGATCCACATGTCCCAGGGGAGATAATGCATCTTTGGGCTGAGTCTTAAGTAGAAGGAGGTAAGAGGTTTCTCCTTCAGCTTCTTGTCTGTGACTGACTACAGCTCCATGTGAGCTGTAGGCAGACACAAAGAAGCTGAAGGAGAAATTTCCAGAGAGATCAGGTTGGAACCACTGGGAGGGTTATTTATCACCTGTTGAAGTCTATAATTATTTTATTCCAAGGTGTGACGGTGCCAGACTTCCATTTTTTTCCAGGTTTTATTGCGGTCTTGACCCCTGTTAGAATGATTTACCCTCTGTATTTGTCCTGTTTACTAACCATCCAAAATGAAAAAAAAAAAAAAAAGCTTTGCCTTTAGCTCTACTTTGCCAAATGGAAGAACGGTGAAATAATCAAGTAGAACCCTGAAGCTGAAGATAATTCTATGAAGACATCCTCTAATCATATCTGCCTATTTTAGAAACAAGTGTATTGTTCAGATTTGCAAATAGTTTTGGCTGGAATCTTTTTTTTCTTTTTAGTAGTTAATATGGGAGAACTTTTAGTACCTCTTTAAACAGGAATCAGACACCTGTAAAAAAATAGTATTGTGGAGTGAAAGAACCAAACAATTAGACAGGGATAGACAGTTTATAGCTTCATCTTGTATGGTAGGTTGTTGATTTCAGCAGATTACAGACCACTCTACCCTTCTCTGGATGGTACATGTTATGAAGAGAAATGCACTCCTCTCCAGACTGAATGTAATCTTGAAGCTTTATTAACAAAAACAGGATGGGTGACACTACTGGGAAAAACAAATGAGAAATACATACAATCAATGAAACATACAAAAGAAAAAATGATAACAGGGGATGCAATATGTAGAAGTTAAACCATTCAAGCGAACATAGATTCCCTTCTATAAAACACATAAAGTAGACATCAGCGATCATTAATATTCCCTTTAAAGAAGGGGGGGGGTTACATGCCAAGTATAGCAAGATAAATAGTAACCAAACACACACATAAATATATGCAAACTGGACCTTTAATTAAGCAATAGTAATAGGAACAACCATTCAGCCATTATTATACTTAAGCCAATACATATGTAAAGAAACTCTCTGTAATAAACTCTCCAAGCCACTCAGCAGGGACCTTTGTCCCCTGGAACAAAAAGCAAAATAAAGCCACCAAAAACTACCTAATAATCTTCAAAATGGTGAAAATAATATCCAAAGATCCTCAAAGGGTTCACTATAGTCACCACATATGCCTAATTCATTGTTAACCACATATAAACAAAGTGTATTTCAGTCCATGGTAGTCTACTGAAGCCAGGAACAAAGCCTCCATTTATATATCTAAAATGATGCCAAAATGATGACACTGCTCATGCACACGCAATATATTACACAAGGATAGTTAAATTGGGAAGAAGGGAGTTAGTTGCAGCACAGATCATGTGCACGCGGCTGCATCACGCATACATCATCATGGCCGGAGCTGCACAGTGCCATGCCATGAGTGCCATGTCCATCTTGAAACACCTACGTTGAGCCAAACAGAGAGCAATACTTAGGAGGCGGACATCTTTATGCTCCCAAAGAAAAGCACTCACTCAGACCAAAGAAATCAACCACAATAATAATAAAAATAATTTTTAAAAAATCACTGGTTTTTGCTTGTATTTACTAAATCTATGCAAGTGGGTTATTTTTTAGTGTTTAGAATAACTTTTTTTATATGTGATTGTCTATGAATAAAAATTCTATTTTTACTTTATGATGTGGTACCATTAAAGTCCTATGTATTTCCAGTTCTTCAGGGTTTGTTTTTCTAAAGTATGTCTACAGTAAAGGATGTGTTAATAGTAAATTTCCCTTCTTCCCAATTTAACTATTCTTGTGTAATATATTGTCACCCAATATTGTTGATAACTAGGCAAGCATAACAGTGATTAACAATGATAAAAACACAATTTAGCATACAAAGTTATGAATAGTAAGGACTAGACATAAGATAACATTTGGCGTTTAGATCAGTATAAACAGTAGCAAGGCCACCTCAACCATGTTAACATTTTATTAGCAACAAAGAAAGATACCCACATTACGCAGCAGAGTATATGAGCAAAACAAACAACCCAGCCACTGCTCAGCCCTGCAGCAAAATGTCTTCAGCACGAGCTCCACCCTGACATGTTTCGGCCTGTTCTGACTATGTTAAAATGTTAAAACAATTTTACACTATAGAGCTTGTTGTTTGCTTTCTTTGGTGTAATCCTGACACATGCTGAGTGGAGGTAATGGCTACAGCTGAATTCCCTTGATCTCTGCTGGAGTGCGGTCTGGTTCCCAATCATCCCAAGGCATTTACATTGTGTGTGAACTGACCTCTGATGCTTTAAGGTCTGTATATCTGGTAAGAGGCTGTCATTTTATATATTGATGGTGGAGTCACAAGGGATTTTGAAGAAAGTTTTATATCATACATAGTTAGTCTGGCTGAAAAAAGAAAAAAGTCCACACTGTTCAACCATTAAAAAAAAAGTTATAATCCTACACCAACAGCTGATCCAGAGGAAGGCAAAAAAACAAAGCATGATCTAATTTGCTCCTGCAGGGAAAAAAAAATTATTTCCTGATCCCCGAGAAGCAATCAGATATTCCCAGGATCAACTTTACCTATAAATGTTGTTATATTAAGTGTATCCAAGAAAGAATCCAGGCATTTTTTAAAGCAATCCACTGAGCTGGCCAAAACCAACTCTTGAGGGAGTCTATTCCACATTTTCACAGCTCTTACTGTGAAGAAACCTTTCTGTGTTTGGAGATTAAATTTCTTTTCCTCCAGACGTAAAGAATGCCCCCTTATCCTCTGATGACCTCAGGGTGAATAACTCTGCACCGAGTTCACTATATGAACCACTGATGCATTTAACATTGTTGATCATATCCCACCTTAATCTCCTCTTCTCAAGAGAGAATAAATTCAGTTCCTCTAATCTTTCCTCATAGCTGAGCTCCTCCATGCCTCTTATCAGTTTGGTTGCCTCTCTGTACTTCCTCCAGTTCCCCAATGTTCTTTTTGTGAATTGGTACCCAAAATTGAACTGCATATTCCAGATGAGGTATTAATGATTTGTACAGGGGTAAAGTTATATATCTCTCTGGAATCTATACCTCTTTTAATACAAGAGAGGATTTTGCTCGCTTTAGAAACCGCAGCTTGGCAATGCCTGCCATTATTAAGCTTGTGATCTACCAGAACTCCCAGATCCTCCTCCACCATTGATTCCCCCAGTATGTATCATGCATGCATATTCTTAGCCCTTACATTTATCAACATTAACCAATTCAATACCGGGCAATTTTACATCTTCCTGCCCAGGCCAGTTTTCAGGTTTCAGCGCTCTCACAATTTGAATGACAATTGCGCGGTCATACAACATTGTACCCAAACTAAAATGTTATAATTTTCTTCACACAACTAGAGATTTCTTTTGGTGGTATTTAATCGCCACTGGGGTTTTTATTTTTTGCTAAATTAACAAAAAAAGACCAAAAATTTTGAAAAAAAGTTTGTTTCTGTTATAAAAGTTTGCAAATAAATAATTGTTCTTCATAAATTTAGGCAGAGATGTATTCTGCTACATGTCTTTGGTGAAAATAACCCAAACTAGGATGTATTTTCTAGTTTGTAGGAAAGTTAGAGTTCACAAACTATGGTATAGATCTGAATACTGATCAATCCTGAAGTACTGACAGCCAATCTAATTTCTTGAGGTCCAAGAATGTCAGAACAGTACAGATATCCCCCAAATGACCCCTTTTTGCAAAGTAGACAGTCCGACGTACTTCATAAGAGGCATGGCGAGTTTTTTGAAGTTGTATTTTTTTTGTCATAATTTTTTTGGAAAATGAAAAAATTTTAAAAAATTAGTTTCACCATTTTTTTTTTACATATTGTCACCAGTGTAGTACAGCATCATCATATAACTGGCATGGCGGTGATCAGGGACACTGACTGGTGACAGTATGAAAAAAAAAAATAAATTATTTTTTATTACATTTTTTTAAGATTTTTTTTCATATTCCACTATGACCAAAGTAGTACAGTGTTACCATAGTAACATTGTACTACTTTGGGGAAGTGATCAGTATTTTTTTTCTTTTTTTAAACACAATTTGCTTATAGCAAAGAATTACTTTGCTATAAGCAAGCATTTACCTGAATGACATCGATTCATTCAGGGGTTTTTTTTTTGTGCTTAGCTGTGATTTGGCCACAGCTAATCACATGACATGTGCATGTGATTAGCTGTGACCATTCACAGCTAGACACCAGTATACAATGGATGGCATGAATGAAGCCATCCATTGTATACAACTGTCATGTGACCTGCTGTGATTGGTCACAGCAGGTCATATGGTACCGGCAACAGGGCCGATACTCAGATCGGTCATCGGCCGTGTCCAAGGTACATGGCCGGTGACAGATCGCCGCATGTGTGGGAGGACGCCATATGGCGTCCACCCGGAACGCTGATGACATTTGCCGGCCGCCATTCAGCCATAGGGGGGGCGGCAAATGGTTAAACCTCATTTTCCACATAGTTGCCCAATTAACCAGTGCATTGAGGTTGGCTTGTAAGTTGGAGACATCCTGTAAGGACGTTATTCCACTGCACAAATTGGGGTCTTTTATTATTGTTTATTACAGGTACTTATATAGCGTTGTCAATTTACGCAGCGCTTTACATATACATTCACATTGGTCCCTGACCCTCAAGGAGAGTATACTTTAAGGTCCCTAACTCACATTCACACATACACATACTAGGGCCAAGTTTGACAGGAGCCAATTAACCTACCAGCATGTCTTTGGAGTGTGGGAGGAAACCGAAGTACCGAGAGGAAACCCACACAGGCACAGGGAGAACATGCAAACTCCAGGCAGGTGGTGCCGTGGTTGGGATTCGAAACAAACGACCCTATTACTGCCAGGCGGAAGAGTGAAATGGTATTTTTAATCCCAGACCCTACATCGTTTATAAATATAACAAGTAAGGGTTCCAACACTGAACCTTGGGGTACACCACTGACAGCCCTAGACCATTCATAGTATGAATCATTAACCACTACTCTCTGCATACAATCTTTTAGGTAGTTTTCTATCCATTTACATACAGATTTTTCCAAGCCTGTAGACCACGAGTGTCAAACTGGCAGCCCTCCAGCTGTTGCGAAACTAAACGTCCAATGAGGCATTGCAAGATTGACAGTTACAAGCATGACTCCCAAATGCAGTGGCATGATGGAACTTGTAGTTTTGCAATAGCTGGAGGGCCGCCAGTTTGACACTCCTGCTGTGGACTTTACCTTATACATTAACCGTGTATGGGAAACTGTGTCAAACGCTTTTGCAAAATCCAAGTATACAACATCCACTGCCACTCCTCTGTCCAAGGTTTTGCTCACCTCCTCATAAAAAGAAATCAAATTTGTTTGACAACTTCTGTTTTTCATGAATCCATGCTGTCTGTTGCTTAAAATATTTTTTTCCAGCAAGAACTCATTTATGTGGTCTTTTATTAAACTCTTCAGTACCTTCCCAACTATATAAGTTAAACCAACAGGTCTATAACTACTTGGTAAAGATTTTGACCCCTTTTTAAATATTGGCACCACATTGGCTTTACGCCAATCCAGTGGTACTATGCCAGTCATTAAATAGTCCCTACAAATTAGAAACAATGGCTTTAAAATGACAGAGCTCACTTCTTTAAGAACCACTGGGTGTACGCCATCTGGTCCAGGTGCTTTATTCACCTTTATTCTGTCTAAATATTTTAGGATCATATCAATTGTGATCATCTGGAGCTGTGTCATTAACATGCCCATTATGGACAAGAGCTCCCCTATGCAGCTTTGTATACACAGAGCTGAAAAAGATATTTAATAAATTTGCCTTCCTCTTTGTCTCTTTGCATATTCGGTTATATTCTTTGTAATGTTTAAACGATGACAGCGTTCCTTCATTTTTATATTTAATAAAAGCTCTTTTCTTATTATCTATAGCTTTTTTAACTTTGGCCGTAAGTCACATAGGTTTGATTTTTAACTTTTTAAACGTGTTGCCCGTGGGAATATATTTTGCAGTGTGTTCACATACAGTCTTTGAAGAACTCCCATTTCTGTGTTGTGTTCATTGATGCCAATATTCCCTCCCAGTCTAAGTCTTGGAGAGCAGCTCTTAGCCTTGGAAAATTAGCTCTCTTAAAATTGAGCATTTTTATTTTTCCACTATGTGCTTGATGTTTACAGCTAACGATGAAATAATGTTATGGTCACTGCTACCCAGACATTCTTTTATATGGACATTCATAATAAGCTCTGCATGGTTTGAGATTACTAGGTCCAGCAGAGCATCATTTCTAGTTGGGGCCTCTATGAACTGTACCATAAAATTGTCCTGTAGTAGGTTTATTCATTTTTGCCCTTTAACTGTTTTTGCAGTACCATTACTCCAATCAATTTCTGGGTAGTTAAAATCCCCCATTATTATCACTGTTCCAGCCCTTGAAGCCCTTTCGATCTGTGCAAGGAGCTGAGTCTCCACCTCTTTATTAACACTGGGAGGCCTGTAACAAACTCCAATGATTACCTTTGTAGTACGCACCCCCTTGTGCAGTTCCACCCATAATGCTTCAGCCTCATCATGCTCTCCATCAACTAGGTCCTCTTTCACACTCGCTCTGAGATCACTTCTCACAGAGACAGAAACCACCATATTTCCAATTAACCCTGTCTCTCCAAAAGAGAACATAGCCAGGAATATTAATGGCCCAGTCATGTGAAGAATGAAGCCAATTCAGCAATACCAATTAAATCATGCACCATACCTTCCAACTCACCTATTTTGCTTGGCAGACTTCTGGCACTTGTGAACAAAACACTTTAATCAATTGACACCTTATGCAAACGTATTTTGCAAATTTTTTATTTTCATATAAAATGGTACCAATTCCACTGGTTGTTTGTAACATGGGAACCTTCTTATCTGCCATAGCCCTCCCCCAATATTTCCCCATTCCACCCACCAATAAGTACTGACCCCTGTCTGATCTGTCTACCCCGTTAAAATATAATTCTCTCTCCCCCCTCAATCCTAGTTTAAATACTCTTCCAACCTTCCTATAAACTTCTCTCCCAGCACAGTAGACCCCATTCCATCTAGGCGCAAAATATCTCTAGCATATATGTTGCACCCCAATGAAAAGTCAGCTCAGTGCTCTAGAAACCCAAATATGTCTCTCTCACACCATGTCTTTAGCCATGCAGTGAGTTCTCTATTCTTATCCTGCCTTTCCTGAGTTGAGCATGGCACAGGTAATATTTCAGAGAATACCACCTTGAAGGTCCTTCCCTTCCACTTGCAGCCTAGTTCTTTAAATTAAATTCTTAAGGAACCTCCACCTTCCATGTATTCTGTCATTGGTTCCAACATGGACCAAGACAGCTGGGTCATGCTCAGCCCCTCCCAGTAATGTATCAACCCAGTCCACCACAGGCCGAACCCGATCCTGGTGACAAATTATTCTATCAGTCCTTCTGATTATAGAATCCCCTACTACCACCACTGTCTAGGCCTTTCTGCACTACCCTCACCACCCTTACCAGATGGTCTGCCCTCCCAGCTGTTAGGGATAGCAGTGACATCCAGGGCTGCAACCCCTGAGCTTGCCACCCCCACATCTCCACCCAACTTGACAAATCTTTTTGGGTGCACAAACCCAGGGCCAGCCTTCCTTTTCTGTGAGTGCCTACCACTCCCTCTTGCTGCAGTAATCCATCTTCCTACCTGATAATCCTGATTAGCCCTCCCACCCTCCACATCAATCCCATTAGCTACCTGCTCAGAAAGCAGAAGACTCCTTTCAAGGTTGTCGGTTCTGCCCAGTGTTGCAACTTGCTCCTCCAGATCTCTAATGCAAGTTTCCAGAAGGGCAACCTGCTCACATCTGTCACAGCGGTATCCATTGTTGCATACACACTGTGCACTGCACAAAACCTTCCACCCTGCTAGCACACATTATCCCAGTTACAATATTAATAGGAAATTACAATTATATTGGATATGTTGGACTTAGTGATGGTGGAGTCACAAGGGATTCTGAAGAAATGTTTATCGTAGATGACAATTATATTGGATATGTTGGACATATATACATTTTATGCACTTAAGGGTGTTATGCATGTTTTATTAATTTAAAGGTATAGTGCAACATTTTTGCTTTTAGATGGGTATGTCAGAAGGAGGCAGAAAAACAGCAGTACGTTGATCTTCCCAGTGAAGAGCTGTGTAGGGGAGAGTGTCAATCTAAGCATTAGAGTACAGGCAGGCTGGATTACCGAGTAAAATGAAAAATGGCCTGACGATGGCGGCGGCGGAGAGCTCGAGCTAGGAGCTCTCGCACGAGCCTTCTCCGACCGACCCCCCTATTTTCGGTCTTAATTCCCCCCAGCAGTATGGAGCCCTAGATGGCAGAGATATACCTCGGCCTGGTGGGCTTCCCTTGATGGGCAGCGGTGCGCGGTTGGAGCCGGAGAGCAGTGGAGAGAGACTGGGACGCTGAGCCTGGTTGCCGGGAGACGAGGAGGCGCGGCCGGGGCACGTGACCAGCCGCGGTGCATCCCTGGGAAGCAGGGACACCGGCTGGCCGAAGGCGGACAGGGGGAAGGCGAGTCGGGTGAAAGTGGAAGCCGGCTGCCTCCCCGATGTGACAGGGAGACGCTCACTGCTGCCTATACCCCCCTACCTAGCTGGCTGTCCGTGCCTGGGCCTGGTGGAGCCAGGAATACCCGGAAACCCATCCTGCCTCCTTGGGACGAACCCTGAGGAGGAAAAGAGGAAGAGAGGAAAAGAGGAAGAGAGGAAAAGAGGAAAGGAAAAGAAGAGGGAAAGAAAAATAACACAGCATCGGAAACCCTGAGAAATCCCCCCCCCCCCATAACTGAGCAGCAGTGATGGCCCTCCGTACAAGCATGGAGCCACCGTCTTGAGAAGGGAAGGGTGAGTGAGAGCTACTGGGGGCTTACTGTGTTGCTGTGTTGTGGACCCCTGAGTGACATAGGAGACCAGGTGCTGAAAGAGGGGAGGGGAGGATTTCCAGGGGTTAGAAGAGAAGAAGAGAGGAGGCCCAGGTGTCCTAGGAAAATAAAACATAAAGAATTGCAAGTTTGTCTGGTCCAGAAATTATAAAGGAGAGGTATAATCCCATCTTGAGGATAAAGAAAGAAAAAAAAAATTAATAATAGAAATTTACAGAGGATATGAAGAATAAGGGTCCCAAGGCAGCAGGGCCCAAAGGGTCTCAAACAGGAACAATAAAGAAATTTACATCATATGGAAATATTACGCCAGAAAGGGCCCAGGGCACAAGCACAAAAGGGGAAATGGACATTAGTTCAGGTAATAGTCCGAGATTATCATTGGGCACGAATAGCAGCTGCAGCCAACAAATAGAGGATGGTTCGGGAAAAAGAGAACCAGATGGGGAACTACAAGCACCAAACAAGAAGGAGATGATAGAAATGTTTCAGAATCTGGAAAAAATGATAAAACATGAAATGACAGCTATTCGTAATGACCTAGGGCACCTGCTATCAAGAATAGAAGAAACAGAGGAGAAAGTTAAAATCCAGGCCCAAAACATTGATAACTTAAGGAAAAAAATAAACCAATTGGAAAACACCCAGAAAAAATTGACCTATAGGATGGAAGCCCAAGAAAATAAAGAAAGAAGGTGTAACCTTAGGGTACGAGGAATTCCAGAGACTGCAAAAGGCGAAACACTACATGAACTAGTGAAAAAAAATTTGAACTCCATAAGAGATAGACCTGAAACAGACGGGATCAAGTTAGACGGAGTGTTTAGAATAGGAAAGCTCAAACAGGCTACTGAGAAGGAAAGACCGAGAGACATAATTGTACAGTTCCAAAAATTTGGGGTCAAAGATGAGATTTGGAAGAAGACCAAGGGAAGATCATTAATTAGGTATGGAGATTTGACCATCCAAATTTATGCGGACTTAACAGCAGAGACCCTATGGAGAAGGAGATCCCTGAGACCCCTGTTGGAGCAAATGAGGAAACAGAATGTGCAGTATAGATGGGGTATCTCAGCATCTCTGATTGGCTGGAAAAATGGGGTCACAGCTTACTTGAGATTTCCGGAGGAACTAAGGGACTTTTGCGAAAGACTGGATTTGCAAAGAATGGAGATAGCGGGGTGGGAAGAAGAAGATAAAGGAGATACAGTTGTTACAAGAAAAGAGGACTGGCAGCGGGTCGGGGGTCGGGGGAGGGAGATTTTGGGGTTGGGGAGGGTAAGGAGGGAGAATTAAGTAGAAATTTTTTTTTTTTCTCTCTCCCACTTCCATCTCCCGCCCCTGGTCTCTCCCCTCCGGATGTTGAGGTCCTTCAGAACGCTTTGGTGAAGGGAGGGAATTTAAGATTCTTCTTGAGCCTGGATGTTAGAGAGAAGAGATCTGGGGGGGTCAGAGGAGAGGCGAGCCGTCCATGGGCGGAGGTTACGCCCTAAGTTTTAAATCAAAGGTGGAAACAGATCCACAAATGATTTGTAGGCAGTTTATAAGCCTAAAAACGGGTAGGGGAAAAAGAAGAGGGGGGGGATGGGGGGTGGGAGTGGGAGATGAGTGTTGGCTGGGAGGATGAGGGGGGAGGGGAGGGGAGGTGGGGTTAAAATGTTGCACGATAGAAGGGCCTAATAGAAAGAGGTTTAGTAGAAGAGAGATAGACAGATTTAAGAAGGATGGAAGAAATACAGGTTATAACATATAATGTGAACGGGTTGAACTGTCCTGGGAAAAGATTTAAGTTGTTTAAAGAGTTACACCATAGGGCAACGTCAGTGGTATTTTTACAGGAAACACATTTTGAGATAGAGTCAAATGTGAAATTAAAATCTAAATATTATCCAACATGGTTTTACGCTGACTCCCCAATTAAAAGAGCAAAAGGGGTGGCAATAGGGTTGGCAAAGAACATGAGATTCGAGCTGGAGGATAGAAGAACTGATCCGGAGGGGAGATTCCTGTTTTTGAAAGGTAAATTACAGGGAATCGAGTGTACATTAGCCAATATATACTGCCCCAACAAAAAGCCGGAGATCTATTTGAAGGGTCTGTTGAAAAAACTGATGGACTTTAAAAAAGGGCGTTTGATAGTAGCAGGAGACTTAAATCTCTGCATGGATCCCCAAAAGGATGCAACCTCCCCTGTGCGGAGAGAGGGGGGTGGGTCTCTGAGAGCTTTGAAGAAAGCGATCCACGAGTACCAACTGGTAGACACTTGGAGAATAATGCATATGAGAGACAGAGACTACACCTTCTTCTCTAAGGCACATGAGATATATTCGAGGTTGGATTATATTTTGATAGATCATCAACTCATAGAGTTATTGGTTAAAATAGAAATAGAGATGAGTACATTCTCGGATCATGCCCCTGTCACAATGAAAATGGGATGGGGAAGACGGTGGACGGGAGGTTTAGGATGGAGGTTAAATGAGGCCCTTCTTTTGGATGAGGACATAGCTCAGAAGATTGGGGAAGAGATCAAGCTATATTTTAAGGAGAATGAGACAGAGGAAGTATCGACAGCCACAGTATGGGAAAGTCACAAGGCATATATAAGAGGTATCCTGATTGCGATGGGAGCAAGGAAGAAAAGAGAAAGAAGAGAGAGGGTTAGTGGGCTCCTAAAAGAAATCCTGGATCTAGAGCAGATACAAAAGAAGAAAATAACAAGAGAAATAAGACAGAAGTTAATGGATAAAAAAGATGAATTAGAGAGATTGATGGACGAAGAGAGGAGAAGAGTATAAAACAAAGTACTAAATGAAAGATATAGATGGGGCGACAGACCAGGAAAATACTTAATGAGAGCTTTGAATAAAAAGAAAAATAGAAATTATATAGAAAGGATAAAAAATTCTAAAGGAGAGTTGGTATATTCAACCAAAGGGATTATTAAAGTGTTTACGGAATACTATAGAAAACTGTATAATATTAGCCCCCATGGCTCTTCAAAGGAAAATGTAAAGGATATTAATGAAAAAAAGGATGATATATTTAAAAAATGCAGGATTACCAAAGTTAAGTGAAATACAATTGAATGCCTTGGATGCGGAAATTTCCCAGGATGAAATAAAAGTAGCAATAAAAAGTACAGGGGGTGGAAAAAGTCCAGGTCCGGATGGGTATACAGTTAAGTACTATAAAAAATATAGTGAAATATTGTTACCCAAGCTGAAGAAGTATATGAATGACCTGGGAGGAGGGATGGAGGGTAGAAGAGAATCTCTTCAGGCCCATGTTGTACTCATTCAAAAGGAGGGAAAAGACCCTTTCCAGTGTTCTAGTTATAGACCAATTTCACTATTGAACATCGATACTAAGTTGTACACAAAGGTCCTAGCAAATAGGCTGAGAGATCTAATGCCTGAATGGATTCACGGAGATCAGGTGGGCTTTGTCCCAGGGAGAGAGGGTAGAGACAACGGGTTGAGAACTCTGATGCTCATTCAGAAAAGTAGAAAAGGGAAGGCCCACGGCGGTACTATTGTCGATTGATGCCGAGAAGGCGTTCAATAGAGTGGACTGGGGCTTCATGATGGACAACTTAGAAGTGTTGGGGATTGGAGAGAGAATGCGTGAGTGGATAGATAAACTATATAGGGAACCCACCGCAATTATCACGGTAAATGGGGAGAGGTCGGAATCCATTGGAATGTCCAATGGAACAAGACAGGGCTGCCCGCTGTCCCCCTTGCTGTTTGTTCTGTCATTGGAACCCCTGTTGTCTACGATAAGGAATAGTGGAGCGGTAAAGGGAATCCAGATAGGAAATATAGAACATAAAGTTGCGGCCTTTGCGGACGACCTATTGTTTTATGTAGACAACCCTCGAATAACATTACCTAATATAATGAAGATCTTGAAGGAATATGGCGATCTATCAAATTTAAAAATTAACCCAACAAAAACAGAGATCTTGAACATCAACGTACCAAAGAGTGAAAAGGAAAAGCTACAAAAAGAGTTCCCCTTTACATGGAGAGAAAAAGATTTAAAATACCTAGGAATAAAACTTGCTATCTCATATAAACAACTGTATAGATTAAACTATATTTCTTTGATAAATGAGACCAAGGAAGAATTAAAAATATTAGAAGGAGGAAACCCATCATGGATAGGACATATAAACCTAGTTAAAATGGTAATCATACCTAAAATACTGTATAGATTCCAAATGGTCCCAATTAAACTCCCAGAGGTCTTTTTTAAGATAATGAAAAAAATGTTAATAAGATATATTTGGAGGAATAAAAAATCAAGAATATCATACGAAATATTGAGTAGAACTAAAGAGAAAGGGGGAATGGGACTACCTGATGTCAAGAGATACTATAAAGCAGTAATTTTAGCAAGAATTTATGATTGGACATTTAACCACAAGGGGAAGAGTTGGGTACAAATTGAAAACGAACTGAGTGGGATTAGTTTGAGTAAGATGATATGGGTTCCAGCACATCTTAGAAGAATTAAAGAAAGCACAAGTATTTACACTTTAAATGTTTTAAGGGCATGGGATAATTTACACAAAAGTAGGAAATGGGAATTCAATTCTATATTAATGCCTCTTGTAAATTCTGATTATTTCCCCCCAGGAAAGGATGAGATATCAGGTAGATGGTTTAAAAAGGGAAGATATCCAACTGAGAGATGTACTGGTTAAGGGGGAATTGAGACCATTTAAAGAATTAAAAGAGAAGAAGGGAGAAAGTTTTATTGGAATAGACGAGTGGAAATATCATCAGTTAAAATGTTTTATTGGAAAACTACCAAAACCCCTGAGATTAAAAAAGGATTGGAATATGTTTGAAAGGTTGCTAGAAACACGTAGAGATGGGAAACATGGTATTACCAAAGTTTATAGAATACTCACAGAATTAGACACAGACACAAAGTTAATTTTTATAACGAAATGGGAAAGAGATATGGAGGTGGTGTTAGATGAGGACCAACAGAACAAGATATATAGATTGATACACGAGAATGTTAGTATGAGAGACGTGGAGATTAATTATAAATGTTTGACACGATGGCATATTACACCGAGTATTGAGCACAAGATGAGGGGGGAGAACTCTAAAATGTGTTGGAGAGGTTGTGGGGAGGAGGGCACGGTGTTTCACATATGGTGGCAATGTCCGAAAATTCAGGCTTTCTGGAAGACAATAGTTAACTCAATAGAAATAATAACTGGAAATGACATAGGGTTAGACCCAACGATGTGTCTTCTACACAATGCTGGGATTACAGTAAATAAATATAAAGAATCAGGCATATGGTACTATTTAAATGCTGCAAAGGGGTTGATACCCAAGTTCTGGCAAAAAACAGAGGTGCCGAAGGAGGAAGATTGGATCAACAGAGTAAATCAGATAAGTAGAATAGAAAAATCTTACTATATGCAGGAAGATAGGATGGGAATATACTATACAAGATGGGAAAAATGGGAAAAATCAGGAATGAAAGAGAAGTATAGAAAACTATAAATTCAGAAACTATTGGGCCTCGAGAGAGTATAGAACGTGCTAAGGGGAGGGAGGGGGAAGGGAAAGGGCTGGGAGGAGAGTGAAAGAAAAGATTTATTAGAAGGGGTAAGGTAGAAATGTATGGAATATTTATATGTATTGTTATCTCTTCTTATGGAATTTTTTGTAATAATATGAAAAACTAATAAATATTTAAATTAAAAAAAAAAAAAAACAAACATACGCTTTAGGTGCTGCTGCTAAAAAAGTCTTTAAACATTATTTCAAAATTGGAAGATGTCCAAAATTGCTATTAGCTTAAAAGTGGCAGAAACCACTGAGACCTTATACACTCATCTATTGTTTCGAGAGGTATTTTCTCTATGGAAAAGTTGCAACAAAAAGCCATTGCTCTGTGGTGAAATTAAAACCAAATAACATTCGCCACAAAACACAAAGGAATTGGATTTAGAAAAACGCAGGCACGTTATCTGTACTGGTGAGTCCAAATTTGACATTGGCATTGAAATCCCCTTTTCACCTTGCCATTCTATTGTGGTGTACTTTAATTTGTCAATTCACAGCAACAGAACAAAAACTGGGCCAGCATTTTTGTAAAGCAGTGCACCACAATTTACCACAATGCACAGTATGATGTTGTGGTATGCGACCATGTGGGTCCATTGAGTAAATCTAACACTCAAGTACTAAACTGAGATTAACGGCTTCCCGTCCTTCCCTATAGCAGAAGTACTGCTACAGGGCAGCATAGGCGTGCAAAATCATATATATATATATATATATATATACAGTTGCAAGAAAAAGTATGTGAACCCCTTGGGATTACGTGGAGTTTTGCATGAATTGGGCATAAAATGTGCTCTGAACGTCATCTAAGTCACAACAATAGAAGAACACAGTCTGCTGAACATAATACTACACAAACATTAGATGTTGCCATGGTTTAATTGCACATAACATGTAAACATTCACAGTGCAGGGAGGAAAAAGTATGTGAGGCCCTAGCTTAATGACTTCTCCCAGAGCTAATTGGAACCAGGAGTGAGCCAACCTTGACTCCAATCAGTGTGATGATATTGGATGTGTTGCTGACAGCTGTCTGCCCTTAAAAAACACACACCTGTTTTGGGTTTACTGGTTTCAAGAAGCACTGTCTGATGTGAACCATGCCTCACAGAAAAGAGCTCTCAGAAGACCTACGATCAAGAATTGTTGACTTGCATGAAGCTGGAAAGGGTTACAAAAGTATCTCCAAAAGCCTTGATGTTCATGTGTCCACGATAAGACAGACTGTCTACAAATGGAGAAAGTTTAGCACTGTTGATACTCTCCCTAGGCGTAGTCGTCCTGTAAAAATGACTGCAAGAGCACAGCGCAGAATACTGCATGAGGTAAAGAAGAATCCCAGAGTGTCAGCTAAAGACCTACAGAAATCTCTGGCACATGCTAACATTTTTGTTGACACATCTACAATAAGGAAAACATTAAACAAGAATGGAGTACATGGGAGGACACCACGTAGGAAGCCATTGCTGTCCAAAAGGAATATTGCAGCACGTTTGAAGTTTGCAAAAGAGCACCTGGATGTTCCACAGCACTACTGGCAAAATATACTGTGGACAGATGAAACCAAGATTGAGTTGTTTGGGAAGAACACACAGCTCTATGTGTGGAGAAAAAAAGGCACAGCACACCAACATCAAAACCTCATCCCCACTGTAAAACATGGCGGAGGGAGCATCATGGTTTGGGGCTGCTTTGCTGTCTCAGGGCCTGGACGGATTGTTGTCATTGATGGGAAAATGAATTCCAGAGTTTATCAAGACATTTTTCAGGAAAACGTACGACCATCTGTCCGCCAACTGAAGCTCTGCAGAGGATGGGTGATGCAACAGGACAATGACCCAAAGCATACAAGTAATTCAACAAAACAATGGCTGCAACAGCACAGAATACGCCTTCTGGAGTGGCCCAGTCAGAGTCCTGACCTCAACCCGAATGAAATGCTGTGGCATGACCTTAAGAGAGCGATTCACACCAGACATCCCAAGAATATTGCTACACTGAAACAGTTTTGTGAAGAGGAGTGGTCCAAAATGACTCCAGATTGTTGTGCAGGTCTGATCTGCAACTACAGGAAACGTTTGGTTGAGGTTATTGCTGCCAAAGGAAGGTCAACCAGTTATTAAGCCCAAAGGTTCACATACTTTTTCCTCCCTGCACTGTGAATGTTTACATGTTATGTGCAATTAAACCATGGCAACATCTAATGTTTGTGTAGAATTATGTTCAGCAGACTGTGTTCTTCTATTGTTGCGACTTAGATGACGCTCAGAGCACATTTTATGCCCAATTCATGCAAAACTCCACGTAATCCCACGGGGTTCACATACTTTTTCTTGCAACTGTACATACATACACACATACATACATACATACACACACACACACGTGATTTTGCATGTCCGGGTAGGAAGTGCGCACGCCCTATCCATGCCTCCATTCGAGGTCTCAGCTCTCAATCACCAGGTCACGGCCGGTGATTACTCGTAAACAAAACAGTTCTTTCCCCTATCAGCTCCTGCACACTGCTTTGCATGGCTGTGCATGTAAGCACAGCCATGCAAAGCAGTGTGCTTACAGTGAAGCACAAACACAGCCCAGTATGTAAAACAGCCCACAGTTAACCCCTTGCTGCCCAGTGCCATTAGTACAGTGTCAGTGCTTTTTATTAGCACTGATCACTGTATTGGTGTCACTGGGGATGTCAGTGACACCAAGTCAGTTCCCCCCAGTGTCAGAATTCCCACCGCAGTCCCGCTGTTCCACTATAAGTCGCTGATCGTCGCCAGTACTAGTATAAAAAAATCCCAGTATATACCGCCATTTGTAAACGCTATAACTTTCACGTAAACCAATTCATTTACAAGGATTGGGTTTTTTTTTTTAAGCAAAGACATGTAGCATAATACATTTCGGCCTAAATTTATGATGAAATTAGATTTTTTAAATTTTTTTACTGGACATGCTTAATAGCAAAAAGTAAAAAATATTGTGTTCTTCTCAAAATTTGTCGGGGTTTTTTTTGTAGCACAAAAACTAAAAACCGCACAGGTGATAAAAATACCACCAAAAGAAAGCTCTATTCGCGGGAAAAATAGGACATAAATTTTATTTGGGTGCAGTGTTGCAAGACTGCGCAATTATCAGTTAAAATAACACATCGCCTTATCACAAAAAATGGCCTGGTCGGGGGGGGGGGGGTAAATCCTCAGGAGGACAAGTGGTTAAAATGTCCAGATAAAAATTATATTCCAATGTAAATCTGAAGGAAGATTTATTTATTTCAGGTACTTCTATAGCGCCGTCAATTTACGCAGCACTTTACATACATATATTGTATATTCATATCAGTCCCTAACCCTCAAGGAGCGTACAATCTAAAGTCTAACTCACATTCATACATATACATACTAGGGCCAATTTAGACAGGAGCCAATTAACCTACCAGCATGTCTTTGGAGCGTGGGAGGAAACCGGAGTACCCGGAGGAAACCCACGCAGTCACAGGGAGAACATGCAAACTCCAGGCAGGTGATGCCGGGGTTGGGATTCGAACTAGCGACCCTAACCCTAAGATGAAGGGAAACCATGTCCCTTATGCTCAGCTGACATAGGAGAGAGAACCAGGGCTTCCTAGACTCAAATTGGATAATGGCAAGTATGTGGATCTACATCAACAGTCTTTTGTAATATTGAATTATGATGGGAATAAGGGGAACAGTGTACACCACTTGGAAATTCCACTGATATATCAAGAGATTGATAGCAATGGCCAGGTGATATGAGTTTAAGAGGACAAAGAAGTGCAGCATGTTTTTCAGAGGGGGTAAGTGAATGTCTCTTTAACATCCATCATTGTGATCTAGAGTTGATCTGGAGAGAAAATTTGACCTTCAGGATGTAGATGGTAATAGCTTTAACAAATTTGCCTCGACCCAAGACATTGGTTCAACTTCTTGTTACTGAGGACTTTAGGTACCACTGCCTTTTTACATACTGTATACAACTGCAGTTGTATTGTCCATCTTTAGAAGGACTAATTTTCCTGCAAGTCAGATTTTGAACAACTAATAAGGCTTAGAAGTCTACTTGAAGCTCCAATGTATTTGATGCTGTCTACTTTGCCTCAAACTGCCACAGACCCTATGCAGTAGCTCCTTGACAGTAAGACCATTGGGCTGGCATTTATTCTGAATATAATCCACAAAATAGGAGCCAGAGAGTGGCATTTGGCCAATTTCCATTCCAGAAGCCACCATTCCAGGCTCCTGCTCATTGCCTGGAAGATTTGAAGATCTTCTGGGTCACATTTCACCAGGAAACATTGTTGAAAGAGGCATATTTGCCACTGAGACCATTGTGCCTATAATCGTGAGACTCTGAGACTCTGATAGGTGAGATGCTAAACAAGCAAATCTCATTAGATCCTGAACCTTTGGACAAAAACCCACATACAAAAATCATCAATGTAGTGCCCATAATATAATAGGTGCCTGGCAAAGGGGTTATGGGTCTAGATGTTATGCTTCTCCCAAAACCCCATGAATAAATTAGCATAGCAAGGTGCAAAATGTGCACCTATAGCTGTGCCCACTATCTGCCTATATTATGACCCATTCAATTTTAAATAATTCCTTTCAAGGGAAAATTTAGTGTACTGACAGATGAATTCAGACAAGGAAAGATGGATATAGTCAGCTTCTGATAGAAAGTATTCAACTGCATGCAAACCACTTTGATAAGGGATTGAGGTGCAGAGCAAGCTTACATCTAACCATAAGTAACTAGATTTCTCTAATAAGTTCTAGTAAGTTTTTTAATACATGGCAAGAGTCCCTAATATAGGCAGGCAGAGCCTTTACCAGAGGTAGCAAAAATATGTCTACTCACTGGGTCACCCTGCTTGTAACGCTGTCCATATTTGCTGCTATAGGTCTTCCTGGTGGACATGTTGGGTCCTTATGAACTTTAGGGATATGGTAAAAATAAATAAATACATTTTGATTTGTTTAGAACTCCCTTATTATATGCATAGCTGACCAATTCTAATTTATATAATGGGAGGGAATCTTTACTCAATATCTCATAAGTGGCCCTGTCTGATAATACCGTGTTTGCCTCCTTCAGATAATCATCCTTGTTCTGGACAACTATACCTACCCTTTGTCAGTCATGCAAATAGCAGCTTTGCGATTATTCTGTAGTGCTTCTAAAGCAGATTTTTCTGATTGTGTAAGGTTACTCCCAATAACCTTCCGTTGTGGATGAGTACACAATTTTTTAAAATCTGCATACACCGTAGCATAAAATGCCTTAATAAATTAACTCTTAACATGGTAGGGATAAAATGCTGACTTAGGGTGAAAAGTCATATGAATGATATTACTGAATGGAGCTGACATAACTCCTAATAGAGGGGTTATCTGATGGGTGATTGCTAGGCTTCAAGGTGTAGTACTGTTGACTGTTATGTCACTGATATATTTACATCTTTAAACAAATCAAACAAATTGCCATTACAACTTGAGGCAAAACTGAGGCCCTTTCGGAGGAGGCTGATCTCACTCTCATTAACCTCTTCCATACAGGGCACTTTTACCCCCTTCCGGGCCCAGGCCAATTTTCAGGTTTCAGCGCTCACACCTTGAATGACAATTGCACGGTTACACAACATTGTACCCAAACTAAAATTTTATCATTTTCTTCACACAACTAGAGCTTTCTTTTGGTGGTATTTAATCACCACTGGGGTTTTTATTTTTTGCTAAATTAACAAAAAAAGGCCGAAATTTGTGGGGAAAAAAACAAAAAAAAAAAAACACGTCTTTGTTTCTGTTATAAAAGTTTGCAAATAACCCAAATTAAGATGTATTTTGTAGGAAAGTTATAGAGTTCACAAACTATGGGATACTGTATATCTGAATATTGATCAATCCTGAAGTACTGACAGCCAATCTAATTTCTTGAGGTCCAAGAATGTCAAAAAACAGTACAGATATCCCCCAAATGACCCCTTTTTGCAGAGTAGACAGTCCGATGTACTTCATAAGAGGCATGGTGAGTTTTTTGAAGTTGTATTTTTTCTGTCATAATTTTTCGGAAAATTTAAAAATTATTTTCCCTATTTTTTTTTTACATTCTGTCACCAGTGCAGTACAGCGTCATCATATAGCTGGCATGGCGGTGATCAGGGACACTGACTGGTGACAGTATGAAAAAAAAATTATAATATTCTCTTTTTTTTAAGATTTTTCATATTTCACTATAACCAAAGTAGTACAACGTTACCATAGTAACATTGTACTACTTTGGGGAAGTGATCAGTATTTTTTTTTTTTTTACACAATTTGCTTATAGCAAAGAATTACTTTGCTATAAGCAAGCATTTACCTGAATGACATCGATTCATTCAGGGTTTTTTTTTTTTTGTACTTAGCTGTGATTTGGCCACGGCTAATCACATGACACAGCTGGGCTGCGATTGGCCCAGCTTGTGCATGTGATCGCTGTGAGCATTTACAGCTAGACACACTAGTATACAATGGATGGCATGAAGGAAGCCATCCATTGTTTACAACTGTCATGTGACCTGCTGTGATTGGTATCAGTTGATCACATGATACCGGCAACGGGGCTGGTACTCAGATCTGTCATTGGCCGTGTCCGAGGTACACGGCCAGTGACAGATCGCGTGCAAACTGCGCATGCCCGAAAGGATGCCATATGGCGTCCACCAGAAAAGTTAGGGTTTTTGCCAGCCGCCATTCAGCCATAGGCCGGGCTGAAAGAGGTTAAATATGTGGGAAGATAATTTAAATATCTTAATCGTAGAGCTCAGTTCTCCATTCTTCCTCTCTTTGGACTGCTTCCCCTTTTCTCCTCTGACCTCTCTCTGCCTATTTTTCTTTTTTTCTATGGGAGGAGGGGGGGTAAACTTTGCTTTGCTAGATTGTTATCCTGACCTAATGTGTTGCCTAATACTCCACTAGAGACATATGGGGGGATACTGGGTTGGCCTCCATTGGTGGGATCCTCCTGCTGGTTACTAATCTCAGGGGGCACCCCATCTATGTCAGCCACCTCCCCAAGAGTACTGAAGGAATTGAGAACTGGAATGGCATATTCCACACCAGCCCCAACACCCTCAACTGCTGATGATTCGGTCCAGACTGTAGGAGACCTTCGTAAGGATCTGTCAGGCACATTTCCCTCCAGTATGGAAACTGTCCAGGGGCCTGACTCTGCCCTATTAGTTGAGGGGTATGATAGGAGTTCCCATCTTCTTATTACTTATATTGATGTTGTTATACCCCTTTTGATGTCTACTGTATATTTGTTGCTGTTTTTATTGAAATCATTATTATAATTATAATTATGTAGGTATTTTGGGTACTTCCTCCTATTAAATTGATTAGGTCTTTGGACCAGTAGATGTAAATGACTCTGATTGAATGGAACCAAATACTGGGAGTCATCTCTATGTGATTTAGATAGTGTATTCCTTACATTTTCACCTAGATAACCCCTATTAGGATAAAATGCTTTGGGGTAGGATTTGTCTGAGATCAAAGAGTTGGGCTGTTGCTCATCATTTGACAACTTACGTTTTTTCTTGCAACTAAAGATGAACCCTCTCATAATCCGCAATGTCCCTCACAAATTTGTTGCATTTACCTGCAATGAGGTGATCTTCAAAAGCCCTTTTGTCATTAATAAGATCTTTACACCTGCAATAACTTTGGACCTCTTCTCTGAAAGCTTCAATCTCCTCAATGAGTTTGATGAGCCTAGCGCTATTAGAAGCCAACATTCTGAACCTTTGGAAACTTCTATTTGGGTATAAAGATCATATTGCTGATGGTATCAAAGTATGCCCCTAGAGAGATAAAAGACTGAATTAAAATGCGTGATCCAACTGAATGAGATAAACCTGTATGGTACTCGCTCTCAGTTAAAGAGGAAAAGGTCCGTGTTGTTGGCCAGAATTCTCTTTGCCTGGGAAGGGTCACAACTGCCAAAAGGATTTTTGAAAAGGTACCTGAGGATACTCCAAAAGTAAAACAGGTGAACTAAAAGTGATTGTTTCCTGTTAGTTATGTAGATAACTAAACTTTTGCTCAGAACAGTATGCACATATTTATTTGTTACATATGGGGACTCTGCTCCTATTTTACCTGTTCTGCATAGTGGTTATACCTTCTCGATCCATTTGCCTCACTGTAGAACTAGCACAGAGTCTGTATGAAACGTCTGTAGCTCCCTTCTAGGTTGCTAGAGTAGGTAAACTTAGTTTTGCCTCTCTGTAGCCAGAGGTGCAGGGGTTAATTGATTAGGGAGGCTGTGCAGTGCTTCACAGGCTTTGGTCTTGTGACCTCCCCTTGTCTTCTAGAACTGGATAATTCTGGAATCTAGTGGGTGGAGGGACAGAGGCTACAGCCTAAATAAGTGGTGAGGCAGGACTCATAAGGGATGGATACAGCCCATAAATACTCTGAAGCCTGGCAGTCTGGGGAAGCAGAATCTGGGGTTCAGTCATCTGGATGGACACCCTGTGCTGGGGGGCTCTGTCCCCTGGAGCAGAAGGAGGAGAAAGAGCAGCAGGAGAGAGACAGCGGAGAAGAAGGCTTAAGGACTTCACTCAGCCCTAGTTCCAGCTAGGCTTAGCTGAGGACTCCAAGCCAGAACCAGCCTGTACTGCAGTAAGGCCCATGCAGCAGCTCTCTGGACTCAAGGAGCCATTTAAAGAGACATTAAAGGGAGTGAGCACCTACCAGCCAACATACCCAGTGTCTTAGAGAAGACAGTGTAGTGCAATGCAGCACATGTCTGAGACCTAGGGGACAGCTTGAGTGTAGTGCAAGACAGCCAAGGGCACCCCTCATTATCTCTAGCTTGGATTGAGAGCAGCCAGGTGTAGTGAACAACTGCCAGGTGCTGTGTTTATGACTGACTCCTTGGAGTTTTTGTTCATTTTACATGATGTATCATCATTCCCACTGATGTGCAGCTCAGCTTGAAGAATCATACAGCAGACAGAGACTTTAGCAGGTCCTCAACCTGGTATTATTTCTTCAGTTTGGGGCCTCCTATGTACCTCTATTCCCTATCCAAGTTCTACAAAAAACAAAACCAAACCAAACCAATACCCCTAGACTGTTCATTGAGCCTGTGGAGAGAAAGTGGAAAATTCCAATTGCCTGGCTGTGGGTGCTGTGTGGGGGAAGAGGCCCAAAATCCAGATGCTCTTTTGCAGTAGCACTAAATGTGGGGGTTCATCCAGGATTCCTCTATTCAACAAGCTCATGAGTCACCAGAAAAAAAAAAAAAAAAAATGGTGCCTTAAGCTAGTTGAGAGTGAGCCACTCATGACCTAGAGGTTCACACCTTAGTCTCCTCTCTAGCTGAATTTGGGAGGTTCATAGAGAATCTATTGAAGAACTCCGCCATCAGTCATAGCTATTGCAAGCTGAGTTTGTTCTCTGGCAAGAATCCCACCTCCTTGGGGGAAGATGAATTTGATACTTGGCTTGACCAGGCCACCCAGGCAATGGAGTGGGAGGTGGCTGATATTATAAAAAAAAAATAGAGAGAAATCGAGAGCTTTTGGGCCCTTGGCTTCAGACGTCATTCGCAACCTGAAATGGGACAAGCCAGGATGCACTGCTTTAAAATATCTGGAAGCTCTACGAGAGGCATATGAAAGGGTCAAGAACTACACTGAATTACCATACCTATTTGAACGCACATATCAATCGTAGAGTGAAAAGCTGTCAGACTGTCAGGAGGTTAGATGAAATCCTCCATCAGGTGATTGTGAAAGGATTCCTGGATGCAGAGGATGCCAGCATAGCCCTTTGGGCTGAGATCCAGAAAGGAGCCCAACCTCTCGATCCCATTGCACCACAGCTTCGAGTATGCACAATGACATACCCCAGGTAGCTGAAGACTATACAGGAGGAGGCTTTAATTGCTGCTAAGATTCAGAATTCAGGGACTCTGAAGGGGATTGAGCTGAGGGCTTCTACTTATTTTATGCCGATGGGCACAAGTGACGAAGTCAGTCTTGAGGTAGGAGCTCCTATCCTGGAAGATGCTGTAACCTAAGCTATAATGCAGATGGCCCAGACCCAGGTTGCTATCCATCAAATTATCTGTGAAGTCCAGAAGACTATAGGACAAGTAATGGAGGCCCATGCCGCTATGCAGAAATATTTAAATGAGATGACAAACAGTATCAGCCCTGACTGCAAAGAGAGGAGGGCCCACTGCAGTTTCTGCTAGGCAGTGCTGTTAGTGTGCAGAACTGGAACATTTAAAGCGGTAGTAAAGCTTCCATAAAACCAGAATCAGAACTGCCAGGACCAACTCAAACAGACTTCCTGCTGACTTGATAGGCTCATCACCCATCGCCTCCATCCAAGTGTAGGGAGTGTACATCACGGCATGGTTAGATATGGGGGCTCAGGTGACCCTGCTTTAGAGAGACTTTTACGACAAGTATCTAAAACACATACCCCTCCAGAAGCTGGAAGAATTCAAGATCTGGGGGATTGGGACCCAGAAGTTTCCTTATGATCGGTATATCCCAATTTGCTTAATTTCAGTCCCTCAGTAACTGGAAGGACGAAAACGTTTGATACACTCGCAGTTGTCTGTCCACGGTCTCCTGGAAAATATCACAGTTCCTGGTTTACTGACCTGTTATGAAGACTGCTCACTCCATTAGTTGTAGAGAACACAGTGCTCATTGAAAACATTCACATTTATTTACGTTAAACTTACCAATGAGTCACCAAAGATCAGAGGGTTTTTGGGGAGAAAGTAGGGAGATTCTGGAAAAGAGCCTGAAGAGAAGGTACTTCCACCAGGAAAAGTTGTCTGCATGACAGCCAGAGTTAGACTGACCTGGGACCAGCTTGGCCCATTTGTTCTTGACTCACATCCTCCTGAAGGAGAGAATGGGGTGGATGATGATTTCTACTAGTGCCTTACAGTGCTGTAATGGCAAAGTGCTTGGCAGAGTCTGCAGCAACAGAGTCTTCAATAAAGTTAAAGCCTTGGATGCTTCTGGGTCAAGTAAACACAGCCACCCCTAAGAACACCACCGATCTAAAGAAAGATACACCTAAGGGGGCCTTCCATCTCTAGGGTTCGTCTCTGCCAGGTGGAGGCAAATAGTTCATGAATGGCTATGAAACTGGCAGAAGATATTTTCAAAGCACAAATATTATGTTGGATGTGCCTAAAGTGCATAACATCAAATCAGGATTAACGAGGATAAACCCTTCAGAAAGTGGGTCCAGCGGATCCCATTGGAAGACCTCAGAGAGCAACTATTATAAGAGAGTCCAGAAGCCCCTGTGCATCACCCCTTGTCTTGGTGAGGAAGAAGAATGGGTCCCTGCGGATGCGTATTGATCGGACTCTAAATAACAGAACAATCTCCAATCAATACACCACTCTCAGAATGCAAGATGCGCTGCAGTGTCTGTCAGGAGCCAAGTGGTTTAGCGTGTTGGATCTAAAGAATGGATACTATCAGATTCCCATGCACCCTGGATAACAGGGAGAAAACCACTCTTATTAGTCCACTCTGCTTTTTTCGAATTTGACAGAATGCTCCAGGGACTGTCGGGGGCCCTAGCTACCTTAAAAAGGTTAATGGAGTGCACAGTGGTGATATGTACCTGATTGAGGTCCTAGTGTACTTGGATGATATTATTGTGTTTGTTTGTGCTTTTGTTCTTGTTTGTATTTCTTTTCTATTATTGTGTTTGGGAAGACTTTGGAAGAACATGAAGAGCGGTTAGAGAAGGCATTACAGTGACTTTACGATGAAGGGCTAAAATTGTCGTTAGAAACCTGCCAGTTTTATCAGACCTCCATCACCTGCTTGGAGCACATTTTCTCTGCCAAGGGAGTTGTCACCAATAGAGATGAGCGAATCGAACATGACGAAGTGGAATTCGTTTCGAAGATTAGGAAATATTCGATTCGCGACGAATCCGAAGATTAGCAAACTTCGGATGCACGAATCGAATTTTCCCAAAAATGGCGGCGACGGAGCGGGGATCTCTGGGAAGGCGCGCAGACAAGGCGCGCTGACCCATAATGCATTCATTCATGACATGTGATCGCATTAGCCAATCAGCAGCCAGCCAGCCAGCACTGTGTAATGGTGGAGCTATAAATCGCGGCCATCTTACAATTCTCCATTTGCCTCCGGTCATTCAAGAGAGACAGACATCTCTGTATTAGGGACAGAGTTAGGGCAACAGAGACTTTAGGGACACAGAATCGTTACTCAGGGACACAGAATTGTTACTCAGGGACAGACACAGAATTGTTACTCAGGGACAGACACAGAATTGTTACTGAGGGACACAGAATTGTTACTCAGGGACAGACACAGAATTGTTACTGAGGGACACAGAATTGTTACTGAAGGACACAGACACAGAATTGTTACTCAGGGACACAGAATTGTTACTCAGGGACACAGAATTGTTACTCAGGGACACAGAATTGTTACTCAGGGACAGACACAGAATTGTTACTCAGGGACACAGAATTGTTACTCAGGGACAGACACAGAATTGTTACTGAGGGACACAGAATTGTTACTCAGGGACACAGAATTGTTACTGAGGGACACAGAATCGTTACTGAGGGACACAGAATTTTTACTGAGGGACACAGAATTGTTACTCAGGGACAGACACAGAATTGTTACTCAGGGACACAGAATTGTTACTCAGGGACAGACACAGAATTGTTACTCAGGGACAGACACAGAATTGTTACTCAGGGACAGACACAGAATTGTTACTCAGGGACACAGAATTGTTACTCAGGGACAGACACAGAATTGTTACTGAGGGACACAGAATTGTTACTGAAGGACACAGACACAGAATTTTTACTCAGGGACACAGAATTGTTACTCAGGGACACAGAATTGTTACTCAGGGACAGACACAGAATTGTTACTCAGGGACACAGAATTGTTACTCAGGGACAGACACAGAATTGTTACTCAGGGACACAGAATTGTTACTGAGGGACACAGAATTGTTACTGAGGGACACAGAATCGTTACTGAGGGACACAGAATTTTTACTGAGGGACACAGAATTGTTACTCAGGGACAGACACAGAATTGTTACTCAGGGACACAGAATTGTTACTCAGGGACAGACACAGAATTGTTACTCAGGGACAGACACAGAATTGTTACTCAGGGACAGACACAGAATTGTTACTGAGGGACACAGAATCGTTACTGAGGGACACAGAATTGTTACTGAGGGACACAGAATTGTTACTGAGGGACACAGAATTGTTACTGAGGGACACAGAATCGTTGAATTAAAGAGTATGTCAGACAACACGCAGAGGAGTGGCAGAGGAGGCAATGTTTCAGGAGCGAGCAGACGTGGCAGCAGAGGAAGGGGTCGAGGCAGCACTAGTCGCAGCCAGAGGCCAGTGCTCCCGGTGTCATCCAGCGGTCGTGTCTCCACCGACAACCGTGTCATCATCGATTGGTTGGCTCGGTCGTCTTCCTCTTCCCAGGTCACCTCTGACACCTACAGCCAACGGTCGGTGGGTACGTCAGACACAACCGTTAGTTGGCATGGCCCGGGAGCAAGCTCACTGAAATCACGTGTCCTCTACCTGCCCCTGTCCTTTGGTGTTCCCTCACCAAGCGAAGTATCGCATGCTGTGGGCTCAGCCCCACTGTACAGTGAGGAAGAGCTAACAGAGGGCGGTCAGGAATGGGGGGAGACATCTGCCTCTTCAGCAGCCAGGCGAAGAAGTACTGGCGAGGAGAGTGGCTCGGTAGCCGGTCTAGATACAGGTCTGTCTCCTGACCCACACGCAGTCGAGGGGGCTAGTAGTGAGGCGGAGACCCTAATTGATGATGATGAGGCTGATCGCACTTGGCAGCCTCGTCGTCATCAGGCTATTGCTTCCGCATCATCAGGAGAAGAGGGTGCCAGCTTGGCAGCGAGCAAAACAGTCGGTGGGTTGCCCAGGAGGCAGCAGGGTCGCAGCAATGTCAGTGGAGGAAAACGGCCACGGAGTAGAGCACCAGCTCCACTGCAGCCTACCACCACGGCCAGTAGTGGTGCCGGTGTGCACGGAGGAAGTAGCAGTCAGCCAGTGAGGAGTAGCGGGGGCAAAGTTTCCTACTCGGCGGTGTGGCAATTTTTCAACAAGCCGCCCGAGGAAGTAAACATAGCCGTATGTCAACTATGTGGCCAGAAAGTCAAGCGTGGCCAGGGGGCCCATGTTGGGACTACAGCGTTGCGTCAGCATATGCAGCGTCGCCATTCGGTGACCTGGGAAAACCGTGATAAAGATACGGCGGTTCTGCCTGCCCCAGCCCCCGCTCCATCACCCGCTCCATTACTTGCTCCGTCACCCGACGTCAATCGCCCTCTATCAGCCAGTCAAGGCTCCAACACCTCTGCTGAGGGGAGTTGTCGCTCGTTGGCATCTTCCGCTCGTTCAGATGCTCCTTCTCCTGCTACTCCTCTTCACGGATTCCGTCAGCAGTCTTTCTTGGAATCCGTTTCCAAGAGACAACAGTTTGCGAGCACGCACCCGACGGTGCAGAAGCTGAACGTCCTCCTGTCCAAGTTGCTGGTGCTGCAGTCCCTCCCTTTCCAAGTGGTGGACTCAGCACCTTTCCGAGAAATGATGGCTTGTGCCGCGCCGCGGTGGAGAGTGCCAAGCCGGCATTTATTCGCCAAAAAGGCAGTGCCAACCCTGCATTCACATGTAGAAGAGATGGTGGGCCAGTCTTTGAGCATGTCGGTCTCTGCCAAAGTGCACGGCAGCGCCGACGTGTGGAGCTGTAACTACGGTCAGGGACAGTACATGTCATTTACGGCCCACTGGGTGAACGTGGTGCCGGCACAGCCGCACCAGCAACTTGGACAGGTCACGCCGATTTTGCCTCCACGTTTGCACGTCCTTGGTCCGGCAAAGAAGTCCGCCTCTACCACCTCTTCTTCCGCCGTGTCCTCAGCCGCCACCCCCGTGCCAAGTCCCATTACCCGACCGGCATATCACATGTGCAGGGCGCAACGGTGTCACGCTGTGCTGCACCTGGTATGCCTTGGCGAACGTAGTCACACAGGTGAGAAACTTCTGAGTGTAATGAACAGAGAAATCGACAGATGGCTGTCTCCGCGCAAACTGAAAATCGGAACCATGTTGACCGACAACGGAAAGAACATGGTGTCTGCTCTGCGTCAAGGAAGGTTGTGCCATGCGCCATGCATGGCTCACGTGTTCAACTGGTTGTCAAGCGGTTCCTAAAATCCACCATCCCACTGCAAGACATCCTTAAAATGTCACATAAACTTTGGATGCATTTCAGCCATTCCTACACCGCAAAGCACACCCTCCTTGAGCTGCAGCGGCAGAACGGAATTCCACAGCATCGCCTGATCTGCGACGTTGCAACAAGGTGGAATTCAACCCTACATATGTTAGACCGCCTTTACGAACAGCGAAAGGCCATCACCGATTTCCTGATGTTACAAGCGGATAAAGGTACTCCCCTGTGTAACTTAGATGTCAGCCATTGGCAGCTCATGCGTGACACCTGCCGCTTGCTCAGGCCCTTTGAGGAGGCCACGCTATTCGTGAGTCGGCAGGACTATGGGATGAACGACGTCATTCCTCTGTTGCACGTCCTGGAACAAATGCTGTTAACAATGGCTGGTCAGGGTGCGGTAGACGTGGCGCACAGATCTCAACGCCACATGACCCCTGTGGGGGCAGGACAGGAAGAAGAGGAGGAGGTAGAGGAGGACATTGGTGCTCAGGAATTATTGAGTGAAATGGGTGGTTTTTCCACTCAGCGGACAGGAGTGGAGGAGCAGGAGCATCTGGTAGAGGAGGAGACAGAGGACCCAGATGCACCATGGCAGTATGCTGTGGAGATGGAGGCAGGGAGTCCCTCGCATTCCTTGGCACAAATGGCCTATAGCATGCTCGGTTGCTTGCGTAGCGACAGCCGAATAATAACCATCAGACAGAGGGATGACTTTTGGCTGTCCACCTTGTTGGACCCTCGCTACCGTTCAAAAATGGTGGCCTTTTTCACACCTGCTGAGAGGGAGGCCAAAATAAATTACTATAAAAACCACCTATGTAGTCAGTTGGTCTCTGCCTTTCTGCGCCAACGTCCATCCTCAGACACTGTGGGCCCTGTGCGCTCGCGTTCCGCTGCCATGGCAGCAGGGGAGGGGTGGGGTGGTAGGAGCAGTGGCAGCTCCACCAGCAGCGGCTGCCTCAGTCTGCAGTCGATGATGAGTAGCTTTCTTCACCAGCGCAGTGAGGAAACTACTAACCAGAGGCAGCAGCAGCAGCATCAGGTGGACCTGGAGCAGGACCTCAAACAACAGGCTTGGGCCTACTTGGACAGCACCCTGCCAACCGAGGTAGACAATCCCCTTGACTACTGGGCAACGAAACTTGACCTTTGGCCCCAACTAGCTGAATTTGCCCTTGAAAGGCTGTCATGCCCGGCCAGTAGCGTGGCATCGGAGCACGTGTTTAGTGCGGCAGGAGGTATTGTAACTCCGGAGGACATGACTGTCCACCCAAAGTGTGGAGAGACTCACGTTTGTGAAAATGAATCAGGCGTGGATTAGTCTGGATTTCAAACCACCAGTTCCTGACACAACTGACTAAATCCGCCATGAATCATGCCCCAAACATGTTATTATTTTTAACATAGGCCTCTGTATGGCCTTCAATTTAAGCTGCTTACGCTTCGCCACTCTGCCATGGGCCCCTGTACCGCCTCCTCTTGCTGCTGCCAGGTCCAGAGTGTCTCATGGGTCCCTGTACAGCCTCCCATTGCTGCTGTCTCCATCGCCACACTCTGCCATGTGCCACTTTCAGGTCTCCTCACACTGCTGGTGGGTTCCATTTTGTCATAGGGTGCTGGCAGATTACGGGCCTCCCTTTGCTGCTGCCAGGCCCGTAGTCTGCCATGGGCCCCTGTACCGCCTCCTCATGCTGCTGCCAGGTCCAGAGTGTGTCATGGGTCCCTGTACGGCCTCCCATTGCTGCTGTCTCCATCGCCACACTCTGCCATGTGCCACTTTCAGGTCTCCTCACACTGCTGGTGGGTTCCATTTTGTCATAGGGTGCTGGCAGATTACGGGCCTCCCATTGCTGCTGCCAGGCCCGTAATCTGCCATGGGCCCCCGTACCGACTCCTCATGCTGCTGCCAGGCCCGTAATCTGTCATGGGCCCCTGTACCGCCTCCTCATGCTGCTGCCAGGTCCAGAGTGTCTCATGATTCCCTGTACGGCCTCCCATTGCTGCTGTCTCCATCGCCACACTCTGCCATGTGCCACTTTCAGGTCTCCTCACACTGCTGGTGGGTTCCATTTTGTCATAGGGTGCTTTATGGCCTCCCATTGCTGCTGCCTCCACCGCCACACTGTGGCTCCACACTCTGGTTTTGGCCCCGTGACTGCCCAAATGAGTGAAGTGTGCGGTGATTCTAAGATCGACGGCACTCATCTGCATGTCATACTGACTGACAGTATTATTTCTCTTCCCCAGCAGACTCCAAGGGCATTTAAATTAAAGGTACAGTGTTCTGCACTAATATAAAGGCTCTCTGAAGCCTAGAAACACCCTTTTTATAAGTTAAATTTGCAGCGAATATATTCGCCTCGAATCGAATTTATTCCTCGAATTCGCTAAATCAGTCGAATCGAATTTTTGAATACTTCGCTCATCTCTAGTCACCAACCCAAGCAAAAACAGAGGCTATAACCACATGGCCTCGATCCAAAAATGTAACAGAACTGAGATCATTCCTCAGTTATATGGATAATATTAACAGATTATCACACATTTGTGGAAGAATTTGCAAAGACAGATGCCCCTCTAACTGAGCTGCTGAAGAGTAGTCAGGAGGGTATCTGCGGCACAGCCAGGACTCGGCAGAGAAAGGGCCCCAGAAGACATTGTGAGCCCATCAGTGGGCAATGGACTGGGCAGTGCAAACAGGAGTTTCACGAGGTGAAGGAGTGCCTGAACCAAGCCATAGTGCTAGCTTATGCGGAACCATCAAAACACTATGAGCTGCATGAGGACACTAGTCAAGAAGGTCTAGGAGGCTTATTATATCAGGAACATGATGGACAACTACGACCAGTGGCTTTCATGAGTAGAAGCTTCTCGCCTGCTGAGAAGTATTACCCCACTCACAAGCTAGAATTCCTTGCCTTAAGGTGGGCAGTAGTAGACAAGTTTAAATACCACCTGCTCAGAGCTGAGTTCAAAGTAAATATGGAAAATAACCCTCTGACATACGTACTAACCATAGCCAAGCTGGATGCCACGGGACCCAATGGCTAGCTGCACTCTCAGGGATACGTTTCAAGTGAAGTACCACCCTGGAGTAGGAAACTAAGATGCTGTTGTGTTGTCTCGAAGACCTCATCAAGCTGGAGTTCATGAATCTGAGCCAGGGGGCTTAATATGGTGTTAAAAGAATAGCCTATACTGAGGTTGTGAGGGTCCATGCTACCAGTATTCCCCAGTATTACTTCAGTATGTCTCAGTTGAACGGGGAGGAATTACCTCAACTTCAAGGGATCGGCAAGAAGCTCCAGATTGAAAATGAACTCTGCCAGCTCACCAGAAAGGCACTCTTGAAGAAGAAAGCTAACATGCTTTTGGTGGACGATCCACCACATACCCAAATAGTCCATATGGAATGAAGTCCTTTACAATTACACGCATGGCGGTTGTTTCTATCCACTCAATACAATAATGTGGTACCAAAGTCTTTGCATAATAATCATGGCCACCTAGGGCTGGAGAGAACGTTCCAGCTAGTGAGGGACTGATTCTACTGTCCTCACATGGGAACCGAAGTAGAAGAATACTGCCAAACTTGTATGAGCTGAATGTATGAGCTCGCAGTCGCTCATCAACACTTCGTTGATAGAGGCAAATTATAAGGTCGTCCTGTGATGTTACATGGTACCTCTATGGGTGGTGCCCTGTGTTCCAGATGCCTCACCCCTTTGCTTTCATGGCTGTGGCCAGGCTGGGACAGTGCTCCATGTTTGGTGGTTGTGTCGGAAAGTCCAGCGGTTTTGGATACGCACATACAACTTTATCTATTCTCTCACGTAGATGAATCCCAGGAAAAACCCTCAGCAGGCCCTACTCGGTAAACCAGTGGAGGAGGCACCAAGACCTGTGCGTCGGTTAATAATATTGATTTTTACGACAGCTAGAATTTCCATTGCACGGTCTTGGAAGTCTCCTGTGATTCCGTTCTACCTTTTGATTGCCAAACTGACATGTATCATGATGAATGAACACCTGTCGATGATTCTTCAAGATAAGATGGCCCTTTTCGAAAGGATTTGGGACCCATGGATTAGATACCTATCGAGTTCTCAGTGAATTGGGACCATCTACCTACCCGAGAGGTGAGGAGGGCGTGCCTCCACTTTCTCTTCTCCCCCCCCTTTTTCCTCTTTTGTTTTCCTCCCATTTTTCTATTCTTTCCTTCTGCCTGTCATTCCACTTTTTTTTATTATTGTTGTTGTGGAGCTCATTGTTGACATATCACTCCATGGTGGGCCTTTATGCACTGTTAGGTTGTTATTGCTGTGCCTTTACCTATGTTGGTCATACTGGAATGTGCCTATGTCTTCATTTAGGGAAATGTTTCATGTTTTTGTTTTCCTCTCTTCCTCCCGTGTATTTCAGGGAGATGTTTGTATTTGATTGAAATTAATAAAAATCTATTGGGGCGTGTCCAAGATGGCGATCGGACAAGTCGCCTGACCTGGAGCTCCGGCGGCTCATCTCCTTTCCCACCGGCATCCAGGTCGTATCAGAGGGCGGGGGTGAGTGTGAGACTCACCCGTCCCTGCGGCATCCCTGCTGGGCAGCTTCGGGCGCTGTTGGCGCCACTCGGAGGCGGCGACTCGGTGCGACCTTGTTGCGGCCGGGTGGAGCCGCGGAGTCCTCCGGCTCACATCGGGTCGGTCAGCGGTGACATAGCACGTGGTGCAGAGGTGGGAAGGGGGAAGGCTGGTCACCCCCCCCTTCCACTCGTTCAGTGAACGGTCTGCTTGTCTTCCCTCTGTACCGGACGGGACGACAGGAGCATCAGTGTCACCCTCCCTCCCCCCATATGTGATACAGGGGCGGTGTGGAGTAGTGAGGCCTAGTGAGCTCAGGACCTCTCCCATCAGCGTACAGGCTGAGTACGTTCCCAGTCAAGGGAGGATCATCGCACAAGTGCATACTCCTTCTCCCACAGAGAACTGCCAGCACTTCACGATCCATTGGGACAAACCCCACACAAACCCAGGAAACATCGGCATATTGTAGAGGCCTTGCTACAGCCCTTACAACAGGGAGCTGTGCTGAGGATAGGCATATAGAAGACATCCCATACAGATTCATATAAGGGGAAGGCAGTGGTAATCCCTGTATCCGCACGTCCACACAGCAGAAACCATTGTCCCCCCTGTTTTGCCTATCCTTTCCTGCACGCTGAGGCATATAGTGCTATTTTGGGCCTGTTATAAATTACCTTTTCTCATTTTCACATACCTGTTCTGAGGGATCCAGCTTGACCCCAAAGAAAATGGCAATATAATACCGTGAGCCTTGACACACGTAGGTGGGGCTACGCAATCATCACAGAGAGGCGCCGCAGACATGGGGAAGGCAGACAGGAAAGCTACAACTCCTCGCCGTACAGGTGGTCCTGCTAATCGCAGTATCCCGGAACTATTCCGGTCTCACACTCCGGATCACGCAGAATCCTCCTCTATTGCATCACCATTACATTCGCTACAAAGGAGACTCCATCACAGTCTATGAGTTTGACAACAGCTGCCACAACTGGTCATTCCGAACCTCCCCCTCTCACCAGCGGGGATTTGAAAGCGGTTGCATCAGATATTAAAAGGGACTTTTTCAGCGGCAATAGCTGAGCTACATATCGACATGCAGGCAGTGGCTCATAGGCTGGACGCAGTAGAGGATAAAGTTAGTATGCAAGGCCTTGCTATTCATGAGGTGCGCAAGCAGGTTGACACGCACACCATGCACCTAAGAGAGCTCGATCGTCATATTGAGGACTTGGATAATAGGGGAAGACGACATAATTTAAGGGTGCGCGGTGTACCGGAAGCAATAGAGTCTGGCCAACTCGCCCAAGTTCTTTTATCCATCTTTAATGATCTTTTAGAAAGACCGCATGAATCTCCAATTGAGATCGAACGTCTCCATAGGGCCCTACGTCCCAAAGGCAGAGACACTGACCCACCGAGAGATATAGTTTGCTGCCTAGTCGACTTCCGACTTAAAGAGGAAATATTACGCAGAGCGCGGGACAAACAGCGCTTGTTTTACCAGGAAACGGAAATTAAATTATTTCAGGATCTCTCCCATCTCACCCTGCAACGCAGGAAAGACCTGCGCCCCTTACTAGATCTACTTCGCTCTAAAGGTATCGCCTACCGTTGGAAGTTCCCGTTTGGTCTTGCTGCAACACATATGGGGAGATCAGCTCTCATGAGATTTCCGGAAGATCTTGCACCATTCTGTGAAACCTTGAATATCCCTTTACCGGATATACCTAACTGGTCCAGTGAATCTTCTTTACAACTGCAGTTAGATGAAGGCCCCATGGAGGCACAACCCGCTGGCCACTCAACCGGAGGTATGAACAGGAGCCAGGCGCTGTGTAGTTTTGTGAACGGTCTCTTGACGAGACTTGACAAAGCGCATGCGCGCAAAACATGTTGTCCCAGCAACCGGCCTCTTCCTTCTAAAGCTGCGGCTCCAGCAAGAGTTCCCCCCCTCTGTCTCTCCACATCGTGGTGACGTCATCCAGGACGCTGGGACGTCGGGTAAACGTGGTCCCTGCACTGACAGGCATTCTACTCCACTGCTTCCCTCTGAGCGGACGGGCCGTCCATCTTGGAACCTGGCTTCCTAAAGCCACAGGCTGGTTATTTATTATTGTTTTACCATATGACTTATTAAAGACACACCTCCATACAAGGTGTATTATTTCTATCACAAAACTACACAGCGCCTGGCTCCTGTTCATACCTCCCACAAACCGATGTGTTTTTACCATGGCAGCAGTGAGTTTTTTCCCCACCAATCATAGTTGACATATACCATTCACTTATTTCCTTTGGGACACATCTGTGCGCTTTTATCCAGACCACTCAACCGGAGACAGACGCAAATCTTCACACCAAGCTTCAACTTCCCCGGTACGAAGAAGGCTTATTACTGGTGACAGTTTACCAGCATCGCCTGCACACCGCAAGGCGCGCCATGAATGACCTTTCCCCGTTTTCATATATTCATGCTCATGAGTATAAACACCCCCACAATCTGAGGCTGTTTTACTAGTGAGTCGAGTAGGTTTCGTTATTTTTTATCCACGGTTCCTCTACATGACATACCTAACATCACCTGTACTCCTCAAGGGTATGTGTATCGCATCAAATTGTCAAGCTTCATATATGTAATATGTATCAGTCATATATATTCGTCTTGTAGACATGTAAGTGCCGAGGTATCCTCATTTGTGATATGGAAGAGCGATGTTGGGATATGTGGAGCTATTGGTTGTGTCCCTGCTGGTATTGAAGGTTTTTGTTTTTTTTTTTTGCTTGGCTAGTGCGTAATATTATGGTTCTGAAAAGTTATCTGTCTTGATCTTGAAGACAAATTCTCCATAAGCCTTGAAATGCCTCGGGACTAGCCTTTACGCTTGTACTTACTATCTTTGGTGGGACGGGGGATAGAGGCTTGTGCGGATCAGTAGTGTACTGAGATGTGTATATCTCTCCTAATGCATCCTAAGCAATAATACCGTAATATGGTTTCATGAGATTTCGTGCCATCTTGGTGTACTGGTGTATGTGCTTGCCTCTGACCCTTGTCTCATAATTAGATCAATGCTAATATTATATTAATAGTCTATTCGCATTATTCATTTGCTCTCCCTACATTATAGTCGTCTTACATAACTCTTGGAATACCTCTTTCTGCAATTCAGTTTATGATATGTTACATGCTGCCTAACTAGATGTGAGTACTGTGGTATTTTAGATTTGGAGTCTAAGCCCGTACTATATGATATTCACATGTATAGTTCACTCCGTGGATGGGTACAATTTGGCCCTATACATTTAGCTGCTCTGCTTTGAAGCAGGCTCATATGGGGCCACAGATTTTAGATGCTTCTTCCCCAGCAACCTATCTCTGTTTTGTAGGCAATGGGGTGTTAAACACTACTTAGGATCCCTCGGTTGGGATTATTACTTACGTTATCTTTGGAAAACGGTTTAAGGAGATATTTAGCCCTTGGCTTACATCTCAGTTTTGTCTTAAGTGATCCTGTTGCTACTACCATGCATGGTTTCATGTACAGTAGATATCTTTATCCGAAATTGAAATGGCCTATGTAGACCCTTTTCAAGTGACTCGAGTGTTTACGTGGCACGGGTTAAAGTATCTTTTAGGGAATAACAGATCACAGATTGCATTATGTATAACTTGTGATAACATAATATGTATATGGTAAAATAGGTTACGCTTAATTGCATAATGTATTTTTAATGACTGACCAAGTTATTATGTCGTACAGTCTTAAATATTGGGTCTTATCCTTTGGCATACTTTCACTTTTCCACCTATTGTTGCACATCACTGTTTACGAGCCTTGATAGGGTCCAAGTGACTATCTACAACATTTGGTTTATCATGATGCTGCACATAATACTTCTAGCATACATCCCTCCCCTGCTACACTCCACTTATCTCTCGATACAAGTTAGCCACTTCCCACCTACGTATACGTGTCAAGGACACATCATGTTGGATTATTCCCCCTCTACACCTTTTATTCAGGAGAGTTAGGCCTCTTTAGAACTATACTGTATACTCTCAATACGGCCGTCTCTAGGTTTGACACCTCTCCGACAGTAAAAATTTTAGATTTTCATACAACGTCTTGCAAACAACCATTCCATAGGAGCTTTACTATGAGATAGAATAGCTGGACTATTCTGCCTCTGGAGTCGAGTTTTTAAAGGAAGTTGAAGGAACATAGATTAATACATACATATGGGCATATATGAAACACACCTGACACTTCTTCTCTGCTGAATTTTTTGACTCTGTTCCTCTATTATTCCGTTTCTATTTCAACAGTTTAGAAACTCTATATTAATCTTTTTTCTTCTGTAACCCCCTTGTCCCCCCATATCACCACCCCTGCCCCCCTCTCCCCCTTTTTTTTTTTTCCCTCTCTTTCTCTCTCTTCTCCTTCCCCTTCCTCTCCCTGCCTAAGCGATATGTATCGGGTACACTTATAGCCCTCAAGCAACCGGTTCTGGTAGATTTCATAATGGCTGATAACCAAACATCTAAACAGTCAATTCACACACTCTCCGTGGCCTCTCTCAACGCGAGGGGCCTAAATGTACCTGAAAAACGCTCGCAACTACTCACTTATATGAAAAGCCTACGTGCAGATGTAATCTTTGTCCAAGAAACTCATTTTCTAGCAGACCAAATCCCTAAATTCTCTAATGCTAACTATCCCACGGCATATCACTCAGTTAATGCGGAGGTAAAAGCTAAGGGGGTATCTATTTTACTTTCTAAAACGCTCCCGTTTGAACTTACTGAATCTCTTGAGGATCCCGAGGGAAGGTTCCTTTTTCTCAAAGGCACCCTCTTTAATAAACCACTTACCCTAGTCAATATTTATAGTCCCAATAATGCACAAGTAGGCTTTTTTCGTAAGATTACCAAGTTACTTGCTACATTTCAATCGGGTATTTTGATTCTGGGAGGCGATTTTAATGTAGCTCTGAACCCACTGGAAGATACTTCCTCTGGGTTTTCATCCATACCGTTCCAAGCACTCAAACAAATTAAAATTGAATTGAAAGACCTTCTCCTTCATGATACATGGCGTACCCTTCACCCTTCGGACAAAGATTATACCTTTTACTCTGCTCCTCACAAACGCCACTCTAGAATCGACTATTTCTTTCTCTCGCAAAAAGATTTAAATACCTTGCAGTCTGCCTCGATCGAACCAAAGATCCTCTCAGATCATCACCCGATTATGATAACTTTGCAATTCCTGGATACACCAGGCATATCCAAAATATGGAGACTGGATCCATTTCTCCTTACGGATTCATCAGTTACCCTCCAGATCCGTGATTCTTTGAAAAACTACTTTCGAGAAAATACATCCTTGGAAACGACCCCTCTCGTACGGTGGGAAGCGCACAAATGTGTAATACGTGGACTTATGTCAATCTCAGCTGCGCGAAAATGTCGGGCTCAAGCATCATTTTATTCTTTATTGCAAAAAGTTTGCTCACTTGAGTGCGCACATAAATGATCTATAGCCTTAAGATCGGCTACTGAACTAGATCGAGCACAACAACAACTCCGCGATGTCGTAGAAAAGAAAACTAAGCGTAATTTTACTCTACAACAGAAGCTTTTCTATGAACATGGAAATAAGAGTGGCAAATTTCTAGCCCGGGCTCTACAATCTAAAAAGGCAGCTCGACACATTTATCAGCTCCATTCTAAGCATGGAAGCCTACTGAAAACGTGGTCGGACATTGCAGCGGAATTTGAAGAGTTTTACTCTAACCTATACAACTTACCTTTACCGCCCAAACCAACAGGTGATACTAGGCCACGTAAGACCATTATACAGGCCTTCCTCACGCAATATCTCCCCAAATCAGTTTCAAGGTCACAAGCAAAAGAATTAGAGGGAGCTTTGACGCTACGGGAACTACAACAGGCTATTGCGCAGTTGAAACCTGGTAAAAGCCCAGGACCTGATGGCTTTATCAACTCTTACTACAAATCTTTTCTTGACATTTTAGTGCTTCCATTTCTACAAGCCTTCAACACATTAGACACACCAGGACAATCCATGAGCCATCTTTCTGAGGCCCACATTACGGTTATACCCAAAGAGAATAAGGACCAAACTTCTACAGCGAATTATCGTCAGATTTCGCTATTAAATGTTGATCTAAAGATCTTTGCTACCTGTTATAGAATCCATCATATCTCCGGACCAGGTGGGCTTTGTTCCGGGCAGAGAGGCCAGAGACAACACAATTAGGGTCATTAATATACATCATTGGCTACTCCAAAAGCGACAGCCTGGATTTTTTCTCTCTTTAGATGCCGAAAAGGCATTTGACAGACTAGCATGGGATTACCTGGAGGCAGTTTTGATTGGCTTGGGACTGCCTTTGCGCTTTTTGACTTTTATTATGTCTCTATATATAGCCCCCACAGCACGAGTGCGCGTTAATGGTCGCCTTTCGGACTCTCTCAGTCGGCAATGGGACCAGACAGGGATGCCCCTTATCACCCCTCTTATTTATCCTTACATTGGAACCTTTATTGAATTGCATTAAAGATAATGCTAACATCAAGGGGATTTTGATCAATGGCAAACTACATAAAGTGGCTGCCTTTGCTGATGACATACTTCTATTCCTAACAGACCCAAATATCACGTTACCTAACTTGCTACAAGATTTCAAACTATTTCAGTACTTGGCTAACTTTAAAATCAATTTTTCTAAATCTCAAGCACTTAATGTATCATTAACTCCGGAGGTGATTAGACAAGCGACATCAAATTTTCCTTTCACCTGGCAACGTGAAGCTATCACTTATTTAGGAATCCAATTACCAACACATCTTTCGGAATTATATGCAAAAAATGTTCTACCCCTCTTACGTGACATCTCCAAAGACCTACAGAGATGGAATAAACCCTGGTTTTCTTGGTTTGGTAGGGCGGCTATTTTTAAGATGAACGTGCTCCCCAGAATATTATATCTATTTCAGACGATACCCATTCAATTACCAAACTCATTCTTCAAATCTTATAGAACGCTCTGTACCTCCTTTCTTTGGTATAATAAACGCCCAAGAATTAGCTTCGCCCAACTCACCATGCCCAAGAAGAGTGGAGGTATAGGACTTCTGGATATTAACCGTTATTACAGGTCCTGTCACCTAGCCAGAATAGTGGACTGGACCACAAACCACATTCGTAAGGTTTGGGTGGGTTTGGAAGCTGATTTCTCAAAGATACCACTCTCCACCTCCCTGTGGCTGAAAACCTCTCACGTCCCTTCCGAATTTCGAGAACACCCACTTATAGGTCCCACTATGCTGTAGTGCTCAGTTCCAGAAAAAAGAACTTTCTTCCTTTCCGAGCCCTCTTACTCTGATCAAATGGAATCCGGACTTTATTCCAGGGATTTCTCCGGCCTTTCTCGCTGGGTATAACCATGATGACAATCTCACAGTAAGTCACTTCATCAAAGATTCTAAGCTCTTATCTAGAGAAGACATTGCAATGGCGTGGCCATCCCTTACACTAACACCGTGGATGTATAGACAAATCCACCATTTTTTACGTAACTCCCCACATCTAAAAGACTACTCAAGACCGCTTACTGCATTTGAGAAGCTCTGCTTTACGGACATCCCCCAGAGGCATGTAATATCGAAGCTCTATTCCTATCTTGAAAGTACTAACACATCGCACTCGCGGAAGACCTGTTCAGCCTGGCAACTTGACCTACAACTTCCAATCTCACCAGAGGACTGGGACCACATTTACGACTATATGCATAAAGGTTCCATATGTGTCTCTACACAAAAAGGCAATTATAAATTATTTTCCAGATGGTACCGTGTTCCGTCTGTGATTCATAAATTTGATCCTAACGCCTCAGATCTATGCTGGAGATGTTCCCGGGCAACAGGTACTCTTCTACATATCTGGTGGGATTGTCCACGGCTGCAGCCCTTCTGGAGAAAAGTTTTGGACATAATCACACAAGTAACTACATACACCCTAGACTTTACCCCAGCACAATGTCTACTTCATTACTCCTCACTTTCTGTGAGGACTTATCGTAGGTCGCTTGCTTTACACATGATTAATGCGGCAAGGCAGTGTATTCTGGTTCATTGGCGATCGGACTATGTTCCCACCGTGCGAGAGTGGATTCTTAGGATCATCAGGATCGCAGAGATGGAGGAGCTGATTTCAGTGGCAAAAGAACACCCCGAGAGATTCAGGAAGACTTGGGCGTGTTGGACTCATTTCCAAACTACCGACACTTATCATTGTCTAATGAAGGAATGAGCGAGAGGAGATCTGGAGACACGGAAACCCCTAGAAAGTTCACATCAGGAATAGTTCCATTGTGGGACTTTAACGAAATTGTATTTCTAATTAAAGATTGAATCTGTTTCAGCCTGGAAGCTGCTTATTGATCTGACTGGTTTGGTTGTGCCTATTTAGTAATAAACCTCATCCCTCCCCTTTTTTTTTTTTTTCCTTTTCTCTTTCTCTCTCTCTCTCCCTTTGTATTAGTCCCCTTTGTTCCTCCTTACCCCACTATGCTATTTCCCCTCATCCTCTTCCTCTATTCCCTTGCTCGTCTTTTCTTTTTCTCTGTTTCACCTCTTTATCATATTCTAACTAACTATAATTTTCATAAGGTACAGAGTACTTATAGACACACAGGTGTAACAATACTCCTCAAAACTAATCTACAATGTTCAGATACGGAAACCTAGGACTTACATGCCTTGAGTTGACACTACTATTGTTTTCCACTTCACAGTCCTGTTTTTTGAGATCTCCCTACACAAGGACTAAAGTACCCCGTATTTCTATAAATTACATACTGATAACATCATTGCTATGGTTCCCTTTAGGACTGTACTTCAGGTTGAGTTACAATTTACTTACATGTCCTGATCCCGTCTGCGTTACGGGTGAACATGCTTAAAGACTTGCGCGGACTGCAATCCGTATTTGTATATGACTTGTTATGCCTTTCATATTTCAATAAAAAAATTTTTGGGAAAAAAACAAATCTATTGAAAAGTAAAATATATGATTAGAGGTTTTTTGGATCATTCGCCATTGGTGTTGTCGGTGAGCTTGTGGGAGAATCGTCGTTCTGGGCAATGGAAAATGAGCCCCTTTTGGTTGGAATTAGTGGGAAAGTCTAGGGGAGTGTTGAATTCTCTGAAGGAGTTTATTGAGAGGAATGTTGGTATGGCACCCATGGGGTTGGTATGGGATGCTTCAAAGGCTTTTCTCCGGGGTATATTGATACAACAGTGGTCCAAAATCAAGAAACGTAATAAGGAATGGGAAAAAAAAAACATAATGGGAGAGGTTGTAGCAGCAGAAAGGGATTACCTGGTTGACCTGTCCGTTGACACATTTCAGTAATGGGTGAATAAGCAAGAGGAATATAAACACAGGGCTCTACAGAGGGCAGAAAACAGATGGATATTTAAAAATTAGCATTTTTATGGAGGAGAGAGCGTGGGACATATGTTGGCTCTTTTGGCAAGAACAAAATACACCTACAATGGTTATACCTACTATTAGGACTTTAATAGGCAGAGTCACCTCATATGTACCAGAAATTGTTGATTCATTTAAACAATATCATGAAGGGTTGTATAGTAAGCAACAAGAGGATATGGAAGGGGAGATGAAGGATTTTTTTTTAGAGATCTGGGGAATCCATGCCTCTCCAGGGAAGAAAGAGAAATGTTAGACGCACTCATAACTTTAGAAGAGTTACAACAGGTGGTACTCACAATGGCAAGCCAGAAGTCCCCAGGACCGGACGGTTTACCTGCAGGAGTGTATAAATTATATGGGGAGATTTAGCTACTGGAATTGTTGAAAGTATTTAATAGGGCAGGCGAAGAGGGGGTCTTACCTTCTTATATGAAGAAGTCGACATGTCACGATTGCAAGATCGCCGCCACCAACATGCAACAATCCCACGATCGCGACGTCCAATATGTCACGATCGTGGCGTCAGACCCCAGACCTTCTCACCAAACTCGTGACCGAAGGACTAGCCAATCTAAAACCGCGATGTGACATGTGTAACAATGCCACACCTAGCTGCACCCTGCACAACAATTTTCCAGCTAACGAACCACAATCGATGTACCGGCAGCCTGGGCGATCGTTACTGGGTCGGGTTTATTTAAGCAACTAACCCTCCACACTGTCACCACCTCCTTTTTGTACAGAGAAAGAGGAAACTCGCGTTATCAGTTATAACACTATAATGATTGAAATAATCGTCTGTATAAAACGGTCCGCAGGCCGCTTATACAGAGGTTTAAACAAATAGTAGCGTCTCTTTAGAGGCAGGAATTTGTGAGTTGCAATACAGAGCTATAGAAACAGTTCAGCACTTTCAGAAAGAAAGATTACTAAAAAGGTCAAAAGGGGTGCAATAAAAATATTTACAGAAAGAGATGTAACTAAGATATCTATATAAACATACAGAGAATAACAGCACAGCAAAGAGATATCAGAGAGAGGTTAAAGAGTTAAGGTACTTGCCATTAAGCCTTGGATGTAAGCAGATCAAGTTTCTGAGCAGAAGGGGCACGGGTCTCCCCCAGGCGGTATTGATGTTAAAATGGGAGACATCTTCAACTCACTTCTTAGGCCTGACAGCCTGTCATGGTGTAAGGTCAGGTTCAGAGACCAATTGCTACAGCAGTTGTAAGGCTTACCTGAAACCAGCAGGGTTGGTACACCAGTGGATCACCGTGGGAATGACGCAGGCTCACCTGAGGTGCGGGGTCTAAGTATTAACCGGTTTTCCCCAGAGCTCCTAATGGCGGAGATGGAATTGGCTGTGTGTTAATACCAGGTCGCAGATCTCAGGCTCACCCCACCAGGGAATGAACCAGCTGGAAACCGATAGCAGATCAAACAGTTTAGGGATCAGACAGTAGTGGAGTCAGTCACAAGCCAAGGGTCGGTCACAAGTGGTAGCAGATGAGGATGAGACGAAATCGTAGTCAGTAACAAAGCCAAAGGTTGGTAGCGAAGATGTAGACGGCAGCAGGACAGAGAAGCGGGATATTGGCTGGAAGGCACAATAATCTGGCAAGGAGGAAGTGCAAGGACATGGCCTTTATAGGAAGTTCATGGGAGGAGCAAGGAGTTCAAGGTTCAAGACAAGCAGGGCCAAGGCAGGATCATCCAAAGAATTGTCAAGGGAGCTGTCCAGCATTCCAGGTGGATCAGTGAGAAGAAACATTGTCTCCCACTGCAGAAGGCCCAGGTTCAAGTCCAGGCCCTGACACAGCCTGTTTTAAAGTCCCCAGCAGGGGGTATCTCCGACGCCACAGACCAATACCTCGTGTAGACGTGGAGGTCTGGGTGTCGACCTAAACTAGAGCCAAAATCTTGTGTAGGTCATATTTGGGCTCATAACTTTTCCTATGCACAAGTGACATCCCACCCGCGGGTAACTTATTAAGCAGACAAGTTTGAGGATTGATTAGATATGAATTATGAAAGTGTAGGCTAAACGCCAATCTGACAGTATGTCTGGTTTTTATGTAAGTCTCTCATATTCCAAGATATGAGACATAGGGGGAAAACGGATTTGAGAAATGTTTATCTGATTTTGTCACCTATGCTGAGCTAGGTTTATGAGGTCGGAATCTCTTTCAACTCCTGAGAAAGCTTGCCTTATCTCTTAGCAGTTGTGAAATGGTACAGCTTTCTTGGGACAGTGAGGCACCTCGTGGCTTCCTGCTGGGATCTAGCCTGTGACACCTTTAATACACACACATCTGTCACTGTGCCTCTTAGGAAGGGAGGGGGAAGGAGAATAAGGGAGAAATGGATACTCTTAACAACATGGAGTCTGCGTCCTTCACTGTGTGTTGCGCACATTTGCGACACCTCCCCCTCAGGTAGTTGCATAGGAGGGAACTACAATTTCCCTACTGACGCAACTGACCTCTGCCCAGAAGTTCACCTTGGGTCAACCTGGTACCGCTGCACTGTGGGAGGACCAAGTTTCATCTGAAAAGGAGTCTTTTCTCCCCGGCAACACTGCTGTGCCGACCAAGTGAGTGGCCACGGGTGGTCACCAGTCGGCTGTGGCTATACTGTGGAAACTGCCGGGGTGCCCACTTGTTCACAAAACACTTCGGCTCAGGGGTGTCACCTGCTAGCATATTAATATAGAACCAGCAAACACAAATGCTCCTGCGCTTGGGGATGGACTCGATGCAGGCTACAACCACATTGAGAATGTCCTGGAACATGCACACCTTGCTGCCCTCAAATGGACCGGGGAAATCCAAATATACTGAATGAGGAAAGACAAAACAGAGGGCGCACAGGCCTAGTGCATTACCATAAAAAATGTTTAATAATAAATAAAGTAGGTGTTGTACTCACAAACGACAATATAGTCAAGGCACATCATAAAGAACAGCTGGGTCAACACCGCGCTGACTAACAGTCCGTAATAGGGAGTGTAGACATCCAAAAGGCTGACGCATTTCGAGGACTTGTCTCTTCCTCAGAGCCAACTGACCAAATGTCTGCTCCCTCTTTTATATGCTCACTACTTGTTAAACCAAAGGTCACATGGGTCGTCCTGGACACTCCCCTGTGCAGGTGGAGGAGTCACAGGGGCAATTGACAATTGACACATGTGTATAAATAAAACCATTGAAACTAGTGACAATCATAAAATCATATGAACCATAAGAAGTGTGCACAGTGAAAAATAAATAAATGGAAAGTTACACATATATATATAAAATAAAAATCCTTCCCTGGTGATGCACTGCACTGCTCGCCTTTAAATAAATGGATGGATGGATGGATGAGCAACGCTACGAAGCTGCCTAGTGCTCTGCTTGCCATAGACAACCATGGGACATGGATTTAATATAGAGAGTAGATCTGAAACCCAGCAGAGACACTTGTTAATTCATAGAGATGCAGCCTACAGGGTGTGTGCTTATCATTCTAGTACAGTCATATGATGAAACGTAGGCATGTGTGGCAATGTAGTGCACCATGGATGGATATGCATATGCGATACTATATACAAGAACAAAGGAGATATCTCACTAGTAAAACATAAATGTTGATATAAAACGTTACAAAAAACATCTTAATATGGTTCACAAAGTTTAAATAAAATTAAATTAAATAAGTATTGTTACAATATAGTATAATATCTGGTAAAATAGGTATAGTGTATGGTATATGTGTGTATGCATAGACATGGAAGCATAAGAAATATAAATATATAGGAAATTATACAAAAAAAAAAAATTATAATAATAAAAAAATAATAAAAATTAATAATTATATAAAAAATGTATAAAAATGTATAAAAGATGTATGTGTGTGTTATATATAAGAATTATATAAAAATGTCAAAGGTGCTATGGAACAAGCACTTGCAGGATGAGAAAGCAGTGCTCGAAGAGAGCTCACTGGACAGCATGCGTGCGCACATGTGTGTGTAACACGTCCACATGAGCAACTGCTTTTTAGTAAAAAAAAACATGTATATACATACATACATAAACCCACACACACATATGGAAACTGAATGAAAAAAAAGGGTGACCAATGAATGACCCATAGACACAAGCGCATGGGAATGCGGTCATACGCATGCGCCTAAGGGTGACACAATAAATATGAAGTGAGCAACCTAATGTGTAAGGATGCAGGGTAATGGTAGCTATACTGATGATACTATAGTAATCATAGCTGATGAAAATGAATATATCTAAAACATACATCTGTAGTGGATGGTGTAACCACTATAGGTCACAAGGGAAATGATGGAACTAGCACTAAAGAGGGGGGGGGGAGAGAGAGAAAAAAAAAAGGGGGGTTTGGGAGAGAGACAAAAAGGATGAGAGTAGGACTCTAGGGAACATGTGCAGCTCAGCAGAAGGTACCTATGCATAACGGGGAGTCAGTGGATGACCCCATGTATCTCAAGATCTTCATTAATCCCAGTGGGTGAGAGGGAACCCAGAGTGAAGATCCAATAGGTCTCCCTCTTACATAGTCTTTGGAATTTTCTTCCACCATCTGATTCTCCTGTGATGGATTTAATCCCAAATACTTTCATGCCTAATGGATCACCACTGTGTGCCTCCTGAAAGTGCCGTGGTACGGAATATTTGTTTTTGCCTTTATTGCTCTCCTTGTAATTAATGATGTTACATTTGTGTTCGCCAAACCTGACCCTCAAGGGGCGCATGGTTCGGCCAACATATAGGAGGCCACAGGGACAGATGAGCCCATAGATCACAAAAGAAGTACCACAGTTGATGAACTGCTTAATCTTATATGTATGGCCATTGGTGCCAGCCACCTCTTTCTTTCTGTGGCACATGTATTTGCAGGTTCCACAATTGCTCACACCGCATTTGAACTGCCCCTTTGATCAAACAGGGCAGACCAAGGATTGACCGCATTATTGGCACCAGCAAGAGGCTTCTTAATTCTACTGGGTGCTATGTGACTCCTGAGATCCCTAGGTTTCCTGAACACAATTTCGGGTCTGGGGGCAAGGCTCTGACCAAGAACCGGGTCCTGCTTAAGAATTTTCCAATGCTTTTGGATGCTTCGCTGTATGTCGAAGGCTTTAGTATTGAACCTGGTGCAAAACCTGACCTGGTTATTAAATCTATTGTTGGGGTCTTTGGTGGCTTTTTTGGCAGCTGTGTGTGGTATATGCAGTGGACTCTCTTCATATTGGCCCCAATACATCTGGTATGCTTCCTCGATGTGGACCTCACTGTAGCCTTTTTCAAGGAACTTGGTCCTCAAGATGGCGCTCTGTTCCTCATAATCACCTCTGGTGGTGCATGTTCTCCTTAACCTGCAGTACTGACCAAAAGGGACATTACAGATCCATTTGGGGTGGTGATGGCTACTAGCGTGCAAGTAGGAATTGCCTGCGCTAGGCTTAAAATGCGTTTTAGAGCAGATGTTGCCATCAGAGTCTGTCCGTAGTTCAAGATCTAGGAATACCAGACTGTTGGCATCCACCACATGTGTAAAGCCGATTCCAAAGGGGTTATTTTGGCAGTGTGCAAGAAACCCATCCAGATCCTCGTCTGACCCTTGCCAGATGATTAAGATATCGTCTATATATCTGGCGTACAGGGCCAGATTGCCCCAATATGGGTTGTTGTTCCATATTGATTCCTCCTCCCAATACCCCTTTGAAGAGGTTTGCATAGCTAGGGGCAAATCTAGCTCCCATAGCCGTGCCTCTAATTTGTCTGTAGAAGTTCCCTTGAAAGGAGAAGTAATTATGTGTGAGGGTATAATGGATGGCTTTTTGTAGGAAAGCTACTTGAATGGGAGGTATGTCACTATTGTCCAAAAAGTGTTTGATGGCAAACATGCCATATTGATGTTCGATGGATGTGTAAAGCGAAGTGACATCCAAGGATAACCATTTATATTCTGGACACCACTTCGAGGAAGATAGGATCTCCAACATATGCCCAGAGTCTCGGAAGTAGGATGGTAGACTCACGACTAGTTCTTGGAGGAAATAATCAATGTAGCATCCCAAATTGCTGGAGACACACATGTGCGCACGCATGCTGTCCAGTGAGCTCTCTTCGAGCACTGCTTTCTCATCCTGCAAGTGCTTGTTCCATAGCACCTTTGACATTTTTATATAATTCTTATATATAACACACACATACATCTTTTATACATTTTTATACATTTTTTATATAATTATTAATTTTTATTATTTTTTTATTATTATAATTTTTTTTTTTTGTATAATTTCCTATATATTTATATTTCTTATGCTTCCATGTCTATGCATACACACATATACCATACACTATACCTATTTTACCAGATATTATACTATATTGTAACAATACTTATTTAATTTAATTTTATTTAAACTTTGTGAACCATATTAAGACGTTTTTTGTAACGTTTTATATCAACATTTATGTTTTACTAGTGAGATATCTCCTTTGTTCTTGTATATAGTATCGCATATGCATATCCATCCATGGTGCACTACATTGCCACACATGCCTACGTTTCATCATATGACTGTACTAGAATGATAAGCACACACCCTGTAGGCTGCATCTCTATGAATTAACAAGTGTCTCTGCTGGGTTTCAGATCTACTCTCTATATTAAATCCATGTCCCATGGTTGTCTATGGCAAGCAGAGCACTAGGCAGCTTCGTAGCGTTGCTCATCCATCCATCCATCCATTTATTTAAAGGCGAGCAGTGCAGTGCATCACCAGGGAAGGATTTTTATTTTATATATATATGTGTAACTTTCCATTTATTTATTTTTCACTGTGCACACTTCTTATGGTTCATATGATTTTATGATTGTCACTAGTTTCAATGGTTTTATTTATACACATGTGTCAATTGTCAATTGCCCCTGTGACTCCTCCACCTGCACAGGGGAGTGTCCAGGACGACCCATGTGACCTTTGGTTTAACAAGTAGTGAGCATATAAAAGAGGGAGCAGACATTTGGTCAGTTGGCTCTGAGGAAGAGGCAAGTCCTCGAAACGCGTCAGCCTTTTGGATGTCTACACTCCCTATTACGGACTGTTAGTCAGCGCGGTGTTGACCCAGCTGTTCTTTATGATATGCCTTGACTATATTGTCGTTTGTGAGTACAACACCTACTTTATTTATTATTAAACATTTTTTATGGTAGCATATTAATATGTTGCTTCTTGTCGAGGTAGAGAAGGAGATTTCCCTCTCCCATCTTCTTCCTCAGGCCTAGGACTACATCTAGCCTGAAGGTAGTGGCACCTGTGGGCACTGGAACCCGACAGGCGAAGTCTGGAACTCGCCTCTCAGAGGTGTCCACAGGTACCTTCATCCAAGATGAACAGTCCTCTTTACCTGCTAGCATCCAGGACACCAGTTCCTCCAGTTTCCTGTCTGCTAAGTCAGTCACAGGTCCAGCTGAGCCATGATAGTTGCACAGAGGCGTTTTACCGTAGCCAGCTGCACCCACGACTGACGTAACCTGCTTTTTGGCCTGGGGAGTAGACCAGGCCACCACTGCCTCAGTGTCCCCATGACGTGACCTCTGGGGGTCTCTTCCTACCGGTGGTTCCCAAAATTGAACCACTGACATGCCCCTCTGACAGTTACCATTCTCAGCTGTCAGACTAGGCACGGGCTGTTTGTTCCAAGTTGCTGTTCCCAGACAGGGCCGAACACCGCAAGGCCCCTAAAGTGGGCAACTGCACCCCGTTCCACTCCGCATGGCAGGTCATTCCTGACCCCTGGAGAGGTGGTTGATGCGTTCTCAACCCCAACTAGCTTTCCCGTAAATTCAGGCAAGCCATATTATTATTATACAGTGTTTATATAGCGCCAAAGGGTTTGCTCAGCGCTGTACATTAGCGTGGGGGACAGAACATGAGACAAAACAGTACAATACAATACATGAGGGGTTTGAGGGCCCTGCTCTTTCGAGCTTACAATCTAGGAGGGAGGGGATAAATTTGGGGTGGTGAAGGCTGACTCGTTCCGAGCCTCCTGGGTTAGAGATGGTGGCCCATACCCCCTGCCCAGGTCCATGATGGTTAAACAGTGGGCACCTTCCGGATGCTGCATCACCTCATGGCCCCCGGGCATGGGGTAGGCCACAACCACAGGACTGGCGCTCAGTTTTCCAAGGTCCTCAAAAAGCCTGATCAGCTGATCCTGTTTGAGGACCGCGACTACCGGGGATGCCCAGACCCTAGAGGATTCCTGACTGCGCCATTTCCTCGGTCTCTTTGGCCCATTCAGCCTGCACCTCCTGGGAGAGGACGTTGGCGGAAGGCAGGAGGGAGGCAGACATTCTGCCGTCTAACTCCTGAACCGCACGGTGAGCTCTCCCTGGGATCTCCTGAATTCAGACACCATCTATCAGAGACATTGCCAGCAGCTTCGGGACCTGAGTGGAAAGGGGAGGGGATTGAAGCTGAGGGCCACAGCCCCCTCTCTGAGATCCGAGGATCAACCCCAATAAGGCCCCTCGCACTCCCCCTCCAGGTGTAGTGTCATCGCCTAGGGCACATGTTTGTCTGCCTGTTGACACACCATGACAGGTCAGCTCAGATGACCTGCTTTCAGGCTTCCAGCCCCCTATGGATAGGCCATTAGTCCTGTCAGGCCTTTGTTTACTCTTCCCAGCAGGGGAGTTCACACCTAGCCAGAGGCTGAAATCCCCATATGAATGGCTTTCCAGGGCTGCCTTACTCGTGGAACTACAAGTCCCAGCTAGCTGGCCTCTGAAGGTCCTTTGTGGATCGCTTTTAAGTGTGGCCTTATGCGTGGAAATACAAGTCCCAGCCGGCTGTTGTTTACCCTTCTCAGCGGGGCAACTCATAGCTAGCCGACCTCTGAAGTTCCTTTGGGGATCGCTTTTCAGTGCTGCCTTGCGCATGGAACTACAAGTCCCAGCCGGCTTCCCAGTACCATGCAAGGCCAATGGCTGGGCACTTGTCAAGGCACGATCTCTTAGGCCTGAACAATGAACAGGCCTATCCAGACCATCCTTTTGCTCAGCCCCCAGAGATCGTACCTCTGCCCCCTCCACAGCACTGTGGGTGACCCCCAGCAATGAAAATGCATTCTTTGTTTCATCATGACCATCATAAACATCGTTAGCATTACCAACATTGCCAGTGGTTAATATGGGTTCAAGGGCTATTTATTCTTGATGCGGCCAAGGCTTTTGAATGCTTAGAATGGCAGTATCTTTGGCAAGTATTGGTGCATTCCAATTTGGACCTAGATTTATTGAATGGGTAGAGTTGCTTTATGCGAGGCCTATGGCGAGAGTAACAATAAATAATGAACTTTCAGAAATTTTTCTGCTGGCTCAGGGGACAAGGCAGGTGTGACCCCTATTGCCCCTGCTTTTTGCCCTAGCAGTGGAACCATTGGCTATCGCTCTTAGGTCCTCGCCATGATTTCAAGGGATTCAAAAGGGATGTGGTGAGGAGAAAATTGCATTATATGCGTACAATTTATTTTTATTTTTAGGTGATACTCAAGCCTCTCTGGCTACTGTAATGGATATAATAAAAGAGTTTGGACGGTTTTCTAGTTTGAAAATAAATTGGGATATGTCGATGCTTCTGCCAGTAGATCCTCTTGAGGTTCCATTGCCTCTCGAGGCCTCTCAGGCCTGCCAGGTAAGTAGTTATTAAAATTAAGTACCTGGGGAAACATATAATGGGTGACCCTTGGCAGTATATATCTGATAATATAGCTCCATTAGTAGCCGAATTTCAACATACAGGGAGGATATGGAGTTGCCTTCCCTTGTTGGTAATGGGATGGAGTAATTTAATTAGGATTATTTGGATGCCACAATTATTATATTTATTACATAATTTGCCAGTATGGATATCTAAACAGTGGTTCCAGTGAATAGATATCACCTTTAGGGAATTAATCTGAAAGGGAGAACAGTCCAAAATAGGTCTACGAATGTGTAGGGAGGGATTGCATTGCCATACCCCTGGAGCTACTTTCTTGCAACACAGCTACAAAACCTAATGGGAAGTAATTTATCGATGGGGGAAGATGATGCTAGAAGGTTCATGCCATAATACGTTAGTGGAAGTTATGGAAGCAGATGCCTTCCATTTTAAATGTCCCAAGCTCTCTATGATTAGTAAGGTGTGGAAAATAGTGAAAACGGTGATGGGTTATAACGGATATACAGAATACTCTCTGCTGTGGGATAACAATCATTTACAGGAATTGTATAAGGTAGGGAAAGTTAAGGAATGGGAAAGATGTGGTGATAAATATCTTTGCCAGTTGTATGAATCTGAGATTTTTAAATCTTTTCAAGAATTGTGGGAGGGGTATGGCATCCCAAACCATTCCATTTTCGGATACCTCTAAATTAGGCATGTCTTGAGTGTGCAGTTTAAAGAGAGCATTGGTGTGGAGTGAGATGCCTCTCCTCTGCAAAGTAATTAATACAAGAGTAGCCAAGGGCTTGATTTATATGCTGGGATATGTGAAGTAGTAATAGAAGGGAAGAAGGAACTCCCATGTAAGAAAAGTAGGAGGAAACATCACAGAGGAACAGTGGCAAGTATACTGGAATCAGGGCCAATGGTATCTTTTTCTCCCTCACAGATAATGTCTCACCTCTTTCTGTGCATAGGGTATATCGTACCCTTCAGAAACTGTTTTTGTTTGGGCCGAGACAAGATGCCAGATGTCCAAGATGTAGAGATTTAAGGAGAGACCTTATTCACATGGTATGGAGATGCCCAAAATTATATAGGTATTGGGGTGAGGTTCTCGATACTATAAACTCTGTATATGGGATATCCTGTAGGTTAGACCCAATGTTATGTATATTGGGCTATGTGGATAAGGATAAGGTAGTGAATGGGATACAGGAGGCAGTAATTCGGTGTATGTTTCAGGCGTGTAAATTGATTGCGCAGAGGTGGCTTGCAGGGGTGCCACCTTCATGTAAGGAATGGGCGGGGACTGTGGAAGAAACAATAAGTAAAGAAAGACTAGTATATATTAATTGGGATGTAGATATAAATTTCAGAGAATATGGAAACCATGGTTAACTAGGGTAGGATCAACTGTTGAAGACCTGGGAGATACCAGGCAGTAGCCAAGATGAGAAGGAAAGCGAAAGGAGAATGCCCAAAAGAAAGTTTGAAATTAATCCTTGGAATCTTAGAGAAGAAGAGTAGTGCATTATTGTGTAAAGTTATAAGTGAAATATGTAAATGTTAATTGTGTGATGTATGTATGTTTTATAAAAAGTTTTCCATAAAGAATATTTAAGAAAAAAAAAGATCTCTGATGCTTTAAAAGCTTTTACAGGTTACCAGTTTAGAGTAATACAGGAGGTCTGGCACTAGAATTATTGGTCTTGCTCTGACGTTAGTAGTGATACTTCACATGCGTGGTGATATCACAGTTTACATATGTGTGCACGACCTATGTGTGTGTGAATATTTCCATGTGAGCACAGGGGTACAGGGGCACGTTAACTTTTTTAAATTATTTATTTTATTTACTATTTTTTTACACTGTACCTTTAATTTTTTTATCAACGTTATTGCTATTATAAGGGATGAACAACATCCCTTTGTGATAGCGTGGGCTGTGACAGGTCCTCTTTATGGAGAGATCTCTCCAGATCTCTTCCCCTGGCCTCCAAAGCATCTGGTCAAACCAAGATTGGTTTAATCAGATGCTTTCATAAGCTGGTAATGGCTAGTTTACAACAAACCGAAAGCTAGAAGAACAAAATATGTTGAAAAAGAGGAAGATGAGAGGAAGCTGGGAGACAATAGAAAAAAAGATTATGTGAAAAAATAAATTATGAAAAAGATCAAAGTGTCTAATGATTCATTTAACCCACCTGGAAGCTGATTGTTTTCTATGCACAGCTGCACCTGATTTTGCATGCTCCAGTTTTAGTAACCCCCCCATTATCCTCTTTGCAGCCAAGTCTGATATTTGACCTATGTTTGTTTAGACTTCTGGAAAGTTTTGACTGTCCTCCCTACTTATTGGAGATTGCAGGGACATTTGGGGATGTAATCACAATTTGTGAGATCCAGGTCACCAGTGAACTTATGGACAATTCTAGTTGAAGCAATGATGCTGGTTCTTTTTTCCAAGCCTTTGCACACTAAGATTTAAACATGCCATATGGGAAACATCGAACTAGGCCTGGATCTTGTTCTTTCTTGAGAGATGTCTCTGTTTCTGAAATGTAGACCCTTCTTGGTGCCAAAGTATTCTTTACACTGGGTACTCTATGATGAATATTTCTTGCAAAAGTGGATAATAGATTGTTTTTTTAATAATTTTAGTGGATCTGCCTTCAAAATGTGCCAATGCTTGTCTATAATGTTTCTAATCATCCAGTATTGCCTCTTATACTGATTTTTAAAATTGGTAGCTTAGGTTGTTGTGTTCAATGTGTTTTTGTTAGTAGGGAGCAAACAGGCTTCTTGAGAAAAATCTCTTGATTTTGAAGTGTTGAAACCTGTCACAGGGGTGAATGTCCTCCAGAATCTTTTGAACTGAAAAAAAAAATTACATTTCAGAGCCAGGGTTTATCATGTGAAATTTTAAAAAAGTTGACAATGTTGCCATCTATTATTTTCTTGGGTAAAATTTGCATGTCCTCCTAGTATAGCATCTAAACATTCAATGGTATTAGAATGTGTATGGCTGGCAAATGTGAGGCCCCAATAGTTATTACTGGAGTGCTGAATGAAGTTCAATGTCGTTGCAGGGTCCCCTTCCCAAATAAGTAATAGATCATTTATATAATTTTTTTGAAAAGTAAAGAAATGGTTACTTGGGGTTCAAATAAAGTGGTGCTCAAATGATGCCAAGTATAGATGATCATAACTTGGTGTGAAACAACAGCTGTTCTGCACATTTCAAGATTTCAAGAAGTAATTGTGATGAAAATTTACATTTGCAGTTCTAAGCAACAATGTGATCTGTTTTATTGGCAACAAAGGGTTTGTGTAAAAAAGATACAATTATTTCTATACCCTTGCTGTGAGGGATGTTGGGATAAAGAGTGGAACCATCTAATGAAAGACAGTGGCTGTGGGGAGTTCACTGAAGGGTAGTAACATTGTGACGATAGGGCCGTGGTGTTTTTGAAGAATGAAGGAAGGTAGCCCCAACAGACTGCTGAACATGTTAAAAAATGCAGCGCTATGAGTAGGGGTATGTAATAGATACTCAGAGAGCCAAAAAAGATATACATATATAAGTGCTGTGTACAGCGTTAGTATAACAATAATTGTAAAACGTCTGTTATCGTGGCACTAGAAAGTGCACATAGTGACATATATTCTGTAGTGTATCACATCCCGCGACGTGATGATACACCGTCCAAACATAAAGGTGAGTAGCAGTGACTCCCGTGCTCGTAAGTGAAAATATTATGCACTAACCAGATAGCGCACACATCTGCGCCTTTGAGTTGTCAGACCACTCCTGGTCCTCTGGAACTGGAAGGGCAAGAATCAGGTGATCATCTGGCAAACCAGGTGATCAGCATGTCATCTACTCCAATTGTAGTTAATCATCCATCCAGCAGGGGGTCATAGCTGAGCCTCAGTATGGTATTCTCACAGTGTATGGGGCATCAAAATAGGAATCCGCCTTGAAAGGAGGGGCTCGTAATTTAGTGAGCCCAAACAGAGACTTTGATAGTGCAGTATTTTTAAATCTTTATTGGTATCTTAGTAAGGTAGATGTGAACTCACATTCATTATGGGATACAGCAGTAATAAAGATGGCCGCCGGCCTGCGCGTGGCGCAAACGGCGTGGCATCACCAGCTAGGCTCCACCCTGATGCGTTTCATGCTTACGAGCGCATTATCAAAGGGAGCGCGCACTAGCTGACTGAAATTATTTATAGTATAATCCGTGCATGCGCGGTAAGGAGCAGTGATGCCATTTTTGGCCCGCTCGCGCACACGCAATACATACAGGAGCGGCCATTTTATTGGCTGTCATTATACCAACAAAAGACCCGGACAAACATGCAAGGATTAACGTTCTGTCCTTCTGAATAACAGCCTCATATGTTCCAAACGCTTCAAAAAGCCTCAAGGGGTGAATAAGAGGCATTTCAGATAATAAAATGTAATATAATAACTGTGAATCTGTGCTTCCATCGAACCGAATAGAAACACAAGAAATGCAGGAAAATCCAAAAACGGGGACTCCATTTTACTGTAGCCTGGGTATACAAATTATAGGTTAGAATTGCTAATTAATTAATGACATGGAACTGCTAATTCCAAATTGCACTAATCCGTTAAAGGTCCTCTGATGGTAAAAAACAAAACAATAATTTTACATAAAAGATTCCATATGTCATATAAAAATATATATAAAATCACAGCTCATAAAATTAGATAAAATGAATGCATAGCTAATTAAAATGTGTCCCAATGGATAAAATTAACTAGTGTCTATAAAACAATTAATGTCCAAATCTACATTCACGCCTAGTAGGGAGAGAGATTGTAACTCAAAAATCCACTTGGTTTCTAATTTTGACACAGACCTTCTTTATAAATACCCCTCCAATGATGTTTAATAATGTCAATGGCAGTAAACTTCAGGCACCGGGGGTCCTTATTGTGAAATTTTCGATAGTGCATCGATAGAGAGTGCTCTTTAAATCCTTTCGTAATATTCTTAAGGTGCTCTCTTAATCTGTCCCGTAGCCTCCTTGTGGTCCTACTGACGTATTGCTTGTCACACCCACATTCTAGTAAATACACCACATGTGTGCTATTACAAGTAATAGTTGATTGGATCTCATATGTTTTCATGGTGGTGTTAGACTTGAAGAATTTTACAGGTTTCTTGTGTATTCCATTGTTTATAGACAACATACACCTGTTGCAAGGGTAAAAACCTTTGTGGCCAAAATTGAAAGTTAATGGTCTGGGAGGGTTCACTATGTTATACGTAATCGTAATCTCAAGATACTCAGGTAAAGCTTGCCCCAACACTGGATCATTCTTGAGGATGAACCAGTTCTTCATAATAATCTTAGCAACCTCCTTGTATTGTGTACTGAAATTGGTAAGGAAGGGCCAACATTTTTCTTTTTTAGTATTTGCTTTGGAGACAAGAAGCTCATTTCTATCTAGGTTGCCTACTTCATGAATTGCTCTTTCCAAATGGACCTTATTGTAACCTTTCTGTTAGGGACCCAGGTATGACCAGAAATGTGTGGGAACACAGGTGTAGTCAGGGCTGGAGTGGTGGAATGGTCAGGCAGGTCGTTTGGTACTGTTAAGCACCTCCTGGCAGCGTCTCTAGCAGCCCACAGCACGGGGTTCCTCAGGGCGCGGGGTCTAAGTTCCAATCTGCTTATTCACCAGGGCCCCTGATGGTGGGGATTGACTTGGAGCAGACTGAGTCCAGGTTGCGACCCCTGAGTACGTCCAGCAATGGTAGAGAGTAGAGATGAGCGAATCGAAGTATCCGAAGTGGAATTCGAGTCGAATATCGGAAAAATTTCGATTCGTGCCGAATCCGAAAAACAGCCTAATTCGGACGCGCGAATCGAAATTTTTCCGAAAATGGCGGCTGACATGTGCGGCGACGGAGCGGGGATGTCGGGGAAGGCGCGCAGACAAGGCGCGCTGCCCCATAATGCATGCCTCAACGACATGTGATCGCATCAGCCAATCAGCAGCCAGCCAGCCAGCACTGTGTAATGGTCGAGGTATATATAGCGGCCATTTTGGAAATCTTCATTTGCCTGCAGTCATTGAACAGAGGCAGACCGCTCTGTACTAGGGACAGGGACAGAGTTAGGGCCACAGAAACGAGAATTGGGGACAGAGAGAAGTTACTTAGGGACAGAGAACCATTACTCAGGGACACAGACTTGTTAATGAGGGCCACAGAATCGTTATTTAGGGACAAACAAAAGCTAGTTAGGGCCACAGAATTCATACTCAGGGACAGACAGAATTTTCACTCAGTGCCAGAGAATTGTTACTTAGGGCCACAGAAACGTTATTAGGGCCACAGAATTTTTACTCAGGGACAGACAGAATTGTTACTGAGTGCCAGAGAATTGTTACTCAGGGACAGACAGAATTGTTACTGAGTGCCAGAGAATTCTTACTCAGGGCCACAGAATTCATTCTCAGGGACAGACAGAATTGTTACTCAGGGACAGACAGAATTGTTACTGAGTGCCAGAGAATTGTTACTCAGGGACAGACAGAATTGTTACTGAGTGCCAGAGAATTGTTACTCAGGGACAGACAGAATTGTTACTGAGTGCCAGAGAATTGTTACTCAGGGACAGACAGAATTGTTACTGAGTGCCAGAGAATTGTTACTCAGGGACAGACAGAATTGTTACTGAGTGCCAGAGAATTGTTACTCGCACAGACACAAAATTGTTACTTGCACAGACACAGAATTGTTACTCGCACAGACACAGAATTGTTACTCAGGGCCACAGAATTCATACTCAGGGACAGACAGAATTGTTACTGAGTGCCAGAGAATTGTTACTCAGGGACAGACAGAATTGTTACTGAGTGCCAGAGAATTGTTACTCAGGGACAGACAGAATTGTTACTGAGTGCCAGAGAATTGTTACTCGCACAGACACAAAATTGTTACTTGCACAGACACAGAATTGTTACTCGCACAGACACAGAATTGTTACTCAGGGCCACAGAATTCATACTCAGGGACAGACAGAATTGTTACTGAGTGCCAGAGAATTGTTACTCAGGGACAGACAGAATTGTTACTGAGTGCCAGAGAATTGTTACTCAGGGACAGACAGAATTGTTACTGAGTGCCAGAGAATTGTTACTCGCACAGACACAAAATTGTTACTTGCACAGACACAGAATTGTTACTCGCACAGACACAGAATTGTTACTGAGTGCCAGAGAATTGTTACTCAGGGACAGACAGAATTGTTACTGAGTGCCAGAGAATTGTTACTCAGGGACAGACAGAATTGTTACTGAGTGCCAGAGAATTGTTACTCAGGGACAGACAGAATTGTTACTGAGTGCCAGAGAATTGTTACTCAGGGACAGACAGAATTGTTACTGAGTGCCAGAGAATTGTTACTCGCACAGACACAAAATTGTTACTTGCACAGACACAGAATTGTTACTCGCACAGACACAGAATTGTTACTCAGGGCCACAGAATTCATACTCAGGGACAGACAGAATTGTTACTGAGTGCCAGAGAATTGTTACTTAGGGACAGACAGAATTGTTACTGAGTGCCAGAGAATTGTTACTCAGGGACAGACAGAATTGTTACTGAGTGCCAGAGAATTGTTACTCAGGGACAGACAGAATTGTTACTGAGTGCCAGAGAATTGTTACTCGCACAGACACAAAATTGTTACTTGCACAGACACAGAATTGTTACTCGCACAGACACAGAATTGTTACTCAGGGCCACAGAATTCATACTCAGGGACAGACAGAATTGTTACTGAGTGCCAGAGAATTGTTACTCAGGGACAGACAGAATTGTTACTGAGTGCCAGAGAATTGTTACTCAGGGACAGACAGAATTGTTACTGAGTGCCAGAGAATTGTTACTCGCACAGACACAAAATTGTTACTTGCACAGACACAAAATTGTTACTCGCACAGACACAGAATTGTTACTCAGGGCCACAGAATTCATACTCAGGGACAGACAGAATTGTTACTGAGTGCCAGAGAATTGTTACTTAGGGACAGACAGAATTGTTACTGAGTGCCAGAGAATTGTCACTCAGGGACAGACAGAATTGTTACTGAGTGCCAGAGAATTGTTACTCGCACAGACACAAAATTGTTACTTGCACAGACACAGAATTGTTACTCGCACAGACACAGAATTGTTACTCGGGGCCACAGAATTCATACTCAGGGACAGACAGAATTGTTACTGAGTGCCAGAGAATTGTTACTCAGGGACAGACAGAATTGTTACTGAGTGCCAGAGAATTGTTACTCAGGGACAGACAGAATTGTTACTGAGTGCCAGAGAATTGTTACTCGCACAGACACAAAATTGTTACTTGCACAGACACAGAATTGTTACTCGCACAGACACAGAATTGTTACTCAGGGCCACAGAATTCATACTCAGGGACAGACAGAATTGTTACTGAGTGCCAGAGAATTGTTACTCAGGGACAGACAGAATTGTTACTGAGTGCCAGAGAATTGTTACTCAGGGACAGACAGAATTGTTACTGAGTGCCAGAGAATTGTTACTCAGGGACAGACAGAATTGTTACTGAGTGCCAGAGAATTGTTACTCGCACAGACACAAAATTGTTACTTGCACAGACACAGAATTGTTACTCGCACAGACACAGAATTGTTACTCAGGGCCACAGAATTCATACTCAGGGACAGACAGAATTGTTACTGAGTGCCAGAGAATTGTTACTCAGGGACAGACAGAATTGTTACTGAGTGCCAGAGAATTGTTACTCAGGGACAGACAGAATTGTTACTGAGTGCCAGAGAATTGTTACTCGCACAGACACAAAATTGTTACTTGCACAGACACAGAATTGTTACTCGCACAGACACAGAATTGTTACTGAGTGCCAGAGAATTGTTACTCAGGGACAGACAGAATTGTTACTGAGTGCCAGAGAATTGTTACTCAGGGACAGACAGAATTGTTACTGAGTGCCAGAGAATTGTTACTCAGGGACAGACAGAATTGTTACTGAGTGCCAGAGAATTGTTACTCGCACAGACACAAAATTGTTACTTGCACAGACACAGAATTGTTACTCGCACAGACACAGAATTGTTACTCAGGGCCACAGAATTCATACTCAGGGACAGACAGAATTGTTACTGAGTGCCAGAGAATTGTTACTCAGGGACAGACAGAATTGTTACTGAGTGCCAGAGAATTGTTACTCGCACAGACACAAAATTGTTACTTGCACAGACACAGAATTGTTACTCGCACAGACACAGAATTGTTACTCAGGGCCACAGAATTCATACTCAGGGACAGACAGAATTGTTACTGAGTGCCAGAGAATTGTTACTCAGGGACAGACAGAATTGTTACTGAGTGCCAGAGAATTGTTACTCAGGGACAGACAGAATTGTTACTGAGTGCCAGAGAATTGTTACTCGCACAGACACAAAATTGTTACTTGCACAGACACAGAATTGTTACTCGCACAGACACAGAATTGTTACTCAGGGCCACAGAATTCATACTCAGGGACAGACAGAATTGTTACTGAGTGCCAGAGAATTGTTACTCAGGGACACCTAATCGTTGAATTAAATAGTATGTCAGACAACATGCAGAGGAGTGGCAGAGGAGGCAATGTTTTAGGAGCGAGCAGACGTGGCAGCAGAGGAAGGGGTCGAGGCAGCAGTATTCGCAGCCAGAGGCCAGTGCTCCCGGTGTCATCCAGCGGTCGTGTCTCCACCGACAACCCTGCCGTCATTGATTGGTTGGCTCGGTCGTCTTCCTCTTCCCAGGTCACCTCTGACACCTACAGCCAACGGTCGGTGGGTACGTCAGACACAACCGTTAGTTGGCATGGCCCGGGACCAAGCCCACTGAAATCACGTGTCCTCTACCTGCCCCTGTCCTTTGCTGTTCCCTCACCAAGCGAAGTATCGCATGCTGTGGGCTCAGCCCCACTGTACAGTGAGGAAGAGCTAACAGAGGGCGGTCAGGAACGGGGGGAGACATCGGCCTTTTCAGCAGCCAAGCGAACAAGTACTGGCGAGGAGAGTGGCTCGGTAGCCGGTCTAGAGACAGGTCTGTCTCCTGACCCAGACGCAGCCGAGGGGGCTAGTAGTGAGGCGGAGACCCTACTTGATGATGAGGAGGTTGATCGCACTTGGCAGCCTCGTCGTCATCAGGCAATTTCTTCCGCATCATCAGGAGAAGAGGGTGGCAGCTTGGCAGCGAGCAAAACAGTCGGTGGGTTGCCCAGGAGACAGCAGCAGGGTCGCATCAGTGTCAGTGGAGCCAAACGTCCACGGAGTAGAGCACCAGCTCCACTGCAGCCTACCACCACGGCCAGTAGTGGTGCTGGTGCGCACGGAGGAAGTAGCAGTCAGCCAGTGAAGAGTAGCGGGGGCAAAGTTTCCTACTCGGTGGTGTGGCAATTTTTCCTCAAGCCGCCCGAGGAAGTAAACGTAGCCGTATGTCGACTATGTGGCCAGAAATGCAAGCGTGGCCAGGGGGCCCATGTTGGGACTACAGCGTTGCGTCAGCATATGCAGCGTCACCATTCGGTGGCCTGGGAAAACCGTGATAAACATACGGCGGTTCTGCCTGCCCCAGCCCCCGCTCCATCACCCGCTCCGTTACTTGCTCCGTCACCCGACGTCGTCAATCGCCCTCTATCAGCCAGTCAAGGCTCCAACACCTCTGCTGAGGGGAGTTGTCGCTCGTTGGCATCTTCCGTTCGTTCAGATGCTCCTTCTCCTGCTACTCCTCTTCTCGGATTCCGTCAACAGTCTTTCTTGGAATCCGTATCCAAGAGACAACAGTTTGCGAGCACGCACCCGACGGTGCAAAAGCTGAACGTCCTCCTGTCCAAGTTGCTGGTGCTGCAGTCCCTCCCTTTCCAACTGGTGGACTCAGCACCTTTCCGAGAAATGATGGCTTGTGCCGCGCCGCGGTGGAGAGTGCCAAGCCGTCATTTCTTTGCCCAAAAGGCAGTGCCAGCCCTGCATTCACATGTAGAAGAGATGGTGGGCCAGTCTTTGAGCATGTCGGTCTCTGCCAAAGTGCACGGCAGCGCCGACGTGTGGAGCTGTAACTACGGTCAGGGACAGTACATGTCATTTACGGCCCACTGGGTGAACGTGGTGCCGGCACAGCCGCACCAGCAACTTGGACAGGTCACGATGCTTTTGCCTCCACGTTTGCACGTCCTTGGTCCAGCAAGCATGTCCGCCTCTACCACCTCTTTTTCCGCCGTGTCCTCAGCCGCCACCCCCGTGCCAAGTCCCATTACCCGACCGGCATATCACATGTGCAGGGCGCAACGGTGTCACGCTGTGCTGCACCTGGTATGCCTTGGCGAACGTAGTCACACAGGGGAGGAACTGCTGAGTGTAATGAACAGAGAAATCGACAGATGGCTGTCTCCGCGCAAACTAAAAATCGGAACCATGTTGACTGACAACGGAAAGAACATGGTGTCTGCTCTGCGTCAAGGAAGGTTGTGCCATGCGCCATGCATGGCTCACGTGTTCAATCTGGTTGTCAAGCGGTTCCTAAAATCCACCATCCCACTGCAAGACATCCTTAAAATGTCACGTAAACTGTGCATGCATTTCAGCCATTCCTACACCGCAAAGAACACCCTCATTGAGCTGCAGCGGCAGAACGGAATTCCACAGCATCGCCTGATCTGCGACGTTGCAACAAGGTGGAATTCAACCCTACACATGTTAGACCGCCTTTACGAGCAGCGAAAGGCCATCACCGATTTCCTGATGTTACAAGCGGATAAAGGTACTCCCCTGTGTAACTTAGATGTCAGCCATTGGCAGCTCATGCGTGACACCTGCCGCTTGCTCAGGCCCTTTGAGGAGGCCACGCTATTCGTGAGTCGGCAGGACTATGGGATGAACGACGTCATTCCTCTGTTGCACGTCCTGGAACAAATGCTGTTAACAATGGCTGGTCAGGGTGCGGTAGACGTGGCGCACAGATCTCAACGCCACATGACCCCTGTGGGGGCAGGACAGGAAGAAGAGGAGGAGGTAGAGGAGGACATTTGTGCTCAGGAATTATTGAGTGAAATGGGTGGTTTTTCCACTCAGCGGACAGGAGTGGAGGAGCAGGAGCATCTGGTAGAGGAGGAGGAGACAGAGGACCCAGACGCACCGTGGCAGTATGCTGTGGAGATGGAGGCAGGGAGTCCCTCGCATTCCTTGGCACAAATGGCCCATAGCATGCTCGGTTGCTTGCGTAGCGACAGCCGAATAATAACCATCAGACAGAGGGATGACTTTTGGCTGTCCACCTTGTTGGACCCTCGCTACCGGTCCAAAATGGTGGCCTTTTTCACACCTGCTGAGAGGGAGGCCAAAATTACGTACTATAAAAACCACCTATGTAGTCAGTTGGTCTCTGCCTTTGTGCGCCAACGTCCATCCTCAGACACTGTGGGCCCTGTGCGCTCGCGTTCCGCTGGCATGGCAGCAGGGGAGGGGTGGGGTGGTAGGAGCAGTGGCAGCTCCACCAGCAGTGGCTGCCTCAGTCTGCAGTCGATGATGAGTAGCTTTCTTCACCAGCGCAGTGAGGAAACTACTAACCAGCCGCAGCAGCAGCAGCAGCATCAGGTGGACCTGGAGCAGGAGCTCAAACAACAGGCTTGGGCCTACTTGGACAGCACCCTGCCAACCGAGGTAGACAATCCCCTTGACTACTGGGCAACGAAACTTGACCTTTGGCCCCAACTAGCTGAATTTGCCCTTGAAAGGCTGTCATGCCCGGCCAGTAGCGTGGCATCGGAGCGCGTGTTTAGTGCGGCAGGAGGTATTGTAACTCCGCGGAGGACACGACTGTCCACCCAAAGTGTGGAGAGACTCACGTTTGTGAAAATGAATCAGGCGTGGATTAGTCTGGATTTCAAACCACCAGTTCCTGACACAACTGACTAAATCCGCCATGAATCATGCCTCAAACATGTGCCACTTTCAGGTCTCCTCACACTGCTGGTGTGTTTAATTTTTTGACATAGGGTGCTGGCAGATTACGGGCCTCCTATAGCTGCTGCCAGGCCCCTAATCTGCCATAGGCCCCTATATACCGCCTCCTCATGCTGTTGCTAGGTCCAGAGTCTCTCATGGGTCCCTGTACGGCCTCCCATTGCTGCTGTCTCCATCGCCACACTCTGCTGCCATGTGCCACTTTCAGGTCTCTTCACACTGCTGGTGTGTTTAATTTTTTGACATAGGGTGCAGGCAGATTACGGGCCTCACATAGCTGCTGCCAGGCCCCTAATCTGCCATGGGCCCCTATATACCGCCTCCTCATGCTGCTGCCAAGTCTAGAGTCTGTCATGGGTCCCTGTACGGCCTCCCATTGCTGCTGTCTCCATCGCCACACTCTGCCATGTGCCACTTTCAGGTCTCTTCACACTGCTGGTGTGTTTAATTTTTTGACATAGGGTGCAGGCAGATTACGGGCCTCACATAGCTGCTGCCAGGCCCCTAATCTGCCATGGGCCCCTATATACCGCCTCCTCATGCTGCTGCCAAGTCCAGAGTCTCTCATGGGTCCCTGTACGGCCTCCCATTGCTGCTGTCTCCATCGCCACACTCTGCTGCCATGTGCCACTTTCAGGTCTCTTCACACTGCTGGTGTGTTTAATTTTTTGACATAGGGTGCAGGCAGATTACGGGCCTCACATAGCTGCTGCCAGGCCCCTAATCTGCCATGGGCCCCTATATACCGCCTCCTCATGCTGCTGCCAAGTCCAGAGTCTCTCATGGGTCCCTGTACGGCCTCCCATTGCTGCTGTCTCCATCGCCACACTCTGCTGCCATGTGCCACTTTCAGGTCTCTTCACACTGCTGGTGTGTTAAATTTTTTGACATAGGGTGCAGGCAGATTACGGGCCTCACATAGCTGCTGCCAGGCCCCTAATCTGCCATGGGCCCCTATATACCGCCTCCTCATGCTGCTGCCAAGTCTAGAGTCTGTCATGGGTCCCTGTACGGCCTCCCATTGCTGCTGTCTCCATCGCCACACTCTGCCATGTGCCACTTTCAGGTCTCTTCACACTGCTGGTGTGTTTAATTTTTTGACATAGGGTGCAGGCAGATTACGGGCCTCACATAGCTGCTGCCAGGCCCCTAATCTGCCATGGGCCCCTATATACCGCCTCCTCATGCTGCTGCCAAGTCCAGAGTCTCTCATGGGTCCCTGTACGGCCTCCCATTGCTGCTGTCTCCATCGCCACACTCTGCTGCCATGTGCCACTTTCAGGTCTCTTCACACTGCTGGTGTGTTAAATTTTTTGACATAGGGTGCTGCAAGATAACGGGCCTCACATAGCTGCTGCCAGGCCCCTAATCTGCCATGGGCCCCTATATACCGCCTCCTCATGCTGCTGCCAAGTCCAGAGTCTCTCATGGGTCCCTGTACGGCCTCCCATTGCTGCTGTCTCCATCGCCACACTCTGCTGCCATGTGCCACTTTCAGGTCTCTTCACACTGCTGGTGTGTTAAATTTTTTGACATAGGGTGCAGGCAGATTACGGGCCTCACATAGCTGCTGCCAGGCCCCTAATCTGCCATGGGCCCCTATAAACCGCCTCCTCATGCTGCTGCCAAGTCTAGAGTCTCTCATGGGTCCCTGTACGGCCTCCCATTGCTGCTGTCTCCATCGCCACACTCTGCTGCCATGTGCCACTTTCAGGTCTCTTCACACTGCTGGTGTGTTAAATTTTTTGACATAGGGTGCAGGCAGATTACGGGCCTCACATAGCTGCTGCCAGGCCCCTAATCTGCCATGGGCCCCTATATACCGCCTCCTCATGCTGCTGCCAAGTCTAGAGTCTGTCATGGGTCCCTGTACGGCCTCCCATTGCTGCTGTCTCCATCGCCACACTCTGCCATGTGCCACTTTCAGGTCTCTTCACACTGCTGGTGTGTTTAATTTTTTGACATAGGGTGCAGGCAGATTACGGGCCTCACATAGCTGCTGCCAGGCCCCTAATCTGCCATGGGCCCCTATATACCGCCTCCTCATGCTGCTGCCAAGTCCAGAGTCTCTCATGGGTCCCTGTACGGCCTCCCATTGCTGCTGTCTCCATCGCCACACTCTGCTGCCATGTGCCACTTTCAGGTCTCTTCACACTGCTGGTGTGTTTAATTTTTTGACATAGGGTGCAGGCAGATTACGGGCCTCACATAGCTGCTGCCAGGCCCCTAATCTGCCATGGGCCCCTATATACCGCCTCCTCATGCTGCTGCCAAGTCCAGAGTCTCTCATGGGTCCCTGTACGGCCTCCCATTGCTGCTGTCTCCATCACCACACTCTGCTGCCATGTGCCACTTTCAGGTCTCTTCACACTGCTGGTGTGTTAAATTTTTTGACATAGGGTGCAGGCAGATTACGGGCCTCACATAGCTGCTGCCAGGCCCCTAATCTGCCATGGGCCCCTATAAACCGCCTCCTCATGCTGCTGCCAAGTCTAGAGTCTCTCATGGGTCCCTGTACGGCCTCCCATTGCTGCTGTCTCCATCGCCACACTCTGCTGCCATGTGCCACTTTCAGGTCTCTTCACACTGCTGGTGTGTTAAATTTTTTGACATAGGGTGCAGGCAGATTACGGGCCTCACATAGCTGCTGCCAGGCCCCTAATCTGCCATGGGCCCCTATATACCGCCTCCTCATGCTGCTGCCAAGTCTAGAGTCTGTCATGGGTCCCTGTACGGCCTCCCATTGCTGCTGTCTCCATCGCCACACTCTGCCATGTGCCACTTTCAGGTCTCTTCACACTGCTGGTGTGTTTAATTTTTTGACATAGGGTGCAGGCAGATTACGGGCCTCACATAGCTGCTGCCAGGCCCCTAATCTGCCATGGGCCCCTATATACCGCCTCCTCATGCTGCTGCCAAGTCCAGAGTCTCTCATGGGTCCCTGTACGGCCTCCCATTGCTGCTGTCTCCATCGCCACACTCTGCTGCCATGTGCCACTTTCAGGTCTCTTCACACTGCTGGTGTGTTTAATTTTTTGACATAGGGTGCAGGCAGATTACGGGCCTCACATAGCTGCTGCCAGGCCCCTAATCTGCCATGGGCCCCTATATACCGCCTCCTCATGCTGCTGCCAAGTCCAGAGTCTCTCATGGGTCCCTGTACGGCCTCCCATTGCTGCTGTCTCCATCGCCACACTCTGCTGCCATGTGCCACTTTCAGGTCTCTTCACACTGCTGGTGTGTTAAATTTTTTGACATAGGGTGCAGGCAGATTACGGGCCTCACATAGCTGCTGCCAGGCCCCTAATCTGCCATGGGCCCCTATAAACCGCCTCCTCATGCTGCTGCCAAGTCTAGAGTCTCTCATGGGTCCCTGTACGGCCTCCCATTGCTGCTGTCTCCATCGCCACACTCTGCTGCCATGTGCCACTTTCAGGTCTCTTCACACTGCTGGTGTGTTAAATTTTTTGACATAGGGTGCAGGCAGATTACGGGCCTCACATAGCTGCTGCCAGGCCCCTAATCTGCCATGGGCCCCTATATACCGCCTCCTCATGCTGCTGCCAAGTCTAGAGTCTGTCATGGGTCCCTGTACGGCCTCCCATTGCTGCTGTCTCCATCGCCACACTCTGCCATGTGCCACTTTCAGGTCTCTTCACACTGCTGGTGTGTTTAATTTTTTGACATAGGGTGCAGGCAGATTACGGGCCTCACATAGCTGCTGCCAGGCCCCTAATCTGCCATGGGCCCCTATATACCGCCTCCTCATGCTGCTGCCAAGTCCAGAGTCTCTCATGGGTCCCTGTACGGCCTCCCATTGCTGCTGTCTCCATCGCCACACTCTGCTGCCATGTGCCACTTTCAGGTCTCTTCACACTGCTGGTGTGTTTAATTTTTTGACATAGGGTGCAGGCAGATTACGGGCCTCACATAGCTGCTGCCAGGCCCCTAATCTGCCATGGGCCCCTATATACCGCCTCCTCATGCTGCTGCCAAGTCCAGAGTCTCTCATGGGTCCCTGTACGGCCTCCCATTGCTGCTGTCTCCATCGCCACACTCTGCTGCCATGTGCCACTTTCAGGTCTCTTCACACTGCTGGTGTGTTAAATTTTTTGACATAGGGTGCAGGCAGATTACGGGCCTCACATAGCTGCTGCCAGGCCCCTAATCTGCCATGGGCCCCTATAAACCGCCTCCTCATGCTGCTGCCAAGTCTAGAGTCTCTCATGGGTCCCTGTACGGCCTCCCATTGCTGCTGTCTCCATCGCCACACTCTGCTGCCATGTGCCACTTTCAGGTCTCTTCACACTGCTGGTGTGTTAAATTTTTTGACATAGGGTGCAGGCAGATTACGGGCCTCACATAGCTGCTGCCAGGCCCCTAATCTGCCATGGGCCCCTATAAACCGCCTCCTCATGCTGCTGCCAAGTCTAGAGTCTGTCATGGGTCCCTGTACGGCCTCCCATTGCTGCTGTCTCCATCGCCACACTCTGCTGCCATGTGCCACTTTCAGGTCTCTTCACACTGCTGGTGTGTTAAATTTTTTGACATAGGGTGCAGGCAGATTACGGGCCTCACATAGCTGCTGCCAGGCCCCTAATCTGCCATGGGCCCCTATATACCGCCTCCTCATGCTGCTGCCAAGTCTAGAGTCTGTCATGGGTCCCTGTACGGCCTCCCATTGCTGCTGTCTCCATCGCCACACTCTGCCATGTGCCACTTTCAGGTCTCTTCACACTGCTGGTGTGTTTAATTTTTTGACATAGGGTGCAGGCAGATTACGGGCCTCACATAGCTGCTGCCAGGCCCCTAATCTGCCATGGGCCCCTATATACCGCCTCCTCATGCTGCTGCCAAGTCCAGAGTCTCTCATGGGTCCCTGTACGGCCTCCCATTGCTGCTGTCTCCATCGCCACACTCTGCTGCCATGTGCCACTTTCAGGTCTCTTCACACTGCTGGTGTGTTAAATTTTTTGACATAGGGTGCAGGCAGATTACGGGCCTCACATAGCTGCTGCCAGGCCCCTAATCTGCCATGGGCCCCTATATACCGCCTCCTCATGCTGCTGCCAAGTCCAGAGTCTCTCATGGGTCCCTGTACGGCCTCCCATTGCTGCTGTCTCCATCGCCACACTCTGCTGCCATGTGCCACTTTCAGGTCTCTTCACACTGCTGGTGTGTTAAATTTTTTGACATAGGGTGCAGGCAGATTACGGGCCTCACATAGCTGCTGCCAGGCCCCTAATCTGCCATGGGCCCCTATAAACTGCCTCCTCATGCTGCTGCCAAGTCTAGAGTCTCTCATGGGTCCCTGTACGGCCTCCCATTGCTGCTGTCTCCATCGCCACACTCTGCTGCCATGTGCCACTTTCAGGTCTCTTCACACTGCTGGTGTGTTAAATTTTTTGACATAGGGTGCAGGCAGATTACGGGCCTCACATAGCTGCTGCCAGGCCCCTAATCTGCCATGGGCCCCTATATACCGCCTCCTCATGCTGCTGCCAAGTCTAGAGTCTGTCATGGGTCCCTGTACGGCCTCCCATTGCTGCTGTCTCCATCGCCACACTCTGCCATGTGCCACTTTCAGGTCTCTTCACACTGCTGGTGTGTTTAATTTTTTGACATAGGGTGCAGGCAGATTACGGGCCTCACATAGCTGCTGCCAGGCCCCTAATCTGCCATGGGCCCCTATATACCGCCTCCTCATGCTGCTGCCAAGTCTAGAGTCTGTCATGGGTCCCTGTACGGCCTCCCATTGCTGCTGTCTCCATCGCCACACTCTGCCATGTGCCACTTTCAGGTCTCTTCACACTGCTGGTGTGTTTAATTTTTTGACATAGGGTGCAGGCAGATTACGGGCCTCACATAGCTGCTGCCAGGCCCCTAATCTGCCATGGGCCCCTATATACCGCCTCCTCATGCTGCTGCCAAGTCCAGAGTCTCTCATGGGTCCCTGTACGGCCTCCCATTGCTGCTGTCTCCATCGCCACACTCTGCTGCCATGTGCCACTTTCAGGTCTCTTCACACTGCTGGTGTGTTAAATTTTTTGACATAGGGTGCTGGCAGATTACGGGCCTCCCATTGCTGCTGCCAGACATGTAATCTGCCATGGGCCCCCGTACCGACTCCTCATGCTGTGACGTTGCAACAAGGTGTAATTCAACCCTACATATGTTAGACCGCCTTTACGAACAGCTAAAGGCCATCACAGATTTCCTGATGTTAAAAGCGGATAAAGGTACTCCCTGTGTAACTTAGATGTCAGCCATTGTCAGCTCATGTGTGACACCTGCGCTTGCTCAGGCCCTTTGAGGAGGCCACGCTATTCGTGAGTCGGCAGGACTATGGGATGAATGAGGTCAAATCGGCCATGGGCCCCCGTACCGCCTGTTCACGCTGATGCTGGTCCCACAGTGTGACCTGGGTCCCTGTACGGCCTCCCATTGCTTCCACTCTGCCATGTGCCACTTTGAAATCTCCTCACACTCCTGCGGTTGTCCATTTTGTCATAGGTTGCTGGCAGATTACAGGCCTTCCATAGGTGCCACCAAGCCCCATATCGGCCATGGGCCCCCGTACCGCCTGGTCACGCTGCTGCTGGGCCCACAGTGTGACCTGGGTCCCTGTACCGCCTCCCATTGCTCCCACTCTGCCATGTGCCACTTTCAGGTCTCCTCACGCTCCTGCTGGTTTCCATTTTGTCATAGGTTGCTGTATGGCCTCCCATTGCTGCTGCCTCCACCGCCACACTGTGGCTCCAAACACTGGTTTTGGCCCCGTGACTGGCCAAAGGAGTGAAGTGTGCAGTGATTCTAAGATCGACGGCACTCATCTGCATGTCATACTGACAGACAGTATTATTTCTCTTCCCCAGCAGACTCCAAGGGCATTTAAATTAAAGGTACAGTGTTCTGCACTAATATTAAGTCTCTCTGAAGCCTAGAAACACCCTTTTTTAAGTTAAATTCACAGCGAATTTATTCGACTCGAATCGAATATTGTCCACGAATTCGCCGAATCAGTCGAATCGAATTTTTCATTTCTTCGCTCATCTCTAGTAGAGAGCTTCGTCAGAGGTGTGTGGGGAAAGGGGCCTGACGTGAAGAGGCTGGCAGACCTGGTAACAGGGACAGATCCATGTGGGATGGATGGATGGATCGTCTGGGTAGCGTAAGGCTTAGTCAGGCAGGCCAGGTCAGCAACGTGCGGGCAGCGAGGTACCAGAGGAGCAGGCAGAGAATGGTCAGTGTCACAAGCCGGGTTCAGTAACTCATGGGCAGCGCGTTACAGAGGATCAGGCAGAAGGATGGTCAGGCAAGCCAGGGGTTAAACAGGAGATGGTTAGCCGGGTCAGGAACAATGCAGAGGTCGGCAACAGAAGATTCACAGATTACCAGGTACAGGGGCTCATGGGAAACAAACACCAAGGCCCTGATTTCAGGCCTGGTCCTGCTTAAATAGACCTCTTGCAATCAGCCTCAGGCTTGATTGCAGGAGTGAGACCCTGGCTACTGAAAGCACCCTCTGGTAGGAGCTGGTACTGCAGCCCACAGAGCAAGTGAGCCACAGCACCACCAGTGGTGAGTCCATTCCTGACACTTTCTCTACAAACCTATGTTTCAAAATGCTGGCTTGTGAATTATAGTCCCCCATTCTGTCACAATTTCTCCTAATGCATTGAAATTGGCCTTTAGGCATATTCATGAGCCAATTGGGGTGATGACAGCTATCAAAAGGGATGAAGCTGTTCCTGTCCGTGGTTTTGAAAAATGACTTATCATATCCGTGCCAGCGTTGAAAAGTGTAAGATCCAAGAAATTGATTACATTAAAATCATACTGATATGTTAGTTTGATAATAAGATCGTTAAAATTCAATGTGGTAAAAAAATTATTAAGAGAGAACTCATCTCCCTGCCACAGCAAAAATACGTCATCAATATAGCGGCGATAAAATGTTAAGTTTGGCCATTCCCTAGAGTAAATGAGATCTTCCTCCCATCTAGCCATAAACAAATTCGCCAAACTAGGGGCAAATTTGGCGCCCATGGCGACACCAGTGGTCTGCAAATAATACTTGTTGCTAAACCAAAAATAGTTGTGTTTCATGGCAAAATCCAAGTTCTAAAATAAAATCCTTTTGTATCGCGGGAATGTCTGTGGCCATGTTCAGAAAAAAAAATTCGGCAGCTGCCATGCCATCTGAGTGTTTTATGTTACTATATAGGACAGCCACATCTGCCGTTACTAAGTATGTGGGGGAATGTAGTTTAATGGTCTTGATGTCGACAAGCACTTGTTTTGTATCTTTTAAAAGCGCAGGTGTACTAGATACTAATGGTTGGAGGAATTGGTCAATGTATTCACCTACCCGGGAACACAAAGATCCAATCCCACTAACAATGGGTCTTCCTGGGGGGTTAATTGGGTCTTTATGCACCTTAGGCAAACAGTATAGAATTGGTAATTTGGGAGATATGGGAAACAAAAAATCCCTCTCTTTTTTATTTAAAATGCCTGCATTAAAACCTTTCTTAATTATTCCCTTAAGGGTTTTCTTGTATGGAATAAGAGGCCCAATTTCTATCCAATATTTTGTATGTGTCCTTGTCATCCAAATTTTATAAACTTGTTTGAGGTAGTCAAGTTTATAGGGCCAATTATTCCAGATCAAACCACCGATCTGCCTCTGATCAGCAGCAGAACCATTTTTTAGGAAAGGGTTCGGCAAGGAAAAGAAGAATACGGTTAGAGGAAGAAGAGGGGAAAAGAGGGTGCACAGACAAAAAGAGAAGAATGTGAACACAGAGGGCATTTTCAATCTTAGTAAACAGGCATTTACTGCAAATGAGATTGACCTCCTCAATAAAGGCCTCAAATTCGCCCCAAAAGCAAAACTTAATAAATACGATACTTATATCGACATTCACAAATTCACGAGGAAATTATCCTTGAAAAGATATTTTCTAACCGCCGCTCCCATAAGCATTTCAAATAGCCATGCAGATGGTAATATGAAACATTCCAACCTGAGAAATGCTTCTTTGTTTAATCCCCAGGCCCACTGTTACATTATTATTTTTAAAGGCCTAGTACTTAAGGATCTTGATAAGATCAGAGTAAAAAATTGGGATAATCATAAACAGATCGAAGGTTTGATGAAAAGTTTATTGGAAGAAAAAGATCTAGTGGTACGCTTGGCCGACAAAGGCGGGGGAGTTGTGGTTATTGATAAACCTGACTACCTCAAACAAGTTTATAAACTTTTGGATGACAAGGAAACATACAAAATATTGGATAGAAACCCTCTTTTTCCATACAAGAAAACCCTTAAGGGAATAATTAAGAAAGGTTTTAATGCAGGCATTTAAAAAAAAAAAAGAGAGGGATTTTTTGTGTCCCATATCTCCCAAATTACCAATTCTATACTGTTTGCCTAAGGTGCATAAAGACCCAATTAACCCCCCAGGAAGACCCATTGTTAGTGGGATTGGGAGGAAGATCTCATTTACTCTAGGGAATGGCCAAACTTAATATTTTATCGCCGCTATATTGATGACATATTTTTACTGTGGCAGGGAGATGAGTTCTCTCTTAATAATATTTTTACCACATTGAATTTTAATGATCTTAATATCAAACTAACATATCAGTATGATTTTAATGTAATCAATTTCTTGGATCTTACGCTTTTCAACGCTGGCACGGATATCTTAACCAAGTCATTTTTCAAAACCACGGACAGGAACAGCTTCATCCCTTTTGATAGCTGTCATCACCCCAATTGGCTCATGAATATGCCTAAAGGCCAATTTCAATGCATTAGGAGAAATTGTGACAGAATGGGGGACTATAATTCACAAGCCAGCATTTTGAAACATAGGTTTGTAGAGAAAGTGTCAGGAATGGACTCACCACTGGTGGTGCTGTGGCTCACTTGCTCTGTGGGCTGCAGTACCAACTCCTACCAGAGGGTGCTTTCAGTAGCCAGGGTCTCACTCCTGCAATCAAGCCATCACCTGAGGCTGATTGCAGGAGGTCTATTTATGCAGGACCAGGCCTGAAATCAGGGCCTTGGTGTTTGTTTCCCATGATCCCCTGTACCTGGTAATCTGTGAATCTTCTGTTGCCGACCGGGTTCAGTAACTCATGGGCAGCGCGTTACAGAGGATCAGGCAGAAGGATGGTCAGGCAAGCCAGGGGTTAAACAGGAGATGGTTAGCCGGGTCAGGAACAATGCAGTTCCTGACCCGGCTAACCATCATTGTTCCTGACCCGGCTAACCATCTCCTGTTTAACCCCTGGCTTGCCTGACCATCCTTCTGCCTGATCCTCTGTAACGCGCTGCCCATGAGTTACTGAACCCGGCTTGTGACACTGACCATTCTCTGCCTGCTCCTCTGGTACCTCGCTGCCCGCACGTTGCTGACCTGGCCTGTCTGACTACGCCTTACGCTACCCAGACGATCCATCCATCCCACACGGATCTGTCCCTGTTACCAGGTCTGCCAGCCTCTTCACGTCAGGCTCCTTCCCCACACACCTCTGACGAAGCTCTCTACCATTGCTGGACGTACTCAGGGGTCGCAACCTGGTCTCAGTCTGCTCCAAGTCCATCCCCACCATCAGGGGCCCTGGTGAATAAGCAGATTGGAACTTAGATCCCGCGCCCTGAGGAACCCCGTGCTGTGGGCTGCTAGAGACGCCGCCAGGCGGTGCTTAACAGTACCAAACGACCTGCCTGACCATTCCACCTCTCCAGCCCTGACTACACCTGTGTTCCCACACATTTCTGGTCATACCTGGGTCCCTAACAGAAAGGTTACATTAAGTTCATTTGGAAAGAGCAATTCATGAAGTAGGCAACCTAGATAGAAATGAGCTTCTTGTCTCCAAAGCAAATACTAAAAAAGAAAAATGTTGGCCCTTCCTTACCAATTTCAGTACACAATACAAGGAGGTTGCTAAGATTATTATGAAGAACTGGTTCATCCTCAAGAATAATCCAGTGTTGGGGCAAGAATTACCTGAGTATCTTGAGATTACGATTACGTATAACATAGTGAACCCTCCCAGACCATTAACTTTCAATTTTGGCCACAAAGGTTTTTACCCTTGCAACAGGTGTATGTTGTCTATAAACAATGGAATACACAAGAAACCTGTAAAATTCTTCAAGTCTAACACCACCATGAAAACATATGAGATCCAATCAACTATTACTTGTAATAGCACACATGTGGTGTATTTACTAGAATGTGGGTGTGACAAGCAATACGTCAGTAGGACCACAAGGAGGCTACGGGACAGATTAAGAGAGCACCTTAAGAATATTACGAAAGGATTTAAAGAGCACTCTCTATCGATGCACTATCGAAAATTTCACAATAAGGACCCCCGGTGCCTGAAATTTACTGCCATTGACATTATTAAACATCATTGGAGGGGTATTTATAAAAGAAGGTCTGTGTCAAAATTAGAAACCAAGTGGATTTTTGAGTTACAATCTCTCTCCCTACTAGGCGTGAATGTAGATTTGGACATTAATTGTTTTATAGACACTAGTTAATTTTATCCATTAGGACACATTTTAATTAGCTATGCATTCATTTTATCTAATTTTATGAGTTGTGATTTTATATACATTTTTATATGACATATGGAATCTTTTATGTAAAATTATTGTTTTGTTTTTTACCATCAGAGGACCTTTAACGGATTAGTGCAATTTGGAATTAGCAGTTCCATGTCATTAATTAATTAGCAATTCTAACCTATGATTTGTATACCCACGCTACAGTAAAATGGAGTCCCCGTTTTTGGATTTTCCTGAATTTCTTGTGTTTCTATTCGGTTCGATGGAAGCACAGATTCACAGTTATTATATTACATTTTATTATCTGAAATGCCTCTTATTCACCCCTTGAGGCTTTTTGATAAGCGTTTGGAAAATATGAGGCTGTTATTCAGAAGGACAGAACGTTAATCCTTGCATGTTTGTCCGGGTCTTCTGTTGGTATAATGACAGCCAATAAAATGACCGCTCCTGTATGTATTGCGTGTGCGCGAGCGGGCCAAAAATGGTATCACCGCTCCTTACCGCACATGCGCGGATTATACTATAAATAATTTCAGTCAGCTAGTGCGAGCTCCCTTTGATAACGTGCTTGTAAGCATGAAACGCATCAGAGTGGAGCCTGGCCGGTGATGTCACGCCGTTCGAGCCACGCGGAGGCCGGCGGCCATCTTTATTACTGCTGTATCCCATAATGAATGTGAGTTCACATCTACCTTACTAAGATACCAATAAAGATTTAAAAATACTGCACTATCAAAGTCTCTGTTTATGCTCGCTACATTACAAGCCCCTCCTTTCAAGGTGGATTCCTATTTTGGTGCCCCATACCTATCACTGTGAGGATACCATACTGGATGGCTGAGCTATGACCCCCTGCTGGATGGATGATTAACTACAATTGTAGTAGATGACATGCTGATCACCTGTCATGCTGCTGGTTTGCCAGATGATCACCTGATTCTTGCCCTTCCAGTTCCAGAGGACCAGGAGTGGTCTGACTACTCAAAGGCGCAGATGTCAGGAGTCACTGCTATTCACCTTTATGTTTGGACGGTGTATCATCACATCGCGGGATGTGATACCCTACAGAATATATGTCACTATGTGCACTTTCTAGTGTCACGATAACAGACGTTTTGCAATTATTGTTATACTAACGCTGTACACAGCACTTATATATGTATATCTTTTTGGTTCTCTGAGTATCTATTACATACCCCTACTCATAGCGCTGCATTTTTTAACATATTCATTTTGGAGGTTGAGAGGTTGTGCCTATATGCTAGCTGCTTACACTGTATCCAAGCGCTCGTAACACCCCCCCCCCCTTTTTTTGCACAGACTGCTGAACATGACTGCGTTCTTTTAGATGTAAAGTTTTTAAATTACAACCCTGCATACCACCTGATTTCATATTTACTTTACGCCCTGATAAAGGAGGCATTGTGTGGCGCCCAAAAATTTGCTAGTATTTGCACTTATTTAGTATTTGAAATAAAACTCTAGTTTGGTGTGACGCTTGGATTTTTAAGCTCAGACATTGAATTTACACCCCAAAGTTTCTGTGGTCACTACACAGTGTAACATCAACATGTCACTCATATGTCCCCACTGTGTTATTATTAGTAGAGTTGTGATAAATTCAATTTGAAATGCTAAAGCACCATTTACCCAAGGTTCTAACATCATCAGTTGACTATTTCATGCATTGACAGTAATAATGTCACTGCTGAAACAGTGATTGAGAGGAATTTATAAACCTATTATACGATAATTTTATTGCAGTTTATAAAAGCTATTAGTAGAAATGATGTTCTGCTGGACTTAAATTTTAAACAATGCGGCATTTAGTATTAAACTATATAAGTATATAAAAGAAAATTTGGAAGCAGTGAAAGTAACACGATTTCTTTTAATATAAGCTGTAAACAACAAGCACATACTGGAAAGCAAATTTTCTAAGACTGAGGCCTCATGCACACTGGACATTTTTACAGCTCCTGTTTTTGACTTTTGGTATTTTTTTTTCTACAGCCAGTAAACTCCCCAGCAAGTTATTCTATGTGTCCATGCACACATAGGCTTTAACCATTAGCCGCCCGGCCAATGGCCGTTTGGCGGCTTCAGAAGTGTCTCTCCGTTCCGGGTACACGCCATTTGGCGTGCTCCCGCACATGCGCCGTTTGCGCTAGTGCAGAGCGGCGCAGCAGTGCGATCTGTCATCAGCCGTGCACCTCGGACACGGCCGATGACAGATCCGAGTACCGGCTCCCGTTGCTGGTACCATGTGACCTGCTGTGACCAATCACAGCAGGTCACATGACAGTTGTATACAATGGATGGCTTCATTCATGATGCCATCCATTGTATACTAGTGCCTAGCTGTGAATGGTCACAGCTAATCACATGCACATGTCATGTGATTAGCTGTGACCAAATCACAGCTAAGCACACAAAAAAAAAGCTGAATGAATCGATGTCATTCAGGTAAATGCTTGCTTATAGCAAAGTAATTCTTTGCTATAAGCAAATTGTGTAAAAAAAAAAAAATACTGATCACTTCCCCAAAGTAGTACAATGTTACTATGGTAACATTGTACTATTTTGGTCATAGTAAAATATGAAAAAAAATCTTAAAAAAAATAAAAAAAAATGTAATAAAAAATTAAATATAATAAAAAAATAAAAAAAAATTAAAAAAAAATATATATATTTTTTTTTTTTCATACTGTCACCAGTCAGTGTCCCTGTTCACTGCCATGCCAGTTATATGATGACGCTATACTGCACTGGTGACAGTATGTAAAAAAAAAATTGTGCAAATAATTTTTTTCATTTTTTCATTTTCCGAAAAATTATGACAAAAAAATACAACTTCAAAAAACTCGCCATGCCTCTTATGAAGTACGTCGGACTGTCTACTCTGCAAAAAGGGGTCATTTGGGGATATCTGTACTATTCTGACATTCTTGGACCTCAAGAAATTAGATTGGCCGTCAGTACTTCAGGATTGATCAATTTTCAGATCTATACCATAGTTTGTGAACTCTATAACTTTCCTAAAAACTAAAAAATACATCCTAATTTGAGTTATTTTCACCAAAGACATGTAGCAGAATACATCTCGGCCTAAATTTATGAAGAACAATTATTTATTTGTAAACTTTTATAACAGAAACAAAGAAAAATGTGTTTTTTTTTCAAAATTTTTGGTCTTTTTTTGTTAATTTAGCAAAAAATAAAAACCCCATTAAATACCACCAAAAGAAAGCTCTAGTTGTGTGAAGAAAATGATAAAATTTTAGTTTGGGTACAGTGTTGTATGACCGCGCAATTGTCATTCAAAGTGTGAGAGCGCTGAAACCTGAAAAATGGCCTGGGCAGGAAGGTGTAAAATTGCACGGTATTGAAACGGTTAATCGGTTTTATTAAACCAGCGTTTTTGAGCTTTTTTTTTAGCCAAAACTTTTTCTAAAAAAAAAACCGCTAATGTGGAAAAACGCAGCAAAACACTAATGCAAAAACACAAAAAAATGCTGAAAAACTTGTGTTTTTAAAACAACTTATACAGCTAACGCTACCGGCATTTGTAAAACGCCCAGTGTACATGAGGACTGAGGGAGTTTACAACATCAAGAACAACATCAAAAGCTATTTTTTTTTACGTTACGTTTTTGCATGGGCATTAATACATGTTCTCACATCTGGCATTAATGTATTCTATTGGCCAGAATTCTGGCCATTAGAATACATTAACATGCGTGAACGCACCAGGCAATAACTAGCGTTATTTCCTGTTAATGCACATTAACACGCATTAACGCACTTTTGAATGTTTTTTTATGCTCAAAAGCTCCTCTCCTGAATGCACAAGTGATTTTTTTTTTCTGCATGTAAATTCCTTTGCCACGAAATTCCTGAAAACACCTATCGTGTGCATGGATATATAGGTTAACATGGTGAGAAGTTTTCAGGCAGAGAAAAAAACAGCTCAAATATTCAAAGAAGCAGCTTTTTGAGCTGCAGTGTGCATGAGGCTTTAGGGTCCATGCACAATGGCTTAAAAAACACTGTCTCTACAGGAGTTCTGTGTTTTGCCTGTAGAAGCAACTCAGTGTTATCCTATGTGTCCATGCACATTAGGGCGTTTAAAAACATATTTTAAATTCAGGAAAAAAAAAACATGCTGTTTTGCATTTTTGAGAGCAGTTTTTGGGCAGAAAAAATGCTAAATACTCCTAAACTCTCCTAGAAGCTCCTGAACTCTCCTAAACTACTATACAAGAATGCTCTATATGATAATTTTTTTTCTGCCAAGGGAACCAGCGTTGTTTTAAGGGAAGTGTGCATGGACCCTTAAACTAGGGAGGAATATTGTCATCAAAGAACACAGAACAGGAAGGAGAATGTTTTTAAAATAACTGTACGCAAACACACTGCAAAATATGTTCTCATGGACAATGAATTTAGGCTTCATGTACGCGAGCATAACCTTACCGCTGGCCTTGGGACAACGCAAATCACGGCAAAAAGTACCACGGTTGCCACAGTTTTGCGTTTTCCCGTGGTCAAAACATTCCTATCCTGAATGCGATACTTTCGCGTTCAGGAGAGGGAGATTTGACCTCAGCTAAATGCGGCAGCTCCTAAACTCTGCTAAAAGTCTATGTGTACATGGACATAATAGACTTTTATGGAGTTGGGTTTAGGAGCTTTGGCAAAAAAATGCCAAAAGCTCCTAAACTCGAGTTTAGAAGCTGCTCGTGTACATGAAGCCTTGAAAGGCTAGAAGTAAAATCTATGTGGCTCATGTCCAAAAAACTATCAATGGCAGAAAAAGAAAAGCTAACTTTAAAAGATAATAAGAAATAAGGAACACTTTGCTTATTTGAAAGTTACAAAGAATATAACAAAACATGTAAACTGAAAATCAAGGCTGCAAAAATTCTAAAGGAATGACAAGTTGTGAAAGAGAATAGTACAACCTTCCCCAAATTTCTCAAATTTTTTATTAGTAACAAAGTCAGGTCCCTTTACAAGATAACTCACAGTTAGTGATTGGGGACAAAGAGAAAGCAAATGTATTAAATACCATTTTTAGCTCTGTATATACAAAAGGTAAATTGGGGAGCTAAATTCCAAAATGCCACAATGGCTCAAAATTGATATGGTCCAGAAACAATTGAACAAAATAAAGGTGAGTAAAGCACCTGCACTAGATAGCTTACACCCACGTGTCCTCAAAGAGTTGAGCTTTGTTTTTTCTAAGCCATTGTTTATGATTTTTAGAGAGTCTTTAATGACTTGCTCTATACTACTTGATTGGTGCAAGGCCAGAGTGGTGTCTATATTTAAAAGGGGATCAAGCAAGTCTTTACCAAGTTAATATGGAAATGCTAGAAAACAACATTATAAGCAATTGTTAGCTTGAATTCACAAAAGACTGAAGTTATCAAACAAATCTGCTTTCTTTTACTGAGGCAGTAAGCAAACACTTACCCTAGATTCACACTATTGTGGCTCTTCTAGCCGCGTTTGTTCTAGCACAGCAGCCCATTTATTTATATGGGATCCTGTGCCTGCATTTCATGCAGGAAAAAGATTCCTGCACTATTTTTGAAACACAACAGCTGGGAAATCGCATGATGCAAAAGGTTCCCGCACCTGAAAAGTGCTGCATTTTTAGATGTGTGGGGGTCCCAGTAAGAATAAATGGCAGCCACAAGCGTCTGTACAGAAGAGGGGTTTCGCCGTGGGTGGTGATTCGCATACACGCAACTATCAGCGATAGTGTGAACCTAACCTTAAACAAGAAAGTGGCTGTGACTATAGTACATTTTGACTTTGCAAAATCATTTGAAAAAGTTCCCCACACACAGCTAATAGGTAAGGTAAAGTCTATAGGCTTATAAAATTTTATTTGTAAATATGATAGAAAACTGACAAAAATAACATATTCAAGAAGTAATGGTTCATGAATTATACTGAATGGTCCAAGGTTCATGTTAGGACCCTTACTTTTTAGCAAATTATATACTGGGGGTTGGCAACCCATCAATCACAATCTATCAGGAGAACATAGCCAGGTGATGGGTAAATTGCATATTCATCCCCTGAGCTCTCCAGCTGGGAAGCAGTCAAAGCACATCCTAGGCAGTGGAGGCATTTTCCCATTCTGCATCACACCTCTTGCATACATGCGGCTGTGTGACAGGGAATGCCCCTGCCACCTAGGATTCCTTGTGAGTATTGACAGCAGTCGGGCATGTTTTGCCCTTGTGCCCATGAGTATAGTGAGAAGGGCAACAAAGCTAATAAGGGAACTGGGGGAACTATGGGGAGCGGCTACAATTTTTAAATGTATTCTTCCTGGAGAGGAGAGGCTTAAGAGGAGATTTGATCAATCGCAAACTATACAAATATCTAAATAGTGATCCTAGGGAGAAAACGATTTAGTCTCAGGTCCCTTAAGCCCTGGTTCACACTGATGCGGTGCGAATTCGCAGCGTTTTCAGTGCGAATTCCATACTGCATCACAATTGCACCCCATTCATACGAACCAATGCGGGTGTGTATGTTAAGTTAACAAACACCCTGACATCGATCCACAAAACGTGGTGTGATGAGTATAATCGGATCGCATAGGTATGAATACCTATGCGATCCGATTCTAGTGCAGACCAAAAAAGGGTCCTGCACGTTTTTGGTGCGGATGCGGTGCGAATAGAGCCATACAAAATGTATGGCTCTAATCGCACCGCATACAAATCACATGTGATTTGTACAGGAATGCGATGCAGATTTACCGCACCTGGTGTACCTAGTAGTGTGAAACTAGGCTAAAAGGACACGCATCTGCTCAATGAAGTTGGACAAGAAATGGTTTAAACACAAATTGCGTAGGTATGCGTTTGTTTAATGCATTTCCATTGCATTTTGTGTTTCTCATCTGCATGCCAACAAATACCTCTTCTAACAACAAATTTCCCAAAAAATACAAAACACATCAAAAACACTTTAAAAGGGGGCAGGGGGAGGAGCCTGAGCATGGCGGCGGTGGAGAGCTTGATGGAGCTCTCAGTTAAGCTCCTCCACTAACTTCCCCAGGGGCACTCTAAATGGAGTAAGAGCCGCGGAGAGACTTACCTGAGTGCCAGGGGTGTTGGCAAGGGAGCGGAGGCCCCGAGCTGTGAAGGGGAGAGAGATGTCCGCCTGGAGTCCGGCGGTTCAGAGAGCTGGGTTGCCGGGAGACGGAAGAACAGGTTGGTCACGTGTCCAACCACAAAGGAGTACTGGGAGCGGAGGAAGCCGGCCGGCGTGCTGAGAAGGGGAGAAGGCGGCTTTCTGCTTCCTGGGTTCTGCTCCCTAGTCTGCTCCCTGGCTTGCCGTGCATAGGGGCGAGGACGTGGACACAGGCTCTCTGTGGAGGACCCCTATGGAAACAGGAGAAGAAGAAGAAGCAGCCCTGTGGAATCCCCCCCAAGGAAAAAACTGTGCAGAGGAGCTGGATACCTGAAGCCCCTACCTGCAGCAAGGGATGAGAGGCATGGGTGAGTGAGAAAGACTGGAACTGTTATATCTTAAATGTCCCATTGTGCTGCTAAGGAGAATAAGGGGTGAGGGGGAGAGAAGGCGGATTCCCAGGGGCTTTTGAAATAGAAGAAGAGGAGGAAAAAAAGGAAGAAAAGAAGATTAAGCAACTTAACCTCCCTAGCGGTATGATTATTTCATATTTTTGGTGCTGAAAGTGGTACCATTATTTTTGCATGGAAATATGTAGTTTTTTTATTGTAGGCTGTAATTTTTAGGAATAACTCACTGAAATCTGTCTGAACAAGATTCTAAGTCATACATTTAATTCAATAATATAATCAAACCAAAAACACTGAAATTTGAAATATAGCGCCAAGTTCGCACATCGCTGAGCAAAGTTGCAAAATTGTTTTCAGTGTCTGATGACAAATTTCTCCACGAATCATTATCACTCAATTCTGCAAGTGGTTCTGATTTACTATCGCTGTTCTCTAGCTGATCTAAACCCGCTTTTGACCGAAAGGGACACTTTTTGGACGCCATGGACTTTTCTACGTTTCCAGGCAGAAAGAACAATCAAAATGCAGACAGGGGACAGGACAAAGCACTAGGGACAAAATGTATGTGAAATGGGTTGAAACAGCAATGTTTTAATATGTAAAATCGTTTTGAAAAAAATGAATTTTTTTTTAAATTTTCAAATTTCCCGCCGCCGCCGCCGCCCATACGTCCCGACGTCACAGGGACCGGAACACAGGAGGCGGATGCCGGCATCCGCCGGAGGAGATGGTCGGGGACACTGCAGGGGACACATCGCGGGAGCCAAGGACAAGGTAAGTGCTGCAGGGACTCCCTATGCAGCGCTGCACGGTAAGCCCGAGTGTAGCTCGGGGTTACCGCTTTTGGTATAGACATTTTACCCCGAGCTACACTCGGGAATACCGTTAGGGAGGTTAATAGAGGAGGAAAATTAGTCACTAATTGGGCTAAGTTGGGACCTTTATATATATCTATGTGAATCATCTATTTATAAAAGAGAGTAAGGCCCATAAAAGAAATGAAGAACAAAAGTAGTAAAAGTAGTAAAAGAAGCGGGCCAAAAGGGTCCCAAACGGGAACGATTAACCACTTGCCGACCGCGCATAGCCGAATGACGGCTTCACCGCGGCCGGCCAGTTCTGAGTGGACGTCATATGACGTCCTCCCAGAACGCGCTCTCCTGCGCGCCCCAGGGGGCGCGCACCCGGCGATCTCCGTGATCGCTGTGTCCTACGGACACAGCTGATCACGACATGTGGTGAAAGGCCGATCCCACCGGCCTTTTACCACGTGATCAGCGGTGTCCAATGACACGCTGATCACAGGAAAATGCAAGTGCCGGTTCTCGGCTGCACTTTCCTCACGCTGTCAGATCGTGAGGAAAGTACTGCCGAGAACCGGCAGTTGTCAGAGCGGGGATCGGCACCGATCATCAGGGCACTGATGATCAGTGCCCTGATGATCGGTGCCCAGCAGTGACCCCCGCAAGTTCCGATCAGCTGTGCGCCCACTAGCCCCGCCCACCCATTCCCAGCAGTGCCCCCACCTGTGCCCAGCAGTGCCCCCACCTGTGCCCAGCAGTGCCCCCACCTGTGCCACTCTGCAGTGCCACCTACCTGTGCCCAGCAGTGCCACCTACATGTGCCCAGCAGTGCCACCCACCTGTGCCCACCCACCTGTGCCCACCAGCGCCACCCACCTGTGCCCACCAGTGCCACCCACATGTGCCCACCCACCAGTGCTGTCCACCAGTGCCACCCACCAGTGCCACCCACCAGTGCTGCCAGTCAGTGCCACCAGTCAGTGCCCAGGGGTTGTGCCAGTCAGTGCCGCCAGTCAGTGCCCAGAAGTGATGCCAGTCAGTGCCGTCTATCAGTACCCATCATCAGTGTCACCTATCAGTGCCGCCTATCAGTGCTGCATATCAGTGCCGCCTATCCGTGACCCCTAATTAGTGCTGTCTATCAGTGCCGCCTATCCGTGCCACCTCATTAGTACTGCCTATCAGTGCCCTTTAGTGCTGCCTATCAGTGCCCATCAGTGCCGCCTATCAGTGCCCATCAGTGCCGCCTCATCAACGCAAATCAGTGAAGGAGAAAAAATACCTGTTTGAAAAATTTTATAAAAGAAACAAATAAACTTTTTTTTTTTCTTCTAATTTTTTGCACTTTTTTTAATTTATAGCGCAAAAAGTAAAGCGCCCAGTGGCGATTAAATACCACCAAAAGAAAGCTCTATTTGTGAGAAAAAAATGATCAAAATTTCATATGGGTACAATGTTGCATGACCGCGCAATTGTCAATCAAAGTGCGGCAGCGCTGAAAGCTGAAAATTGGCCTGGTAAGGAAGGGGGTATAAGTGCCTGGTAGGCAAGTGGTTAAACAGTATACATCCCAGGGAAAAGTGACCCCAGAAAGATCTCAAGGTAAAAACGGAAAAGGTGAAGGGGATATCTGTCTGGAAAGCAGCCCTAGACTATCATTGGGGCTAAATGTTAGTAGTCAACAAACAATAGGAGCCATGGAGATGAGAGAGAGTGAAAGTGAACTACAAGTACCAAATAAAAAAGAAATGGCAGAGATGTTTAAAGATTTAGAGAAGACAATAAAAGCAAGAAATGGCAACTATTCGAAATGATCTGGGGCAGGTGTTGATGAGAGTGGAAGAAACAGAGGAGAAAATTAAAAATCAGGCCCAAAACATCGCAGAACTAGAAAAGAAAATAAAGAATATGGGGAAAATGCAGAAAAAATTGATATATAAGATGGAGGTACAAGAAAACTGGGACAGGAGGAGTAACCTTAGGATAAGAGGAGTCCCAGAGATTGCAAAAGGGGAAACATTGCAAGAATTAGTAGGTAAAATCTTAAACTCCATAATGGACAGACCTGCCCTAGAGGTGATTGACTTGGAAGATATCGTGAGAATAGGAAAGCGCCAACAAGGCACTGGGAAGGAAAAACCAAGGGATATAATTGTTAAATTTAACAAATATGGAGATAAAGAAGCAATCTGGAGAAAGATCAAAGGAAAAGCATCAATTAGATATGGAGAAATGGATATCCAGATATATGCAAATCTTACACCGGAGACTTTGTGGAGAAGGAGATCCCTGAAACCCCTTTTAGAGCAGATGAGGAAAAAGAATGTGTTTTATAGATGGGGGACCCCAGCGTGCCTAATTGATGGACAGATGGAGTTACAGCTTATTTGAGATTTCCGGAAGACCTGAGAGATTTCTGTGAAAAACTTGAGTTGCAAAGAATGGAGATTGCCGGATGGGAGGAAGAGGAGAGAGAGATAGGAATAATGAGACAAGAGGACTGGCAGTCTGTCAGAGGGAGGAATTAGGGTGGGGAGGGAGGGGGGGAGGAGAGAGGGTTGTGTTTCTTCTTTTCTTTTTTTTTTCTCTTCTCTCATGCTTCTCTCTCTTTCTTCTTTTTTGCCCTTTAGTCTTTCTTATAGTACGATATCTAGTTCTGTTTCAAGGGGCACCTGGAATTTTAGGGAGTTAATAAAAAGATGGAGGGTACTGGGGAGGTGAGAGGGAGGAGGAGCCGTCCATGGGCAGAGTTTGACCCCTAGTATTAACTCAAAGGTGGGGAGTTTGACCCACAAATGATTAATACTACAAGTTATCACTTATAATGTAAAGGGGTTGAATTGTCCTGGGAAGAGATTTAGGTTATTTAAAGAACTTCATCATAGAGTAGCTTCAGTGGTTTTTTTGCAAGAGACACATCTTGAGATAGAATCCAAGGTTAAGTTAAAATCTAGAGATTATCCAACATGGTATTATGCAGATTCCCCAATTAGGAGAGCAAAAGGGGTGGCAATAGGGTTAAAAAAAAACATAAGATTTGAGTTGGAGGATAGAAAAGTGGACCCAGAGGGGAGATATTTGTTTTTGAAGGGTAAAATGCAGGAGGTGGAGTGTACAGTAGCTAATATATATTGTCCAAATAAGAAGCCGGAGATGGGTGGCTCTGGGTCCACCCCAGGCCACCCTGCACCCAGCTACCGGCATCCTACCACCACCCCCGGACACCCTGCACCCAGCTACCAGGCACCCGGGCTACCACCTCTGGACACTCAGCCACCGGGCACCCAGCTACCTGCACCCGGCACCTAGGGGCTGCCTCAGACCATGGCGCAAAACCAGATCCCCTCGCGCGTTCTCCCTCTATAAAGCCGCCTACACCACCTCCCTCCACGCCGCCAAGCAAGCCTATTTCATAACCCTTATCAACACCCTCTCCACCTGTCCTCGTCGGCTCTTCTCCACTTTCAAATCCCTGCTCTCCCCCCCCCCACCCCCACCCAGCACCTCACTCACCGTCCACGAGATTGCCAATCACTTCAAAAACAATATTGAGGCAATCCGTAAGGACATTTTCAACTCGCAATCCACCTCTCCACCCAGCCTCCCGCCCTCCTTCAACCCCTCAACCGTCCCCTCCCCCAACCTCATAGCCGCACTACCCCCCACTATACCTAATGCCCCGCACATCATCACCTCCCCAACACTCCGCTCCTTCAGCCCAACTACCCCCGAGGAGGTCTCTAAGGTCTTCACTGAAGCCCGCCTCACCACCTGCCCCCTGGACCCTATCCCCTCACAGCTCCTCCAGTCACCCCCCCCTCCATCATTCGCTCCCTCACCCACATCTTCAATCTCTCCCTCTCCACTGGCATCTTCCCCTCCCCTCTAAAGCATGCACACATCACCCCCATACTCAAAAAACCCTCCCTTGACCCCACCAACCTTAACAACCTCAGACCCATCTCCTTGTTGCCCTTCACTTCCAAGCTCCTTGAGCGCCTGGCCTACAATCGCCTAAGCCCCCACCTCACTGATAACAGCCTCCTTGACCCCCTACAGTCTGGCTTCTGTCCTCTGCACTCCACCAAAACCACCCTACTTAAAATCACCAACGACCTGCTAACCGCCAAAGCCAATGGCCACTGTTCTATCCTCCTGCTCCTCGACCTCTCCGCGGCCTTCGACACTGTTGACCACCCTCTCCTCCTTGCCAAACTGCACTCCCTTGGCATCAAGGACGCTGCTCTCTCCTGGTTCTCCTCCTACCTTTCCCAACGCTCCTTCAGCGTCACCTACAACACTGCCACCTCCCCCTCTCTCTCGGGGTCCCCCAAGGCTCTGTCCTCGGGCCCCTCCTCTTCTCCATCTATACCTCCTCCCTTGGCAAACTTATTCACTCCCACGGCTTCAATTACCACCTCTATGCTGACGACACCCAAATTTACCTCTCCACCCCCCACCTCACCCCCTCATTCTCTGCCCGCATTGCCCACCTCCTAAACGACATATCAGACTGGATGTCGCTCCATTTCCTCAAACTTAACATATCCAAAACCGAGCTTCTGGTCTTCCCCCCCCCCGCCCCCCCCCCCATCTTCTCCATCACTACTGACAACGCCACCATCTCTCCTACCCCACACGCCAAAGTCCTGGGTGTCACCCTGGACTCCCACCTCTCCTTCCTACCCCACATCCAACTGCTATCTAGATCTTGCAGGCCCCACCGCCGCAACATCTCCAAGATACGGACATTCCTCACCCCAGACACCACCAAACAACTCGTACACTCCCTCATCATCTCACGCCTGGACTATTGCAAATCCCTTCTCACTGGCCTACCCAAACGAGCGCTATCCCCACTCCAGTCGATCCTAAACTCAGCGGCTAGACTCATCCACCTCACCAACCGCTCCACATCTGCCTCCCCCCTCTGCCAATCCCTTCATTGGCTCCCGATTGCCCAACGCATCAAATTCAAACTGCTAACTCTGACCTACAAAGCCATTCACAATTCCGCCCCAAACTACATAACTGACCTGATACCCAAATACTACCCCACCCATGCCCTCCACTCCTCACAGGACCTCCTACTCTCTAGCTCCCTGGTCTCCTCCTCCCACGCTCAATTGCAGGACTTCTCCAGGACTTCCCCCATCCTCTGGAACTCCCTACCCTAATCCATCAGATTGTCGCCTTCCTTCCTCACCTTCAGGCGCACCCTGAAAACCCTCCTCTTCAGGGAAGCCTACCCCAACCTCACCTAGCACCCGACCTCACCTAACAACTAACCTCCTCCACTCCTCCCGCCACTCCATCCCCCACAGCCATCTCCTCCTGTGCCACCTTCCCCTCCTTCCTAGATTGTAAGCTCGAAAGAACAGGGCCCTCGAACCCCTCTTGTATTGTATTGTTACTGTCTTGTCTCATGTTCTGTCCCCCTTGCTACTGTACAGCGCTGAGCATACCCTAATAACAATAATATTTAATAATGTATTTGAAAGGTGTGCTAAAAAAACTGATGGATTTTAAAAAGGGCCGTTTGATATTGGCCAGGGATTTTAATTTCTGTATGGACCCACAAAAAGATACAACCTCTTCTGTGCAGCGTGAGGGGAGTAGATCTCTGAGATTACTAAAGAAGGTGATCCATGAGTTTCAATTGGTAGACACATGGAGAATTATGCGTATGAAGGATAGAGACTATACATTCTCTCAAATGCACATGAGACATATTCAAGGTTGGATTACATATTGATAGAACATCGATTTATTGAGTCAATGGTTAAAGTAGACATAGGAGCAATGACTCTTTCAGATCATGCCCCTGTTGTATTGAGGATGGGATGGGGAAGGGGGAAAACAGATGTAGTAGCATGGAGGTTGAATGAAGCACTTCTCTTGGATAAGGATATTGCCCAGAAGATTGGGAAAGAAATTGAGAGATTTTTTAGAGAGAATGAGACAGAGGATGTGTCAATAGCTACAGTGTGGGAGTCTCATAAGGCATATATAAGATGTATCCTGATTGCTATTGGGGCAAGAAAGAAAAGAGAAAAGAGATAGAAAATTAGAGGGCTCTTAAAAGATATATCTGACCTGGAACAGACACATAAAAATAGTATAGCAAAAGAAATCAAGCAGAAGATAATAAAAAAGAAAGAGGAGCTAGAGACTTTGATGGAGGAGGAGAGAAGGAGAGTCTATAATAAAGTGCTAAGTAAGAAGTATAAATGGGGAGATAGGCCAGGAAAATACCTAATGAGAGCCTTAAGGAAAAAGAAAAATAGGAATTATACTGATAAAATAAAACGTTCTAAGGGAGAACTGGTTCATTCAAATAAGGAGATGGCAAAGGTGTTTATGGATTATTACAGAAAGTTGTATAACATTCTGTATCCTATCCATATCCTATGACGCAGTAAATAATACGGAAACTGAAAATAGGAAAAAAAGAAAGATATATTTAAAAAATGCGGGTCTACCAAAACTAAAGGAAGCTCAATTAAATTCCCTAGAAGCAGAAATTACACAAGAAGAAATAAAAGTAGCACTAAAAAGCACGGAGACGGGGAAAAGCCCAGGACCGGATGGCTACACGGTGAGGTATTATAAAACATTTAGTGAATTATTAACTCCCAAACTGGAGAAATATATGAATGCTCTGGGAGGAGAGATGGACATGAGGAGAGAATCTATACAGACTCATGTGGTATTGTTACATAAGGAAGGAAAAGACGCTTCACAGTGTTCTAGCTATAGGCCAATTTCATTGTTGAACTCAGACACCAAGCTATATGCAAAGGTCTTAGCAAATAGGTTGAAAGAGCTTATGCCTGAATGAATACATGAGGACCAGGTGGGCTTTGTCCCAGGAAGGGAGGGCAGGGACAATGGGTTGAGATCCCTGATGCTTATTCAGAAAAGTAGAAAAAGGGAGGTACCGGCGGTGGTTCTTTCAATCGACGCTGAAAAGGCCTTTGATAGAGTAGACTGGGGCTTCATGATGGATACCTTAGAAGCCCTGGGAATTGGAGCTAGAATGAGGGAATGGATTAGAAAGTTGTACAGGGAGCCCTCTGCAGTTGTTATAGTAAATGGGGAAAAAACAGAGCCCATTGGGATATCAAATGGAACAAGACAAGGCTGCCCTTTGTCCCCCTTGTTGTATGTTATGTCATTGGAGCCCTTGTTGTCCACAATAAGGAACAATAGAGATATAAAGGGAATTCAGATAGGAGACATAGAGCATAAAGTGGCGGCCTTTGCGGATGATCTGCTATTTTATGTGGGGAATCCCAGGATAACACTCCCAAACTTAATGAAGTCACTGAAGGAATATGGGGAATTATCAAACTTAAAAATTAATCCAACAAAAACTGAGATCCTAAATATAAATATCCCAAAAAGTGAAAAAGAGAAAATACAAAAGGAATTCCCCTTCATCTGGAAAGAAAGAGATATAAAATATTAAAGGAGTATGGCTCACTACAGCGTATAAGAATCTGTATAAACTAAACTATATTTCATTATTAAATGAAGTGAAAGAGGAATTAAAAACTTTAGAAAGAGGAATCCCATCATGGTTAGGACGTATAAACCTGGTAAAAATGATAATTGTACCGAACATTTTATATAGATTTCAAATGATCCCAATTAAACTCCCAGAAGCTTTTTTTAAGGTAATAAAAAGAATGATAACAAGATACATCTGGAGGAATAAAAAACCGAGGGTGTCCTATGAAATATTAAGTAGAGACAAAGGGAAGGGTGGTCTGGGAGTTCCAGATATTAAGAGATATTACAAAGCAGTAATATTAGGGAGAATTTTTGATTGGACGTTTAATTTAGAGGGGAAAAGTTGGGTAAAAATTGAAAATACACTTTGTGAAACTAATTTGAATAGAATTATATGGTTACCGGCACAATATAGAGGATTGAAGGAGGATTTAAGTTTATAAACTGTAAATGTATTAAGGGAATGGGATAAAGTACACAAATATATGAAGTGGGAATTTAATTCTATATTAATGCCACTAAGAAATGCAGAATTTTTTCCCCCAGGTAGAGAGGATAAAACAAGTAGATGGTTTAAAAAGGAAGATTGTCCAACTGAGAGATATAATGGGGGAGGGGAAATTGAAGTCTTTTAAAGATTTAGTAAAGGAAAAGGGAAAGATTTTTACTAGGTTAGATGAGTGGCGTTATCACCAATTAAAATGTTTTTGGGGAAATCTCCCAAAACCTCTGAGAATGAAAAAGGATTGGAATTTGTTTGAAAGGCTGTTGGATACACGGGGGGATGGGAAACATGGGACAGCTAAAATATATAGAATTCTCACAGAATTAGACACAAACACCAAACCAATGCACATAGTGAAATGGGAAAGAGATATGGGGGTGGTAATAGATGAGGAAAAACAGAAAAAAATAAATAGATTAGTTCACGAAAATGTAAGTTTGAGGGATGTATAAATAAATTATAAATGTTTGATAAGAAGGCACATTACACCAAGCATAGAATATAAGATAAGTGGGGAGAAATCACCGTGGTGTTAGCGAAGGTGTGGAGAAGTGGGGACAGTGTATCACATTTGGTGGGAATGTCCAAAAATTCAAGTATTCTGGAAAACAATAGTACATTTAATTGAGATCATAACTGAGATAAATATTGGGTTAGACCCAGAGATGTGTTTGCTGGATAGTTCAGAGCTATCAGTTAGCAAATATAAGAAATTAGGTTTAGGGTATTACAGTCAGGTCCTTAAATATTGGGACATCGACACAATTCTAACATTTTTGGCTCTATACACCACCACAATGGATTTGAAATGAAACAAACAAGATGTGCTTTAACTGCAGACTGCCAGCTTTAATTTGAGGGTATTTACATCCAAATCAGGTGAACGGTGTAGGAATTACAACAGTTTGCATATGTGCCTCCCACTTGTTAAGGGACCAGAAGTAATGGGACAATTGGCTTCTCAGCTGTTCCATGGCCAGGTGTGTGTTATTCCCTCATTATCCCAATTACAATGAGCAAATAAAAGGTTCAGAGTTCATTTCAAGTGTGCTATTTGCATTTGGAATCTGTTGCTGTCAACTCTCAAGATGAGATCCAAAGAGCTGTCACTATCAGTGAAACAAGTCTTCATTAGGCTGAAAAAACAAAACAAACCCATCAGAGAGATAGCAAAAACATTAGGCGTGGCCAAAACAACTGTTTGGAACATTCTTAAAAAGAAGGAACGCACCGGTGAGCTCAGCAACACCAAAAGACCCGGAAGACCACGGAAAACAACTGTGGTGGATGACCGAAGAATTCTTTCCCTGGTGAAGAAAACACCCTTCACTACAGTTAGCCAGATCAAGAACACTCTCCAGGAGGTAGGTGTATGTGTGTCAAAGTCAACAATCAAGAGAAGACTTCACCAAAGTGAATACAGAGGGTTCACCACAGGATGTAAACCATTGGTGAGCCTCAAAAACAGGAAGGCCAGATTAGAGTTTGCCAAACCACATCTAAAAAAGCCTTCACAGTTCTGGAACAACATCCTATGGACACATGAGACCAACATCAACTTGTACCAGAGTGATGGGAAGAGAAGAGTATGGAGAAGGAAAGGAACTGCTCATGATTCTAAGCATACCACCTCATCAGTGAAGCATGGTGGTAGTGTCATGGCGTGGGCATGTATGGCTACCAATGGAACTGGTTCTCTTGTATTTATTGATGATGTGACTGTTGACAAAAGCAGCAGGATGAATTCTGAAGTGTTTCGGGAATATTATCCTCTCATATTCAGCCAAATGCTTCAGAACTCATTGGACGCCGCTTCACAGTGCAGATGGACAATGACTCAAAACATACTGCAAAAGCAGCCAAAGAGTTTTTTAAGGGAAAGAAGTGGAATGTTATGCAATGGCCAAGTCAATCACCTGACCTGAATCCGATTGAGCATGCATTTCACTTGCTGAAGACAAAACTGAAGGGAAAATGCCCCAAGAACAAGCAGGAACTGAAGACAGTTGCAGTAGAGTCCTGGCAGAGCATCACCAGGGATGAAACCCAACGTCTGGTGATGTCTATGTGTTCCAGACTTCAGGCTGTAATTGACTGCAAAGGATTTGCAACCAAGTATTAAAAAGTGAAAGTTTGATTTATGATTATTATTCTGTCCCATTACTTTTGGTCCGTTAACAAGTAGGAGGCACATATGCAAACTGTTGTAAATCCTACACCGTTCACCTGATTTGGATGTAAATACCCTCAAATTAAAGCTGACAGTCTGCAGTTAAAGCACATCTTGTTTGTTTAATTTCAAATCCATTGTGGTGGTGTATAGAGCCAAAAATGTTAGAATTGTGTTGATGTCCCAATATTTATGGACCTGACTGTATATGAATGCTGCAAAAAGTCTGATCCCTAAGTATTGGAGGAAAACAGAAGTACCTAAAGAGTGAACTGGATTAGTAGGATGGAGAAGCTCTACTATATGCAGGAAGATAAGATGGAGGTATACTATGCGAAATGAGAAAAATGGGAAAACTCTGGAGTAAACGTGAAAAAGTGAAATGTAGGATGATATAGAGTGGGTGGATGGGTAGGATATTCTTGCTTTAGATAAGAGGTAGTGAAAGAATGCAGAGTGGGGGGCTCGGGGGCTCAGAAGATGGCTTTGGGGACTTTCCAGAGCAAGTATGGTCTGTTGTCAAGGTTACCAGGATGGTGATTCTGAAAATACTGGAAGTGGCGAGTCAGGTCATGCTTCCAGATTCACAGATAAAAGACCCAAGCTTTTCACAAAGGCAGAAAGATCTCCACCTAGAGAGATCTGGGTACAGGCTGATTTGGGCCCCATCAAAATCAATGATCCTCTTCCTTTTAGCTCTCAGGAGGATTCTTTCTGTTTAAAGAAATGAATCCTGCATAACACATCCTGAGGCTGGTTCATAGCCGGACTAAGGTAGCCCAGTGTTCTGTGGACTCTGTAAATGTCTATAGGATCAATCACAGGATTTCTCAGCAAGTGATTAAAAACACCCAAAGTAGTTAGAAGAGGATCTTCCCCGCAGGTGATATTTTTTCTGGTGTCTATCTTCTAAGTTGCCCACATGGAACCATAGAGCTTGTAACTGATTGTTTTGACCTAGGATCACAGTCTGGTGTTCAGTGTGGCCAGAAAGCAGCAGCGGGATAATGTTTTCCACTGCCTCCATGAGTGGAGATCTACCATGTCCCACTTATGACTTTTCTCCATCCTCCTAAACATGGATTCCAAGTCCCGCTTAGTGGGCAACAGGTCAAAGTATTTCTCAAGTGAACTTGGTAACTCCTTTGTTCTTATGTTGCTGCCTGACAGAGAGTTAGTGCGGGTGTATGATTGTCCTGCTATAGCTGGCGGCACTAATTGTTTGGGAAAAACCTGACAGGATGTTGACATTGATTGACAACCAGGGTGCCGAAAAGGCTATCTGTAAAGCAGTTTTCAATGCTAAAAAGGAAAGCAGGTGCAGGAGATCAAGGAAACAATCTTCATGTAGCCACCACCCCCATTTTTAACTATTTAAAATGCATATTATCAATTGCATTATATTGCTATCTGCAAAAGAAATGTGATATAACTTCCAAAATATTTTATTATATTTATATTTCCATTTTACTCATATCGGCTGCTTTCACATGGAGTGGTCTCTGCTCCAATCAGCAGGGCGGATGTCACATCTGTGCCCATTCTGTTTATGCTTCCTAAAAAGGAGAGCAAGTGCAGGAGCTCATGGAAACAATCTTCATGTAGCCACCACCCCCATTTTTTAATTATTTAAAATGTATATTATCAATTACATTATATTGCTATCTGCAAAAGAAATGTGTTATAACTTCCAAAATATTTTATTATATTTATATTTACATTTTACTCATTTCGGCTGCTTTCACATGGAGTGGTGTCTGTTCCAATCAGCAGGGTGTATGTCACATCCATGCCCATTCTGTTTATGCAAAATTGACAAGGGCAGATCCCTCTGAGCTCTATGGACAGCCAGGTGTTAAAGACTGCTGTCCATTTACCTCAGGCTGCCTCCTTTGCAAAAGCAGAAAATGACACAGTCCCCTTTCTTTTTTTTTTGTCCTGGAATGAACCCAAAGTTAGGCGGGTGTTAATGGACACAAGTCCATTTACACCCACCTGTCCATAGGCCTGCATGGTCCTTCCAATCAGATGGATCTGATTAGAACGGCTGTGGGAAAGGGGTCTTATATAGACTTGTTAGATCCAAAATATATGTCCTGTTTTAGTTATATCAACACATACCAGCCACCACTGACTATGCAGTTTTATGATTAATAACACAGTCTTGTGGTTGGTCAGTGAAAAGTGGGTCCATACACCTTTAGAGTTGTCACTATGCAAATGATTTTGTCATGCCACCTGCTCTCTGAAAGTGATCTGCGGCTATACATCTGGAACATACCTTTCACTTTCAAGTCAGGAGCCAGATAAAGAAAACCAGCATTAACTTGTGCATCCTGGTTCACTCTTTGGAGGTTTGTAGTAGATTATTTTGCTTTAAACAGAGTATTATTATTATTATTATTATACAGTATTTATAAAGCGCCAATAGTTTGCTCAGCGCTGTACATTACAAAGGGGGACAGAACATGTGACAGAACAACAACAATACAATGCAAAACATGAGGGGATCGAGGGCCCTGCTCTTTCAAGCTTACAATCTAGGAGGGAGGGGATGGTGGCACAGGAGGAGATAGCTGTGGGGGATGGGGTGGTAGGAAGAGTGGAGGAGGTTGGCAAGTTAGCAGGGGGTGGGGTAGGCTTCCCTGAAGAGGTGGGTTTTCAGGGTGCGCCTAAAGGAGAGGAGAGTAGGTGATAATCTGATGGGTTGGGGCAGGGAGTTCCAGAGGATGGGTGACACCCTGGAGAAGTCCTGGAGAAGGCGGGCATGGGAGGAGGAGACCAGGGAACTAGAGAGAAGGAGGTCTTGTGAGGAGCGGAGTGTGCGTGCTGGGTGGTACTTGGATATTAGGTCAGTGATATAGTTCGGGGCAGTATGGTGGACGGCTTTGTACGTCAGTGTTAGGATTTTGAATTTGATCCGTTGCGCAATCGGAAGCCAGTGGAGGGATTGGCAGAGGGGGGTGGCAGAAATGGAGCGGTTGGAAAGGTGAATGAGTCTGGCAGCCATATTCAGGATCGACTGAAGCGGGGATAGCCAGCAGCAAGGCAGGCCAGTAAGAAGGGAGTTGCAGTAATCGAGCAGTGATATGATGAGGGAGTGGATGAGCTGTTTAGTGGTTTCTGGGGTTAGGAACGTGCAGATTTTGGCGATGTTGCAGAGGTGGAGTCTGCACGAGCTTGTTAAAGATTGGACTTGGGGCTGGTAGGATAGGTTGGAGTCCAGAATGACACCAAGTACTCTGGCCTGCGGGGCAGGTTTGATGGTGGCGTTGTTGAATGTGATGGAGAAGTCAATGGGGGGTGGTGTCCGGGCTGGGGGGAAGACAAGAAACTCGGTTTTGGAGAGATTCAGTTTAAGAAAGTGGAGCGACATCCAGTCTGATATGTTGCTCAGTAGGTGTGTGATTCGGGCGGAGACTGAGGTGGTGAGTTGGGGGGTTGAGAGATAGATTTGTGTGTCATCGGCATATAGGTGGTAGTTGAAGCCGTGAGAGTGTATGAGTTGGCCAAGGGAGGAGGTGTAGATGGAGAAGAGAAGGGGCCCGAGGACGGAGTCTTGAGGGACCCCAACAGAGAGGGGGAGTGAGGGGGAGGTGGTAGCATTATAGGTAATGCTGAAAGAGCGTTGTGACAGGTAGGATGAGAGCCAGGAGAGAGCAGAATCTCTGAGGCCAAGGGAGTGTAGTTTTTTGAGGAGGAGGGGGTGGTCGACTGTGTCGAAGGCCACAGAGAGGTCAAGGACTAGGAGCACTGAATAGTGGCCATTATCTTTGGTGGTTAGCAGGTCGTTGGAGAGTTTAAGTAAGGCAGTTTCGGTGGAGTGTAGGGGACGGATGCCGGATGAGGCGGGCATCAGAGAGGATTTTGGAGACTTCCTCGATGGTAGTAAGGTCAAAGGTGCGGAGTGTTGGGGGGGCTTCAATATGAGGAATGTAGGGTGGGGTGGAAGTGGAGGTCAGAGCAGTGGTGGGGGCATGGGAGAGGGGTGATGAGGGGGTAGCTGAGTGAGGGGGAACGGGGTTGGAGGGAGTTTGAGCAGCGACGAAGTCCCTGCGGGTTATGTCGAGGGAGAGGGGGGATGAGGGGGTAGCTGTGTGAGAGGGGACGGGTTGAGAGGGCGTGTGAGTTGCGGCGATGTCCTTGCGAATTGTGTCAATCTTGTTTTTGAAGTGATTGGCAATCTCAGGGGCGGTGAGTGAGGTGCTGGGTGGAGGTGGGGGTGCGAGAGTAGAGAGTGGAAGGTGGAGAAGAGTCGGCGAGGAATGGAGGAGAGGGCCTTGATGAGGGTCAGGAAGTAGGCTTGTTTGGCTGCGTGGAGGGAGGAGGTGTAGGTGTGGAAGGCAGATTTGTAGCGGGTGAAGGCTTGTTGGGATTTGGTTTTGAACCATAGTCGCTCCAGGGCACGACTGTGTTGTTTGAGGGTTTTGGTGTGATCAGTCTGCCAGGGCTGGAGCAGTTGGGGTCTGATGTTGCATGTGGTTAAAGGCGCTAGTGAGTCAAGGGCTGTTGACAGCGCGTTGTTGTAGGCAGTCATAGCCAAGTCGGAGCAGGACAGGGGGAGGATGCTGTCGTGGAGTTGATCAGCTGCAGAGTGGAGGGGGGCAGGGTTAAGGTTGCGGAGGTTACAGCTGGTAGTAGTGTGACATTTGGAGGGGTAGGCATTGGAGGATGAGGAGATAGAGAAGGTAATCAGGTTGTTGTCAGAGAAAGGGAAGGGGGTGTTAGTGAGGTTGTGGGGAGCGCAGCGGTTGGAGAAGACAAGATCAAGGATATAACCGTCGGAGTGGGTGGTTGATTGTATGCACTGTGCAAGTGCAAAGGAGGAGGTTAAGTGGCGGAGATGGGATGTGGCCGGGTTTTCGAGGTTGACAGGGATGTTGAAATCCCCAAGGATGATGGTGGGTAGCTCAGAGGAGAGGAAGAAGGGTAGCCAGGAGGAAAAGTCATCCAGGAAGTGGGATATGGATCCAGGAGGCCGGTATATCACAGCAATCTTCAGGGGGGTTGGGGAGAATAGTCGGACGCAGTGGGCCTCGAAGGAGGAGAAGGATAGAGAGGGGGGGTTTGGAAGGACTCGGAAGGTGCTCTGTGGTGACAGGAGCAGACCAACCCCACCACCTTTACAAGAGTAAGGAAAGGTTGTAACCCTTTTCATGGCTGTTTTTCTATCTGTGTCCCATTGTGCAGATTTCCCTTCATTTTCTGTCCAATAGATACAACAGAAGTGTGGTGAAACCTCCCCAGTCTTCACCAGAACTAGTGTCCCCATTGGAAGATATTTCCTCTATATTCCTCTTCTGGTTACCACTCAGTCACCAGGACAAAGAGAGAGGGTGAATATCCCTAACAGGGAAAAAGAAAAAAAAACTAATTTTTTTTCTTTCAATAATAAACATGTCATACTAACCAGCTTTGTGCAACGGTTTTGCACAGGGCAGCCCTGATTCTCTTCTTCTTGTGTCATCCACCAGCGGTTCTGCCTCCCCACCCCTACTCTGCGCCAAGTGCCCCTATAGCAAGCAGCTTGCTATGTGAGCACTAAGGTGTGCTCACTCTGAGCTGGCTCTGTGTGTCCAGTGACACACAGAGCAAAGCTCAGCCATGCCCCCCTATTCTGTCCTCACTGGCTGTGGATGACAGCAGCGGGAGATGATGGATCCTGCTGCTGTCTCTGAGCCAATGAGGAGAGAGAGAGCTTAGAGAGTCTCTGCTCTCGTGCACAGCACTGATTCGAGATTGAGCTCAGGTAAGTATAAGGAAGGCTGGGGGGGCTGCATGCAGAAGGTTTTTTTTCCTTAATGCATAGAATAAAAAAAACCTTCTACCTTTTAAAACCACTTTAACTATGAGATATTATCTTGGAATTGATTGTAACATATGATCTCAGAACTTTAAATTAATAGTTCGGATTCCTACAGTTTTTTTAAACTCAATTTGATGATAAATTTTTTTGTATAGAGAAAAAAATTAACAATAATAGGTGCAAATATGATTACTGTTCTGAATAAATAGTCAAACAAGCACTCACGATATCATAATAAAATTAATTTGACATTGTAGGAAATGTATGCCCATGTAACCCGAGCCTAGGGCTTCCTGTTCCATCTCTGGACAACTATCCATATCAGCATTCTGTCCACCTATCTCACCTGTTAGTTTTACTGACCTGTCAGAATGATAATAAGTTTCAAATCACAAGTAGGATTTTCCAACTCCCAGGAGCTTAACTAGGTCAGCTCAGCATAAATAGGTAATGAGTGAATAGTACTAAAGAGAAAGAAGAGGGAGGAAATCGTGGGATGGGGAAAAGGAGGTGGAAAGTATTGGGATGGCAATAGAGAAGGTACAGTAAGAAGAGGAGCAAGAAGTAGAGTTTTATCTTTCAGGTCTCAGAAGTCCTCCAGACAATGCTGTATCCAATAATCCATGTTTTTTTACAAATTTCTTTTGGGTGTTATGGAGTAGAATAGTTAGTTTGTCCTTAACATTTATCCAATTCAACTCATGTTTGACAAATTTGATGGGAACCGATGTCTATTTCCATTGTTTGCCTCTATGGCTATTTTAGTTGCTGTTAGGATATATGAGACTAATCTCTATGAGTATTTCTGGTAATCTGGGTGAATTGACTTTGGTTATTTTATAGATAAGGCTGAAAATCCTAATCCAGAATTAACATAGCTTGGGACATTGTCACCATATGTAGTACATACCTGCCCCTAAAATGGCTGGGTGAGGCCTGAGGGTGTAATTTGTCTATTCTAACTGGCACTAAGTACTATTGCATTAGTGTTTTTTAGCTGACTTCTACTAAGTGGTGTTGATAAATATTTAGGATGCATTATTTGTGACTTCTTGCCAGTCTTGGAGGTTCATTTTTGAACTGCGCTCTCTTTCCCATTACTGCTATAAGAGAGTTTGTGGTTTCTGGGTTGGCTTTGTGAGCATGTCAAAAAGAATAAGAGACTCTTTTCTTGAGCACTTCACTAGACCTGCATGTCAACAAAATCAATGTTAGGGATTATGTGACTTGTTTATATACCTTATTTGCCGGCCTATAAGACAACTTTTTATACCTAAAAACATACCCCAAAAATCGGGGGTCATCTTATACGCGGGGTATACAATGTGAACCTTTAGTTCGCTTGGGCCAATCTGTCAGTCCACTGGATTTGTGGTAATACTGTATGTACGGTAGCTTTGGCTACATACAGTATACTGAGCTGAGTCAATCATGGCGAGCAATGTATTTTATTAATGAATACAAAGCCTGCTCAGATTAGCAGAGGTTGTGACATCATCAGCCCGCCTATCTGACTCAGCCAATCAGAGCAGGCTTTGTATTCATTGATAGAATACATCACTTGCAGTGATTGGCTCAGCACGGTATACTATATGTATACTGTATGTAGCGGAAGCTACAGTACATACAGTATTACCGCACATCCAGTGGGCTGACAGATTAGTGGGTGTATTTAAACAAAATGGCTGATAGACAAGACCCCATCATGGCTCCAGCAAGAAGAAAGAAATATGAAGCTAGTTTCAAACTGAAAGTTGTAAACTTTGCCAAGGAACATAATAACTGTGCTGCTGATGTACATCTGAGGATGAACATGATGAGGATTTTGAAATATTTTAAGTACTAGTAAGTCATAATCATTTTAATCAAAATTATTTAAATCAAATCTGATGTTTTTAAATGGTGTTGCCTCGGAAGGGGGGTACTCTTATATGGCGAGTATAGCCCAAAAATGTTTTAACTGGAAAATTAGGGGGTAGCTTTATACACCAGCAAATGCCGTACTTATTTTTATTGACTTTTATTTACAGTGCTCAGCATATATGAGTACACCCCTTTTGAAAAGAGAGACTTTAATCAATATTTCAATGAACACAAGAAAAATTTAAAAAATTTTGACAAAACTAAGATTTATAGAACATTTGTTTAACTCATTACATGAAAATAGGGTTACTAAAATAACTTACAAAATCTTCAGTTTTACTCAAATTAGTTGATGTAAAAATGAATACACCCCACAACAAAAACTACTATGTAGTATTTGGTATGAGCTTCATGATTTGTAAGGAGAGCACCAAGTCTTCCAGGCATGAAATGAACAAGTTGGCGACATATCTATCTTTTTCCATTCTTCAAGAATGACCTCTTTTAGAGCCTGGATGGAAAGTGATGCTCAACTTGTCTCTTCAGAATTCCCCATAGCTGTTCTTAGATCAGGAGACATACTTGGCCAGTGAATAATTTTCACCCTGTTCTTCTTCAGAAATGCAGCAGTGGCCTTAGATATGTGTTTTGGATCATTGTCATGTTGGAAAAGTGAACGACGACCAAGGGTACGGAGTGATGATAGCATCATTTTTTTTCAATATAGAGCCGTATATCTGTGAATTCAAGATACCATCAATGAAATGCAGCTCCCCAACACCAGCAGCATTCATGCAGCCCCACTGCCACCACCATGTTTCACTGTAGGCGCTGTGCATTTTTCTTTGTACTTCTCACCTTTGCAATGCCATCCAGTTTTGACCCCATCAGTTCCAAAAACATTTATCTTGGTCTCATCACTCCAGAGTACAGAGTCCCTATAGTCTTCTTCTTTTTCAGCATGGGCCCTGGCAAATTTTAGGTGGGCTTTTTTGTGCATGGGTTTTAGGAGAGGCTTCCTTTGTGGATGACACCCATGCATGGTGTTCCTCTGCAGTGTATGCCATATTGTGTCACGAGAAACAATCACCCCAGTTTGATTGACTGCTTCTTTAGCTAACTGAAGGTAACTTATGCATGAGAAGGGAGCATGCTTCTGCCTTCTATCGGCCTCGCGCATGCTCCGAAACGCGTCGCATTGCATGCTGGACTTCCCCACGTCATCACGCTGATGCCGACTTTGCAATCCAGGGTGTACTCCGGACACCATCTTCCGATACACATGCTGGCCGGCTCCTTGTGAACATTCAGAGTCTCTCCCCCAGCGCTGACTATGGCTGTCACATTGGGGACGCAGTCATGTCCTCCATCTTTATAACATATGCCAGATCCTTCCTTTTCTCCTCCATCATGTGAGTGTTTCTTACTGTATTCCTCAATAAATGTTCTACATACTGCACTTAGAGTCGCTTTTTTTCTATTTTTTATAACTGCAGGGAACTTGCATGCCGATTTTATTCAACACTTATCTGAAGGTGTCCTGTCGAGGTGTTAACTTCCATGGATGCCTGAACATCTCTGTGACATGGTTGTAGTTCCATCTTTGTTAAATTTTTGTATCACTTTTGCTACAGTATTCTGACTGATAAGTAAAGCTTTGCTGATCTTCTTGTAGCCCTCACCTTTCTTGTGTAATGAAATTATTTTCTTTCTCAGGCCATGTGGCATTTCTCTTTCATGTGGAGCCATTGCTGACAGCATGAAATGGGAAGGGGTTTTCTTTGTTAAGTAGGGCCCTTTTATAATCATCTGTCTGCTGGACACCTTTATTATAATGAATAATTAGACTCACCTGTAGTTTAATTCTTGTTAAGTAGCACTTTGTTGTCTAAAATTTACCTTAGCTCCTAAGACTGTAATTGGGGTGTATTCATTTTTGCAACATGCTCTTGAATGAATTTGTTAGTAAAAATACTTTTTTTGTGTGTGCAAATTAACAAATCTTGTTTGTAATCAATGGCCCGCATTTGTGGGAGTATTTTGTAGTATAGTGTCCCATAGAAAATGTTGCTTCTGAAATGAAAGTAAAAGTTTATGACAAATCTGTTGAGGTGTGCTCATTTATGCTGAGCACTGTATATGTTTTATTTATTTATTTATTTATATACAATCTGATTGTTATGAAAGATCCCTGACAGTGGGAGTTTATGTTTTTTAAAATTTACTTCCAAACTGGCTAACGTACATTTACATTGCCAGTTTGGAGTATTACACCAGGATTCTCTTAGATTGCAAGCTCCAAGGAGCAGGGCCCTCTTGTATTGAACTGTATTGTTGCTGTATTGTCTCCCTTTATTTTGTAAAGCGTTGAGCAAACTGTTGGCGCTATATAAATCCTGTATAATAGTAATAATATAATAATGATGTCTGCAGCTGCATGCATCAACCAGGAATTTTTTCTTTAGTCAGCAATGTTCTATTTAGTAAAACTGATCTGAGTGGCTAATTAGCTGCTGGATAAAAGCAGCGGGAAGGATTGTCCCCCCTCCCACCGGTCTCCACTCCCTCTCCGAGCTCTCCCCTCCAATCAGGGAGCCCAGCACTGTTGGCGGTTTCACCGGCTTACCATAGAGCTGATCAAGAACTGAAACATTCCTGATCATCTCTGTGGTATTTGAAAATGGAAGATATGAGTATTCTGTAATTTCTGCAGAATGTAAACAAGTCCTTTTTGGCTTGGAAAAAGCATCTACTCAAACAAATCTTGGTTTGATCAGATGCTTTTTGATTAGAGAAGAGATCCAGGGTCTAGTAGATCCCAGATGTCTCGGTGAAGAGGACTTGTCACTGCTTATTGCTATCACAAGGGATGTTTACATTCCTTGCAATAACAATAAAAGTAATTTAAAAAATTAAAGAGACAGTGTAAAAATAAAAAAAGTGCTAAATAATAAAAAAATTTTTTAAAGCACCCCCCCATGCTTGCAAGCAAAGTCGAACGCATATGTAAGTCGCGCAGACATATGCAAATGGTGCGCACACCACACGTGAGTTATTGTTGCAAACTTTATAGCGAGTGCAATAATTCTAGCACCAGTCCTTCTGTATAACTCTAAACTGGTAACCTGTAAAGGCTTTTAAAGCAGCAGATATGGAGATCTTTAAGTACCATAGTTTGTTGCCATTCCACAAGCAAGTGTGATATGTTAGGGATCTATTTACTTGGCGTAACACCATCTTTTATTTTTTACCAAATTATTCGATATTATATTGTGGGGGTTTTTGTGTTAACATTCATAAAGTGTATTTTTTCCCAAAAAAAGCATTTCCAAAAATGTATGTGACATAAAAGAATTGCAACACCCACCATTTTATTCTCTAGGGCCTTTGCTTAAAAAATATATAATGTTTTGGGGGTTCTATGTAATTCTCTAAAAAAAGAAGTGGTTTAAAGTAATCCAAACTAAGGATTCCCTTTCCTGTTAGGAAATTCCCAAATGTATTAAACATTTATTTTCCCACCAGTGGTTGTGAAATACAGCCTGGTTGAAACTCAAGATTGCCCAAGATAGGATCAAGAGGAATATGTACAAAGAACAGTGGCTTTCTAGTTCTCTGTTTGTCCCAAACTGAACATGAATATGAAAGCGGAGGACCTAAAATGGGCAGGTTGCAGTCTATTTGGGATCCATATCAAGGAATCTATTGTCAGCAGGGAGAGTGCTAAAGCTTCTGATATGGGAAAAATACATATTATTTTAATTTGGTCCTCAACTATTCTGTGGCATCAAAATTATGTTACTAGTTAAGTGTTCTTGCATGGCAAGGCCACTTACTGTTATCTCACATATATATTCTTATTCTTATAGCCAAATTTACCATCCTAACTCCTCCTACAGTTTTTACACTACATAGACAGTAATATACCGAAACGTGCAAATTGTTCCCGATTGGTGTGCTATTACTTTGTGGAACGTTTCGCCAAATGGTTCACGAAATATCAGCGTTTTTGTGGTGAAATTGGTCCCATAGGAATGAATGACAGAATGTTCAAAGCTAGAGTGTGAGCTGAAAAATCAGGACATGATTTCTAAACTGCCATCACTCCCTCATTTTCAAGCCCACCTACACAAATCTTATATCAAAACGTTCAGCTATCCCTGCTGCCACTAAAAATGTCCACGGCTAAGCCATAGTCCTGATAGTTTTCACAATATGACCATTTGTTTTCAACTCATACCGCCCATTGACATTCATTGAAACTCCACTCTAGCCACCTCAAATTTGAAGGGCAATTTCTAAACTGCGACTGTGCATTCTGCGACTTCATTTGTAATATTTCAGAGACATACTGTGCATCAAAACGTAGGTCTGGGTCTTGTGATTCTCACAATATAAAGCTATTTGGTGTAGGATTTATAATTTTTAAACTACAACTGTTTGAAGATGGCAACTGCCAGTGAAGTGAGCAAGTTGGAGCAGTTTGTTTTTAACCCCTCTTCTCTGCCCTTGCTGTAGAATGAGTTGCCATAGGAACCTAGGTGTGTGAGCAGGCAGCAGAGTGGCAAGCCACTCCACCCAGTTACTCCGCCCACTCCAGTTGTAGACTACTGGGGGAGGCAAGAACACTTCACACAATTTCCCCAGAAATTGTAGCTTTTCTAGTTACTAATGCAGCACCCAAGCTTCCCCCCGAATAACCCCCATGACAACGGACAGGGGTTCCTCTCCATGCACCCACTGTTACAATTTAAAAACAGCAAGACTCCACCAACACAGCTGAGTCATTCTATCACAGAGTTCTATAAATGAATAAGCTACAAGTACAGTCAGCCAACAGGCTTGTAGTTCTCAGTGAACTACTAGAGTGCTCTTGTAGTTCATTGACACTTGCTACAGCTCTCAAACAAAAAGCCTGCACACAGGTATGGGCAGAAAGCTGAAGGCAGTGTCTGCATGATCTGCTGATCATGGGTGCAATATTCTGCAGCCTCCCTAGAATGAAAATATTAAAATATTAAATGCATTTTTTTTTACCTGCAAAACATGGGCATTTATTATTCTTTTTAAAGGTGAACTTATCCTTTAAGGTGATGCAAAACAGAGCAATGTTAATTGCCATAATTCAATTACATAAATCATATACTGCAAACATACTACAGGAGATGTCAGAGACTGCAGACATACTACAGCGGATGGTCAGAGACTGCAGAAATACTACAGGAGATGGTCAGAGACTGCAGAAATACTACAGGAGATGGTCAGAGACTGCATACATACTACAGGTGATGGTCAGAGACTGCAGGCATACTACAAGAGATGGTTAGAGACTGCAGACATACTACAGCAGATGGTCAGAGATTGCAGAAATACTAAGGAGATGATTAGAAACTGCAGAAATACTACAGGAGAAGGTCAGAGACTGCAGAAATACTGCAGGAGATGGTCAGAGACTGCAGAATTATTACAGGAGAAGGTCAAAGACTGCAGACATACTACAGGAGATGGTCAGAGACTGCAGAAATACTACAGGAAATGGTCAGAGACTGCATACATACTACAGGTGACGGTCAGAGACTGCAGGCATACTACAAGAGATGGTTAGAGACTGCAGACATACTACAGCAGATGGCCAGAGATTGCAGAAATACTAAGGAGATGGTTAGAAACTGCAGAAATACTACAGGGGAAGGTCAGAGACTGCAGAAATACTGCAGGAGACGGTCAGACTGCAGAATTACTACAGGAGAAGGTCAGAGACTGCAGACATACTACAGGAGATGGTCAGAGACTGCAGAAATACTACAGGAGATGGTCAGAGACTGCAGACATAATACAGGTCCTGTAGATGGTGTGGTGATTGATGTCTCCCCCCTCCACATTTCTATGGAGGGGGTGATGTTATAGATCAGTGTACATAGCTCTAGTACCTGGCAGAGCATGTCTTCCCTCCACCCTCTAGAATATAACTGTTCAGTGTGTGATCCCTATCCTCTCCCCCTCCTCTGTGTGCAGGTATGGCCAGACTCGGACTCCTCTGCTCACTTATCCTCACTCACTTGAGCAACAGTGTACCGATCTGGACAGCACGCAGGTCCCTCATACTCCCGGCCAGTTAGTTCAGCAGTGTCCCAGTCCAGACAGCAAGTCCTCGCCCAACCCCTTCCGTTGTCAGCAGGAAGCCGGGAAGTACAGCACTTGAGTTGGAGGCGGAACAGCTCTAAAGAAGGAAGTTACATCATCCTCCTCTGAATAACAGGTCTTCCAAGCACTTGGTTGGTTGTTAGGACGCTAGGCCTAGCAACTAATAGTTTTGACAGGTGGGACTTTAGAGACTGGTGAATTTACAGGGGGAAGCCAGTTAATCCTGCTTTGTTGGTAGATCCGCCCAGCAGCCTAGTTTAGTGGGGGGGCACAAAGGGGGGGGCAAGAAATTACCTAGGGGGGACAGTTGCCCCCCTGTAGCAACGCCACTGCTTTCAACACAGACAAGTACATACAATGAATAAAGTATTGCAATACTAGGGTCGTTGGTTCAAATCCCAACAATGGCACCACCTGTCTGGAGTTTGCATGTTCTCCCTGTGCCTGCGTGGATTTCCTCCAAGTACTCTGGTTTCCTTCCACACTCCAAAGACATGCTGGTAGGTTAACTGGATCCTGTGTAAAATTGGCCCTAGTATGCATATGTATGAATGTAAGTTAGGAACTTTAGATTGTACTCCCCTTGAGGGACTGATGTGAATGTACAATATATATGTAAAGTGCTGGTTAGATTGACCGCGCTCTTTAAGTACAGAGAGGTAAGTGAGCGCTAAAAGTCAATTAAGCTGCTGAAACACCAAAAGGTACCAAAAACCACCAAAGCATCAACATAAAAAGATATAAATCTATATAAATTTAAATATAAATATTAAATAAGAATATAAATATCTATATAAATGTATAAATATATAAATCTATTAAAGTGACCAGTGACAAGGTGCTAGCAAATCATTCAAATAAAGTGACTCAGTGGTGTCATATAACTCTGTCACTATATAGTGACCAACAGTGCATGAAATAAAGTGCTTGAAATGGTAATCAAAAATTGTCCAAAATAAGTGCATGGAAGATCAATAAAATCTCCAATATCTGGTGGTCTATCCGGTAAGGTGGTGATGTGACCAAAGGTATAAAGACTGCTCACTCACCAGATGCGCAATCAATGAGCGCATTTAGAGATAACACTCTCAGTGGTAAAACTGGAGGCCCCTTTCAGGTGAGTATGGTCTGATGTCCCTCACTGCTCACTCCGCTGTCAGCAATGGCTCTGCCACTCCTCTTATGTAGCTCTCTACAAACGCTTAGAGCTCCGGGGATTCCAGAACATCAGTAAGAAGGATATAACAAGTCTTGTGTGAGCTGTCCTGTGAAGACCTTTATCCAGAGGTGGATAAAGTGCTCATCTGTTACTTTACGGCCCAAGAAGTAACTGGCAGAAAAGACACACAGAAGATCTCCCATCTGTATGTGGATGGCATTCATTTACAAAGAATCAGATTGTGGACATGTCGTCACTCTGATCACCGTCCCTTGGTTCCACCCCCTCTCTTTAAGTACCTGTAATAATAATAGTAATAACCTCTGAGATTTGTGTAGGAATGGCAGAGGAGTTGGATTTTACTGCCAAAGCAAATATCTATAAAGCTGCCTAGCTTACTCTTTTTATCTTTATAAATACAAAATAAAGAGTAAAAGGAGTTGATATTATGCCTAAACATTCCTTGCATTAGGGTAAAAAATGTTTAGACATCGATTTTGGCCCCTCAACCCCCCCCCCCCATATTTACCTGAGCCCTCACTCGATCCAGGGCTGTGCACGTCTGCAGTTTTTCTATTCCCTCACTTTCTTGTCTCACTGACTTTGCCATTGGCTCCCAGTGCTATCAATCAAAGCCAGTGATGAAGGAATGGGGAGCGGGGCCGAGTCCTACTCTCTGTGTCAATTGATGCAGCGAGAGTAAGCACACAAGAGTGCCCCCATGGGACGCCACTTCCCATGGGGGCACTGGACAGACAGAAGAAGCCAGAAGCGTTGGTGGGGGACCCGAGGAGAGGAGGTTCAGGGCCGTTCTGCTCAATTCCTTTAACTATAGAGATGTTTGCTATTTCTTTACAATATCTTTAAAGGGCCAAAGCATTGATCACTGCACTCATAGGCCATTGAGAGCTCTAACATGCCTGTTTACACCTGATTGTATGAACAGACATCATAGAGAACAATTGATTTTTTAAGTTTGAGCATTTTTGGAGCTTCAAGCTACAAATCGATCACGTGTAATCCAGCCTTAGACACATATTACATGTTACACCCTCATTTAGGGTATAACATGTAACATGTTCCTAAGAACCCGGCTCCCACCCCCAGATCTCTTGCCATGTGACAGTATGCGGGGTTCCTATCCCCTGTGGCCAATTTGAGATTTAAAATGAGTGCACGTTTGCCGGGCTCCACCTGCATAGCCACATCATTAACTGAGATCGGGCAGACAGACAGACAGACAGTGGACTACGAGTGCAGTGAACAGTGCAGTCCTAGTCCGTTGACAATGCAACTCGTTAACAGAAAGCCTGTATAAAATTTCAGGCAGAGAGCTGTAGGAAGTGTCTGCAGGAGCCTGACATTGCACCCATGATCCAATGATTGTGGGTGCAATATTTTGCAGGCTCATGTGAAAAAAATCATAGGTGCATATTTTTCTAGTAAGAATATGTGCATATTTTATTTTTTCTTCATAATGGTGAACTCGGTCTTTAATTCTTAGAAATAGAAGAAAAGGACCTACGTTTTAGTAAAGATCATTACAACCACTGCAGTGCCAGTCACAAAACATACCACTGGGCTATTTAAAACTGTTGAAAACAATATAAAAACATTAATCTAAATGTAGCATTACCCCCCCCCCCCCCCCCGAAGGAGCCAGCAGTTTTGAAGGCCTTTTCCTGGAATAGAACGGAGGAGGAGAGGAGGCCCAGATCTGCATGTTTGTGGGCACCTGGCCAATCCCCACGTAGGAGGCCAAGCATGGTGACCAAGGACAGCCCTTAAATATGGTAGAGCCTGAGCAGACAGGGAGATGGGTTGAGAGAAGGCATGTGTGGAGTCTGGGAGGGATCTCCAGGGAGTGGAGCCTGCCTACAGGCAGGATGCTGGAAAGGAGTATCTCCGCTGCTCAAAGTCTCCTAGGGAGGACATCCTGAGCAGCAGGGAAGGAGCCAGCCCAGTGTAAGACCTGAAGACAGCCATCAACCCACCACGCTGATAGGACAAATCAGTGTGAGTACTCCTACATCCCTTGGGCCAGATAAAGGAAGAGAGCAGTCAGGTGCAGGACCCAACTACTTCTCATCCATGACTACTTCATTGCAAGATCTTGGAATCCCTTGCTCATGGATACTCTAAGTGCAGCCAGGTGAAAAGGAAGGATTCATCTGGGGTCTGAGGAGGTACACCAAGGGTGCAACAAAGATGCAATTTTGGCCAACATAATGCTATGCTGCATTAAAGCATACTCCAGTTTTACTTGCATTCATTTCTGTATGAGAATATACTATGCACATTTTTCTTACTTTTATCTATCTTTTTAAGTTTATCTTTTAATCTGCAACAAAATATAGATATCTGTAATCTGTAATCAGTAGAGGTACCTGTACTGGTTCCTTCTCAGAGGGAATTTCTGGAACAGCCACTCATTCAGGAAAAAATTGTTCAGGTCATTAAATCTATCTCCCCACAAAAGTCACAGGGCTTGATGGGTCTCCTATAATAAGTAAGATATACATGAGCACAGTGGCTCCTTATCTATTGCAATTGTATAATTATGCACAAGAGGAGGGCTTTTTACCCCTATTTTGTACAAGCCATTTATAGTACTGATCCCCTACCCAAAAACAAGGATCTGTTAGACTGTCATGTTTCACATGATTGTAATGTTGACTGTCATATGCCTTTAAATGTTTTCAGTGTTTTGTCTCTGCTCCTCCCATTCCTTTAGTTTAGATAGTGTTGCATAGATAGCCCTCCCCCTCTCTCAGAGATGCATTGCAGTAAGCCTCATGGCATGGAGCAGAAAACAGCATGTTCTTTTGACCTATGGAATGTTCATTGTTGTAAGATTCTCTCAGTTTATGGAATAAACTTCACAAGATCTACAAGATGTCTTTCTCATTGAGTCACTGACTGTGCTGTCCATCAGAGGTTGAAGTTATCGCTATCGCATCACAACTGTAAGTTACAGAGATCACACTATCAATGCTTAGATTGGAGCCAACAGAACAGTCAAAAGAATGGTTGAATGCTTTATATGAACCTGACTAATCAAAGGACAAGTGAACTGTCTTCATAATAAGCTAGCTAGAATACACAGTGAGATGTTACATGGACACTGGATATAACAGCTACAGAGAGTGCAGCACCTCTACACAAGACTGTACATGTCTCCAAGTATATCCCAGCATAACACTCATCAGTGTCAGGACAAATTATTGATGTGAATGTTTATACACTGCATGTGTACACATTACCACACTACTCTTGTCTGTGAAGTTGTAAGAAAGAAAAAGAAAATCTTCCTGCTATTATTGCATTAAAACCTGAACTCAGTCACAGAAGTTATACATTTCTCTGTAAGTTTTCTATCAACCACTCTCCTTGCTAACATGATATTTCAGGAAAGTAATATATAGTCTGGGGAAACTAATACACAACCACAATCAGAGCTTCATCCAGAGCAGGAGTTAAACCCTGAATTAGATTAAAGAGAAAAACGCCTAACAAAACTAAGCTGGAAAGTAAAAGAAAATCTTAATGCTGACAAGTCAGAATTGCTGTCCAATGTTAATGACTTATAGTCTAATACTGTTAAATGCATGTCTGCTCTCTCCCAACAATCTCATGAGCCATTACAACTAGAGGGCGCTATCCAGCAATTGAATGTTGCTTATGAGAATTATCAAAGACTGTGTGTTAAATATATTGCTCTGTTAAAGCGGTACCACACTCAAGAGTCATTGGAAGAATTAAGGAGTTTTGAGGAGCTCAATCTTGAAAGAGACAATTTAGTGGTGCAAACAAAGACAAAGGCAGAGGTGAGAATAGAAGAGATTCATGAATCCAGATCTTATCGCTCTGCGTCTACTAGATGCTCCTCAAGATCTTCCAAATCCCTACAATCAAGATCTTCCACACTCAGTCAACAACTAATAAAAGCCCATGCTGATGCCGAAGCTTCTAAAATTCAGGCAGGTTTCGCCCAAAAGAAAGCAGAAATGGAGGCTCAAAAAGCACAAATGGAGGCTCAGGCCACACATCAGAAAGCAAAGAAACCACACGTCAAAAGGCAGAAGTTGAAGTTTTGGAAAAACAATGTGAGCATGCCACAGCCATGGCAAGGTTAAGGGTCTTAGAACAAGCCGCTAGTGAAAACAAAAGAGACAACAGTTTCAGACACTCAGTTGTATCTTATGTCTCAGATTCTTCACACACCTCTCCAGAACGTCAGCTCCCTGTCACAGCAGCCAAAGTACTCAATCAAAGTCTCTTCTCTGCACCTACTGTACCTCAAGAGGATTTGCCCTTGTATCCTCCAATGAATCAGACTGCAGCATCTCAGCTAGCCGCACTGGTATCTATTTAATAGACCGTCCATCATACTTTGGCATGAACAGAGTACCTCCTAGCAAATGCACTACTCTACAAACCAACAAGCCAATGGACTTTAAGCCAGCTCTGGCATTGAATGCCTTAGCAGCAACATACAGTATGTTCCCAAGTCACTCCACGTAAGTCCACCAACTGTCACAACCAACTCTGTTCCACCTGCATTCATGCACACAAAATCTGAAAACACGGACATGTCACAGTTTGCTAAATACATGCTCCACAGAGAGTTTGTTCAGACAGGCCTCACCAAGTTTGATAACAAGCCTGAAAATTACAGAGGCTGGAAATCCACTTTTAAGGCCACAATGAGTGACCTAGACATCAATGCCACAGAGGAATTAGATCTGCTCATCAGATGGCTAGGTCCCCAGTCTACTGAACGCATCAAGAGATTCAAAGCAGTTCATATTGACAACCCTGCAGCAGGCCTTAATGCTGCTTGGGGAAGACTTGAATATACCTTTGGCAGCCCAGAGGCCATTGAAGATGCTTTATTCAAAAGGTTGCAAAGCTTCCCAAGGATTTCTGCTAGCGACAATCTAAAGTTTCAAGAACTCAGCGATGTTCTATTAGAGCTTCAACTTGCTAAGACTGACATCAACTTACCTGGTCTCAGTTACCTTGACACCTCTCATGGCATCAAATCTATTGTTCTCAAGCTACCATATGGAATTCAAGAAAGATGGGCAGCACATGGATCAAAGTATAAAGAAGAACATAAAGTTGCCTTTCCTCCTTTTTCCTACTTTTGTGAGTTCATCAAAAGAATTGCAGACACTAAGAATGACCCAAGTTTCTCATATGGGGACTGTAACTCTCTCAGTACACTATCTCCAAGACCTACGAGCACACGTAGAGTTTCAGCTTTAGTGAAAAGGACTAATGTTCTACCTACACCTGCTACAGTTCTTGAAAAGACTGATCAAAACAAGAGAATTGAGGACCCAAATCGCCAGTGTCCAATACATAACAAACCACATCCACTTAAGAAATGTATCGGCTTCAGAAAGAAAACCCTCCAAGAACATAAGGAACTTTTAAAGAAATTTGGGGTTTGCTACAAATGCTGTGCCTCCACAGAACACTTTGCAAAGGACTGTAAAGTGATCATCAAATGTATAGAGTGTGACAGTGATGACCATGTGCAAGCTCTTCATCAATATTCGCTCAACTCTACTACGCTCACAAACAATCTTCCTGAGGCAAAGCAAGGCGAGGAGCACCCAGATCAGGCAGCACCTGCCACCCCAGTGTTCTCTACATGTACAGAGGTCTGTGAAGAAGGATTCTGTGACAAATCTTGTGCAAAGATATGCTTGGTCCGTGTATACCCCAAAGGTCAACCTGAAAAGGCCATAAGACTGTATACTATTCTGGATGATCAGAGTAACAGATCTCTTGAAAGAACACAGTTTTTTGAACTGTTGAACATAACTGGAGATGCTCTGCCTTATACCTTAAGCACTTGTTCTGGCACTACAGAAGTCTTAGGCAGGAGAGCCAGTAGTCTTGTAGTTGCTCCTCTGAATGACAATGTGGAAATATCTTTGCCCACTATCACTGAGTGCAACCAGATTCCAAGCATCAAAGAGGAGATCCCTACTCCTGAAGCTGCTTTTCACCATTCTCACTTAAGGCACATAGCCAACCAAATACCAGCCCTCGATGAAAGTGCCTATATCCTGCTGTTACTTGGTCGAGACATCCTAAGGGTGCGCAAAGTTCGTCATCAAATCAACGGTCCACACAATGCACCATATGCTCAGCGTCTGGATCTAGGATGGGTCATCATAGGCAATGTCTGCCTAGACAAGGACAGGAGGTCCTACTCAGTCGCTTCCTTTAAAACACATGTCCTGTCAAATGGGCGAACAACTTGTTCAGCACAACGACCACATAAATATATTGTGAAAGAAAGACTGTTTAAGAAAGGTGCACAACAGCACATCATGCAAGACAATAAGAAAGCTCTTAATCTCTGGTATGACAACATCGGCAACACAGTGTTCGAGGTAACCACTAAAGACAATGAGTTAGCAGCTACCATAGAAGACAAAGAATTCTTAAAAACCATGAGTAAAGAGTTCTACCAAGATGATTCTAACAGTTGGGTAGCACCGCTACCATTTCGTACTCCAAGAAAGAGACTACCAAACAACAGGGCACACGCAGAATCATGGTTTGTTTCTTTAAATCCCAGTTTGAACCAGAAGCCTGAGATGAAAAAGCACTTTGTGGACTTTATGCAAAAGGTGTTTGAGAGAGATCATGCTGAGCCTGCACCTCCTCTTATGGAAGGAGAAGAATGTTGGTACCTACCATGCTTTGGTGTCTACCATCCTCGCAAGCCTGATCAGATTAGGGTGGTCTTTGACTCAAGTGCTCGTCATGAAGGCGTCTCCCTCAATGACAATCTTCTCACTGGGCTTAATCTGAACAAGAGCCAATTGCTGTTATGGATGACATTCAGCAGATGTTCAATTGTTTCATCGTACGTGAAGACTACAGAAACTTCCTCAGGTTCCGATGGTACCGCAATAATGATGTCAACGATGAAGTCATAGACTATCGAATGAAGGTACATGTTTTCGGTAACAGGCCTTCTCCTGCAGTAGCAATTCATGGACTGAAGAAAACAGCTCAAGAGGGTGAGAAAGAATTTGGATCTGATGCAAGACAGTTCGTCAAAAGGAATTTCTATGTAGACGACGGACTCAAATCTCTGCCCAATGAAGAAGAAGCTATTGGCCTTCTTACCAGAACCCAGAACATGCTTGCCACTGCAAACCTCAGACTTCACAAAATCATTTCTAACAGCGACAAGGTCAAGACAGCCTTTCCATCTGATGACCATGCTGTCAGTGTGAAGAAATTCCAACTAGGATCTGACCTTTCTGTTACACAACTCAGTCTTGGATTGCTTTGGAATGTTAAACAAGACACATTCACATTTCAAGCATCAGCCTGTGACAAGCCCATCACAAAGAGAGGAGTATTGTCTACAGTAAACAGCATTTATGATCCGTTGCAGTAGTAGGTGCTTCATGACTGCGGCAGTCATGAAGCACCTACTACTGCATTTCGGTACACATCTTGGCTTTATCCATCATGAAAGAAGGTTCTGCATACCTTTACTTCAGGCCTACAAAGGAACTAGTACTTCTTTTGCCAAAAGAGGAAGACAAGTCATCTACTTGATTTAAAGGGAGGTTAGAAGGAATCGTGCATGTTTCTGCCTTCCCCTCTGAAATTGGATTTCCATGTCTCAGCCTGGATTTTTGAGACCAACATCTGCATTATGCTTAATGTTTACATTGTTTTCCCTTGTTCTCCCCTTCCCTCTTGTTTTGCAGATGTTCCTGGAAAGAAATTTCATTATTATTATATTGGACTAAAGTTCATTATTATAGAAATCATAGATTTCGACGGGGAGTGTCATATTTCACATGATTGTCATGTGAACAGGCCAGAGTACTTGGTGTAATTCTGGACTCCAACCTATCCTTCCAACCCCAAGTCCAATCTTTAACAAACTCGTGCACACTCCACCTCCGCAACATCGCCAAAATCCGCACGTTCCTAACTCCAGAAACCACTAAACAGCTCATCCACTCCCTCATCATATCACGACTCGACTACTGCAACTCCCTCCTCACTGGCCTGCCTCGCCACTGGCTATCCCCGCTTCAGTCGATCCTGAATACGGCTGCCAGACTCATTCACCTTTCCAACCGCTCCGTCTCTGCCACCCCCCTCTGCCAATCCCTCCACTGGCTTCCGATTGCGCAACGGATCAAATTCAAAATCCTAACGCTGACGTACAAAGCTGTCCACCATACTGCCCCGAACTACATCACTGACCTAATATCCAAGTACCACCCAGCACGCACACTCCGCTCCTCACAAGACCTCCTTCTCTCTAGTTCCCTGGTGTCCTCCTCCCATGCCCGCCTCCAGGACTTCTCCAGGGTGTCACCCATCCTCTGGAACTCCCTGCCCCAACCCATCAGATTATCACCTACTCTCCTCTCCTTTAGGCGCACCCTGAAAACCCATCTCTTCAGGGAAGCCTATCCCACCCCCTGCTAACTTGCTGACCTCCTCCACTCTTCCTACCACTCCATCCCCCACAGCTATCTCCTCCTAGATTGTAAGCTCGAAAGAGCAGGGCCCTCAATCCCTCATGTTTTGCATTGTATTGGTATTGTTCTGTCACATGTTCTGTCCCCCTTTGTAATGTACAGCGCTGAGCGAACTATTGGCGCTTTATAAATACTGTATAATAATAATAATAATATGCCTTTAAATGTTTACAGTGTTTTGTCTCTGCTCCTTCCTTTACTTTAGTTTAGCTAATGTTGCATAGATAGCCCTCCCACTCTCCCAGAGATGCATTGCAGTAAGCCTCATGGCATGGAGCAGGAAACAGCATGTTCTTTTGACCTATGGAATGTTCATTGTTGTAAGATTCTCTCAGTTTATGGAATAAACTTCACAAGATCTACAAGATGTCATTCTCATTGAGTCATTGACTGTGCTGTCCATCAGAGGTTGAAGTTATCGCTATCTCATCACATCTGTAAGTTACAGAGATCACACTATCAATGCTTAGATTGGAGCCAACAGAACATAGACTGTAAGCCAATCGAATAATAAATATAGTGTACAGGACACCGAAGATGGTTCCTGGATGGAAGATATGTGCCCCCATTATTTGGGTTGTGGTTCCTTTAAGGGGGATGAAAATGAGCACTGTGGGGTACTCAGAATGAAGGGTTAGGGGTGATCTGGTAAAGAGGAAAACCTGATTTACAGATTTCCCAGGATTGATGAGTCAGGATATGGGACCCGGAATTCAGAGCCTTAGAAAGATTTTGGGTGGGAAAAAAACCTCCAACCTCGACGAAGGGTACTGTGGTCCTGAAGGGGTTAGCCCATCTGTTAGAGATGGCTGAAAAGGGCAGGAAATAGTCAGCGGGTGTCTGGGAAATGTGGTGTGGCACAGGACACGCTTATGAGAAGGAGCTGTGTATTGTTTGGGCTATTGAGATGCTGTTGAACTGTAGTGACCTTTTCTTGGGACTCTTGGAGCAGTCGGTGAGCCAAAGTTTTATGTTGGTGATGAGCAGAAGTTTTGTTTTATTCCTGAGGAGGATGGACTATTTTGCTTTGTTTTCATGCTCAAAGGAAGCTATTTTCATTTAAGTTTTGAGAATTAAAGATTGTGTGTTTATCAACACAGCTGGCTGGTGATACAGATTCCCCAGATATCACAGTTGGTGCTTGGATGTGGGCAATCTAGCTGGGAAATCAATGGAGGAAAAAGACTGAAATTTAAAGAGCCAGTACTTTTATTTTGTATGTCTTGGGTCAGTGTGGCACAGTTACTGTAAGCTGCAGAGAAAGGCAAGTTATAAAAGTCCTGGTACAGGTTACAGCAGGCCAGCAGCAGGCCTCTGCAGAAACCAACTGGCACCATGAGGAAGTTCAGGCACACAAGGAACACACCTTTGCTGATACAGACTGAGCAGTCCCAGGCAGTGCAGCTGGAGGCTGAAAAGGAGCCTGTGCAGGTCCATTTGAATGCTCTAGTGGACCATTTAAAGGTGGTTGTTGCCCCTAACAACCCAGTGCTGATGAGGGTCAGCCGTTTCTTGCAGAAACTCACTCACCAGTTACAGTAGTCCCAAATGCATGACCCATTATAACTCGCCACAAAATGGTTGCAGCTGTAGAAATTAATGGGAACCCAGATCATGGAAAAGACATCGACCATCACTTAAGGGTGCTACCTAGTAAACTTCAGCATTGGGAAAGCCACAAGGAACCCTAGATGATGGACCGACTGGTGGAGATGTTAGAGCAGTACACCGTGAAGGAAAAATCTGCTTGGATCTGCCAAGTCTCCAGGGCCCCTGTCAGCATGAAAAGGAAAGCCAGCTATGCATCCTGGAATCAGCAGTGAGGAGAGACAAGGAGTGACTACCCCAGCAAAGCATGGCTCCAGCACAAATTAGTAATAATTTGCTGTTCTGCTGGTGTCATACACAGGGCCAAGATCAGAGTTCTCTGCAGAAGGTGCCCATGGAGTGTGGAGCTACATGGAGGGTGTCCTTCTACATGAGAGGGAAGATTCCTCTAGTTCAGCACATCCTGATCTTGAAGTGTTAAGGAGTGCATTTGGTTCTGTCAAGATTAGTGACCCCATGTTAAAATACGCCTTTGGTACTTGACTTGGCTTGCAATGACTCATTGGGAGGTCACCTGGGGGCCAAGAAAGCAGAGGCATGCACAACAGACTGTTTCTACTGGCCGAGGGTCAATGATGAAGTAAAAAAGTATTGTATTTCCTATCCTGCTAGTCAGTTAACTGACCCAGCATTGCATTTTAGGAAATCCCTGGTATCTCTGCCTTTTATGGCGGTACTAATTGAACATATTATGATGGATTTGGTGGGGCCCCTGGTAAAATTATCCCAGGGACACGATATATCCTTGTGGTACTGGATTATGCAAAGTGGTATTCAGAGGTAGAACTTCTGAGAAAGACCTTCTCCAAAGGGATCACCCGGGAAATATTTAATAGGATAAAAAGAACTGGGTTCCCTAAAGAAATCCTGCTAGATCAAAACACTTTATTTATTTCAAACGTTATTGCAGACTTGTGCAAGGTGCTGCAGATTAAACAACTGCGTACATCTTTTCTATCACCCACAGATGGATGGTATGGTCTAGAGATTTAACAAAACCCTGCAATCTATGCTCAAGAGGGTGGTACAAAAACATTGAAAGGATTGGGGCTGTTTACTCCCTGCACTGATGTTTGCCATAATAAAGGTATCTCAAGCGCTTACTGGATTTTCTTTTTTGGAGCTGATGTACTGTATGGGTTGGTTGATATAGTTAAGGAAACCTGGGAAAGCAAATCCACACAAGACCATAATGGTGCATGTCCCTAAAATTAGATAATCACTAAGGTGATGCTTCAGGATAAAGGAGCATTTACTGAAGGCACAGAGAAAGTTGTACAATTCATCTGGGGGAACTGGGTGGCTGGGCTTATACCCACCATAGATATTAACTGCTTCCCTGCCGCCCTATAGTAAAACCACTGCTGCAGGGTGGCAGGGCTGCGTAAAATCACGTGTATATATATACGTGATTTGCATCTCTGGGTAGGAGGCATGCGTGCTGCCCTACACGCACCACCACTGGCTGCTACAGATGTCAATCACCGAGTAACACTGACAGGGGAGAGACCTGTGTGTAAACAATGCAGATCTCTCTCCTGGCAGCAAGAACATGCTGCCGTGTATTTCTCTGCACAGCAGAGAAATACACAGCAACTTGTTTCCCCCAGTAAAACACACACAGCGCATTATGTAAAACAACACACACTTTGATCACCCCTTCCAGCTCAGTGTCATTAATACAGTGTCAGTGTTTTTTATTAGCACTGTTCACTGGATTAGTGTCATTGGTATGTCAGTGGCAGTTACTCAGTTCCCACCCAGTGTAAGAACACCTGCCATAGTTCCACTATAAGTCATTGATTTCTACCATTACTAGTATAAAAAACACAAAAAAATTCCCAGTATATATACCGCTATTTGTACACGCTATAACTTTCACATAAACCAATTAATTTATGTATTGGGATTTTTTTCTTAGCAAAGATATGTAGAAGAATAAATTTTGGCCTAAATTTATGATGGAATTTTATTTTTTTTATTTTTTTTGCTGGATATGTTTTATAGCAAAAAAGGCAAAAATAGTTTTTTTTTCAAAATTTTTTCAAAATCTTTTTTTGTTTATAGCACAAAAATGCAGAAGTGATCAAATACCACCAAAAGAAAGCTCTATTTGTGGGAAAAAAATAACAATTTCATTTGTGTGCAGCAGTGCATGACCGCACAATTGTCAGCTAAAGTAACGCAGCACCGTAACGCAAAAAATGGCCTGGTCAGGAAGGGGGGTAAATCCACAGGAGGGCAAGTGGTTAAGTTTTTAGCCAAGTGGTAGGGGCAGTATGAGGTGGTAGAAAAGGTCAGTGAGGTGGACTTTGAGGTACACCAACCTAATAAACAGAAGCCTTATCAATTTCACCACATGAATCTATTAAAATCTTGGAAAGATTGGGACCAGGTAGCCGTCCTAGCTGAGGTGCATTTAGAGCCCCCTGTAGGGGTGGATTTAGTCCAAATCACAGACTCAACAAGTAAAAGATTATTTTTACAAAGAAATTGAAAAATCATTTCAGGACTGCCAGGTCTTACAAGTATAGTCAAATATCATATTGTCTCAGAGCTCAATGTGAAGGTCTGAGGAAAAATCTATTACATCCCTAAGCATACAGGAAAGCTGTATTGGAAGAAAATGCTTAAGCTCAATGTCACTGAGGAGTTGCAGAGTGAATGATCAACCCCGACTGTGTTAGTACCGAATATAAAACTAGGTTTTGTAATGACTCTGAAAACTCAATGAGATATTGAAGATCAATGCATACTGATGCTCTGAGTAGACTAGCTGATAGATTGCAACCAGCCTTGTATATTACAACCTTAGGTCTCACCAAGGTGTAATATTTCTAATATTATATGTGGAGTTTTAAATCACAGTGTACCTGAGCACTATGCTAAATATCATTAAAAAAAAAACCTGCTGGTACCACGTTTTGGGTATTGACAGGTTTTCCCCTCAATGGAGGGGGAGCTTTTTCACAAGGGAGGTATCCCTCCTAGAAACCAAATATATTTATAAATTAAAAACCTATGTCCCTTTTGGATTAAACATTAAATGGGAAAATAATAGTTCCATTAATAATAGTTAAGAAAATTGTGGGGCAGTGATTTATGATTCTATTTTTGTACAGCTGATTTGGGTTGATATTGTGTAGTTGAATGTGGTTGAATATTTTTATATGTATTTCGATTTATGTCATTATTTGTACTTCTATTCTTACCAATTCCTCTTGTAATTTTTATAATATTGTATGGAGTATTTTGATAGTTCTTTGTGATCCAATGTAGCAGGTTGAGGGCAATAAAAGAAGACATTTTTGATGATTTTTATTGCTATAATGTTCTTGGCCCCAAGATGAAGCTTTTTTTACTCTAAGGTAATGTGCTAATTTGCTTAATCATTTTTGTCATTAGAGGGTTTTATCTCTCTATTTGTATGAGGCTTGTTGTTGTTTATTGGAAGCGCCTGTTCCCTTTTGCGTTTGCCTAGTATGCCTAGTGTATATATACTTCCTGTGTGGTGTATGGCATCTAGCCAGTCCCCCCACAACACCATTTCCGATGAAACCCATAGGGTGTGGCGACAATGTGATGTGATCATGCACACCTGCTGGCCGGAGTCTGATGTGATTGTTCGACCTACTGCATTGGAAAAACTATAAGCAGTGTTTTAACTTTGTTTTATTCTGTTTTTGTTAGCAAAATTGGCGTGTTTATAATAACAGCTGAGTTTTTACATACTTCACAGTGGATCTATACTGTTCATTTTGATGATAACGATTGATGGTGGAGGAGGGGATCCATGCTGGAGATGTAACATATGATGGGAAACCTTGTTATGTTAAATACATTTGAGCTCTATTGACCATTTATAATTTAATGGTCTACACCAGCAATGGGCAAACTACGGCCCGCGGGCCGTATACGGCCCGGCGGACCTTTTAATCCGGCCCGCGGAGCTAGGCTCCCGCTAGGCTCCTCTCACAGTCCGCCCTGAAGACCGGTGTAGCATGAAAATCTGTCTCCTATGAGGATCTGTCCCCCTCGACGTATCTGCGCATGTGCCGGAGATCGCCGATCGGCTGCTAATGCCTGAAACTGGCACATGCGCAGATACGTCGAGGGGGACAGATCCTCATAGGAGACAGATTTTCATGCTACACCGGAACGGCGCGGGAACACGGCGAGAGGAACGCGCGGAGCAAAGGTAAGTGAATTGACACAGGGGGGACTTGGGAACTTAATATGGGGGATGAATTAATATGGGGAATGAATTACTCTAGGGGGGATGAATTACTATATGAGGGATGAATTACTATATGGGGGATGAATTACTATGGGGGATGAATTACTATATGGGGGATGAATTACTATGGGGGATGAATTACTATGGGGAATGAATTACTATGGGGGATGAATTACTATGGGGGATGAATTACTATGGGGAATGAATTACTATATGGGGGATGAATTACTATATGGGGGATGAATTACTATAGGGGGGATGAATTACTATGGGGAATGAATTACTACAGGGGGATGAATTACTATAGGGGGGATGAATTACTATGGGGAATGAATTACTACAGGGGGATGAATTACTATATGGGGAATTAATTACTATATGGGGGATGTATTACTATATGGGGGATGAATTACTATATGGGGGATGAATTACTATAGGGGGGATGAATTACTATGGGGAATGAATTACTATAGGGGGGATGAATTACTATATGGGGGATGAATTACTATATGGGGAATGAATTACTATATGGGGGATCTATAACTATAGGGGGGATGAATTACTATATGGGGGATGAATTACTATATGGGGGATGAATTACTATGGGGGATGAATTACTATGGGGGATGAATTACTATAGGGGGGATGAATTACTATAGGGGGGATGAATTACTATATGGGGGATGAATTACTATGGGGGGGATGAATTACTATGGGGGGGATGAATTACTATAGGGGGGATGAATTACTATAGGGGGGATGAATTACTATGGGGGATGAATTACTATAGGGGGGATGAATTACTATGGGGGATGAATTACTATATGGGGGATGAATTACTATATGGGGGATGAATTACTATGGGGGATGAATTACTATGGGGGATGAATTACTATAGGGGGGATGAATTACTATAGGGGGGATGAATTACTATATGGGGGATGAATTACTATGGGGGGATGAATTACTATGGAGGGATGAATTACTATAGGGGGGATGAATTACTATAGGGGGGATGAATTACTATGGGGGATGAATTACTATAGGGGGGATGAATTACTATGGGGGATGAATTACTATATGGGGGATGAATTACTATATGGGGGATTAATTACTATGGGGGATGAATTACTATATGGGGGATGAATTACTATGGGGGATGAATTACTATGGGGATAAATTACTATGGGGGATGAATTACTATATGGGGGATGAATTACTATGGGGGATGAATTACTATATGGGGGATGAATTACTATGGGGGATAAATTACTATATGGGGGATGAATTACTATGGGGGATGAATTACTGTATGGGGGATGAATTACTATATGGGGGATGAATTACTATATGGGGGATGAATTACTATATGGGGGATGGGGGATGAATTACTATATGGGGGATGAATTACTATATGGGGGATGAATTACTATGGGGGATGAATTACTATAGGGGGGATGAATTACTATGGGGGATGAATTACTATGGGGGATGAATTACTATATGGGGAATGAATTACTATGGGGGATGAATTACTATGGGGGATGAATTACTATATGGGGGATGAATTACTATGGGGGATGAATTACTATGGGGGATGAATTACTATATGGGGGATTAATTACTATGCTTACTATGGGGGAATATTACTATACTTACTATGGATGACACATACACATCATTCATCTACTCTTGGTCCGGCCCCCGGGTCCAATATATGAACCCATTGCGGCCCTCAAGTCAAAAAGTTTGCCCACCCCTGGTCTACACCATCTGGTAAGAGGCTCCTTTAATGGTGGTGCATGGTGATGGAAGCATGGTTTTTACACCAGGAAGCTGAAGTGTTTAGACACCTTGAGCTAATACATGAATTGTTAAATGTCACAAACTGTTTATATGAGGTGGAAACCTCATGAACCTTGCACTAGTACCTGCACTTTAATTTGTGATTTGCTGTGCATGTGCACTTATATTTGTATTTGATATATATGAGGGTTCTTCAAAAAGTTTCCACACTTTTTTAACTCTATTATATGAGGTGCATTATAATCAAACCGGGACTTTTGAGTTTATATATTAAAAGATCAAATTTCAAAGACTGGAAACTGCATTCATTTTTCTACATACTCCCCTGCTACATTTATACAATTATCCCAGCATTTAACTAATGCCTGGAGAGCTTCAGCATATAAATATTTGTCAGTGCGCCTGAACCATCCTAGGACAGCCTGCTTCATAGTGCTGAAATGCTGACCTCCAAGGAACTCTTTTAGGGGTCTAAATTGGTGGAAATCACTCGGAGCGACGTCTGGGCTGTAAGAGGAATGTGGCAATACCTCCCGGTACTATGCACATAGTGTGATGAGTAGTATGAGCTTGTCCTGGAGAAACAGGACACCCTTAGTAATCAAACCAGGTAGTTGTTTTTTTTTTGCAGATTACTCAATTATCAATTACTGTTGAAATTATGAAACACCTCTCTCTTGACTGCCCACCGCTGGTATAAATGACACTTGTCTGATCCCTCTGAGATTTGCTGTCAATCAGACCAGTGGTGAGCAACGTGGAAGCATAGTTCTCTTTGGAATGGAAAATGTGCAGTTGTGATGATCCAAATTAACTAGTAGGAGCTCCAATTACCTTATTTTCTAGTGCAGTTACTCCAGAGCACAGTAAATTAGGTAAAACTTCACTTTGTTAGCAATACCCAATCACATGCAAGGAAGGAAAACAACATGGTTTGCTTGCACATGATTGGATGATGGAAGTCAGCAGAGCTCCCATTTCCCCTTACTAAGCTCTGGAGCAATTGTACTTGCAGAGTGTAATTGCACTTGCAAAAGTGATCTATTTGCTTTTAGTAAATCAACCCTACAAGTCATAGAACAGCATTGGGAGGCATAGGAAACACTTGAAACATTGAAAGGTAACACAGGGGATCCAACAGCTAGCATGTGAACACATTGCTCAAATCCTGAGAAACCCGCACGCTATCCCTTTAAGACAGTGTTTCTCAACTCCAGTCCTCATGGACCCCCAACAGGTCATGTTTTCAGGATTTCCATTATTTTGCACAGGTGATTTGATCAGTTTCACTGCCTTAGTAATTACCACAGCTGTTTCATCTGAGGGAAATCCTGAAAACATGACCTGTTGGGGGTCCATGAGGACTGGAGTTGAGAAACACTGCTTTAAGATAACATCCTAATGCTGGAGTGCAGAACAGGCGAGTGTGACAAACCTATTTTCTAGTGTAATTACTAATGAAGTATAGTGTTATATAATAGAGATGTATCAACACAATGTAAAAGGTATTAGTGGAATTAATGTTGTAAATATGAACTCTGCATTTTTTCTGATGGTAATCCATTTGAAGAATCAGTCAACTGCTACAGCAGATTCATTGTTATTCTGCTGCTAGTCTGGAATGACAGCCATATGTGTTTAAAGGAGTTTTTACAGTATTGCAAGAGCAATGATTTAAACTAGACATATGTGTTTCATTTCATTACGATTCGTTTTTTGGATGAAAATGTAATTTTTGGAGAGTCAGATGTATACGAATCTCTGAATAGACATAGCAGCAAATAACAAGGTATCCGAAAAAAGTTATAATGAAATTAAAAAATGCATTAGTTTCATTTAGATGATGTCACATGATGTGATAGTAGTTCGAGCCCATGGGGAAATTAATCCACTTTTCAAATTTGTTTCCTAATTTAAATTCGGATAACGAATGAATCCAAAATTTGTTTTATTCTTTAAATTTAATGCACAGGATGCCAGTCGATTTTGTAGAATCAGCTCATGCCACTTCTCGTGGTGGGTTGGACTAGCGTCCAAAAAAATTGATTCCCTCCAATATGAATTCACCAGATTCAATAATATATTGAATGTATAGCAATCTACCAGGAAAACTGCAACATTTTTTTGAATATACCCAGACCAACGAATATACAAAACAGTTGCCGAAGATACAAAACATATTCTGAAAACAAATCGGTTCAACATAATGAAAATTAAATTCTTCAATAAACTAATACATCCGAAATGAAATGAAAACATGTTCACGTGTTTTCATTAAGTTTCAATTTAAACTTACATTTCTTTTATGAATATAATAAGAATGCTATCAATTTCCTTGACATTAGAGGGGAATGCCACCACAAGTTGTGTTCATACTAAAATATTTTATACGTTAAGTGCAGGAAATTCTACACAAAGCTATCATGCTATCATGGTAAGTTCACCCTTGCAATTAGAAATTCAAAAAAAGAATCACTTGATTTGGAATGTATAACTGTACATAATCGATTGAGAGAAAGGGGTTACCCACTGTGGGTGACCGAGAGGTGTAAAAATTAGCTTTGGATAAGAGTAGGCAGAATTTACTTTATAATAGAAAAATAAAATAGAATGATGACCATGTACTATGACTGCAGACATAGTACAGGAGATGACCAGAGACTGCGGACATACTACAGGAGATGACCAGAGGCTGCTGACATAGTACAGGAGATGGCCAGAGACTGCGGACATAGTACAGGAGATGACCAGAGGCTGCGGACATACTACAGGAGATGACCAGAGGCTGCTGACATAGTACAGGAGATGACCAGAGGCTACGGACATAGTACAGGAGACGACCAGAGACTGCGGACATAGTACAGGAGATGACCAGAGACTGCGGACATAGTACAGGAGATGACCAGAGACTGCAGACCTTTGGGGAGCTGGGGAGGCGGGTACCCAAATTTGACAGGTACCCGCTCCACTTCCGTAGTCTTGTGGAATACGAGACAGTTCCAGAAGACTACAGGTGGCCATTCATAAAGGGCAGCACTTCTCATGCATGTGCAGTGGGCACCTGGCTTTGAAGCCGCTAGCTGTCACAGCCGGGTACCCACACTGAAGATGCCGGTGCCGGGGAGAGAAGACAGCCTGTGAAAGCAGGACACCGCTGGACCAAGGAACTGGTAGGACCGAGGAGCAGGTTCTTCTGCACAGTAGAGCCGAGTGGCCGGACCGGTATTCTAACATGGCGGTTGTGGGAATACAGGTCCGGCCACTCCATATTCACTTCATAAGACGCGCAAGCATTTTCCCCCATTTTTTTCGGGGGAAAAAAGTGCATCTTATGGAGCGAAAAATACGGTACTTGTTCCATTAGTATTTGATGTTTCATACATAAAAAATGGAAAATTTCCTATCAAATACTTACTGTAATTTTTCTTTTCTGATGGACTCCATGGCAGCATACATATGGGTTAGTCCTGCCCTCTCCTCTCCTATAGGACCTCACTCCCATAAATCCTTGCTCCTCGCCAGAGGCTGTGTTCCATAACTAGCCTACTCATGGCATTGGGAAGGTACTCCTGCTGCCATGGAGTCCATCAGGAAAGGAAAATTATGGTAAGTATTTGATAGGAACTTTTCCGTTTTCCTGACAGACTCCATGGCAGCATGCATATGGGAAATAACTAGCCATACACACACAGGTGGCAGTTACTAAAACAAAGACTTTAATTTGTCCCATCAACCGATAGGACTTTCAAACCAAAATTAACAGAGGATAAGGAGGCAGGTTCTACAGATCCTCTCAAGGGCGACATGCCGGGAAGCCTCCCAGGACATAGCCACACTACTGGTTGAGTGTGCAGACACCTCCTCTGGAGGCACCAAGCCCTTAGCTCTTTGGGTGGCCTGGACAATCCAGGCTGCGATTGACCTGGGAGAAGCCCGGTCTCCTTTACTCTTCCCATGGAAAAGGATGCTGTTGCCTGCAAGTGCAGCCTTAAGGTCTCACCTACATCCAGGGGGTGAACATCATCGACTCCTGAGGCTCTAAACAGTGCCAATCTCCTGGTTCACGTGGAAGACCGAGGTCACTTTAGGATTAGAACCTAGCATAGGGAAGAGGACCACTTGATTCTGGAAAAATGTCAAACACGGTTCTTTGCAGCCAAGGTTCCTGATTTCAGAGACTCTTTTCACTGATGTAACAGCCACCAGAAAGGCCGTCTTGATGGAGGGCTCCCTCACTATGGGTGGACCAGCCGATTCTGGAGCGCCTCCAGAGAAGAATTTTGTGAATGTCGGTTTTCTCTGGGGCCTAAACCTTATTGCCCTCTTGAAGAATTACCGGACCAGAGAGTGGTCAGCCCATGATACCCCAGTGAAGGCTGAGATGGCTGACATTTGAATTCTGAGGGTGCTGACCGACAGAGGCAGGTCCAGGCCTGACTGAAGGAATCCCAGGACATCCTGATTACTAAAGGATCTGCCCATGTTTGAGATATAGTCCACGAACTTAGACCAGACCCTTCCATAGACCCTGTTGGTACTTGGTCTTCTGGCATTCATCAGGGTAGGGATGACTTCAGCAGGACAGCCTAAGGCTTCCAACCTCCCCCTCTCAAAAACTAGACCATAATTCCAGGATGTTCGACCCCAACCCCTGAGAAGGAACACTCCATCTGTCAGAAGCTATCTCTGACTGGCAGAGAGCGCCCCTTCCGAAGTTGCTGGCATCCGTATTGATGGTGACCCAGGAGATGGGGACAATTGAGTGGCAGTTGAGCAAATTCTTCCACTGTAGCCACCAAGGAAGGCTCTCCTTCATGGACAGAGATATAAATGTCTTGGCCCATGTTGCCTGGATTCCACTATTGAAGAAAGCCTTTCTGGAAGAGTTTTATTCTCCACTGTGCCCCCTTCACTATCGGCGCTGTGGACACCATGGTTCCAATGATTTTCAGGCATTGGAGGGCCTGAAGATGACAGGAGGACAGGGAAGGTAGGATTCAGCTCCAGATCACGGAATCTTCTCCACGGGCAGGGAGATGGTGATGCTGACTGTGTCGAAATGAGCCCCGAGGAATATTAGAGACTGCGTGGGCTCCAACTGGCTCTTCTCCATATTCAGCAATCACCTGAAGAAGGGTTGAGATGACAAGGGCCCTGTGCTGTAGTAGCTATTCTCTGTTCTGGGATAGTAGGAGCAGGTCATCTAGGTAATGGTGGAGGTGAATGCCTCTGGTTATGATCAGGGTCACGACCTCCAACAAGAGAAGACTGGAGATGCCGTTGGTTCACAGCAAATAGGAGGAAACTCTGAAAATCTCTTGCAAAGTAGGCATCCTTCAGATCTATAGACAGGAGCCAGTCACCTAGTTAAATTGCTTGTTGAATTATGAACAGCATCTCTATCTTGAATTTTTACTTTCTGATAAAGGAGTTTAGATATGTGAGATCTATGACCGGCCTCCAGGCCCTCTTTCTTTTCTGGACCAAATAGAGGGGTGAGTACATGCCCTGAAATTCTTCGCCCTCCAGAACTGGCATGACAGCACCCTGTGCCAGCAGAGAGTCCTAACAGTAGGATTTTCCTCCTTTCTCCAGAATGCGGAAGGGTCATAGGGGTGAACTTGAGATGAGGAGGGCTCTTGAATGCCCAAGCATGCCCTAAAGATACCGTGCTGACGGCCCAGACGGCTCGGATTGAAGCCACCCAGACATGACAAAAATTGCAAAGGTGTGCCCCCACCTTGCCTGCCTGAGCAGGCCCAATCTCAAAAGGACTTTGTGTCCTCACAACCCTTGGGGGACTTCTGAAAAGATGACTGGCTTCTCCTCCAGTTTCTCTTAAATTTGCAGCCCATCTTGTAGAGGCGGGTGTCCCTCACTTGTCCGAGCCTTGACTTCTGGGCTGAGCCCTCTTCTGGCCTATCAGACGCTGATCCTGGGGTAGACAACTGGATCTCCCACCTGTGGCCCGGGCTATAGCGCTGTTCAGTTTGTTCCCAAACAGGGAGGAACCCTAAAAGGGGATCTTGCACCATGCCTGTTTAGAGGCCGGATCGGCCAACCAGGGCCGAAGCGACAAAGCACGTTTGGCTGTAACCAAGAAGAGCATAACGCAAGCCAGCAGATGAGTAAGGTTGATCAAGGCCTTCCCAAGAAAGTCAGATGCCAACCTCAGCTCCCGGATGGCTGAATTCCTGGCCACCTCTTCCAGAACCCCTCTGAGGTCCACATCCACGTTATCTGACCACACTTCCATAGCTTTGGATAAGGCCACTAAGGCAAGCCATCCCTGCAGAAGTGTAGATTCATTTGAGATCAGAACTGATGCTTCTTTCCAGGTTGTCCTTGAAGGACACCGAATCCTTGAGAGGGAGGGTAATGTGCTTGGCTAGCCTCCTCAATGCTGCATCCATCAGATGTGCCGATTCTAATTTGAATGGATAAAGCTTGGCTGCTTTGTTCAGCAAGGAGGCCCTCTAATCGACACTCTTCGATGAAAATTTCCCCAAGTTCCTACAGAAATGGAAAGTTTGGATGATCCTTTCTTAGATATTTAAAGAATTTTCTGTCTTTAGCAGGAGACTCCACAGCTTCTTCCCACTTCAAGGCCTCTTTGATTGCTTTGACTAAGGGTGAGAGCAAAGCAAAGTTGAAGACCACACACGGAACCTCACTCTCCCCTTCACTGTCTGAGGCTCTGGATGAAAGGTGACTAGGCTGTGAAGGCTCCAATTCCTTTTGGGGATCTTTGGGAGGGGGGCACACTCTGACCGATGGGCTGTGGACACGACTAGTCCCAATTTCCTTCAGGGACTCTTGAACGGCCCATGTAGCCAAAGCCTCTACCTGCTGGCTGGCATTCTCTCTCCCACTGGTCGCCCATGCAAAATGGGACTCATATAATGACCTGTTGTAAGGAACCTGAGGTTCGCATCTCCAGTAAGTTTCCCTGCTGGAGCGGCTGGAGTACGGCTTAACGTGATGCCAGGAGGAGGAATGATAACTTCTCCTATGATGCCTGGAGCTGGAAGGAGACCTGTGGTGTCTGGATCTAGAAGAAGAGCGTCAAGACCTGGAAGCACTTCCGTCATCGTGTGTCGTATAGTGGTGATCAGACCTAGAAAGGCTGAAAAAAAGGGAGCACAGAACAGGGAATAATTAAAAGCCACAGAAAGGCGCCAGTGGGGGATCAAGTTGATAAAGCTGTGCATCTGTACCTCCTGCACAGGGGCTGGCCACAAGGAGGCGGTGACACATCCATGCTCAGCTGTGAAGGCAACCAAGCTGTAGAAAAAAAAACATGACATGCAGAGTCCCAGCAGACCGGCAGGAGGGAGCAGGTACTGCCCTTCACGGAGGACCACAGCACTTGAGGAAGCTGTGGCATTCAGCCCACAGGATTTCCCAAAGAAAACAGCTTTAACAGCTGTTTAAACATGCCCGTGGGAGCTATGACGTTACTGCAGCCGTACTGCGCATCTGCCGGAAACCCCGTGATGCCCAAGTGCATGCATGAGTGTTACCATCTTGCCGTACTGCACACGTGCGAAGCCAAGACTCATTCTGAGGCTGGCTCATGCATGCGCAGTGCGCCGGAGGGACCGTGGACCAGGAAGCGGCAACCTGGAGTTCAGTACTGTGCTCCAGCCACCCACTAGCGCCAGGGAAAGGCAAAGATAAAAAGAGGGCACAGAGAGCACTGCTTACCGACCCCGCACTGACACGACCGCCTGCCTTGGAGACCGCATTGTCCTTTTGGGGAGCTACATGGCCATCCACTGTTAGCAGGCTATCCTGCCCACTTTTAGCTGGGGAGCACTGGAATTGATGAGGAGACGCATCTTCGCCACTCCCGGCACCACATCCATCTGCCGTGTCCAATACCCCGCCTTTATCTGGGGACCCATGGAATTGACTAGCGGTGCGTCACCTCACATCTCCCAGAGAGGCTCTCCAGGCCTCAGTCGCGGACCATCTTGTATGCGGGAACCTGATAAGACTTGCACTAGGTCCATAGGAGGAGGACAAAAAAGGAACATGGCCATGGGTGAGGAGCAAAGATTTATGGAAGTGGGGTCCTATAGGAGAGGAGAGGGCGGGACAAACCCATACATATGCTGCCATGGAGTCTGTCAGGAAAACAAGTGTTCAATGTTCTTGAATCAGGTTGGAAACAGATCTTGGTACCTAAAAAAAAAAAGGGAAACATAAATCCAAAAGAATAAAGGAAGAAATAATAATAATACCCCAAATAAGAAGTACTGTATAACTGAGGTGTATAATTTATTTAAAAATAATGGTCTACATCCTATCTGGAGTTTAATCTAGTGGGAATCAAGGTACCCAAGGAAAAAATCCACCACACCTCTCTTTCGAGAAGTCTTTGGTGGGTATCACCTCTACGTATGGATCTCCAGACCTTTTCCAGACCACTGAACACAAAGGATTTCATATTGCCAGTATGTGTATATTTAAAATGCTTAGAAACATTAAACAAACCTTTGTCATTAGTATAAGAAGCACCAATACAGTGTTCTCCAATCCTGGCCTGAAGGGATCTGGACGTACACCCCACATATTGAAGTGTACATGTAGTACATTCAATAACAAAAATCATATTCTTGGTACTACAATAAATAAAGTATAATCGTATAGTCTTTACCAGAGGATCAGGAAATGACAACTTTATTTTTCTTAAAGTGTTTGTCACATTGGCGGTAGGTCTTTAAGCTGTATGCAAAGGAACCAACTATGTTTAACCATGTATTTTTATGGCAAGAGGAATGAAAAAGACTCAGTGACAGTATACTTCCCAATGTGTCGATAAACCCACTAGAGAATCTACATTCATTGGCAAGTACAGAGACAAAGTCTTTATCTGTCGATAACACGGGCGACATAATTGTTACCGACATTATTAAAAATAGCTTTCTTATCAAAATATTTCTTCTTACCAAGAAGAGCCATTCAATCCTTGCTAGAGACTATGTGGATGGCTCTATTAATGTGCCATTCCCTATAACCCTGTTCTTTTAATCTTTGACCTAACTGAATGTTCATTTTGCTAAGATCTGCACAAGTTTTGGATTGCAACTTCTCTACGATATGCAGTGTCATTTGGATCGATTCACTGTCTGCTACCTCTGCTGAGATTGTGAGTTATTGCTCTCTCTTGTCACAGCTTAATACATTATAGAGATCACATTTTCAATGCATAGGATGGGGAGGAAGATCAGTTGTACTCCAGGTTTTCCTCTTCCACTCCTTCTTCCTTCAGTCAACAATCCTCTCCTGTGTTCCACTCTCAAACTTGGGTCTTAAGTTTTAGCTAGTGCCTTAGTCCTGGAAATTTCTTTAGTTTTTTTGCAAACAAGTTTTTATTATGACTGGAAAGTGCCTCAATAATGTTTTATATATATATTTCCTATTGAAAAACAGAAAAAGAGTTCAGAAAAACAATCTAAACCTTATAATGCCAAATTCTTGAAAGAAAGGCTATAATTATGATTTGACCAAAGTAGTGATATCTACCAAACAAAAAAGACCATGATGCGGTATACTAGTCATTTTTGGAGCATGTGTACCTTCTTGAGCATAGTAATTTTGTCAGTGTGTAATTATATAGTTGGTAAGGTCCATCCATTCAACTTGAGTGTGTGTATGTTTATGACACTGCCAGTTTCAATTTCAATTTCCGTTGTGTTCACTAAGAAACTCATCTAATAGTTTTTTCTAATTTATCTATACTCACGACTGACACCATCAACTGTGGACAGGAGTTCCAAATCTTTACTACTTATAGCGCTACCCCTGCCGGAGCCTCTTTTTATATTGGGTTCTCTGTTCTTTTGCTTCAGTTCTGTGGACAATCTTGACCCCTCTGATACACATGGTTAAGCAAATGGTTTCTGCAAAATGTTTGGAAGCACAAGTATAAAATTCAGAAAACAAACACCAGACTGATTAGTGGTAAAGGAGCTCAATATATTGTCATTGGTTGAAGTAAATGACAGTATGTGCATAAATGAGCAAATAGAGAAATTTACTATACAATGTAATCACTATGTTATAGCAGCTTAGGGTAGACCTCTGTACAAACCAAAAAGTGAAACCACGTAAATATTAAATGAATGAATAAATACATAACATATACAAGCTGCGGCACAAAATGTACAGGATAATGTACAAAACAAATGTCTCAATCAATAGTAGTATGCTGCGCTGATAGAAATAAAGTGCAATACACATATTGACATACTGTAGCTCTCCTATTCTAACCTGTGATCTGGAGTTGCTTTACAGACTTCAAGAAAACTTGTTTATGCTTCCTGAAAACGTTTACAATGCTTTGTAAAAGCTTGCTGTGCACACTGCAGTTTACACAAGCCGAAGAACTTAAAAATAATATATTTAATATACATATTGTATTAAAGTGGAAACAAACTCATCTCCCCTCACTCCCTCAATGAGGCCAACATCTTCACCTGACTTCTTCTGGGTTCGAGACCTTTGACCATCTTAATTCACCAGGTCAGAATGAGGTAAATCCCATGCAAGTTATTAATTCCAGTACTGATGTGTGCTGAGAATATACACTGAGCTGTGCATGCATAGTGTAGTGTGCATTCTAGAGGAACATGAACATGCAGGTAAATATGTTTTATTGCAGAAGAGACATAAAGGTATAAGGAATTTGGTTTGTTTTTTGAGTCTTATTGCTGTTATTGCTAAATTGGAGAGCATGGGCTGTTACATACTACTGTATTACCTTGGTGGATTGCAGAATATCCTGCAATTTTTGCAAATGTGATTTTTGCAAGATTTCAAGCCTTCCTGTCTTGTTGCAGGCATACTTATCCTATTATATTTTGATGGCTTTAGCTGATGCAAGTATTGCGCAAAAATGCTTTTCTGGTTTTACAGTTAGTCTGAAACTGGACTAGGTTCAAAAGGTGCATACTAATAGTGCACTTTTTGTTGCCCTTACTGGGCACTGATATTATAAGTGGTGTAAGCAATCATAGGCAGCTTTTTTTTTCCCCCACTCACAATCAGTTTACTCTAGTAATTAAAAGCAGGAGTAGACAGGGTATGCCTCTGATGATGTAAAAATCCTAATAAGTACTTGTGAGGCTAAAAGAGACTGTGCTTAGCCATTGTACAGACAGAGGTTGAGAGTTGCATCCATTCCCCTGTAGTTTCTGGTCTGGTGCATGTTTCTTGCTAATTGCTGAGAGATGCAGCCAGGCTGTGTTATTGGTTGATCCATTATTGGATTTACTGTAGGGCAGAATAACAAAGGTGCCCAGTGAAGTTCCCCAAATTGGCCACTAGATGTTGCCACCATTTGGGCCCTTTCAAATGGGTGGCCAGAGGGCAGTAAAAGCAGGCAGTTGAGCCATGATTTCATGCCCCCCCAACCATGTTGCCCTCAGCAAGTAGTACACAGCATGACTCTTTCAAGTGAATGGAGCCGTGCTGCAACCACCCTACAGCTGCTTGCATGTATGTGGTTGCAGCATGGTTGTTTGGCATTTTCAGGTTTAAAACAGAGGGCAAGGAGACGACATATCACCTCCCCATTACTTGTCAAATGGGTGTCAAGGGCTGCAGCACATATTATTGAACCCTTAGGGTTGGGGTCCCTGTTGTGAGAGTCTGGTGGGAGTTCACTGGTAGGATTTGGTCATGGGAAGTAGTGCAAGGACCAAGGAAGCAAGATATATTCGAGCCTCTGAAAATTTCCCCTTAGGGGGGAGCAAGCAAGGAGAGGTGCAGGACATATGGGAGAATTCACATCCCTTGGGTACTAACCATTTGAATGACTGAAAGCAGGTAAATACATACATCCACTGTGTTCCAGTAAAGTGTTAAAGGCTTTCCTTGCCTTCTGGAAAATAAACTTGTGCTGGATGGGAAACTGCTGGGGTCCACTGCTGTAAGGCCTGATGAAGGTACGGAAGAACTGCTGTGTGGTGATGGTCAGGTCAGGTCAGGGGGCCTCCTGGGGATACTTAGGTATTATGTCCAGGAAGGGCTGCCATGTCCTTAGCACCTAAGTGAGTCAATAGGGTTGACCTATGCCCAACAAGAATGGATTAAAGAATACATTTGCTCCCCTACCATGAGACCATGCACATATGCACATGGAGGATTTGCAGACCAGCATAGCTACACAACATTGCTAGATGCAATGTGATGAATTAGACATCCCCTTTTTGATAACATGACAGGTTCTTGGTGACAGCTGATATATCACTCTCACTTCAGTTTCTATAGTAGTATAGCTCTAGAGGCAGCCCCAGAGATTAATGGTGTGTTCTCTTCCATGTTCCATCTTGGAGAAGCTTATGTTTTACATGGACATGTGATTCCAATGAATGGCCCTCTTAGATAGAGATTTGTTAAGGGGGTTGTCAGTGTAGTTAGGGGCAGGGACTTTACTTTGTATGGTGATACACATTTTTGGCCCCAGTCTCTGTCACTTACAACAATGTGGCTTTGAGAACCTGTTAAGGATCCATCTCTGTCCCGCAGAATACTGCACAGGCTGCACTATGTGCTAGAAATGTGAAATGTACCAAAAGGCCCCATAAACTGCAAGAACTGCTAAACACAGGCTTTATTGACTTTGTTAAAAGTTTGCCTGTTCTGGATGATTCCATGTGTGGATTGTCTATCTAAGTACCCCTAGGAGTTGTGGTAGTTTAGGAACTTTGTTTTAAGAAAAGTATACTCTGGCGGATTAATTTTTATGGTCAGTCAAGCTTGTAACTAAAGACTGTCACATGTTGCTATCATTCATATTTACAGCTGATAAAATATTTTATTTATAAAGACAGCTGAGTTGTGTTGTCTCTCCTGCCTACTATAACCCTGTAATATCTGGGGGTTACAACTATCACATGTTTGGAGTGCTGATGCTTCCAATGTATCTGTTAAAGAATCAAACCTTACATTTGAAGTATAGGTCCATTTTAATGTTTACTGCTCTCCAATAATTTGATGTGGCTATATTGTTTGAAACCCTCACTCAAAGCAATTCACTGTTTTTCGCCTCGTATTTGAAAAAGTCACATACTGCAATTAGTTTGCACTGTTTCATAATCTATTAGTTCCTATTACTAACACAATAAAATATGTTTGTTTATATACAGTATACAATACCACTATTGTGTAAAAATTGTGCTCTAGCTGTCTCTGTAGGCCTCCATACCTGCATATATCAATTTTAAATCAAATCAACAGTCCAAATTATAGTTTAGTGCACTGAGACACTGGAGATGGTCTTCAGCCAAGGTAAATAACTTTTACCACAGACAGCAGTTCAGGACAAAGTGCAAACATGTGCCAAATAAAGCACAGTTTGTACAGAACTGCTAACCTATAGAAAATGAGACCCAGATAAGAGCAAATGGATGGAAGGTCTGCATGACTAAAGGAAGTAACAGGTTAGAAAATGGTTAAAAAATGTTCAATGTGCAAGAGGTGTAGGTCTTACCAGATTCGTGGCTGAAGTTCAGATTTAAATGGTGGGCCATTCATGTGAAGGGTGTTAGGTATTCATTCTGGAACGTTCAGGCAAAGAGGTAGTTTCCCTGCTATTGAGAGCTGCAACTACAGTATGGCTACATTTGCACAGGAATTTGGCCATGACATTTTGTGTATGTATAGCAGTGAGCACTGCAATCAATCATTGGTTGTGCAAACAGCCATGAATAGCTGCAGTCACCAAAAACTTGTTGTTGAAGTTTTGAAGTTATGGGCTTGGTGGCTAGCCACTCACATCTGACAAACACAGCAGAAGGAATCAGTAGATTCCTACCACTGCCATTCACATCATGGCAAAATGCCCATGCTAACGTATCATTAGCGGTCCACAGTGGATTCAGCAGCAGCTGACTGGTATGCTGTGGGGTGGGGAAGGGGGGTGGGGGTCTAGGGTCGATCCTGCTTCTTCTTCCACAGTTTTTAAATGCTTTAGAGGGGTCTGTCCTAATAAATGTTTTAGCCCTTCTTACACTCACTGGGTTCCAGAAAAATGGAGCCACAATAGAGACCCTCCAGTGCCTCATGCAGTGCCACACACTTCTGGCCCCAATGTAGCATGCATGCTCAATTGCTCAGAAACTGCAGCATGTTCATATAGACTAGATATCTGTGGTGCAAATCCTTATACTATTCCCATCTTCACTTTGTAACTTCCATCTCTCTCTCTTTCTTTTTGTACAATTTTTTTTTTAAAACAAGTACACACTATTTGGACATTCCAGATGCAATATGCCTGTTCAATCCCTAAGACATTACATACTCTCCAGAAAAGGCTTAATAACAGTGGTGCTAAACTGTAAAACTCCTCCCTTCCCCTCAGTCTATGAATCAAGATACATTTTTTTATGTTCAGATGCAATATGCCTGCTCAGTTGCTCAGAAATTGCAGTCTGTCCATATAGACTTAATATCTGCGTTGCTGAGCTATGATATAAACAATTTTTTTTGTTATTTCATTTTATTTTATTTTTGCTTAAAAGTATGAAAATTATCTGCTCTCTCCCTCGGAAATAGCAGAGTGCTAAATGTCTTCAAAAACTCAGCAGCAAATATATACTATTTTTTTGGCCCTTACTCTGACACATCATCTTAACTTAAAAAAGAGTACATGCTACCCAAAAAATAAATTCTGTTTTTCTTGCTCGTGGATCTGAAAAAATGCACTCTAATTTAGGTATATATACTACCTGCCAAGTCCCAACTACTTACATGGTGTGCAGCATGTTTCTGGCTCTTGACTGTGACATAATAAACATATTTATTTTTCTCAGAATAACATATGCTCCAGGGGTATAACTAGAACCTTCAGGGCCCCAGTGCAAGAAACCATGAAGGGCTGCCCCTCTCATTGGTACCCTTACCTCTGATCTCATGGCCCTTCATTTCTGTTGTTGTGGGGCCCTATATTACAGTCCTTCAATGGGACCGTTTCACATGTTCTGCAGCAGGCCCCCTTCCTGCTGTCTTGCCCCCCCCCCCCCCACAGTGGCAGAAAGCAACAGATATGTCACCAGAACAGCAAGGAACTCCAAATAAGGGTCAAACGCAGTGGCAGAACTACTTGCAACCAGGCCCTTGTGTTCCCAGCCTCCTCTTGCTGTCCTACCCCTGCTATTGACAGCACTGGTCCAGTGTCTCTGTCTGCATTGCAGCTGTGGCAGCGCATTAGGACCCAGTGATGGTTACATTTTGGGGTTAATAGATGCATGCATGGGAGGACAGTCATCTAGCAGCGGTAACACTGCATAGCCTTCTCTGTTGACATGCTGATCAAGATACAATCCAAGTGATGCTCCCAATCAGATCTAATAAACACAGTATTTATTAGAATAAAGAGCATAATCACATATATAGCAAACATATGTTCAGCAGCCGTGTGGGCTCCATGCCAGTAAGGTGGGGGCTCTGATCAGTAAAACCACTATCATATTTAATATTAGATCTGATTTGGAGCATCGCTGGACCAGTGTCGCCAATTGCAGGGTCAGGACAGCAAAATGAGGCTGGGTTAGGAACTCATGTGAATGTACAATATATATATGTAAAGTGCTGCATAAATTGATGGCGCTATATAAGTACCTGAAATAAATAAATAAAAATAAATGAACTGGCTAAGTGGAACTGAGCAAGTTTGTGAAGCTCTTAGAAGAACAGAGAGGGGGAGGGAGACAGATGGGGGAGAGAAGGGACAGGTCACAGATCACAGTTTACTGAAGTGCTCACTCACCCAAGGGTCGCGGTTGGTAGCTGTTGACTCAGACAGCTTCATCTTTGATACAGCCAGGAATCTGTATTTGCCGGCTGCTGTTTTCATATTTCCTGCCCACACATCCAGCGAGGCAGACAGAGGAGGAACGGTCTGGAGGAGGAGAAGCAACTGTATTCCTCTCTGCTATGTCATCTGTAAGGGGAGGAGGGAGTGTGCTCACTGGGCTTTGAAAGTGTCACAGACACTCAGCTCAGTTGCTGCCACCCATCCTTAAATTTACAGGCTGATTCTACTGTCCTATAGAGAGGAGAAATAACACTGTTTTGGAAACTAAGGAGGCCCAGAAGGGGCATTAGGAGACCACAATGCTCTTTCATTGCACAGCAGCAGTTGACAAGGAACCAGGCGTGATCAACCTGTCTTCCAGATCCATCACGAGCGGTGAGTTGAAGCTGATATCTATAGGGCTTTCCTTTTTCCCTCTAGTCAGGTTCCATAAACTTGATTTTGAGGTTGAGATGTTCAAGTTTGAGCAATCACTCAAGATTAAACAGTTCTTCCATATGCAGCCTCACATTACACCCACAGTGAAGATGACTCCATTTAAGCTCAAGAGTAAATTTGTTCCCCCAGCAAAGTTTCAATCCAACAACAGCTACACCCATACGATTAAGAAACAATGTCGATAGTGGAGCCTCTAGAAAGATGTACACTAATTTGAGCCCAGAGGAATTTGTTGCATTAAAGGTACTCAGGGATGAGAAGAGTAATATCAATAAACTCGCCGATAAAGGTGGAGCAATTGTCATCATGAACTATGACGACTACAGAGATGGTACTCTTACCATGCTGGCTGACACTACCAGTTACAAGATGCTGAAGAAGTATCCCTTACTGCGTACTAAAAACAGGTTGGCTAATCTTATTGCTATTGGCCTATCCAACGTCTAGGTGACTAATGAAGCAGCTGATCTTCTGTATAATGTAGGCAGCCGGTCATCTATGGCCTACCTAAAATACATAAGAGAACTTCACCCTTGAAATTTAGACCAATAGTCTCTGGTACTGATTTGATTATCCAGCCTTTGGCTCAGTTTATAGACTTTTATTTACAGCCGCATATGAGGAGTTTACCGGCATACATTTAGGATACTGGGGATTTTCTAGAGAAACTTAAGGCTTTCTCATTGTTTGAAGTGGACTGGAAACTTGCCACCATGGACATTACTTCACTGTATTCCTGTATACCAAATGAAGCAGGTCTACAGACAGTTTTTTGTCTAGACAGAATACAATTGATATACCAAATAAATACCTGCTTGAATGCCTTGAATTTCTTCTTATCAATAACTATTTATATTTGAAGGAAGAACGTACAGGTCCTACCTGGCGGCACTACCATGGCTGTTCTGTTGCCCCCTCATTTGCTAACCTTTCTGTGGGCTATCTTGAGGAGTGCCACATTTGCCCATCTGCTCTATTCAGCAAGCTCATCAAGTGCTGGATAAGTTAATAAATGTGATTCTTGTGAGCTACTTATAGCGTTAACTTTAGGTGAATATATGTATAAAAATCTACCAGATTATTTAATATATCACCGTGTGTTTGATATATGTGCAATAAATTATATCAATTAAGCTCGTATACAAATAATTGCGTAAATGAATAATTAATTAAATAAGTGGGTCGCCTACACTATACATATACTCATACCAGTGTATCTAAACAAATCAAAACTCGTGGTGTCGCGCTCCACTATCAGTACATTTAAATATATATATATATATATATATATACATACATACAGTATTTTCTGGCGTATAAGACTACTTTTTAGACTTAAAAATATACCCAAAAAATCGGGGGTTGTCTTATACACGGGGTATAAAATGTGAACCTTGAGTTTGTTTGGGTCAAGTTGGCTGGATGTGTGGTAATACTGTACATACAGTATACCGTGCTGAGCCAAGCTGGCTCAAAACAAATGTTCCTATGACAGATTAATCTGTCAGCCTGCTGGATGTGTGGTATATACAGTATACTGCGCTGAGCCAAGCGGTTTCAAAACGTACCGGTACATCCCTAATGTAATCAGCCCGCTGGATGCGTGTATGTACGGTAGCTGCGACTACATACAGTATACACTGGGCCAATCACGGCGAGTGATGTATTCTACTAATGAATACAAAGCCTGCTCGGATTGGCTGAGTCAGAGAGGTGGGCTGATGATGTCACAACCTCAGCCAATCCGAGTAGGCTTTGTATTCCTTAGTAGAATACATCGCTCACCGTGATTGGCCCAGCATATACTGTATGTAGCCTCAGCTACTGTACAAACACACATCCAGCGGTCTGATTACCGTAGGGACGTACCGGTACGTTTTTGAAACAGCATGGCTCAGTATACTGTATATACCACAGTGGTATATAGTCAGTATACTGTATATACCGCACATCCAGCGGGCTGACAGATTAATCTGTCATAGGGACGACATTTGTTTTGAGCCAGCTTGGCTCAGCGCGGTATACTGTAAGTACATTACTGCACATCCAGCGGGCTGTATATATACTGTATACTGTATGTAGCCGAAGCTACCGTATTAAAGCACATCCAGTGGTAACCATTTGATTTGGAACTTGATCCATATGATGACTGTCTTACAAATGTATCACAAGATGTCATTCATGAACTTATGATGTCAGAGGATGAACATGAGGATTTTGAAGGATTTTAAGTACCGGTAAGTCATAACCATTTCAATAAAAAAAATCTGATGTTTTTAAATGGTGTTGCCTCGGAAGGGGGGTAGTCTTATACTGCGAGTATAGCCCAAAACCTATGTTTTAACTGGAAAATTAGGGGGTTGTCTTATACACCCAGTCACCTTATACGCCGGAAAATACGGTGTATATATATATATATATATATATATAATCACGGCCTTTTCAAAGATTTGCATGCAGCACTAGCGTGATTGCGATATAACGCCGTGGAAATTTATCAGGACTCAGTTACTTGTTATTATTTGTTGCAATTTATTTAATTAATTTATCTAATATATATACACACACACATATATATATATTTAAACGTACTGATAGTGCAGCATGACACCATGGGGTTTATTTACTAAAGCTGGAGAGTCCAAAATCAGACTCCCTTCTGCATAGAAACCAATCAGCTTCTAACCTCAGCTTGTTCAATGAAGCTTTGGCAATGAAACCTGGAAGCTGATTGGTTTCTATGCAGAAGGGAGTCTGATTTTGGATTCTCCAGCTTTAGTAAATAAACCCCCATGGGTTTTGAAGTGCTGGATGAGGTTTATTGAGGACATTTTTCTCATTTGAGCAAGTCATGATAATGTTTATCGATTTTTTTTTTAATGATATTTTCCCTGAAATAATATTTAACCCTGAGATCTCATCAAGCAGCATAACTTCTTTAGATGGCTTAATTACCAACACCCAGGGTACACTTGTGACATCATTATACACTAAACCCACAGACAGGAGCACACTGCTGCGTATCCTGTGCATCTTCGTAAAAACATGCCCATTTCCCAGTTTATGTGGGTTGAATGCATATGTTCTGACACTGATGACGAAAACTGACAACTTAAAAAAATGTACCAGAAATTGTTGGAACGGGCCCATAGTCACAGGTTCAATTTAAAAGCGCTGTTGCAATTTAAATGACAATTGCATGGTCATGCAACACTGTACCCATATAAAATTTTAATCATTTTTTTCACACAAATAGAGATTTCTTTTGGTGGTATTTAATCACCACTGGGTTTTTTATTTTTTTTTCACTATAAATGAAAAAAGACCTAAAATTTTGAAAAAGAAAATGTGTTTTTCTTTGTCTCTGTTATAACATTTTGCAAATAAATAACCTTTTTACACAAATGTAGGCCAAAATGTATTTTGCTACATGTCTTTGGTGAAAATAACCCAAATCAATGTTTATTATTTAGTTGGTAGGAAAGTTACAGACTCCACAAACTATGGTATATACCTAAAAATTGATAAATCTTGATGTACTGATGGCTGATCTAATTTCTTGAGGCCCAAAAATGCCAGGACAGTACAAATACCCCCAAAATGACCGTTTTTTGGAAAGTAGACAGACCGAGGTATTTTGTAAGAGGCATGGTGTGTTTTTTGAAGTTGTTATTTTTTGTCATAATTTTGTGGACAATTAAGAAATGAAAAAAAAAATCACAATGCAGTACAGTGTCATCATATAACTAATGTGGCAGTGATTAGGGACACTGACTGGCAACAGTTTGTAAATGTTATTTTTTTTTAATTTTTAATACATTTGTATTACTTTTTTTTTCTACTCCTGTGACCAGAGCAATACAATGTTACCATAGTAACATTTTTACTACTCTGAGCAAGTGATCAGGATTTTTTTTTTGTACACATTATGATTGCTTATACCAACAAATTACAATTGGTATATACCAACAAATTACATTGGTATAAGCAAGCATTTTTTGCTGAATTAAACTGATTAATTCAGTAGTTTTTGTTGTGATCAGCTGTGATTATCCATAGCTGATCACGTACAACAGATGGGCTATGATCACTGTGACCAATCACAGTGCACATTAAAGTTGTAAGCAATGAATTGCATGAAAGGAAGCCATTCATTGTTTACAACTATCATGTGATCTGTTGTGATTGGTCATGTGACACTGGCAGTGGGCCAGTGTAGTGATCTGTCATTGTCCATGTCCAGTGGACACAGCCGGTGACAGATCATGCCGAAGTGTGGCCTGATCCTGGGAGGACGTCCCAGGATAATAGGGTTCCCACTTGGCCATCAATAGGCTGGGCGGGAAGAAGTTAATTGTGAGTCTGAGATGATTAAATTGGCCAAAATTGCAACCTCTACATTTTAGAGGCTGATAGCTCTCTAGTACCTGACCTCAGGGTGATGCCCTTGATCGCACACAAACACAAGACTTTAAGAGGCCATTTTGTACATGACAGATTTGCATAAACTGGTGGCAGTACACTTTAGTGCATGTAAATATCAAATCCACGAATTGAATTGAAGGGCACGGTGAATGAACACATTAAACAACCCGCCGGGGGAGGGGACCATGATCGCCTTCTCCTGTGCCATGAGGCCTATTGGATTTGCACTCTTGGCACATTGCAGCCAGGTGGTCTCAACACCAATCTATCATTAACATGCTTTCATGGAGACAGATGCTGTGTTGCTCTTGGCTAATACACGATTGACATGTGGCATTTTGAGACCTCTGGTTCTCTATGCTATCTGCTGCATCTGCTGCATTTTTGACCACTGCAATATTGGACAGCTCTGTTGGGCTCTTTGTAGTATTGATTGATTGTCCCACGGGGGTTGCAGGTTTTTCCTTAAGTGTTGTAGCTTCCCTGTAACATGGTCATGATGACAGGTGAATAGGTTCCATTGGCCCTGTTCTATTCCCCCCCCCCCTTTGTAGATTAGGCTGTATATACTTTTTTCTGTTTTATCCATTTTTCACTTCTGATATTTTCATTTCCTTTTCTCTCTGTCTTTATGTCCTATATATTCCTTATGTCCTATATATTTCTTCCCTCTTCCTCTAGGATACCCCTTTCCTTTCTTTTCCCCTTTTTTTGTCATAATTATATTTTTATATCATTTTAGTTATTTTTTCAGTTTTTCATACTAATTTCATTTGGTTACATTTGTTCTTGTTCTTCTGTTTCTGTTTTTTTTTTCTCTCTCTCTTTAAATCATGTTGTTATCTGCATTTGCTTTTTTCTTCTTTGCTTCTTCATGATGCACACTTTTTCCCCCGCCCACTGGCCCATCTGTTTTCAGCTGGGCGGCGGGGTGTCCTGATGTCATTGGTTACCATGGTTGCTTCTCCAGCTGGCCAGTGTCCTCTCCTTACCTAGTGAGAGCCGACTGCACTAGGCATGCGCTGCCGGCAGGGTGACAGCTGGTTGGGCAGGAGGTCCGGTTGCCTAGCAACAGCAAAGCTGGACTCTGCTGGCCACAGATAATGATCGGGCACATCTGGTAAAAGTGCCTTATCTATTCTCTAAACCTGCCACCTTTACCTATAGGCTTACATGAGGAGATGAGACCTGCCAGGATTAGTAATTGATGTTTGAATGTTGATCCTGTGAGGGGCATGCTATACATATATTATGACAGTATTTACTCTGTATTGATGTTTATATATTATGGTGTTTAAATAGAGGATAGCACTAGTTTAGTGTTACTATATGCACATTTTCACATGCCTGACGAAGGGGCTCTGCGCAGCTCTGAAATGTTGTACCTTCTCTTTGTGATGTGATCATTCTTCAATAAAAATAGCCTTTTGGATGATATTGGTGGTCCGTGGCGTGCTGGCAAATATTTAAACAAAATTGATCTTTGATGGTTCTAGTTTCCAGCTGGATTTTGCTGCAGCAACCTCTTTCTTTTAGTCCGATCGAGGAACATGTGTGATGGGAATACTGACAAGTTTTTTCAAACTGTCCCAAAAGTAATGGACGGTTTGCTGATTGGAGCCCCCCACGGTGATAAAACTCAATGGCCCAGCAGCAAAAAATTTTTGAAAATGAAGTTGGTAGCTTTATATTTGTTTTTCAAAGTACTGTATATACTTTGCAATAGATTTTAGATATAATGTCTCTAATAATTCCAGCTCACAATTATGGTCTATCCCCGCTACACCAATCAATCATGACCTTATGAAAAAATTAAATAATAAAGCCATTTTCTTTTGGAAAATCAACAATATTAGGATGCTGCTATATGTAAGCCAATGAATAATGTAAAGTGAACTATATTATTACACATGCATTTTATTTGATGCCACAATAGGGTTTTGCTGGAGCTGTCCTTAAGAATTGTAATGTCCTATGCAACCACATTCAACTTTAAGGCACCCCTAAGCATGTAGTTTGAAGGATTTTTGTATTTCAATGTTGCCCTTTAAGCCACCAAAAGAGACCCTCTTCCCACTGAATGATAATTTTTTCTTTCTTTATTGGTACATGTCCCACTACTCAGCTCCTCATGCCCTTTGTTTCACAATCCCTTGCCTATTAGCCCAGACCATGTCCACAAATTAATTCTAAGATTTGGCTCCCTTTGAATTCAATGGAGTTCAGAATTGGGATTCAAACTTCAGTCATGTTAAGCAAACCTGAGTCAAACAAAGCCAAGATACAAATAAATTCTCCAGACCTTTTACAAGCATACACAAAATGTATTTGTGCTATTGCAAAACTCTGATCACCCCCAGAGTAGTACAGTGTTACTATGATGACAGTATCTAAAAAAAAAAAAGCAAAAAAATAAATATATATATATATATAAAACTTTTCTTTAGATTTTCTTTTTTACATACTGTCACCAGTCAGTGTACCTGATCACCACCACCCCAGTAATTTGATGATGCTTTATTGCTGTGGTGACAGTATATAAAAAATAAAATGGTGAAAAAAAAAACAAATTTTATTTAATTTCTTTATTTTCAAAACTTTTACCCCCTTCCTGCTCAAGACAATTTCTAGCTTTCAGTGCTGTCACACTTTGAATGACAATTGCGCGGTCATGCAACACTGTACCCATATGAAATTTTTTATCATTTTTTTGTGACAGATAGAGCTTTATTTTGGTGGTATTTAATCACCTCTGGGTTTTCTATTTTTTCTTAAACAAACCAAAAACCACTGAAATTTTTGACAAAAAAATGTTTTTTCTTAGTTTTTGTCATAAAATTTTGGAAATAAGTGAATTTTCTCCTTCACTGATGTGTACTAATGAGGCTGTAGTGGTGGGCACTGATAGGCTGCACTGATAGACACTGATAGGTGGCACTGATGAGGAGGCACTGGTAGGAGGCACTGATGGGCATTGACAGGCATCACTGATGGGCACTGAAAGGCAGCACTCATATATGGCACTGATAGGCGGCACTGATAGGTGGCACAGACTGGTACTGTTAGCTGTCACTGACTGGCACTGTCAGGCGGCACTGATAGGCAGCACTGATGGGCACTGATAGGCAGCACTGATGCACACTGAAAGGTGGCAATGACAGGCACTGATTGGCAACACTGATAGGTGGCACTGACTGGCATTGATAGGTGGCACTGACTGGCACTGATGGGTGACACTGAAAGGCAGCTCAGATGGGCACTGATATGTGGCATTGATGTGCACTGAAATGTGGCATTGATGGACACTGATAGGTGGTACTGCTGGGGCTACACAGATCATCAGGGCACACTGATCATCAGTGCTCTGATGATCAGTGTACATGTCCCCTCCGAGGAATGCCGATTACCGGCTCTCCTCTCCTCTTGAGCTGTCAGCGTGACAGCTCGTGAGGAGAGAAATGCCGATAACCAGCATTTCCCTGTTTACATGTGATCAGCTGTGATTGGACGCAGCTGATCACATGACCGAGCCGACATCTTCGGCTCTTTCCTTTGATCGGTGATCCGCTGTGTCCGAGGGACACATAGCACCGCCGATTGCCGTGCTGCGCGCTCCTGGAGCCGCACATGCGTGATTAGAATGGGATGTTGTCATATGACGTCGTCCCAGAACGAGAGAACCACCGTGCGCCCGTCATTGTACTATATGGCGGGCGGTAGGTGGTTAAGGACCTCAAGAAATGGAATGGCCCATATATTAGGACTGATCAATTTTCAAATATACAGTTAGGTCCATATATATTTGAAAACAGGCACAATTTTAGATATTTTAAGGTATTTACCAAAACATATTCAAGCTATAGTTATATAATGGATAGGGTCTGAAAATGCACACTCTCGGGTTTAATTTGAGGGTATGTACATCCAAATTGGATGAAGGGTTTAGGAATTACAGCTCTTAAGAGTAGCCATCCTCCTTTTTCAAGGGACCAAAAGTAATTGGACAATTGAATCAAAAGCTGTTTCATGGCCAGGTGTGGGCTACTCCTTCATTATTTATTCATCAGTTAAGCAGGTGAAAGGTCTGGAGTTGATTCTAAGTGTGGTATTTGCATTTGGAATCTATTGCTGTGAACCTACATAATGCGTTCAAAGGAGCTGTCCATGCAAGTGAAACAGGCCATTGTAAGGCTTCAAAAACAAAACAAATCCATCATAGAGATAGCAGCAACATTAGGAGTGGACAAATCAACAGTTTGGTTCATTCTGTGGATAGAAGAATGCACTGGTGAGCTCAGCAACATAAAAGGGCATGGATGTCCATGGAAGACAACAGTGGTGGATGATCGCAGGATCTCCTATATGGTAAAGAAAAACCCATTCACAACAACGGACAAGTGAAGGACACTCTCTGGTGGGCATATCATTGTCAAAGTCTACAATCAAGAGAAGACTTCACAAGAGCAAATACAGAGGGTTCACCATGAGGTGCAAACCAGTCATAAGCCTGAAGAATAGAAAAGCCAGATTAGACTTTGCCAAAAAAAATCTAAAAAAGCCAGACCAGTTCTGGAAAAACATTCTTTGGATGGATGAAACTAAGATTAATCTGTACCAGAATGACTAGAAGAAAAAAGTGTGGAGAAGGCTTGGAATAGCTCATGATCCAAAGCACACAACAACATCTGTAAAACATGGTGGAGGCAGTGTTATGCCATGGGCATGCATGGCTTCCAGTGGCACTGGGTTATTGGTGTTTATTGATGATGTGACAGAAGACAGAAGCAGCCGGATGAATTCTGTAGTGTTTAGAGATATACCGACAGCCCAGATTCAGTCAAATGCAGCAAAGCTGATTGGATGGCGCTTCGCATTACAGATGGACAATGATCCAAAACACACTGCAAAAGCAACCCAGGAGCTTTTGAAGGAAAATAAGTGGAATATTCTGCAATAGCCGAGTCAATCACCTGATCTCAACCCAATTTAGCATGCATTTCACTTGCTGAAGGCAAAACTAAAGGCAGAAAGACCCACAAACAAAGAACAACTGAAGACAGCTGCAGTTAGAGCCTGGCAAAGCATTAGAAAGAAGGAAACCTAGTATTTGGTAATGTTCATGGGTTCCAGACTTCAGGCAGTCATTGCCAGTAAAGGATTCTCAACAAAATATAACAAATTAACATTTTATTTATGATTATATTCATTTGTTCAATTACAGTGGGGATCGGAAGTTTGGGCACCCCAGCTAAAAAATTGTATTAATGTGCATAAAGAAGCCAAGGAAAGATGGAAAAATCTCCAAAAGGCATCAAATTACAGATTAGACATTCTTATAATATGTCAACAAAAGTTAGATTTTATTTCCATCATTAACACTTTCAAAATAACAGAAAACAAAAAAATGGCGTCTGCAAAAGTTTGGGCATCCTGAAATTTTAGCATGCACCGCCCCCTTTGCAAAGCTGAGACCTGCCAGTGTCATGGATTGTTCTCAATCATCGTCTGGGAAGACCAGGTCATGTCAATCTCAAAGGTTTTAAATGCCCAGACTCATCTGATCTTGCCCCATCAATCAGCACCGTGGGTTCTTCTAAGCAGTTGTCTAGAAAACTGAAACTGAAAATAGTTGACGCTCACAAAGCTGGAGAAGGCTATAAGAAGATAGCAAAGCGTTTTCAGATGTCAATATCCTCTGTTCGGAATGTAATCAAGAAATGGCAGGCATCAGGAACAGTGGAAGTTAAAGCAAGATCTGGAAGACCAAGAAAAATATCAGACAGAACAGCTCGCCGGATTGTGAGAAAAACAATTCAAAACCCACGTTTGACTGCACGATCCCTCCAGAAAGATCTGGCAGACACTGGAGTTGTGGTACACTATTCCACTATAAAGAGATACTTGTACAAATATGGTCTTCATGGAAGAGTCATCAGAAGAAAACCTCTTCTACGTCCTCACCACAAAAATCATCGTTTGAACTTTGCAAATGAACATATAGACAAGCCTGTTGCATTTTGGAAACAAGTTCTGTGGACCGATGAGGTTAAAATTGAACTTTTTGGCCGGAATGAGCAAAGGTACGTTTGGAGAAGAAGGGGCACAGAATTTAATGAAAAGAACCTCTGTCCAACTGTTAAGCATGGGGTTGGATCAATCATGCTTTGGGGTTGTGTTGCAGCCAGTGGCACAGGGAACATCTCACGAGTAGAAGGAAAAATGGATTCAATAAAATTTCAGCAAATTTTGGATGGTAACTTGATGCCATCTGTGAAAAAGCTGAAGTTAAAGAGAGCATGGCTTCTACAAATGGATAATGATCCTAAACACACCTCGAAATCCACGGGGGATTACATCAAGAGGCGTAAACTGAAGGTTTTGCCATGGTCTTCACAATCTCCTGACCTCAATATAATTGAAAATCTATGGATAGACCTTAAAAGAGCAGTGTGTGACAGACAGCCCAGAAATCTCAAAGAACTGGAAGACTTTTGTAAGGAAGAATGGGCAAATATACCTCAAACAAGAACTGAAAGACTCTTGGCTGGCTACAAAAAGCGTTTACAAGCTGTGATACTTGCCAAAGGGGGCAGTACAAGATATTAACTCTGCAGGGTGCCCAAACTTTTGCAGATGCCATTTTTTCTGTTTTCTGTTATTTTGAAAGTGTAAATGATGGAAATAAAATCTAACTTTTGTTGACATATAAGAATGTCTAATCTGTAATTTGATGCCTTTTGGAGATTTTTCCATCTTTCCTTGGCTTCTTTATGCACATTAATACAAATTTTTAGCTGGGGTGCCCAAACTTTCGATCCCCACTGTATATTTAAGCCCCTGAAATTGGAGGGGCTGTGTATAAAAATGGTTGCAGTTCCTAAAATATGTACTTGATATTTATGTTCAACCCCTGGAATTAAAGTTGAAAGTCTGCACTTCAAATTAATTTGGATTGTTTTGTTTTAACTTATTCTGGTGGCATACAGAGACAAAACTATGAAAATTGTGCCTGTGTCCAAATACAGTATACAGTATATGGACCTAACTATATATGGACCTAACTGTATATGCCATAGTTTGTAGACGCTATAACTTTTACACAAATTTAGAACACAATTAGTATACACTTCTTGGGATTTTTTTTTTATACCAAAGACATGTAGCAGAATACATGTCCTAAATTTCTGAAGAAATTAGATTTTTTTAATTGGATATATTAATATGTTGTTTTTTATTTAGAACATTGCTATTGTTATTCTTTATTTAAAGCAACAAATTATATAAAAATAATACAAACAATTACATTCCTTAATACAAAAAAATGCTCACTTATCCAAATATACATACAGTATATATAATTTTCTAATGTATATAATATGATTGTTCATTAGTGCATCCTAATTACATAATATTAGAAAAATAAGAAAAAATAAAAGATAAAGAAATTAAGTTATATATCCAGTGAGTCTGCTCTTTCCTTGTTTTAATGAAGAGCAAGGTGTAAAAAAATGCAGTCAGAGTTTAAATTATCTGGTTAGGGGGCGTGGCCAGGTGTATGGAGCGATAGCAGCACTTCTTCATTGCTCCCGGCCCGTATCTCCTCTGCGGGCTCTTCTCACTCTTTACCACCCTCCACATGGGCAAAAATCAGCACCGGACCCCCAGAGACCTGCGGCGGGGGGGGGGGGGGGCGGTCCAATGGTGATCTGAGCCGCTATATGTTCCAATTCTTGTCCACGGCCTCGGGTGCCCTGGCCTGCAAGATGGTGCCAGCACCTCTCCCTTCCTTGTCCTCCCAGGACACAGGGCTTCAGGAAGATGGGTAGGTAAGCCCCTGGGGCTCCTACTCTGTACCTGGGGATTCTGTCACCAACCCACGGGGCACACAGGATACACTGACATCTCGCAGCCCTTCCCCAGCATCTCTCTGCTCTGAGGATGGCTGGGATCTGCAGTCCCAAATGCGGTCTCTGCACTCCTATATCAAATCTCTCCCTAGAAAGGCTGATTTTGAACAATATGCGAAATGTAATGAACAGACTTACAAGCAGGAAATTTCTGATCTTAAACAACACATTTGCATGTGTATGGAAGAGATTGAAAATACTGCCGACAGCCTGTGTAACGCCTTACAATCCCATTAAGAGACCCTCAACTCCCACGCGGTCTTAATTCAACAGCTCATGTACCAACAAGATGACATTGAGAACAGGAACCGCCGTAATAATATAGGGAGCAGGGGCATACCAGGAACCGTTGAATCTAAAGATTAGGCGCAGCGGTTACCGTCATATTCAATCAATTACTACAGCAAGCTAAAGACACCCCTATTGAGCTGGACCGCGTACATCGTGCGATGGGCCCCAGAAACCCTGATCCATCTTTCGTCCGTAATACCCTTTGCAGGGTCCACTACTTCAAGGTCAAGGACGCCATTATGTGTGCAGCTAGCAGGCAGGATACCATCCTATTCAATGAAGTGCCGGTGATGCTCCTCCCTGGCCTCTTCCGCCAGACTCTAGCCATGCGCAGGGCCCTGCATCATCTCACTCAGATGTTGCAAGAGAGGCATATTCGCTACCAGTGGCGATTCCCGTTTCAACTCAACGCCTTGCAGAATGGAAAATCAGCACAATTTTGTACTCCTGGGGACTTGCCCATGTTTCTTGGTGTGTTCGAGCTACCTCAAGTGTCCCTCCAGGACTGGCCCTTCCAGCTCCCGACCCCAGGTCTTCCATTTTCCTCATCTTGGCAGCGGTCCAATAGCAAGAAGAAGAAATGTTCCAGATCCTCCTCCCAGCAGATCCCAGAGGACTGATTCCCTTTCCGTGTCAACCGGGAGGTTTCTCCCCTCCTTTTTCTTACAGTTTTTATGCATTCTGTTGGTTGCACTTTTGGACCTGTGACTTATACTCATGCTAGTTGCCTTTTGGGCTCTGGGGCTATGGCTTGGGGCTAGTTCTTGGGTCCTGCCGCCGCCGTTTGTTGTGGTCCTGGGCCCTCTTACTTTTTCATTTATTTATACCCTGTTGTTGCCGGGTTATGCTTATGTCTATTGTTGGGGGAGGGGGCTAGAGGTTCTCCCCTTTTCTTTTTCTCATGCCTGTTTGAGCGTTTACTCATCCAAGGTT